>NC_054380.1:19127500-19817500 GCF_017654675.1 Xenopus laevis | reverse complement strand
AGATTTTCTGGTCAGACAGATTTTGACTACATGCTCTGTCCATTGATACGTGAGAGGGAAATCTAGATCATTGTAAAAATGCAACTAATACATCGCAGTCTTTAGTCTACTGTGGCCCAGCAAACCCTATAACCCTTGAATATACTGGGGGTGCCTAACAAAGTGGCACCATTTTATTTAAACCTGAAAAGTAGAAAATAAAAAAAATGCAAGTAAGAAGAATAGCAATAACATTAAAACTGCCCAGTCAATCTGCAAGGTCAATGACCCTGACAACCACTGCATCCATAACAGCTGGTGTACAACACTAATAAACCCCAATGGTTCAGAACCAATTATCCAAACTTGCAGACAATCTGTTTCACCTTGTTAGATCTCATCAATGCAAGATATTGAAACATGTCTCTTGAGAGGAAGGACTTGGAGAGTAGTGAAATGGGAACCTGAACCTGGTTAGGGTGAGAAGGGCTAAAAGATGCCCAAAAGCCCTTCACTAGCAATTTACATACAAAGTGAAATTGTAATCAGAAGGTATTTACTTGTCTCATGCCATACACACAGCACTGCCTACATACCAAAATAAGAGTTTTGATTTTCCCATAAGGCATCATGGGCAGAGACATGCAAATCACTCCTTTATGTCCTACCCCTCAGAAGCCATGTTCCAATATCGAAACAGACTGTCTGCAAGTTTGGATATCTGGCTCTGAACCATTAGGCTGTATCTGTGCTATAAACCAGCAGTTCTGGATGCAGAGTTGGCCAAAGGGATATAAAGGAGTGATTTGCATGTCTCTGCCCATGATGCATTATGGGAAAATCAAAACTCTTGTTTAGGTATCTAGCCAGTGCTGTGTGTATGGCATGAGACAAGTAAATAACTTCTGATTTCAGAAGGCTTCACTTTGCATGTAAATTGCTAGTGAGGGGCTTTTTGGCTCCTTTTAGCCCTTCTCACCCTAACCAGGTTCGGTTTCCCATTTCACTAGTCTCCAAGTTCTACTCCTGGAAACCATGGTTTAAAATCTTATTTTGATAATATCAAACAAGTTTGAATCAAGCTTGGGTTGGCTATGATCAAGTGTAGTACCTTTGGAAACACTTGCTTCTCTAACTGGCAAGATGAAGGAGGAGTATTTGTTCTTATGATCATATGTGAAGAACAGAGAAACACTTGGTTCTCAAGGCTAGACTGGCAAGCTGAAGCTTGGTGAAAGCTGAGTTGTTGTGCTCCCATGAGGGAGCCATCTTGTTTGCTTCTGAGTCTGGGGCAATGCACATGCACCTATGCCTAATCATGCGTAACTTTCTTTGCCCCAGCCATTAGGTGGGTGGGAAGTTTTTTTTTTGCTAACTAAAGGCAATCAATGGCATTACACCTGCATGCTGCAGCACCTTTTTTTGTGTTTGGTTTGAGAATCCTGGATGCGGTTCATGGTTCTTTGGCTGGACCCCAGGCAATGATATGCACTGGGGGAAGCTTTGGCAGAATCCAGTGTATATGGCACTCCCCTAGTTTTGGCAAAGGGGAGTCCTAATGACCCCAAAACCCCTCAGTGAAGGGGGACCTGTCTGTTCAAGCTGTTTGCGGGCGGTAGCCTGGGACACTTGGGCAATGGAGCCCATGCCTTTGGGTAGGACTTTGAAGGATGATTTAATATCATCAGTTTAATATCTGAAACAGGCTGACTGCGAGTTTGGATGTATCTGTGCTATAAACCAGTGTTTCTGGATGCATAGTTGATCAAAGGGACACAAAGGAGTGATTTGCATGTCTCTGCTCATGATGCATTATGGGAGAATTAAAACTCTTATTTTGGTATGTAGGCAGTGCTGTGTGTATGGCATGAGACAAGTAAATACCTTCTGATTACGGAATGCTTCATTTTGCATATAAATTGCTAGTGAAGGGCTTTTTGGCTCATTTTAGCCCTTCTCACCCTAACCCAGTTCGGTTTCTCACTTCAAGCTGTAAAGAAGATGTGGGAAGTATTACCAGCCAGCTGTGGAAGTGCAGTAAACACTTGGAAACCTAATCAAAGTATACCACTATCACTGCATGGGTGTATGTAAGGGCCTCAGTGCTGCTCTGGGATATGATACTTCCCAAGTTATATCATTTTCCTGCATGTTGCAAACCTGATGCAGGTGTTCTCCCTCCTCACCCTGTCATTTTCCCTCATGCCCTGCAAGCAGCCTGGGGGTGTTCCAAGAATGAAAGGAAGGCTAATAATCAATTAAAATGAGTATAAAGCCCTTGCATGTGGGTTTCATGAGCAAAGACAAAACAGATGCTTTTAAGAAGGCTCTGGATGATTCAAACTGATCTGTCTGCAATTTTTGATTTCTGTCATTTCCATGGAGATTTCTTTGTAAAGTTTTACTTTTCCTTTCTGGTCAAACTGGAAGTTATCAGAATGACAAACATTTTTTTCGATGTGAAACCGTGTGCTGACCAAATGTTGGTCTGCTTAGGGAAAATGAATGGTCTCAAAACGACTGCCGAGCCTAGTAATACATAGTAATGTTCCTAGTCATGGGTGTAATGGGAGCACACATGAATTTCCCTTGAAATTTGCGAAACGGCGAAAAATTTGCGCAACGGCGCATTCGTCTCATTTTTGATGCTGGCATCTGATTTTGATGTCGGTGTCCTTTTTTTTGGACGCCGAGGAATTTTCGATGGCGGCAAATCACGGGAATTTGCCGCGAATTTGCGCCTGGTGAATAAATTCACCCATCACTACTCAAAAATAAGTGGATGTATTTGTTTGCTGTTTCTACACTGTGCGTTGTGGTCAGTATACTTGGAGAGTGGTGGTCACATGATGATGGAGACAATGCTTACGTTGTAAAGCTATTAATGATGTAGTGTTGACACCTGGTTGATATTTTATTGCTGGATGCCCATGTTAGTCACGGGAAAAAAAAAATGACAACCCTATTGACACATTCACCTATGAATCTTTTAGGGCCTTATTTATCAAATTTTTTCTGCTTATTTTGATAAAAAAAAGTCAGACCAAACTAGAATTCCGATTGGACCTTATTTATTATTAAAAAAAAGCACGATTTATACGGATTGGGGAAAAGCATGAAAACATTTAACAAAATTCCGAATCGTACAATTTTTTTCTCCAAATCACTCGACTTTTTCCCAAAAAGCCAGAATTTTTCAAATTTTTTCTTCCAAATAGGATAGGGACCTCTAATTTTTCTAGTTTTTTGCATTCAGACTTTAATAAATAAACTACTAAGAGTAGTTTTTAGGCTGCATGTTGGATTCATCCATTAGCATACCCTTGCCCTAAATCAGTGGATTGCATCAAGCCTCTTCTACTTAAATCCGTATGTTTGTTTAGATGTGTTTGATGGGTCAGGAAAAGCCAGACATGTTAATTTATTATTAGGCCTCAAGCCTGGGAAGATTTATTCATAAATACAGTATGTGTAAATATTTTTTAGGTTGTGCTAAACAAATTACACTTAATTAAGTCAGTAAGTCTTTCTCAGGAAGGGATTGGTTACCACCACAACATTTCCCAGCAACAGAACAGTAAAAAGAATAATTTAGGATGAGAAAATGAGCAAGAGACAATGCTAATGTGCAAAGGAACAGAGAGAAAATAGCTGCAGGGAAGTAATATGTATGGCTTCAAATAATTCATGTTATATGTACTTACTACCATGCCGTCAAGTTTCCTGAAATATTAACAAGTCATCTAAAAACCAACAACCGTTCAATGGGGCAGCAATACCAACCATCACAGTTTGGAGAATCCCCAACTATTACTCTTTGGTATAATAGAAGACAGCTGGCTATAGGTTCCTTAAAATATTACAAAGATCTGAAATTTGAAATAACAGTTTGCACCCATTGCAGAGAAAATTGTAGATTTAGGCTGACCAGCATGTATATATCAGCACTGTAAATTTAAGTCAACCCACAACCCTCCTTTCTGCCTGACTCACATAGGCCAAAAAAGTGAGCCTGGGGAAGGTGGAGCAGCAGGGGATCATTACAGGGAGATGAATAGGTATTTTTTTTATTAAATAAATGCTTACAATAAAGAAACAAACCATAATACAATTCTTAAATTACCATAAAATTAATGACAGGTTAAAATAAGTCCACTTAAGGTACACACCACCAGAAGACTCCCTCCCCATTCCACCCATATGAGGACGGCCAACTATCAGAGTCCACCCCTTTGTCCACATTGATCGCCTCCCCACACCCTCACCAATTCCAACAACACCCAATGGATAGCCAGTTTCAAAGTCAAAAAAAAAAAGGCTCGAAGGCTACAGACTAAAGCCCTTCCATAATGAAGTGGTGTCCCAGGAGCGAGCTGACTCTAAAGATCTTATATACCATAACTCTCCCATGATGGATTTAACAATGCTCTCAGGAGTCACATCTGAACCAAAAGTAGTCATAGATGGTACTTATGTACTGTGATCACCAGGTACAGCATCTCGTGGTCGTGGCTGCGCTGTCTGACACTCCATAGGCCAGTTCAGCATAGCCCAGGGTGTGCAGGAGCAGAGCATTTAGAGCTCGGGAGACCTGAGAGCGCACCCTCTCTGCCAAGGGACAATGCTGCAGAAAATGCTCCTGGGTCTCCTTCACACCACACCCCCAGGGGCAGTTCCGGTTGACCACCGACAAATACTTGACATTCTACAGGGAGATGAATAGAGACAGAGAATGTGGTGGTAGGCTGGTGTGAGCTGTAGTTCTAAGGTGGTTGTAGGTGGGAGAGGGATGAGATTTATATATAGGGGACAGAGGAGGTGCCTTGTGGTCAGCTGAAGGGAAGACAATGTCCCTCTCTATCTGGGGATAGGGGAGGGGACAATGGTGGGTTGGCCAAAGGTCAGGGTACTGTTGTTGCAGTGTTAGGGGGATGGGAAGACTGCCCTAGTGGGAGCCAAAAAGGGGGTAAATTAACTAAGATGCAGGTTTTCTGGAGGAAAATGACCACAGTAGGCACAGGAGGCAGGGAAGTTTTGCTTACTCACAGGATTGGCACTGGGTATTGAAACAGTTAGAACCAAGTTAAGGTTATTGTAAGTTTTGATAATTGTAATGCAGCCTCCAGTGGCTAAATGTTACTCAACCATGTTCATATATCTCTTTGTGTAAAGTGTATTGATATCAAAGGTAATAAAACAAAATTAAGCTGCGGCCTTTCCACCCCCAAAATTCTGAATTTGTGCCTGCATGGTTTTGGTAGAATGGGATGATTTGTTTTCTTTAGCTGACAGTGATTGCAATCTTCCCTAGTCATGGTGGATCTTGTGACCCACTTATAGGCCCATGAGTTAAACATTCAGTTCTTTCCAATTTGGCTCAACATGCCAGTAGGCTAATTAGCAAAGGAAATGTAATGCGCGATCCCTAGTCTGTAATTCATGTTCCAAATAAAACCATTTCCATGGATTTGATTAAATTTATGCGCGGTTTTGTTCATCTTTTCTCTATTCATCTTTCCAACTGTCAGTTAAGACTGGTTGGTGGGGTAATTGAGACCCTAGAAACCAAATAGCAGTTTCATTTCCAAAGTAGACTTTTGTAGAATAAAAAGGTAATGGAATACAAATGTCTAGTTCATACTGGTTTCATTTAAGGTGAGCATCATACGTGCATAGTACCTTGTTTGTTATGGCGATGCTGTAGCCCTATGATAAATGAGCCATGCTGTAACTTGACAGAAAAGGAGCTAACCCACTAATGTAGCCTATTATAATCCAACCCAAACAACAAAGGGTGACCTCTTACTATATGCTCTGGGCTCAGGTGTAGGATAATCTGGCAGGAATGCATACCAGCCTTCACTCCTTTTACACAAAACACAAAAGGAGAGGAACAAATGACTTGTAACATGATCTGGGGGAAAGAAATCTCTTTTTTTTAGCAAGGAGTAAACATTATACAATTCATTCAGGAAACACAAGGGGATATGCACCATTAAGCCAAGATTTTACTGGCAATGTGTCTCTTCAACCAGTTCCCGGCAGAATGCAATATATAATGGATAACACAAATGAAAGTCTAATGCGACACATTTCAAATGATTGTGTACTCAAACTCCAGATTGTCTCAGGTGGTATGGTCACATAATGTCATTGATGGAAGAAGTTATAAACTTTAGTGGTTGATGGAGTGATGGAGTATTGAAAACACAAAAGGAGTAACTAGTTGAACAGCAAGAGTCATTTGCTTATATTTACACTTTATGGCGAATTTTTGCCATCGAAGGCTTGCCACACTTTGCGCCACTTCACCAGGCGTAAATTCATTATCACTATGCTAATTCACTAAAATGTCTCAGCAGCCGAACGCTGGCGAAGTTTTCCTAGCGTAAATTCGGCAGCGCGAGCATTTCATAGCGAACTTTTGCTGACATTCGTTTCTACCAAGCGAAACTTCATTAGTAGACTTGCGCTTAGGTCAATTTGAACAGGGCGGGTACATATAGGTCATATATATGTCCCAAGCATTCTGGAGAATAGGTCCAATGTCTGTACACTGTAATGTATGGTCTTCCCTTTGATGCTATATTATTTAAAATGATGGCGTTAAGTTGGTGTGAGGTCAGGACAATTTGTAGGCCATTCAAGTTCTTCCACTCCCTTCTCAGCCAGACAATTTGGTCTAGACTTCACTTTGTACATGCTGAAATAATAAAGGGCCTTGCAAAAAACTATTGCCACATAGTATGAAGCACCAGAATTGTCAGCCATAGTTCACTGCTGCAAGGTTTGCTTTCACTAGAGCCAGGGGGCCTAACCCAAACCATGAAAGACCACCCCAGAACATTATTCCTCCTCCACTAAATTTTAGATTCAGTACTTTGTATTGAGGCAGATGGTGCTCTTCCCAACCAAACCCAAAAACTGCAGGGTAACGTGGTTCATCAGACTATAGTAAATATTTCCAGCATTTTGTTCTGCTCCACAAAGTATACTTGAAAACTTGTGTTGCAACTTGCTACTACAATCAATGCAATGACTCAAGACCAGTGGTCCCCAACCAGTGGCTTGTGAGCAACATGTTGCTCACCAACCCATTGGCTGTTGCTCCCATTGGCCTCAAAGCAGGTGATTATTTTTGAATTCCAGGCAAGTTTTGGTTGCATAAAACCAGTTGTACTGCCAAACAAAGTCTCCTGTAGGCTTCCAGTCCACATAGGGGCTGCCAAATAGTCAATCACAGCCCTTATTTGGAACCCACTGGGACTTTTTTATGCTTGTGTTGCTCCCCAAACCTTTTTATTATTGAATGTGGCTCATGTGTAAAAAAGGTTGGGGACTCCTGTTCAAGAAGCTCTGGTAAATTGTAAGCAGATGTGTTCACTGATGTAAGTGAACCTTCCATTTAACATCAGCATGAACCTAGCATTAATTCTATTCTATTAGGGGGTTGCAGCAATAGTGGCAATAATAAAAAGGTTTGGGGAGCAAAAAAGTCCCAGGGGGTTCCAAATAAGGGCTGTGATTGACTATTTGGCAGCCCCTATGTGGGCTGGAAGCCAACAGGAGACTTTGTTTGGCAGTACAACTGGTTTTATTGTAGAGAGCTCTCCAGTCTTCCCGAAATTACGTCATCCCGACATTGCAGATATTCCGCACAACTACATCTAATCCTCATTGAAGTGTACATGCAATTGAGATTGTTTTATTGCATTGCCTGCAATTGTGGCACATTGTCTCCTCATGTCCACTATTACTCTGGAATTATGGGGAAAATTACTGCATTGTGGGTAAAAAAAACATGCCCAATTGTGCATGCACTTTGCACACTGCACTTGTAACTGAGCCCTAGGCGTGCCTACAGCTGGTTTTTCCTTATACTTTCCCCGTTTTGAAGGACTGTTGCATAGAAGGCAATTCTTTCCTTTGTGTATTTTAGCTTTAAGTGTGTATTTATTATAAAAAAAAGGGGAAGTTTTATACACTATTCAACAAGACTCAGATACACAGCAGATATAAATAGTATCCTATTTGCAGAACAACTACAAGGCTGATCAGTACAAAAAAAAATGACCCAACAAGCGTTTTTTTGATTATTTCCACAAAAAAGCACAACTTGCTCAATTTCAACTTCTTTATTTTGCAGGAAAACAAACCCTGCTCGAATTTTGTGTAATACTGTACTGTTTAACCCGTTTTATTTTACTGCTCTCTCTGCTAAACAAACTTTGACTTTACACCTTTTGAGGGTCAGCAACACCCCATAAATTATGGTCTGGAACGTAGACTCAAGGAAAGAGAGATGGGCAAAACAGCTTGCAAAGGATATAGGTGCTCACATTTCACACACTGGGAGAGGCAGACCCTTTTTGGCGAGTTGCCATAGTGATTTTTCTTTTGGGAGTAAATAACTTTGGAGCTGAAAGACCATGAATTCATAGTGACCCAGCTGTGAAATGTCACTGGTTCTCCAAGGATGTTATGTGTGTTGTGTGAAAGGAATTTTGCAATCTTGATGTATGTGACCGCAGTTGCAAAACTCATTTTTTTCCCCGTTGCTACTCTATTAAACAGGCCACCTTTCCAATGTATTTCTTATTTTTTTATTTAAGAAAAATACTTGACTTCTATATGCTGGGCCCAAACTTTAATCACACATTGAATCCATTATTTACACTGCAAATAATTCACTCTACCATGTAAAATTTCATTCCGAACCCAACAAGTGTATTTTTTTTAGTTGTAATATTGGTGTGTAGGTGCATCTCAGGTCATTTTGCCTGGTCATGTGCTTTCAGAAAGAGCCAGTGCTGCACTATGGAACTGCTTTCTGACAGGCTGTTGTTTCTCCTGCTCAATGTAACTGAAGGAGTCGCAGTGGGACATGGATTTTTACTATTGAGTGCTGTTTTTGTATCTACCAGGGATCTGTTATCTGATTATCTTCCCATTGTTCTGCTGATGGGCTGCTAGGGGGCAGGGGGTGATATCACTCCAACTTGCAGTGCAGCAGTATAGAGTGACTGAAGTTTATCAGAGCACAAGTCACATGATTGGGGGCACCTGAGAAACTGACAATATGTCTAGCCCCATGTCAGATTTCAAAATTAAATATACAAAAATCAGTTTGCTCTTTTGAAAATCGGATTTCAGTGCAGAAGTCTGCTGGAGCAGCACTATTAACTGATACATTTAAACAAAAAAAAACATGTTTTACCACGACAGTATCCATTTAACAGTTGGTTGGTGGCAGAGGGTAGTGTGCGGAGAAAAACTGCCATACACATACCAAAAAAAATATATATATTTCTGTCTTGCAAAACTGAACTTATAAGTCCTTTCAGGCTTATCGTGAAATAGAACATATGGTTTCAACAACAGGAACAATAGCTCTGCACAGCCAAGAAGTTCTTACCAAACAAATATTTCAGTATTTGGATGGGTTAAAAGAAGATGATCAGTTAATAGAAGCCCTAAGGTGAAATTGGAGAGGTTGGGGAAAAAGGAATCTTTGTTGCAATGCATCATAAATACCTCATTTGTCTCACTGGCCGGAGCTTATGGATACTGCTGTTTTAATACAGGCAAAAAAACATCCTTTTCCCAATACCGGCTGAGTGATTTCCTTACATAGTACTGAGTTCCTTCTAATCTCCCCGCCCACAACCTAAGACCTGCTCCTGCTTGGCCCTGCCCCCTGTGGTGATGTCATAGAGGGACGGGCAGGCACAGGTCTAGAAATTTGGAGGCATGATGGGTTATGGTTGGGTGTGGGTGGTGGAGTAGCGGGTTAGGGTTTGGTGCGAGACAACTTTTAGTTGACCCACACATGACTAGGCCAAACCAATGTACCACCTGGTGACCTATTACATAGTTACACTGCATTACATTGGCATACATCCCAAGGTTTTAGAAGAGGCAAAAGTCTTAAACAAGGACTTTAACGTTTGCCCAGGCTGCAAAATATTCTGCCCAACCAAACCATCTACCAATACCCTTTTATCCTAAAAATTACATCCTTATAAACAGTATTTAGTGATGTCATCAGTTATATTCAGTGATGCACTTTAGGATCACAGCCTAATAGGGATTTAGGTTACATGATTTCCCTGATCCAATGTGTGGGGATCCAGGTCATGGAACAGAGATCTTGAGGGTGCATCTATCCATGTGGTACACTATTTCCACTGGGATCTCACAAACTATTGGCTCTGAATTGCTGTGATGTTGTCTGGCATATATATATATACCTCATAGATTGTAGTATAAAACTGTGATTTGCTCTTTAAAGGAGAATTCAACCCAAAAGTTGAAAAAAACCCTACCCCCCTACCATACATAGATCCCCCCCCCAGCCTAGCTGCTACATCGGGGAAATGCCCTTAACTCTTTACTTACACCTCTGTGCAGAATCTGTCCAGCGGAGTAAACCACAGCCATCTTCTTCTCTTTGGTAATGTTCGGAACAAGCGGCGCATGTGCAGTTAGAGCAATTTTCAGTTTTTCCGCATGCACCGGAGCACATGAAAATTGCCGAAGCGACAGTCTCATTCCGAAGCTTGCCAAAGTGACTGAAGGTGGTGATTGTGAACTCCGCTGGAAAGAATCTGCACAGAGGGGTATGTAAAGAGTTTGGGGCATTTTCCCAGGGTAACAGCTAGTGTCTATGTAGTGTAGGTGGGGTAGGGTTTTTTTAAATTTTTTAAAGTTAGTTTAGTTCTCCTTTAAAGAACACAGGCTAATAGAGCCTGCACTCTGGTTAGTGGTAATAGTCATTTTTTGCTTTTTTAAAAAGCCGCCCCACCAGCGATAGGGCACCAGAAGGGAGCTCACATTGCGAGCAGCCATGTCAGTTAGAGCGCATGCACAAATGCGCTTCTGACATCAGGTACATGCACATAATGAGCAAGTCACAGCACTCGCTCATTATGCACATGCATGTGCCACAACATGGTAATTCGTACAGGGAGCTGCCTAGTGCTAGCAGGGGGCAATTAAAAAAAAACTACTAGTGTTACCCCCAACCAGAGTGAGGGCTATATTAGCCTGCACCTTTGGTTGGGGATAATATTTTTGTCCAACAGGTGCCCTTCAAGAGAACAAAGCCTGTTGCTATTGTTCAAGAACCTTCTGGCATCCAATTCTTTTATTTAGTCACACAACACAAGCTAGGTGTAGTTGCAAATCACCATTCCTTCACCTTTTCATGTAGCAAAGGCCCATCCTGCGGAGAGAGGGTCAAATGTAACTGGTGTTCTGCCTGTCTCCTAGCCTAAGCCTAGACGGGGTTACAAGATTTACACAGCTTCTATACAAGTTCAGATATAAACTCCAGATTCAGGGCTGGACATGACACGTGGGCTTTATAGTTTAACAACAGCTGAAGGACAACATAGAAAATATCTAAGAATTGTTTAATAATACAGTATGTCCCCCCCCCCCCGAGGTGCAAGTGGCCCAGTGCCAATTCTATGTCCGGCTACAGAAACCTAATTACAGAAATTCTCCCATGTTTGCAACATGTAATTGTTTAAATTCTCGCTTTCGGGAAACCGCATTGTTCATTTTCTTACCATGTGAGAGACGTCATACCACAAGAGTTTTGGAAGCCCTCTCCCTTCCTAACATTCTAATCCAATTTAGTGAGATGGTTACTTGAAATCCCTCAGAGGCTTGGAGTTGAGGTATTCTCCCACACTGCTGAGATTTCCCTTCACCCAGCTGGCAGGAGATTTCAGAAACAACAATATCTCAGGAGGGGAAGGATCTGGAGATTGAATGGGGCCTTTTGTCTCAGGCTCTATAAAGCCAGATTAATTATGCATTGCAGAACACAGTTTTAAAGCTCTGAATTAGGTCCTCATTGTGCGGAAAGGACAGCATAGGCTTGAAGAGAAAACAATTCCCATTTCCATCACAGGGACAGTCAAATAATGACTCAAAGAATTCAGAATTAAAGAAAATGCAATTAAACAGTATTTTGCCATGAGCGCTGCATGTCTGTTATCTGCTTATAAGGGTGATTATTTGACATTTTGGTTCACAAGATTTCTCCATAGGTCTTTGTGTCTTTTTATATTTAATAAGGTCAGTTATTCAACATCCTCCTTTGGTAAAGGAGAAAGTTCTTTTTTTTAAAGTATAGTCTAACTCAGGGCTGTCCAACTGGTGGCCTGCGGGCCATATGTGGCCTGCAAACCCCCCTTGTGTGGCCCCCCATGAAAGTCTGCCTGCTGTGTCTGCTTACCATATGTAAGCTTTAAAAGGTATCACTACAGAGATTACCTGGCCCCTGTATTGTTTAAACCTCAAATTCAGACTGAAACTGCTCACGTTGTTTACTTGTTCACACCGCATATGAAGGGGCACCAGCACTGTGTCATTGTATGTAGCACATTTTAGACTGGTCCTGATAGGTTTCCCTGTCTCTTGCTCTGTTCTGCCTTCTATATGCTCCTTTTGTGCGCACTGCTCTGCATGTGGAACATAAGCCTGATAGGGGTTTGTTCTGGGGGTTTGTTAGCATTTGAAAATGGTTGTTAGAGGTCCTTAAAGTGGACCTGTCACCCAGACATAAAAAGCTGTATAATAAAAGTCCTTTTCAAATTAAACATGAAATCCAAATTCTTTTTTTTATTAAAGCATTCGTAGCCTTTGTAAACTCATTAAAAATCTCAGCTGCCAATCAAATATTGCCTGCCCCTCCTCTATGCCTAGGCATAGAGGCGGGGCAAGCAATTACTTTCACTTTCCATTCAGCACTTCCTAGATGTCACTGCTCTCCCCACATTCCCCCAGTTCTCTTAAACATGTAATTGTGTAGCCAGGGCATGGGGATGGACATCAGGTCCCCCATTCTGGTGCACAAACAAGATTCTGAGATGATGCAAGGCTTGTCTTTATAACAGTGTCCGCAAAATGGCTCCTGCCTGCTTTCTATAATTATGAGTTCCCACACTGAAGGAAACAAGTTTTAAATAATATATACAGTGTAATTAAAGTTCATTTTGCTTGACTGACATGATAAAATAGGATTTGGAATACTTTTTTTGGGTGACGGGTCCACTTTTATCATGTGCAGGGAATGTTTAAAATCGGCTTCCATTATCGGCCCTCCACTTTTTCAGGCCAGAAAAATTCCGGCCCTCGGTACCACAGAAGTTGGACAGCTTTGATGTTTTTCTGTAATCCAGGACCGCATCAGATAGTTGATGCATTCCCATCGGCGCCCACTCACAGCATTGTAATCCGATTGTTCGGCCCCAGTGCCAAATGTTTGGATTCACCCGATATCAAGGAGCCGTTGGTGGGCATATCGGGTTAAGATTGGCGACCTCGCAAAACTAGCGGATCTAATGAGTGTATGGCCACCTTTATACTCAGTATTACAACAGATTTTTTAATCTTGTTTAATACATTGTCCTGAGACAATGTACGTACACACATTGCGAGGACTCTGGAAGGTCATACATGGAGCCTTGAGGTCAACCAACCAGGTCAATCAAGAGTTGTAAGTCCATCAGTGACAACTAAGCAAAAATCTAGTTTGCCAGCTTCCCTGTCCACACATGCTGGGCTGTGGTCATTTAATTGGATCATAAATGAATGAGTTAATGAGGCAAATGTCAAACCAAGCTGTTTTTTCAAAAGTCGTCTTCTGCTCTAGTAGGGTTTAACTTTATTATTATTATTACAGGTATGGGATCTGTTATCCGGAAACCCGTTATCCAGAAAGCTCTGAAATACAGAAAAGTTGTCTACCATAGCCTCCATTTTATTCAGATTTTTAAAAAACCATTTCCCTTTTTTCTGTGATAATAAAACAGTACCTTGTTCTTCTTCCCAACTAAGATATAATTAATCCTTATTGGAAGCAAAACCAGCCGATTGGGTTTATTTAATGTTTACATGATTTTCTAGTAGACTTAAGGTATGAAGATCCAAATTCCCAAAACCCCAAATCCCAAGCATTCTGGATAACAGGTCCCACACCTGTATTCTCCTTTATTTATATTGTTTAAAAACGTTTACACATATCTTTATAGAATTTATCATTAACATCAGTCCGTGCCCGGGTGGACCTTAGTGAGGCTCAGTTTTCAGACACGGAAAACCATCCAGACATAAGAAGAATATAGAAACTTCTTGTAGATGGTGCCAAGAATGTGACCTATTGGTATTTATCCTAATGTGCTAAAATATCCCATTAGATTGGGTGGAAGGGGATAAGAGAGGTCAAGAGACAGACCTGGAGGAGAGAGAAACATGCATAGGAATGCACCCATCACATGCTAAAACTGACCATACACAGGCCGATAAAAGTTGCAGACAGTCAGCAGCTTATTGTCCCTTGTGTGGGGCCCTCCAACAGGCTTCCCCGAATCGAAATCCCGTTGGATCGCTGCCGCATCTCTTCGTTGATGCAATCCGACTGCCCCTATTTTCTGCAGTATTATCTGATCGTTGGGCCACATCGGGGCGGGGATCTGCTTGAAATCGCCAAACGAACGGATCTTTACAATCTTTAAAATGTTAATTTGGTTCTTTTAATGACTTCCATTGAAGCTAATAAGTCTTGGTAAATATAAATATATGAAATACGTTTGTGCTTCCTTAAACAGGACTGAACTGTGGGCAAACAAGGGCGTGCACATCAATCATTTTTTAACGCTGACACGTTGAAACGGCAAAATATAACGAATTGCCTAATATCCTTAGTGCCACATTGCATTCACCCTGATAAAATGTTAGCAGTCTTCTCAACAGTCATTTTGATATCATTTCCATATAATATTTTTTATCATTCACTTGTACCCAGTTGTTTTGCTCCTTCCCTGTCTGCCTTTGGCCGTTACAAATCTATCTTAGGGAAGCAGCCTACCCTTATTATGTGGTTTTAAAGGTTTAACGGACACAGCTGTTCAACTTCAACTTGTTCACAACCCTAACATTCACATGGTTACAAAATTCCTAAGGTTTTAAAGTCTAAGACAATAATATTGGAAGACAATGTAACCTTAATAGAGCTAGGGTCCTATTTTACTACTTTTCGAGTCTCACGAGTACAAGTAACATGGATTTAATCTTATAAATAATCTGTTCTTGCAGCTGCAGTATATATATATTTTAAAGGGTAACTAGACATGGGGTGAGCAAGGTCTTCCAGTTTTTACAAGCAAAACACATTTAGGGGGTTATTTTTAAAGCTACCAATGTTTCTCGGAGAAAAAAAACAACTAGATTTTTGGGGATTTATTAAAGTCTGATGGTGTTAAAATACTTTTCACCCCATTTATCATTAAATTTGAAAACATTTTCTTGTGCAGTAAAAGTCACAATAAAATCATAAAAAAAAATCTGAATCCTACGATTTTTGTGGATTTTGCACTCGAAACCTATATTTTTTTTTGTAAAATTGCCCAAAACGCTAGAATTTTGTCTGAAAACCAGTGCAAATCTTTCAATTGTTAACAGGACATCTGAAATTGACATTTACACACAGGCCTGAGTTGGAGTACTTTTTCATCTGACTTTTAACACCATCAAAAGAAACAAATCCCAAAAATCTAGTTTTTTTCCTCCGAAAAAATTGTATTTTCCCCTAGAAAAATTCAGAGCTTAATAAATAACCCCCTGAGCTTTGCATAAAAGGTGTTCAGTGTACCCTGATCATATGTGATCCTAGGAGGAGAGGGGCAAAGGAACAATATAAATACATTTGACATTTGACAGTATTACATTTGACATGCAATCAACCTCTCTCCCCAGTGTTCAAACATCAAACATTGTATTTTCTAAACATACTTTAAGACAAAAGTGTGACCTTCCCATGATCATGCATGGTGGCCACGATTCTTTTGTTTATATTATTTTGTTTTGTCTAAGGCTAGGTATACACATTGTCTTATTTGGCTTTGGCCTTGGAGGAGGCAGAGAAGACGGTCATTTAGTTGCTACTGTTGCAGGTCAAGTAAAGACTGATTGCACTGCCAAGTATTAAGGGTGCAGTCAAGCACTGGTGTGATTCATGCTCAGCACAGTCCATGAAGATCCACCAGGCCCGGACTGGCAATCTGTGGGTTCTGTAGGGGTCTGTTTGGGCTGGTAGGAGGCTGCTTGGGCTTCTGTGTACTTGGAATTACAGGGCCTATATTGACTCCCAGTCCAGGCCTGAGATCCACTAACAGTGTCATTCAGAATACGATCACTGTTCTTTGGTAACAGTCTACGGCAACAGTTGCCCGTCGAACTGCAGCACAGCTGCATCCAGAGGTGGACACCGCACTTCTGTTTAGAATTGCCTGTCCTTCATGTGGGCCATAATAATGTTTAGTCATTTTATTGTTGAATGGTAGTAGACATAGGTAGAAGCTCAGGGGCAAAGTTCTGAATGGTCCCAAACCCCAAAGCTTCCAAGACCATCAATTTCTTTAAGCATCCTCATCTATCCATCCATATACTTTTCTCTGAGCATTTGAGGAAATGGCTCTGTCATGCAATACTTTTAAGTTTTTAAGTTATCTGTTCTAGTCTATCTAGATCTAGTTAGGGGATCTTGGACCTGGTTGCAGTTGCAACTCCTGCGTCCCTCATATCTAAGCCTCTGGCATTTGTGTATAGAGTGGGGAAGGCAGTACAGGTATGGGACCTGTTATCCAGAATGTTTGGGACCTAGGGTTTTCTGGATAACGGATCTTTCCGTAATTTGGGTCTTCATGCCTTAAGTCTACTAGAAATTCATTTAAATATTAAATTAAACACAATAGGCTGGTTTTGCTTCCAATAAGGATTAATTATATCTTTGTTGGGATCAAGTACAAGCTGCTGTTTTATTATTAAAGAGAAAAAGAAAATAATTTTTAACAATTTGGATTATTTGGATAAAATGGAGTCTATGGGACTCGTAATTCTGAGCTCTCTGGATATCGGGTTTTCAGATAAGGGATCCTATACCTGTATTAGATAACCACACAACTTTATAGAGCCCTGATTAACTTATGGAGCCATGCTTTCTCCCTTCACTTCAAAATAAATCAGTTTTTTTAATTGTTCTTAGAATAGACAATAGATATTAGGCTTTCTGGTGGGCCCTGAGGTCCAGTTCGACACTGGGTAAATGGTTAACTTGTGCTCAAAATGCCCCTTGGGTGGATTACAAAAATTAGAACTGAGAATTAATGGTGATGGCCACCTAACACTGTTGCAAATTTGAAAATTTTAAATGCAGTATTTTTTTATAATACAAAAGGCATTTTTTTGGGGGGAGGACCAGTCTAAAAATGCTTCTTAGTTAGTAGGAGGCTTTGCCCTTCTCTAGTTAAGGGACCCAGTGTAGAACACAGAGAACGTTTTACTAAAGGGCCTTTTCTTTACTAGTTTCACAGCTATGTGACCTTGTAATGATGTGCTTTGTTTTATTTATAATAGCATGGATATACAGTACAATGTAAAACTTTCAAAAATCCCGGAATAAACTCTATTAGAAGCTCATCATTCCATTTTCATTAAGCAACTCTGAGTGACATGAGAAAATGCATTTCTTGACTATTTGTCTGTCATGTTGTAGCACCTGTTAACCCCTCAACTGTTAACCCAAAGTAAGTGCCCTGACAGATGGCGTTGTGTGTTTACCAGCAGTGATTTTAAATTAGACACAGTGGAAGAGAAACATTCCCATTCTAATTTACAGGTCCAAAGAGGCTTGTGATACATGCCACAGACACAATTTATAAAAGGATATGTTAGGTATTAAATGTGTGTTCAAGATTTTTTTAAAAAAATTGCATAGTTTTTTTCCTCTAAATATAGCTCTGAGACTTGAGCCTCTGAAATATCTCAATATTTTCATGAAAGGAATGGACAAATGTTCATGAACAGTACCACACACAATAGGTGTGCTTCAAAATGCTTTCTAATGCATATTATGAAGACCCTGTGGGTAAAAACTACAGTCGCTGTCAATCTTGGGTGGGACATAATCCCCTTCCATTTTTATTGAATCATCCCCTCCTCTAAAAAGGTCTCCACTGCCATCTCGTGCACATTCATGCTTGCCCATAAAAGTCCTTGGACTCTAGCTCTGTGACTCAAGGAATGAATAGCAACTAGGTTGATGGCCTCCCTGGAAGTCATTGCAGACCATTAGCATGTGCGATGTAAGTCAATCTGGCCTGGCTTCCATTATAATCTGTCACGACCGGCACCCAATACCAGAACAAGTGCCAAGCACCCTGGTCTTGGCTCGGCTTCACCAGTAGTGTGACCACCGTTGGGCTTCGGGAGGAGCCCTCAGCTTACTTGGGTGCCACCTGGACTTAACGAGGGGTGCAAGGCGAGATGTTCTGGCTGGCAAAGGGGCACGGCTGTTAGCAGAGTCTTTTGGGCCGAAGGTCAAGGTACAAATGGAGCAGGCAAGAGAATCGTCAGACAGGCTGGGTCGAGGCAGGCAGATATCAAGAATCGTCAGGCAGGCAAGGGTCAAACCGGGTTGTCAATCAAGGGGTTAAGCAGGAAGAGTTGTCGTAGGCAGGCAAGGGTCAGGATACAGAATGCAGAATAGTCAGGAACAGGCTGGGTCAAACATGGGTAATCAGACAGACAAGATACAGATCAGATGCACAAGGCTCAGGAAACCACTAGAAACGATTTCTATCATGGACAAGGGGCTGTACACTGAATGGGCCTTAAATAGCTTTCAAAATTCGCGCCAAAACGTGCGCAAAAACGCACTGGCGCAAACACGCCAGTGCGCCTGCGCCTTTAAGAGGCGTTTTAGAAACGACATGGCGCTGGAGCTAAGTACCATGCGGCGGGCGTCCCCGCCGATGTCGCAGCGGGCGACCCCGCCGCACAGGTAATTTTCTTACATAATCAGTGCCAAGGATGCAGAAGCTGGTCTGAATCAGATGTGATTACACAGTTGCAAAGTGGGGTTGGCACCCTTCATCTTGATGCAATTTCTGTCTCCTTGGCAGTGAGTGACAACCAGGAGCATTAGCATTGGAAGCCAACCTGATGTTTATCACTTCTTTGGCTATGCCAGATACAGTTACTTACTTGGCCATCCTTTCCAAGTAAGAGAACAGTAGACATAGATTCGGTCTTTGATTGTACTGTACATAAGTAATCACTAGAAATGGATCTGGAGTGGCTGAAGATGGAGGCTGTCAACCCTATTAGGCCACTCTGAAGACACAGAACCAATACAAGAGGACACTAGGAATTTTAGGCACCAATGAAGTTGGGGGTGGGACAGGGGACTCTGCAGGGGGGGGGGCAGTAAAAATGGAGGGTTTCCCTTTTATGGAATCAATTCAATCAATTTCAGTCTGATAATTGGATATATATATCTATATGGAGATGCTTATGGGCTGACTAACTGCAAGTAGACACACTCACTCAGAGAACATCTGTTAACATTTGGATCCAAGCAAAATTCATTAAATTGGATCTATGTTTAATATTTCTACAAAAATACAATATCTATATTAAAAATTAAAATTCTATATAAGAATACATGTTATTAGTTAATAGCTAAACATCAGTAAACATTTTATAAAAAAAACATATTGCATTAACCATGAATTTATTGAGGAAACTTAAAGAAGAATTTTCAAAAAGAATATTGTCTTTGTTAAATTCTCTCTGAAGAGGTGGCTTCTTGCTTTGTGGTCTCACAATAGACTTGCTTTCAAAATAAAAAGCTTGTATTTAAAAAAAAACACACACAAACCAGGTTAAAAGAAGTGCAAACTTGATCTTTTGCTGCTAAATTTAAAGTCATTATTTTCAAATCTCTTTAAGACCACATACAGTAAAGGCAGCCATTTCCCGATTTGTTAAATTTCAAAAATCTTTTCAAAAGCAGTGAAGTATTTTCAAAATATACTATTTCTGTGCTGGGTGTAGCAGCTTAGACAAGTTTCAACTATTTTTCATTTTAAGCCGGTACCAACTTATTGACGTAGCCAAAAGCATTCTAATGAATGAAATGAACATAATTAACCAGCGTGCTAGGTCTTGCCTGGCTGTGTTTTGTATTAACTCCCAAAATGTTAGATTAAAAAAACAAAAAAGGCTCTTCATTTCTTGATGAGAATGTCCTTACAAGTAGAAGCAGGAAATGTCATAAAAGACTACTATAATGCTGTTGTGTAAAGATAAGAGTGATAGCTGAATTGAGACTTTTTTTTTATTATTTTAAACAATTGCACTGGCATGAACAGCATGAGGATTCATGGATTTTTTTTTTAAATTCAGATTCCTGATAGAAGTGCATTACATAACCCTTTCTTTGTAGATGCTGCTGGCAACCGCTAAGCTACAGAAATCCGTAGGCAGGATCCCAACTCTCAGTTTCTTTTCCTAGTGAGCCAAGCATTGAACAGAATAACCTATCTTTATTCAAGTGTGTTAACAGAAGTATGTTTTTCATCACAGATTAATAAATGTAGCTCTCCATCATCTTAAAGTTTCCCACAGGTATTTTGCATAGGACTTGAGGACTTTAATTTACAATAAAACTAAGACTAGAATCCTACAATGAGGGACCTTCACTTGGCAAAACAGTTTAATTTGAAACTTGAAAATTGAATTTGGAGGCAATGATGAGTGTAGAGTTGCTTTGCTTATGTGGTGTTCTGCCAATTTAAGGCCATAAAAACTGAACTGTAACATCCTTGCATTATATTGAAATAAATTTGTACAGTTAAATTTTAGTACTATAAATGATACCCATTTCCAAAGTAATTTTAATGACTTAAATCTGTATAACAGCAATGTAGGGGTCCAACAGAGTTGAGTCTATAACAGGGGAGGGAACATTTGCCGAATGTCTTTTAGGAGTCCACCTAAGTTGGATTTGCCAGAAGGCCTGAGGTGGAGGTAGGCCTCAGTTTTCAGGTTGGAAGAGGTTGGACCCTAAGGTAACCATTATAGGAATGTGGGGTAAAAGGGGTCCAGAAAGGTTAGCAGGCAACAGACAAGCATTCTGTCAAAGTATACCCCAGGGGTGTATGATAGGAGGAGCTGGTGAGCAAGAACATTTCTGGGCTCCACCAAGGAGAAATAGTAGGGTTAGTATTCCCCAGGCAACATCAGCCAAAGAAGGGACATGAATGTGGCAGGTCTCCAGGTGGAGTATAGCCCAGTAAGTTGATTTTCAAATACATCATCCTTTCTCCAGACATTACCAGTGAGTTTTCAGTTAAGACTTATGGTTACAATATACTGTAACAATACTTTGATGTTCAACAGCTGTGGTAAAGAAGGCATTTCATATGACCCCACTTTTACCTGTTGCAGTGCAAAGAAGGAGGATCTAATGTGTTTTTTGTAGACAGTTCTTAGCCACAGGGTTCTACATGTTTCATCATATGATCTATTAGTACAATGTACTTTTTTTTATTTGGAAAATTCTTTATTTGCAGTTTATATAAAGGGTTATACAGAAAGCAAGAAGGTAGGAAAGGGTGGGGATAATGTATAATGACATTCAGAAATTCAACTCTTACAGTAGAGCAAGCATGATGATAACAAGTCATAACTCATTTTTTAGGAATGCTGATATATTAATTTCTTGTCGAGTACTTATCATTGTAATGGCCGTAATAAGATAAAATAATAAAATTGTAAATGGTACAATAGGGAGAAAACAATACTTAGACAGAACAGAACCTACCTTTCCTGTTAGACTTACGTTTAGACGTTAAGTGGATCTTTTGTAGAGGAGGGCTCACGAGCAGCTTCCACCGACAGCAGACTAACCTGAAGGTGGAACAGGTAGAATGCGCCGTGAAAAGAGGCCGGAGAGTCCGGATAAGTAGCAGTAGGGATCAAGATGGACGAAGTCAGGCGGGCCGAGGTCAGATGCAGGCAGCTCAGGTTCGAAGTCAGGCAGGCCGAGGTCAGATGCAGGCAGCTTAGGTTCAGAGTCAACAGGCCGAGGTCAGATGCAGGTAGCGTTCAAGCAGAGTCAAGGATAGCCGGGTCAATATCAGGAAGTCAATAAACAGTGCTGGGGTCTCTTGGAAATGTACTAAGATAACCTAGCAACTTGTTCACATGTTAGCAGTGAATTTATAGGCCCAGCGTCAATTCGCATGCGCAAGAACGCACCGCGCGCACGAACGTACGCGCGCACGCCAAGACGCGCGCGCGACTAGGCGCACGCGCGACAAAGCGAACGGTCGCGCACGAACGTACGGGCGCGTCACCGCTGGCGACTGACAACTTGCCTGCAAGAACGTTTTCAGGAACAGACATCCCTCTGGAGACGGTGAGTGGCCTTACAGTGCCTCCCCCCAAGACGCGGCCTCAGGACGCGACACGAACCTGGCTTTTCGGGATGGGCTCGATGAAATCTTTGAAGAAGACTGGGAGTATGAAGATTGGATGCAGGTTCCCAAGAGTTCTCTTCCATCCCATACCCTTTCCACTTGACCAAGTACTGAACTTGCTTGCCTCGAAATCTTGAATCCAGAATCTTCTCCACTACGAACTCCTCCAGGCCATCAACTATAACCGTTGGAGGAGGGGACGTCACACGACCATGAAAGATGTTAGGAATAACAGGTTTAAGAAGAGACATATGAAACACGGGATGAATCTTCCAAGAGTTCGGAAGTTCAAGTTGAAATGTAACAGAATTAATCTGTTTGATAATAGAAAAAGGTCCCAGGTACTTCTGACCCAACTTCTTACTTGGGCAGGCTAGTCTCAGATTGGCAGAAGATAACCAGACCTTATCCCCGACTTTGAATTGAGGACCAGGAGAGCGTCTGCGGTCTGCATAATCCTTAAAATCCTGTTGTGCTTTGCCCATTGTCTTTTGTAGAGTCTTGAAATTTGAAGACAAAAAGGCAAGACGCTCCTGTACTGCGGGAACAGGTATCTCGGGTAAAAAAACTGGAAAAATAGCAGGATCAAGGCCGAAATTGGCAAAAAATGGTGATTGTCGTATAGTAGAATGGTGGGCGTTATTATATGCGAACTCCGCTAGAGGTAATAAAGTTACCCAATCATCCTGTGCAAAAGAAGAAAAGCATCTTAAATACTGCTCCAGGGTCTGATTAGTCCTCTCCGTCTGTCCATTGGACTGTGGATGGAAGGCAGAGGACAATGATACTTTAATCTGTAAAGCCTTACACAACGCTTTCCAAAATTGGGAAGTAAATTGGACACCACGATCGGACACAATTTCATCTGGAACTCCGTGTAAACGAACCACCTCTTTGATGAAAGTTTCAGCGGTGACTGCAGCTGAAGGTAATTTAGATAAAGACGAGAAGTGTGCCATCTTGGTTAGCCTGTCGACACAAACAAAGATCGTAGTTTGTCCATGAGAAGGCGGTAACTCTGAAATGAAGTCCACTGAGACAGATCCCCATGGACGCGATGGAATAGGGAGAGGTTGGAGCAAACCTGCTGGCTTAGAGCGTGGATTCTTGAATCTAGCGCATGTCTCACACGAGGACACAAATGCTGCACAGTCTTTGGCTAGAGTTGTCCACCAGAAGGACCTTTTGGCTAGAATAATAGTCTTTTTTATGCCCGGATGACCAGCAAGTTTAGAGTCATGGACGGTTTTAAGGACATCAAGTCGAAGATCACTTGGCACAAAAATTTTTGACCCAAAAAACAAGAGACCAGCCCTGCGAGACAGGACATATCTATCCACGACGTTGCCAGGAACTAATAGTGATGCCTTCTTTAGACGGTCAATCAGAGATTCCTGCAGAAGGAAGAAATTGGTTGGCTTCAAGATTGTCTCAGAAGAAAGGTCTGGAGAGGAGTCAGATGAAAATATGCGAGAAAGGGCATCAGCTTTAACATTCCTCTTGCCTGGACGATAGGTGATGTGGAAGGAAAATCTCATAAAAAACATTGCCCAACGAGCTTGTCTTGGTCTGAGACGTTTGGCAGAACGCAGGTACTCAAGGTTTCGATGGTCAGTATATACCATAACTGGATGTTTCGCACCTTCAAGCAAATATCTCCATTCCTCAAAAGCGAGTTTAATCGCCAACAATTCTCTGTCAGAGACGTCGTAGTTTTGTTCTGCCCTATTCAGTTTTCTAGAGGAAAAAGCGATAGGATGTAACTCATCTTTAACTGTAGTCCTTTGAGATAAAATTGCACCTACTGCAGATTCAGAAGCATCAACCTCCAGTAGGAAGGGTAAATCTGGATCAGGATGACTTAAGATTGGGGCTGAAGTAAAAGTTTTCTTCAAAGAGGTAAAGGCTACTTGTGCTTCATCAGTCCAAAAAAATTTTTACTGGAACGTGTGAGTTTAGTGATAGGGAGAATAATTTGGGAAAATTTTTTAATGAATTTCCTGTAGAAGTTAGAGAATCCGATGAAACTTTGAACAGCTCGACGACTGGTAGGGACTGGCCAGTCCAGGATGGCTGAAACCTTCTTGTGATCCATCTGAATTCCTTTAGAAGAAATAATAAAACCCAAAAATTCCACGGATTCTTTTTCAAACTCGCATTTCTCCAATTTTACATATAAACGGTGGGTTCTAAGGCGATTAAAGACCTTTTCATATGAATTCGATGTTCTTGGAGTGACTGAGAAAAAATAAGAATATCGTCCAAGTAAACAATTGCGAAGATATCAAGAAAATCTCGTAAAACGTCATTTGCAAAGTGTTGAAATGTTGCGGGCGCGTTACAAAGCCCGAATGGCATTACTAGATATTCGAAATGCCCGTACCGGGTACGAAAGGCCGTCTTCCACTCGTCTCCCTTACGTATCCTCACAAGATTATAGGCTCCCCGAAGGTCGAGTTTGGAAAACACCTTTGCACCACGAAGTTGTTGGACAAGTTCCGGAACTAGAGGGAGTGGATATCGATTTTTAACGGTTATTTTGTTTAATTCCCTGTAGTCAATACATGGTCTTAGAGAACCATCTTTTTTTCCTACAAAGAAAATACCAGCTCCTGCTGGGGAAGTAGAATATCTAATGAATCCTTTGGCTAAATTGTCATCCAAATAATCCTTAAGAGTCTTCAGTTCTGGCTCAGATAATGGATAGATGCGTCCAAAGGGTATTTGACTGCCAGGCAAAAGTTCAATCGGACAGTCATATATTCTATGAGGAGGTAATATATCCGCACCTTTCTTGTCGAAGATATCAGCAAACTCCTGGTACACTGTAGGAAGAATATTAGGTTCGTTACTTGGAGAGACTGTACACACTTGTTCCCCAAGAGGCTGTAAACAAGAGGACTGACAGAGCTCAGAATAAAAAGTCAATTTTCCAGAAACCCAATCAATAATAGGATTATGTTTACGAAGCCACGGAAGGCCTAAAATAACTGAAAATAATGGGGAAGCAACTACATCAAAACTCATTTGCTCGAAGTGAATTTTATTCAAACATGTGAGAAGTGCAATAGTCTCTTTAGTCACCGGACCAGAACTAATTGCAGAACCATCTGCCACTCTGATGAAGACAGGACTCTCTTTAAGCAGAAGAGGAATATGAAGATTGTCCACCACTTGAGAGTCAATAAAGCATCCGCTTGCACCGGAATCAACTAGAGCTGGAAGAACCACCTGCTCCTCTCCCCACTGCAAAGAAAGGGACACAATCAGTAGGGGGAAAAAACTTGTTGAATGGTTAATAACAGGAGAGAAGGGCTCTTTACTTGAGAATGTTGGTCGAATAGGGCATGTTCGAAGGAGATGTCCAGCTTGTCCACAATATAAACATAGATTCAGCCTCCGTCGTCTTAATCTTTCCTCCACAGAGAGAGAGGGTCTAATTGCTCCAATTTGCATCGGTTTGGAATCAGGGTTAGTAGGAGTACCCCTTACTGGAGGAGGAGCCTTGGGAGTGGTCCAGAAAGGAGAAATCTCAGAAGCTCTTTCAGACTTCCTTTCTCGCAATCTAATGTCCAACTGAACTGCTAAAGAAATCATTTCCTCTAAAGAGCCAGGTATTGCTACACGAGCAACTTCGTCTTTTAGGCCAATAGATAAACCCAAGCGGAATTGATGTTTGAGTGCTGCATCATTCCATTCGGTCTCCACAGCAAGCTCCCGGAATTCCATAGCATAATCTTCTACAGGCCTCCGACCTTGGCTGAGAGCTCGTAAGGCGGCCTCCGCAGCAATTTCGCGATGCGGATCATCATAAAGTGAAGCCATGGCAGAAAAGAATGATTCCACAGAAGCAAGTACTGGATTTTGCTGATCCATGAGACGAAATGCCCAAGACTGTGGCTGGCCTTGCAGCAAAGAAATAATGAATCCCACTTTCACCTGTTCATTTGGATAAGACAAGGGCTTTAGCGTGAAGAATAACTTGCAGTTATTAACAAAAAGTCTGAATTTCTTTCGATCCCCAGAAAATTTCTCCGGAAGGGGTAACTTGGGTTCAGCGGAAGCAGAAGAGGCAGCAATGCTTGGCTGTTGGATATTAATGATAGGAGGGGATCCAGCACCGGGTAAAACATTCTGTAGCTGATCCTGGATTTGATTATAGCCCCCTTGTAGTTCTTGAACAGCTTGTGTAAGGGCAGCCAATTGCTGAGATACTTGGCTCAGTGCAGCCTCCTCCTCTTCATGATCCATGGCTAGGTTATACTGTTAGACTTACGTTTAGACGTTAAGTGGATCTTTTGTAGAGGAGGGCTCACGAGCAGCTTCCACCGACAGCAGACTAACCTGAAGGTGGAACAGGTAGAATGCGCCGTGAAAAGAGGCCGGAGAGTCCGGATAAGTAGCAGTAGGGATCAAGATGGACGAAGTCAGGCGGGCCGAGGTCAGATGCAGGCAGCTCAGGTTCGAAGTCAGGCAGGCCGAGGTCAGATGCAGGCAGCTTAGGTTCAGAGTCAACAGGCCGAGGTCAGATGCAGGTAGCGTTCAAGCAGAGTCAAGGATAGCCGGGTCAATATCAGGAAGTCAATAAACAGTGCTGGGGTCTCTTGGAAATGTACTAAGATAACCTAGCAACTTGTTCACATGTTAGCAGTGAATTTATAGGCCCAGCGTCAATTCGCATGCGCAAGAACGCACCGCGCGCACGAACGTACGCGCGCACGCCAAGACGCGCGCGCGACTAGGCGCACGCGCGACAAAGCGAACGGTCGCGCACGAACGTACGGGCGCGTCACCGCTGGCGACTGACAACTTGCCTGCAAGAACGTTTTCAGGAACAGACATCCCTCTGGAGACGGTGAGTGGCCTTACACTTTCCCTAGTATAGTTAGTTTAGAGTCTTTAGATATTTCAGCCAGGGGTACCAAATTTTCCAATATTTTGCACTTTGATGACAATGTTCTTTTTGGGCATCCTTATACTTATTATTATTATATCTGGGAAACATTGCTAAACTGAAATCACTATGGTAGAAAGATCACAGTCAAATTATATGGATGTGTAGATCAACAGCAACTGTTGGGTTCTCATACTAGAAAGCTCATAAGATATGGTTAGATGAATGAAGTGCTCATTGCATGCGCCAACATTTGAGTTCTCTAAAAACGTTGAATATTCCACTTTTCATTCTTTCTATTCTCCTTGCAGCATATTGCTATAGAGAAAACTTCCATAGACTAACTCTATGGAGACAAAGTCAGTCTAGAGTTTTGAGGTCACTCTGCCAGGATCTTAACAAGATAAATAGTTGGGTTGAATTCCCCTTCAAGCACAATTTCCATGGTCAAAAGAGCACAGTAGCCCGGAGAAGGCCTTTAACATCTGTCCATTATCACGTACATAAATCCTTAAAATGTTTCAAATAAAAACTTTCTCTGACCTATACGAATAAACTCATTGACATGAATGTCAGTTATTTATCAAAAAAAGTTGCAGAAAAGTTGTTAAAACTGTAACTTTTTAGATTTGTTGCAAGATCACTATGATTTGACAAAAGTCAGAATCAAAAACACCTGAAGATCTCAAAAACCACGTATCAAAGAAAGATTTTCCAGTTGTAAAAGGGACATCTGCCATGAAATTCAACATGATTTTGACAGGTGGAGTATTTTCAGATTCACCATTGCCTCATAACAGTTATGTTTTTTCCTGCAGCAAGTCAGTTGCAACTATTGATGCTACCTTCAAAAAAAGCAGAGCTAATAGCAAAGAAGACATAGGGGTCCGTTTACTAAAGTGCGTTAAAAATATTCGCACAATATATAGACAGAATTTTCGCCAAATATGTTATCGCCAGTTTACTAACCTGCGGTAAATATAAATTTGGGAATTTTCTTGCGCAAGAATAATTGTTCGCCAGTTATCGCATTCAAATAACGCTACGTACACATTAACGCATGGTTTACTAAACAGCGAAATGTGCTAAAGACAAAATTAACGCCAGAATATTCGCAAACTTTTACTGCCACCTATGTAGTGGCGTAAAAGTATTTTTTCCGCCAGAAAATTCTCAAGGAGCAGGAAATATCCCATAATAATGTTTTTTTTACCCATCATTCTTTGCTGACAGGAGAGAGATCTGTAGCTATTGCTGACAGGATGTTTTGGCTTCTGCTTCTATCTGTTGCAACAGCAGCAGTTTCAGCTCAGAGTCGTATTATTGGCAGCGGCATCACAGTCCAAGGATTCGTCAGCCTCTACACTTTTTGGTTTCATTGTGATTGGCTACATTAAACTGTGCATTTCTATGAAGCAAAGAGATTGACTGGTATCATTTCTTGTTCCTATGATTCTATTGGCAGAAGGGTTTATATGGTGCAGACATGTTTGATTGGTGTCACTCTGGTGATCAGTCAATAAAGTTTATGAGTTTTGAAGATGCATTTCTGGCCATAAATGTCACAGTAAAAATTGCCATAATGACCGCCATAAAACAAGACTATTTTATAGCATAAATATTCGCAAAAACGTAATTTTTCACCAGAAAATTCGCAACTCGCTAAAATTACCGCTAACGTAAGCTGGTTCCTTAACGTAGTTACCGCAAGTGATCGCAATGACTTCTGAGCGCATCGCTGTTTAGTAAACTTAGTCGCTGTGAATATTCTGGCGTAAAAATATTCTCAGCGATTACATGTGGAAACTTAAAGTCAGATTTACCGCACTTTAGTAAACGGACCCCATAGTAAAGTGTTTGGGATATTCATAAACATTACGTCCTTTAAAAATGAGTAAGGGTATTTACAGTAACTTACAGAAACAGTTGGGGCCAAAGAGCTATCAGTAAGTGTTCACCTCCTATGAATGTTTATAGTTATTGTGGTCACATTAAACTGCAGTATCAGTCACAAACATTCTGGTGTGTATGGCCACAATTTGGGAGGAACAGAGATGCTGATTCATAAATATCAATAACAAGAATTATTTTCTCATGTATGACCATCCACTGTTTTTTCGCTCTGTATGTTATTCACTGAATGAAAAGCTGTTAATGATGGCTCATAACTGTTAGTCTTTAATGTGCATCCCTGAATAGTAAAGGATAGACACAGATTTAAAGCTCTCCTTTGTGTAGGAGCTTTTGCTAGAAAGATGGTGGACCTCAACAAAGTGCTTTAAAAGATTACCGTTGGTACTCTCATTCCTTCTCTACTGAAAGAAATCCATTTAATCACAGACAGACAGACAGGCTATTTATCGGGACAAAATTCAGAGAGACGGTTGTAAATTTGTCACCGGGAGAGCCAAAACTTTGAGTAACGTCTTGGCCCCCCCTGTTTAATTACCTTTAAAACCTCCCAAACACCTACCTGGTTGACTTGGCATGTACAAATGTGGTTCCACAATAATATATCAGTGACAAAGGTCTTTTTGTCCTCAGTGACTAATAAGAGTGACCATATTAGACAATTAATAAATTGTTATACAAAAAATTTGATTTATCTGTTAACATGCAGAAAATGTGGAAAGCAATATATAGGCCGAACAGCCAGATCTTTAAAAGAACGTATACATCAACATGTCCGACATTAAGGGGCATACGTATCTATTAAGGTTCGAATTGTAAATTAGAATTAAAATTTTCGAGTTGGATTTTTGGTCAAAACTCACCAATTCCAGTTGCAAATAATTCAAACTTGAATTCGAATTCAAGATTTATCACACCTTGATCCTGGGAACAACTCAAATTTAACTATTCGCCACCTAAAACCTGCCGAGTTCATGTAGAAGTCAATGGCAGAGGTCCAGTAACCCATTTGAAGATGTTAATATCCCTCCTGACACTTGAGATTTTTCTAGAGAAAAAACTTGATTTGAGTTTAGTTCAATTCGAATTTGATACTTGATACTTGAGTTTTCGGATCGTTAATATTCGTTCGAGTTTTATATTTTCAAGTTTTTTCTTAAATTAGATACTATTCGAATTCTGAGGTCAGTCAAGTTAATTTTAGGTAAAAAAAACCTCTAACATTCAACCTTTGATTAATCAGCCCCTTAGTGGAACAGGTTTAGCAATGTCTGGCAGGTAGGTGCTGTGTAATGTGGGTAATGTAAAACTTGAATTTTAAAGGCAGCTCACATGTTGTAAAAATGAATGCAGACTTAAGGAATAAACAAGTCCTTTGCCAGGCAAATGGTCGAAGGCAGGCAGCTAACAAGAAAAGTCCGATATCGCGCAGAGGGTCTGGGCAGGCTGCTGACAAGGAGAGTCCGATAACTCACAGAAGGCCTGGGCAGGGGGCTGACAAAGAGAGTCTGATAACTGAGGGTCTTGGCAGGCGGCTGACAAGGAGAGTCCGATGGGCAGGCAATACCAGGAGATCCAAATAAGCAGTAAGAAAAGGAGCAGAGGAACACAGGCATGGAGCAGGAACAGGGAACCAGGTGGGGACTCAGGAACTATGGCAGGAATCAGGAACAAAGGCAGGTATCAGGAACAAAGGAACACAGGAACACAATACCTCTAGATCTGGCTTTAGGGATTCAATGATCAAGCAACCAGTGGTTGCTTCCAATGGGCTTATAAAGCCCCTTAATTGAATAATTGGTAACACATGATGCAAATGAATTGGGCAGAGGAAGAGACCTGCAGGAAGAGAGCAACCCATGACCATCAGGATAGCAGACCCACATCCGTACTGAAAACCCCAGAGGCGGTGTAGGTTAATGCAGATAAAGTTCAGCAAGCAGACCAGGGTTCGAGAACAGGTATGTTCTGACGCTGACCATTTTCCAATTGTTCTGAGGGTGACATAGGCTTCCTTTCAGTGATGGGCATAAAAAGGGTAATCATTTGGTTTTACAGAATAAAAGGGATGTCAAATGGATTTTTATGTTAAAGACAAGACAAGCCCATGGATTTGGATGGGTCGTGCTATTTTGAATGAACTTATTGGAACATGCACAGATGCCTTTGCTTATTTACCTTTCTTAGTTTTTTAATGTCCCTCATCCTTTTATCCATTTGTTGGTTATTATGCTGTGGGTCGGTGATCAGTGGGTTTGGGGTATATATGTGCTGTACCAGACCCCCCCCCCCTTGTTTAATCCTATGATTAAGTGCCTGTGTGCATGAGACGCATATGTTTGTTTGTCCGTTCCTTGCCGTGAATAAAATCTGCAGTTCATTTACCTTGCCTGTTGCGGGATCTGCCTGCTGCTTACTCCATGATTAACTACCTCCACCTTGTGCTGTAGATCTGGGGCATGTGCACCCAGACCCCACATGTAGACTGGTGATATTATATACAGTATAATGATTACGAATAAGAAATGTCTTTTTTTAAAACATTTTAAAAATTTAATCTGATTTGAGAGACAACCTGTTCTCCTCAACTACAGACCTGTTTGTCATTGTACCATATCTTTCTGATGTTGTCTACAGGAATTCAGATGGGACTTGAATGGACACCATAATTATGTATTAATAATGTGCTCCTCAGTGGACTCAGTGAACTTTCACTAGCATTCATTTCTGCCTAGCGAAACTTCATTAACACACTTACACTTAGGTTATATACAGTATACGTCTTTCTTAGAGATGTTGGTGAAAATGAGTTTGTAGGTGCAGCACCAAGGAATCCAGGAAGTAGAAAAATGTAAAAATATAAACCTTTATTCCAGCATATTAAAATGATAGTAGGAAAAAGCATGGAGGAACGCGAAGTGGCGAGAGCCATGAAACGCGTTGAGTGAACAGCCCAATATTCAGTGTGGGGCATGCTTTTTCCTACTATCATTTTAATATGCTGGAATAAAGGTTTATAGTTTTAAATTTTTCTACTTCATGGATTCCTTGGTGCTGCACCTACAAACTCATTTTTACTCATTAGAAGCAACCGTTGTGATCTTCGGTTTTGTGACATGCACAGGTGAATCCTAGTACCTGGTAAGTGCTCCCACTATTTTTTGCAAGTTTGTATCTATTAGAGATATTGGTGCAAATGCTTGAAGTGGCCACTTATTATTACAAATGTCCAAGGAAGCAAAATAAGTTCATGTCCTAGACATGAGCCCACCCTAAAACAAATGCGGGATGCCCTTCAAATTGGTTAAAAAAATGTTTAAACAAAAATGTTTAATAGTTACAACTTTTAAATACAATCCCACTTTAAAATATGAAAAAACGCCAGCGTTTTTATCATTTTTATGACTTTTCAGCGTACAGGATATGATGTCACTGACATAAGATTGAGGAGGATGTAGTTTCATCTTATCAGTTCGCCAGGTCTAAGCTGGTGAAGGAAACGTTGGCGAAAGAGGTAATGTTTGTAAAATTCTAATTTTAGTGAATTTGCAGAGTAACAATCTGCAAATTCACTTAGGTGGGATTTCGGACAAATTTTTGCTGGTGACGGCCACTTCACCCTTTAGTAAATCTGCCCCATGGGGTTTTCTATTTGTAGCCCAGTGTAATATTCATTTAGCCCCTGACACTACTGCTCTATAGTTTGGAATCCATGGTATTAGGTAATCTCATCAAATTTAAATCCAGCAAGGCATAGATAATGTCATGTTTGTATGACCTTTGCCTGGAAACAATGGTGGAACATGACTATTGAGGGCTCCAGGGCAAATGACTCCCATCTCTTAACTATCCCTAGTTGTCCCCTTTGCTCTAAAGAAAACAGATACTTTAACATTATGACATGCTTTATCTTGCTATAAAGGTGATGCATCATACCTAAAAATATGTGCTAACTACACTTGGAATGAGCTGTGACTCACATCTTATGGGCAATTTATTAATACAGTTTTGCTCTCCGGCATGTCTAATGATTAAATTATATCATATTTAGCTGGAAAGTATACACAGGTATGGGACCTGTAATCCAAAATGCTCAGGAACTGGGGTTTTCTGGATAAGAGCTTTTCTAGTAGACTTAAAGTATGAGATCCAAATTATGGAAAGATCCTGTTATCCGGAAAACCCCATGTCCCAAGCATTCTGGATAACAGGTTCCATACCTGTATTATAATAATGTGCCCCCTACTGTAAAATACAAGGCTAGTTAAAGTCACCTCGGAGTTCCATGACCTGTACAAAAGCATTCAGCCTTTGGCCTTCTGGCACTAAACCCCCCAGTGACTTTTAATATCCTTTATATTTTAGGGGGTACGTTATTCACTATATAATACTCAAGAGCCATGAATACCCTGTAAATGATACTGTATCCTTATAAACGTTGCTTAGTGATGTCATAAGTTATAATCGGAGCTTAGTGATGATATTTCTGTCACTTGTCTCACTGAAACTTGTGTATTATAATAAATAAAGAACCCCCTGTTGCAAAAAAACGAGGATATTAGAAGTCACCTCGGAGTTCCATGACCACCTTCGGCCTTGTGTTTTTATATGGTCATGAAACTCCACGGGGGCTTATAATATTCTTATATTTTACAAGAGGAGGTACTTTATTCACTATATTTTTACCGTGTATTGGTAAAAATATAACTTGATATTAGAAAAAATTAGAGTCTGCTAGAAAAGCAACGTGGAACCAAATATAGTTCTTTAACACTATGGGTGTCATTTATGGGTTTTTTTTTTCTGGTCTGAGTTTTAGGGCTGGATTCCACGGGATGGTCCGGTGCAATGTGTCACGCGGCGAGGAAACAATACAAACATCGTAGGCAGAGCCGGGCCAAGTTGGGCAGGCGCCCCAGTCAGCCTGCCCGGTTGCTGAGCCGTCTGGTTGCACACTTGCAAGTGTGCGAATAGGCAATTGTGCGCATATGCGAAAAGACACGTCTGCGCATGTGCAAAAAGACGCTTCTGCTCACGCGCGAAAAGAAGCTTCAGCGCATGCGCAAATAGACGCTCGTACGCATGCGCACTCACTCAGATGAAAACAAGTGGGCGGTCGGCAGAGAAGGGACCGGACTAGGGGTAGGAGTAAGTACGTGCCTGGCGCCCCTCCCCCTTTGCGCCCCAGGCACGTGCCTACTGTCTCAGTCTCACATGCAGCAACACTCCACCCAACACTCCACCCACTCCCTATTGTGTGAAGTCACTTCCAGGTTGTTTGTTCCTCCCTGTGGTGCCACACTTTCATTGGGAAAATGACAACAGTCTTTGATAAGCCATTTTAAGTGCTCACAGTTGTGGTTGTTGCTTTGTGGGGGCCGTGAAATAAAACTGTCAAGGGGCAACTCCGCACTCACATAAACTTGAAAAATGGTGTCACAACTTGTATAAGATTTATCAGTCCAGAAGTGACCAGATCAAGGCCAGCCACCCCAGAAACCCCAGCCAGCCGCGTTTTATCTAAGTGTAGCTGCTCATTGTTCTGGGCCCATTGCCAAAAAGCCTCTTATTTTATTTACATTTCAGAAACGTTGTATCTTTTTCTGGTGTCAGTGCAGCAAACTGAGCCATCAAAATTGTGACCTCCTGCAGTTGGGAGGTATGGAGGTGACTGGGGACAGTGGAGGGAATGTAATTGAAGGGAACCGGAGGCAGGGTAGCTATGAGGCACAGTGAGAATCTTGCCCCAGTCAGCAGCACCCTGCAGGTTACCACTGGTAACTTTAAAAGCTGGCCATTGGCAACTTAAGTCCCCACTGCAGCTGTGCACAACAGAGGACTCCCGTGCGTAACCGCGCACAATAGAGAACGCGTGTGTGTAATTGTGCGTAACCATGGACACGCGTGTGTAATTGTGCGCAACCATGCACAATTCTTATTTTAAAATTGGATTTTCAGCTACTACAGTGCAGGGAGTATTGACCGTTCCAATGCTAAAAGAGTAAGCTTAGTTGGGGGGGGGCTGGCATTTGCTAGTTCACCTCAGCGCAACGCTAGGTGTCGGATCACCATGCAGGTAGGGTTGCCCAGAAATTTCTGAATTATGGAAAAGCCATCTCCCATAGACTTCATTTTATCCTAAAAACCCAAGATTTCAAAAAGAATTTCTTTTTCTGTGTAGTAATAAAACAGTAGCTTGCGCTTGATCCCAACTAAGATAGAAAACCATGTAAACTTTAAATAAATAGACTGGTTGTGCTTCCTTATTGGAAGCAAAACCAGCCTAGTGTGTTTATTTAATGTTTACATGATTTTCTAGTAGACTTAAGGTATGAAGATCCAAAACCCCAGGTCCCGAGTATTCTGGATACCTGTGTCAGCCTATATCGCTGGGGCTCCATTATGGAAGAGAGAGTATATATTTGGTTATATTAACCTCATTAAATTCAGAATATCATGTTTCACAGGAATACTTTGCACATAATAAGTAGAACAAATGCACATGTGCCGAGGACTTCTTCATCTGTCCATTGATTACGAGAGATTAGTTCCCATAATTCTTGGCTGATGATATTGCTCACGTTTTTACGGCAATAAAAAAAAAAGTAAGTGCTTAAAAGGGTTTGTATCCTCATTATTAGAATGCATTTCCCACCATCTTTATTTGCTTGCGAGCCCTTAATCATGTATTGATTAGAGAATATATTAAGCATTCGGCTTTCATTTGGCGTCCCTTGGGGAAAACAAATATCCACTCATTAGTACATCGTGCGATGGGTCAAAAACACAAGCCGACTCTAATTGTTTATTTATAATGCACCAAAGGCCTCTCGTTTATTTAAAATTCAGGTTTCAATTGCCTTGTTACACAAATAGGCAATAAATATGGTTGGTTTCCTAATGAGTAGTTTGGGGGATTTCAAACAACTATTTGCTTATGAATATTTCAAGTGAATTATGAAAGTGCAGCAGCAGAGAGGAATTAAGTGATTTCTGGAGCTGCATTCGGCGCTTCAGTTAGGGGGAGAGAAAGTGAGTGGAAAACAAAGAACTTTAGGATTAAACAAAAAGAATAAATATTTTTTTTATCCTCACTTTTCCCCAGTGCTGTTCTCTGTTGCCATTCATTTCACTCTCAAACACTCAGAGAGTCCGAATTTATCTCAATATTTTCTGAAAAAAGCTCAGACCAAATCCGCACTAGGTTTTTGGGCTTATTTATTAATACACTTTCCCAAACAAAAATTACGGGAAAAAATCTTGAAAAATTCGATTTTCACAATTTTTTTTCAGATTTGTTACCGAAAACTTTGTGGTATTGCCAAAAACCCAGCGCACATCAAAAAATCATTGGGACTTCTCCCATTGACTTATATGCAACCTCAACAGGTCTGAGATGAAGGATTTTCAGTTTCAGACTTTTCCATCCTCTGGGTTTAATAAATTCCAAAAATTCGTGATTTTTTTAAAAGTCTGATTTTATTGAAAAAATCACAAATTTTTCTTGATTTTTTCAGCTTTGAGGTTTTAGTGATTTTGTTTGAAAAGGCTGATCAAAGATAATAAAAATGACTTTTCTAAAACAGGTTCAGCCAAAGTGCTGGGGAATAATAACTCGCTCCCACAAATTAAACATCAGCCTGCTGAGTGGAGAAGGCCAATGTCTTTATCCTTTTTCTGGGGTCATTATAAACACCTAATGGTAATTTATAGGGTTCATTTGCTAGGATCCCAGATGCAAGTGCTGGAACACTACATGGGGCAAAAGCTTGAGATTTCCGCACTAGGGGTTGCAAGGTTCCTGCTACGTTGCATGTTTGAATGATGCACATGTTGGGAGTTGGATAGGGGATGAGATAGACTTACAGGTATTGGACCTGTTACCAATAATGCTCAGGACCTAGGGTTTTTCCGGATAATGGATCTTTGCGTAATTTGGATCTTCATACCGTAAGTCCACTAGAAAATCATGTAAACATTAAATAAACCCAATGCGATGAATCACCCTGGTGGTCTAGCGGTAGTGCGGCGGGGGCGACTGCCTCCTCTTTGTTCTTAGCGCGCTGGCCCCGAATGACCCGGGTGCACCAGCAGGTGCATAGGGGCAAAATTCAAATATTTTAAGAGAAAAGGGAAATCATTTTTAAAAACTTGGATTATTTGTACAAAATGGATTCTATCAGAGATGGTCTTTCCATAACTCACAGATATCTGGATAATGGGTTTCCGGATAATGGATCCCATACATATAGGGGCATATTTATCAAGGGTCGAATCGAAAATTCAAATTTTTAAATTTGAATTTCTAGTTTATTTGAGTGTAATTCGCCATCTAAAGCCTGCCGAATCTGTGTTTTAGCCTATGGGGGGACCTCCTCCAATCAATTTGGAGTCGTTTGGTGGACTTTTGAAAAAATAAGTTTTACATTTTTTTTTGGTGAAAAAATTCGAATCGAATTCGATACGAGTTTGCAGCTCGATCCTATTAACCCAAATTTGTTTTTTACATTTTTAAAAAATATATTTTGATTGGTAGCTTTTTTTTCGAATTTCAAGTTTATGGGAGGTGATGGGAGTTTTTACTCCCATAAACTCCAAATTCGACCCTTGATAAATCTGCCCCATAGTGTTACAAAACTTTATTGCCTTCCATGTTGTTTTTTTTTTTTTTATAACATCATAGTAATATTGTTAACCCTGGAATACTGAAAATATAGTGAATTACGCACCCCTATTGTAAAATATAAGGATATTGAAAGTCTCTGAGGAGTTTCATGCTAGAAGACCTAAGGCCGAGTGCTTTTATACAGGTCATGGTGACTTATAGTTTGCACCTGGCCCTGCACAAAGTAAATGCCCCCCCCCAATAAGTCATCCATTTTAAAGCAGTAATTGCACTACCCTAAAGCCAAGAGGTAGGACAGAAACGGCCTGTGAGCATCAGTTTAAGAGCAAAGTAAGTAGTTGCTAAACAGCCATAAACATGTCATTTCCTGGGACCAAAATGCTCAGTCCTTTTTGCTTCCATTTGACAAAAGACTATGGAGCACTAGTGATGGGAGAATTTATTCGGCAGGTGCATTTTGCGCTGGCGAATAAATTTGCCGCAAAAATTCGTCAGCCTCGAAGGAGGAGTCAAAATTTTTCTGACGCCGGTTTAAAAAATTTTTCTGATGCCGGCGATGGTTCTGACGCCAGCTTCAACTTTGACGCCATCGCCCATTTATACGCCGAGTCTTGTGAATTTTTCTCCAGTTTTGCGAATTTCGTGGGAAATTCAGAAATTTCATGGGAAATCCACAAATTTCATGGGAAATTCAGAAATTCGTGGTGAAGAAAAACAGGACAAATTTGCCCATCACTATGAAGCACCATTGCATTGCTCAAAATACAGTAAGGTTCTCTGTAGAAATAAGTCAAACCAACTGGACTTGCTGTGTTTTTCTTGATAAAAAATTGAGAAAACCAGTCGGATGACTGTTGAAACATCTTCAACAAAAACACAGCAAGTCCAGTTGATTTGACTTATTTCTACAGCTATACCATGACCCGGATGAATGAGAATCTCCGCAAATACAGGAAGGTTCTAAAATGCTTTCTTTGTTACTTATAGAAATGGCAAGAGGAAAGGAAGGTATTTAATCATATTCTCCCTCCTAGCAAAAAAAAAAATCAAAAACTGAACAAATAAACCCTCCTCTATAAACCTGGAATGCACTGGAATGAAGGGGCTCATTATACAGAGAGTTGTATCCCTCATTGAACAGATGTCTTACACCTGTTTTAGCTTAGCTTTGCTCTCATTTCATTATATATAAAGGTATAAAATCCGTTATCTGGAAGCTCCTAATTACAGAAAGGCCATCTCCCATAGACTCCATTTTATCCAAACAATCCAAAATTTTAAAAATGATTTCCTTTTTCTCTGTAATAATAAAACAGTAGCTTGTACTTGATCCCAACTAAGATATAATTAATCCTTATTGGAAGCAAAACCAGCCTATTGGGTTTATTTAATGTTTACATGATTTTCTAGTAGACTTAAGGTATTAAGATCCAAATTACAGAAAGATCCATTATCTGGAAAACCCCAGGTCCCGAGCATTCTGGACAACAGTTCCCATACCTGTATTCGTAAATATGCCTCTTGGTATAACAGTTCAAAGACAAGTAAGAACCTGTGAGTTTTCACATTTTTCTGTTGCCATTACTTTAATTGAAAATAAAAACTGTCAGTTGAAACCCTTGTTACTTGGCAGTTACATTTACTTTGAGTCTAAGCATTATACACAGAGCTCTAGCGATTCTCTCCGAGGGTGAAATCTATTCACCTCTTGCCTGACTCTAGTTGGCATCCACGCTGGATTCTTCTGCATACAATGATTCCAGTGTAACCGGGACCTGAATTTGATCAGAATGACCTTTCCAGGCTTTGCAGGCCTCCTAAATCAACTGCATGCTCTTCATTTTAGATAATGTCAGATTGCTGTAATGATATACCATTAATGCCTTGAACTGGCAAAGACGTTGTAATATTTTGCTTGAATTGACTCATACGGAAATGATCGGCAAAAACAAGTTCTGATTCCGTGAGTGCAGATTCAGGTCCTACTTTATTCCAGCCTGAAAACACTGGTTTGAGTCCCAAAGTTGCCCGTTTATCTCAAATCTTCTTTATGGGGCATATTTATCAAGGGTCGAATTTCGAATTGAAAAAACTTCGAAATTCGAATTCAAAAAGACCGACCAAAAAAAGGTCCAATAGGTCGGTTTTCGGCTGGTGGACTTTGAAAAATCGAAGGCTTTTTAGGGAAAAACTTCGAATCGAATTTGATCGAATTCTTTCGATTCGTACGATTCTAAAGAATCGAAAGAATCGAAAGAATTCGATCAAATTCGATTCGAAGTTTTTCCCTAAAAAGCCTTCGATTTTTCAAAGTCCACCAATTGACTCCAAATCGGTTCTAGGAGGTCCCTCAAAGGCTAAAACAGCAATTCGGCAGGTTTAAGATGGCGAATGGTCGAAGTTGAATTTTTAAAGAGACAGTACATGATAAATTTCGATATTCTAATTTTTTTCCAATTCGAACCAAATTTGGACTATACCCTAGTCGAAGTACACAAAAAAAAAATAGCTTGAAATTAGAATTTTTTTCATTTGAAAATTCACCTCGACCTTTGATAAATGTTTTCATTGGGAAAACAACTGGCGAATTAAAAAGCAGGTATAGAATTGCGGGTATGGGACCTAAATTATAATGTACATCACTTATTTAAAGAGGTTGTTCATCTTTGAGTTAACTTGTAGTATGATGTAGAGAGTGATATTCTGAGACAATTTGCAGTTGGTTTTCGTTTTTTATTATTTGTGGTTTTTAGCTTTTTATTCAGCAGCTCTCCAGTTTGCAGTTCCAGCCATTTGGTTGCCAGGGTCACAATTCCCCTAGCAACCATTCATTGATTTGAATAAGAGACTGGAATATGAATAGGAGAGGCCTAAATAGAAAGATGAGGAATAAAAAATTGCATAGCATTTATTTTTAAGATCGGTTTAGTGACCCCCATTTAAAAGAGTTAGAAATAGAAAGCAAATAATTCAAAAACGGTAAAAAATAAATAATGGAGACCAATAGAAAAGTTTGGAATTGGCCATTCTATAACATTCTAAAAGTCAACTTAAAGGGGAACCTTTAATACAAAATATTCTCATTCCCGTTTTTTTCTGGAAAAAAGTCACGTGTTAGCAAGAATTGCATTTTTCCATTAATTTGAAAAATATTGATGAGCAAAAGATTTTGACAGGTTTCGCCCACTTCGTAATTTTCCCTCAAAAATATTTTGGGCAAAAAGGGGGAAATTCACTCAGCAATAAAACACACCTATAGATATATATATATATATATATATATATATATATATATATATATATATATATATATATATATATATATATATAGCCCCAAACTAGTGATGGGCGAATCTGTCCAATTTTTGTCTGTTTCACTTTGCCGAATAATTCGAAAACCGGCAAAAAAAAATTGCGAAACGGCAAAAATTCGCAAAACTCATTGAAGTCAATGGGTGTCAATTAATTTTGACGCGTGACAATTTTTGACGCAAGCAACAATTTTTATACGTGCAACTATTTTGTTCCAATGCATTAAAGTCATTGGTTGGCCTCTTTCTTTTAATTGTTTATTATTTTTGCCCCTGAGGAAGACCACTGTGGTTGAAATGCATTGGGCTCACCAATTATTATTTTTGTTATTTTTTAACCCCTTTTTTTTCGATGTAATAAACATTTTTTTATTTTTGTAAACTGAGTGTGCAATCTGTTTCTTGGATTCCTGTAGACCCTGAGTAAACAACTGGATCACATGGAGGCCCTCCAAGTTTTAAACAAAAATCCCATTGACAGATCTGGTCTGACTGAGCCTAAAGGTGCCATACATGCACTGATATTCTCGTACAAAATGAATTTATTAAACAATATTGTTGCGTGTATGGTGGGAGTCAAGCTGACCGATATTGGCAAAGCTGGTATATTGGTCAGTTTGCTGAAAAAAATCCGAAAAAAAATCGCGAGAAATAAGATTGTCACATTTTTTCCGGAATTTTTAGTGTTTTTTTGCATTCAGGGTTTAGTAAATAACCCCCTTAGTGTTGACTCGTCAGATACAGGTAAAATTCTAATGTTTCTTTATGTATATCTCTAACAATTCAGCTCTACACATGTGTGTTGAAACTAATGATCTTTCTTGGAAAGATCTTTTCCATGAAAGATTGCCCTTGTTATGTCTATGGCCACCTTTAGCCTAAATGATTAATTAGTAAGGCTCCATTTGAGCTAAAACACAAGTCAATGCCAACTCAATCAAAAATGGTCAAGTCAAAGCCTGTATCTGTAAATTTATGGTCACCCAAGTCTAATATACCTGCCATAAATCAAGCCAGAAATTCTGGTGCTAGCCAGAGAAGACATAGAAGTCATATGAGTGGCATCAAATGTTCTCCTCCGTATTAAAATGGCAATAATTTTCTTTGACTCTACTACCATACTACCAACTTACATACAAGTTACTTGAATACAGTCAATGGAACAACCTAGACTCATTCTTAACCAGAGGGTGTAATTTTTGAATTAACATTTACCTAAAAGAATAGTCTGGGGGGCAACTTGATCTCGCTTAACTGGCTAATTAAGTGTTAATGTGAGAAGCATTTAAAGCCCCACTGATTGTTTTCTTTTGCAGATTGAAATGAGGGCATCCTATTCTTAATGGTGCTAAGCCAATGTCTTTGGAAAGGCGTAACTGATACAAAGCCAGCGAGACCGTAATTACTGCCCATTCTGTCTGTTCGGGCTAAACATTTGCTGGAAACATCGTTAAGGACATTGTGACAAGTTAGGTCAAGACAATGCAATTTCAGTGGATCAAATGTACAAGAAATTGCGCAATTGAGCTCATAGACATCATAGACCATTGGGCCCTACAGACAGATATGCATTGCTGCGGCTTTATATTAAGAAATGTAACTGTATACTGACCACTCAATCACTGTGGAATTCTCTGTTAGTGCATATTTGTTCTCAAAGCACCGCAGTTTCAACACACCAACTTAAAGAATTAATTTACACTGAATTTTAAAAAAACTAAAACAGTTTAAAGAATATACAGGCCACCCAGACAGCATATTTCCCTTAAAAACAGATTAATTGATATATTTTTCGAGTGGTTTCTTTTTTTTTTTGCCTGTTTCAAGCTTAGTTACACACAGTGCTACATGTTATAGTCCTTCCCCTTTTATATGTCTATGAAGGTTTTCATTCAATAAGGCAGGGTCAAACTGGGCTTGCAGGAGAATTGGAAAAAAACCCTGTGGGCCCCGGCAAGGAGGGCCTGCCACTGTGGCAAGGAGGTCCGTAACTGAGTTTGCAGCCCTGGTAGGCCCTGGCTACCCCAGTCCGACACTGCTTTCAGGTCATGATATGTGGTGTCTAGAGGAGATAAGCCAAAAGCAACTGGAAAATCCAGTTGCTTTAGATTTATCTCCACTAGATCCCCTTCACAAATCAGCTGGCATCCCTATAGAAGAGTATGGAAAGGAACCTGAACTACAGTAGATGTTTTATATAATTCTATTTTTCTGTGGTTCTGTACTGGTTCTGTACTAAGCAGAACAGTAGTGGAGCAAATTGGGTTTGCTTGGAGGACCACATGGAGGACCTGCATGCCTTAAACAAAAATCCCATTGACAGATGTGGTCTGACTGGGGCTCAGTCTAAAAGATTTAAATAATAAAGCACCAGTTGGGCTAAAACACAAGAAAACAATTGTCAAGTCAATAACCTGTATCTGTCAGTATATGGTCACGGCTATCCTAGTCCAACACTGCATCCAGATCATGATGTACAGTGTCTAGTGGGGATAAGTCAAACTGGAATGGAGTAAAATGCTTTCAAGACACTCAGAAAGTCTAGTTGCTTTAGACTTATCTCCACTAGATGCCCTTCACATATCACCATCTGACATTGACCATCTACAACGTACTTTTAGACCAAGGACCCCAACCCTTTTTACCTATGGACAACAATCAGATGTAAAAAGAGTTGGGGAGCAACACAAGCATGAACAATGTTTCTGGGTGATGCAAAATAAGTCCTGTAATTGGTAATTTGGTAGCCATTATGTGCCGACAGGATGCTTTTTTTCACAGTACACCTCTTTATGCAACCAACACTTGCCTCCAAGCCAGTAATTCAGAAAAAAATGCCGGGTTTGAGGCCACTGGGAGCAAAATCCAATAGGTTGGTGAGCAACATGTTTCTCACAATCCAGTGGTTGGGGATCGCTGTTTTAGACTATTGACCCATTCCTTTCTTCTTGATGAAGCACACCACAAAATACAGAATTTAATCAGTACTATATGTTACAATACAGAGTTGGAGGTCACACTGCTTCCTGCCATCTGTCCTTCCTGCAATTCGAATTGGCAAAATCCCACTAACAGAATACATTTTTTGTTTGCACAGACATAAACGATTCCACAGAATGAATGTAAACCACAGCAGTCTGTCCCTGAGCTTACTGACACCTGTTCCCCACCACCTTTAGGCTCACAGTGTAATGCAACACCTCCCTCATTCTGTTCCATTATTAAGTGATGGATTTTTGGACTTGTGGTCCTACTGCTTTCATGGAATCTGCCCACCACCAGCTACAGAAAGAAGAAGACCTAGTGTGGCAGTTTGAATGATACTGACAGACCATCTTAATATGTATAGATATTGTAGTGGTTGGAGGGGCAGTTTGAATAGACCATTGCGCAAACTAAATCACAGTCCACTGTTGGACAGAAAAATGTATCTGCCAATACCTGTTCTCGGCCACTGGATGGGACATCTACAGATGCTGAAATAAAAACAATCCTTTATGATCCCCTTTGGGTCAAATGAATTTCTAAGAACTGCTCTATATAGTGATGAGTGTAGGTGGTTAACTTCACAACATCTGACCTTCAGCCTATCAATCTTATAAGAGATACTATGTCTGAAGACGTTATGGCATTGTGTATCAGGTAACCAATTGTAATGAGAGAAGAAGGACTAGTAAAACAATTTGCCAAATGTTATTGTTCCTTGTAATAACCAGATGTCACTTTAACTGAATCCTTGGCCTGTACCCCTTGGGTATGAGAAATGTGGAAATAGTAGATCAAGCCTCATAATGCTTTTTATTAAACATATTGAAATCAGGACAAAAATGCAATACATAACATTCAGTACAAATTCTGCAGAAGTTTTTTTATGTTGATTTAAGCATGGGCACCTGAATCAAAACATTCTGTGATGCATGACTTTCCCTCCTGACCCACAAGCAATCTAATGCTAGGATCATAAAAACAAGAAATATGGACAAAACAGTGTCTGCCAGAATAGCTCAAAAAGAAACTCGAATATTGCCGCATCAATATTGACGCTCGCGTTAATTTTGACGCCGGTATTAAAGTCAATGGCCATCCGAATAATGTTGACACACAACGGTTTTGACATGAGCGAATTTTCCAACACGCGTCTAAAATTTTCGCGTCTGTGAATTTTCATTGGAGTTTCGTGAATTTATAACGCGGACATTCGCCACATATTCCCGCCTGATGAATTTATTCGCCCATCACTATCTGCCAATGGTGTTGGTAAAAGCTCTGGGTTTGGGAATCTTCTCTAGAGTTTTTAACAGCCAAAAAGCATTAAGCCAGGTTAAATAGCAAGTCACAGTGAAGACTGGGGTGGCACTTAAAATCCACCCTTTACCTTTATATAAACTACTACTGAGTTAAAACTAAAGAATAGGCTGAATAGGCCAGAACAGTGAGGTGTGGGTACAATGGGAAAACCTCAAGGCCTGGGAATTCTTGAAGGTTCCAGCAAATTGTATCTAGAGCATTGACCCCTAACCAGTGGCTTATGTTGCTCCCATTGATTTTGATCCCAGTGGCCTAATAATATGTGCCCATTTTGAAAATCCTGGCTTAAATTCCAGTTTTGGAGGCATAACAATTTTTAATATTTTTTTTTTACCTTTTACACTTGCACTTATATGGAATCTAGTGACGAAAAAGGCTCTAACTCCAGTTTCCAGACCAATTACAAAGAAAGCCAGGCAATGTGTGTGACTACCACACTCGGTTGATTTAAATTCGAATAAGTCCAAGAGAACTAAACACAAAATTGGTGATAAAATGCAAATCGTTTGCTTTCCCTTGACTGCTTGCAATGTCAGCAATAAAGAACTTAAAGAGGCATGTGCTCATTGCTGCATTGTTGTACAGGTTATACATGTGTTGTATTCTTTCATACAGTCATTCATTTTACCAGACTCCTAAGGGAAGGGTCCCTGTCTAGGCCTAAGATGAGTTAACTAAAGCCTCATTCACACCAGTGTTTTTGCAGGAATAGCACAGCAATGTAGTCAGACTGAGTCAAGGCTATTTGGTTAGTCAGATCACAGGTGCACCATTAAAGAGCTGCTATACCTCAATGCTTTTAGTCTCCCTTTGGATTTGTCTAATGTGCATATTATTAAAATCCGAATATTTATTTATTTTCCAAATAAAAGATGGTTTTAGTTGCTCAGTTTGAAGACGCCAGAAAACGTTGTGTCCAACCAGAACATGGACACATTATAACATCACTGTAGACATAGGTTGTCAAACAGGACCTTTAATGGAACTTTTCAAGGGCATATTCATCAAGGAGTGAACTCTCACTTTCACCCATTAAGAAATAAGATCAGAAAAATCCCATATAAATGAATTGAGGGGGGGTGGAATGTTAATTCGGGTGTACTCTGGCAAGCTCTAGTTTCACTCTTTAAATAAATATGCCTCTTATATCCAAGTCATTATCTCAGCTGGATAAGGAAAAAAGTAGTCAAAGGGATTCTGTTATGTTTTTTATGGTGTACATTTTATTTCTAAATGACACTGTTTTACACTGCAAATAATTCACTCTACCATGTAAAATGTAATTCCTAACCCAACTAGTGTATTTTTCTTTTAGTTGTAATATTGTAGTGTAGGTGCATCTCAGGTGCTTTCAGAAAGAGCCCGCACTGCACTATGGAACTGCTTTCTCACAGGCTATTGTTTCTCCTACTCAGTGTAACTGAAGGAGTCGCAGTGGGACATGGATTTTTACTATTGAGTGCTGTTCTTATATTTACCAGGGAGCTGTTATCTGGTTACATTCACATTGTTCTGCTGATGGGTTGTTAGGGGGACGAGGGGGTGATATCACTCTAACTTGCAGTGCAGCAGTAAAGAGTGACTGAAGTTAATCAGAACACAAGTCACATGACTGGGGACACCCGGGAAACTGACAATATGTCCACTAGTGTAACTAGATGTTACTGGGCCCCCCCTCTTGATATGTTGGTTCCCCCAACATATCGAGAGGTTGTCCTTTTTTACAAATATATGTTGATATTGCTGATTAATTAGGGCCTCATGGGGCCCCCTATAACCCTGGGCCCCCTGCAGTCACAGGGTCTTCTTTCTCTGTAGTTACACCCCTGAATATGTCTAGCCCCATGTCAGATTTCAAAATTAAATATAAAAAAATATTTTTGCTCTTTTGAAAAACAGATTTCAGTGCAAAATTCTGCTGCACTATTAACTGCTGCATTAAAAAAGAAAACATGTTTTTCCATTACAATTTCCCTTTAAGCACTAATTAATAGGGTGCATGTACATCCAGAAGTGCAGTGACCATTGTTCAATTTTCTTCATTTTTATTCTTACAATACAGTGTTTTTTCCCAATATTACAGTGACATTGTAGTCGCAAGGGGTTGATCCACTATTGATGCAAGTGCAAATACCTTTAATAAAAGTGGTTTTACAACCGACTGACTCTGGGGAAATTGTGGGGGACTACAACTGCACTTGCTGATGTACATGTGCCCTAATGGGTTGTTGCCAACTTTTTACATTAGAAACAGGTATGGGATCTGTTATCTGGAAAAAGTGGCGTAACTAGATGTTACTGGGTCCCACAGCAAATTAATTTTAGGGCCCCCAACATATCCAGAGGTTGTGCTGCTTCGCTTGGAGCAGTAACGCTTGCTAAACTTCGCCAGCGTTACTGCTCAAAGCGAAGTGTAGTTGTGCTAGCATTGCCTAAGTTGCATATGGTGGGAAATTAAAGTTGAATGGACGTATATGTTGCAGCAAATACATTACACTACACAAGCCCAGGGAAGCTTAATAAAATAAAATAGAGTTGTTATATTGCCCTACACATGAGCCCAGTGTATAGTTTATGTGCCATATGTTAGGAGACGTGGGGGGGGAGCCGGTTACCCCCAAAAAATTGACGCTCTTTTGCAGCCTATCACCCGGAAACAAGGAAAAGACGCTAGCGTTTTTTGGGACTTAGAAAAATGTTCAACTATTTTTTGAGGAAGTCCTGTCTACTCTATTGCACTTCGCCTGGTTGAAGGCTAGTCTGGCGCACGGAGTAACGTTCAGTAAAATCCGCATCTTAGTAAATTTGCGTAGTTACGTCCATTCGCCAGAGCGCAAATTCGCCAGGCGTTAGGGAACGAAGAGTCTATCTCCTTCACTAGCGAAGTTACGCCAGCAACCGTAAGTAAATCGGTGATGTACCGAAATGACACCACGTTGGTGAATTTTCGCCCGTGTTAGTCACTTTGCCCTTTAGTAAATTTGAAATAACTTTACTACTCAACTGCTGCAGTCTATATAGGCCTGTCAAAAAGGGCCAAGTGCTGGAATATAGCCCCCAACTCCAAAGGGCACTCAATTCAAAAATTCAAAGATATATTTCCAGTCAATTCTCTAAGTTAAAAAATCACTTTTTATTCATCATAAATATTAAAAAGTAGGCATACAGACCAACCGATACTCCGCCCTACGCGTTTCGCACCCACAGGCACTTATTCATAGGCATTAGTAAATTTGCCCCTATGAATTAGGGAAAGGCCGTCTCCCATAGACTCCATTTATACAAATAATTCAAAATTTGAATTCAAAGATTTCCCTTTTCTCTGTAATAATAAAACAGTAACTTGTACTTGATCCTAACTAAGATATACTTAATCCTTATTGGAAGCAAAACAATCCTATCCCAGGTCAGGAGCATTTTGGATAAAGGGTCCCATACCTGTACCATTTAGAAAACCCTGGACAACTGACATGATTCCAAATGCTTCTTAGCAAATGTTGTCGGACATTTTCAGTGTAAGACTTTTTTTGTTTATAATTGATGCATTGGTGATGAGATGTGAGTGTGCAAACATCAGACGTGCTGCTATATGACACTGATCATTGCATGGAAAACATGGTTTTAAAGGTTAACCCCACAGAATTGGAAACAAGCGCTCAGTCACGGCGAGGGCTTAGCAACAACATCAACACTATAAAGCTCCTGACATGTGATCACCATTGCAGAACCAAGGTTACTTAAATATAGCAGCGCTAGGTATTAGGATATTTTTGAGAAGTGCACATCAAACACAAGACAGATGCTGCTGATAAGTAGAAGGCTTTGGGCCTTTATTTTTATATGTTAATGCCCAGTTATATTTATCCGGTAGGTTTATAACACGTTCTCTCTCTCGACAGATATCTAATTTCTGACGATTGGGCCCTTTTCATTCCCCAGTTCTGAATTCCTCATCAAAATAGAATACTGTTAAAACACCCTGTCGGGAGGCTCAGGAGTGCTTGCCCCATGTAAAGAGAACTGATATGGCCACAGTCATTTTGTGACTATATGGATTTCATCATTATTATGGCAATTTTGTGGAACAGGAGATGCATGATATTGATTCTGCTTCTACTTCTGATACTACTTCTGTTTCAGATTCAGCTCCCATTTGGCTCCACTTCCCCAGCCCATAAATAGAGCAACCCACTGGGCCCAAATGGCCTGATGGCCAGTCCAGGTCTGTAGGGGTCCCTAACTTTTTTTTACCCGTGAGCCACACTCGAATGTATAAAACGTTGGGACTTGTTGGCTGTATAATGGATGTACAATATGTTGTACCTGATTTTGCATCAGTGCTCAATTAGGAGACAACTAAAGTTCATAAAAGGTTAAGCTACAAATGCTATACCTTAGGCCTCATTTATTAAATGTAGAACAAGGTGCAATATTTCTGCACTTTGCACCCTGCCAAACACCTAATAGTCTTGGACATAGATCTTCAACATAAGATTGCTTTTGAGAGTCCTGTATTCATGGGGAAAGCACATGGGTATCCCCTTGAACACCCCCTTGCAAGCTAGGTTGCAGCATTGGATGCTTTAAGCAATGGACTCCTGTACTTACTACCTGCATATGACAAACTTTAGATACATGGCTTAAAAGACAGGGCTTTTGATGATTGCGTTTTGGTTTTCAGTACCAGCCCCAGGCTACTACATGCCTTTAGCAGTGCAGATTTGTGCCTCCAAAGGAGCACATAGTAGAGTCCTGCGCAGAACCAATTTGTTAAACCCGAACCCGACCAGGGACCCGCAACCCGCACGCAGACTCACAACCTGCATTCTTACTCGCTTGGACCCGCTACCCGACCTGACCTGAAAGTACCTGCAACCAGATCCGCGATCCACTGACCAGCAAAAATCAGGAAGTGCTGTCATTGTAAACCGGAAGAAAAAAAGGAGTAAAACGCGCTATTAAGAAGACCCATGGCACGACCTGCGTCGATACCCGCACCCGAAACTTCTACCCGCAACCTGCAGGTTACCCGCTTTTTTGCAGGTACCCGACCCGCTGCAGGACTCTAGGACCCAGTAGTTTTAATTTTCTTTTCTGACGATTCACAGCATATGATTGTGACACTGAAAAGCCATAGGTCTTTTCTTAACTTCCAGCCAGTAGAAGTTGCCTTGCAAACCTTTAAGAGACAACCTAGCACAAATAAATGACCTTTAAGAAATAGCGATCACCGGGGTTTGACTGGGCCAGCGGGACACCGGGAAAAAACCTGGTGGGCCCCTTTCCTTGTGGGTCTGCTAGCACGGCTTCCGACCTCCCTCCCTGGCCCTCTTTACTCCTACAAGGATGACGCGGGAGTGCCGGAAGGGGTACAGCTCAGGCGGGGGGATGGAGGGGCTTTGTGACTGGTGCAGGGAGCCCCGAGGCAGCAGCCCCCCAGTTAAAAGCTGGTGATCAGCATGCATTTCTACTAAAAACTGCTCTGTTTATTATTGTAAGAAATTTGCCACCCTATGGTTTTGGCTTTCCCAGGTTATTACTTATATATATATATATATATATATATATATTATTTGTACAATTCACTGGGATTAGCTGTGTCCCAAGATGTTTATTTACACCTGAAGGAGAGAATAAGATCAGGACGAGGCAGTGTTTTGACAATTATAAATATCTACATTTCTACACCAGAAAGGCTTATCAACCAGCAATATTTGTGAGCGGAATTTTAGATCATCACAAAGATTGAAATTATTTTTAAAAAATTGCTGAATTTACAAAAAGCAAATGGGCAGAGGGCTGGTAAATTTAGATTTTGGATGCAGCTCAACAAACTGGAATATAACACGCTGAAAGGGTTTCTACTCGAAAACTGGCAGAGTCCCAGACAGCATAGACATGGAACACATTCCAACTGGACTAAAGTGGTAATTGGAGCAACACTGGGATCAGCACCAGGACCATCACTTTCTGAATCTAACGTGGCCTACATAAACAAGGCTTGCATTGCAAATTTCCTTTGACTATTGCTTTAATTCAAACATTCTTAAAAGTATTGTAAACCAAAGAAACCCTATTTTAAAGAAAGGTAATTCTAACAACTATCTGGTATACAGTGATTAAAAATTGGTTTTGGGACTTGGGGCTTTATGGATAACAGATCCAAATTATGGAAAGATTTGTTATCCAGAAATCCCCAGGTCCTGAGCATTCTGGGTAACAAGTCCCATACCTGTTTAATGAAATCAGAACACATTTCCAACGCACTCCTTATTTACTCTGATCTTTTTTGGTCTCAGTTTATAGGAGGGAAGGATTTGAGACAAAGTGGTTCTAGTTATACCCAGAATGAAGCTTTCCTATATGCTGACGAAAGTCGTTAGTGATCCATGCTTTTAAAGACCCTCATTTCTGAGAGGCATACCTATTAAATGGGAAGTATAACTTCAGCATTTAAATTTTAATAAAAAAGTTATTATTGTTCGTGAAAAAATCAGAATTTATCTTAAAAATGAAAATCGTGGAGATAAGATCAACTGGGAAGAAAAAAAATCAAGTTTAGTTGTGATTAGTGATGAGCGGTGAAATTCTGCATTTCGCCATGTGCAAATTATTTTTTCACGAAACTGTGGAAAATTATCGCTGAGGAAAAATTTGCAGAGAATGAACGCCCATAAGAAAAAACATTTGTTGACTTTTATGCATTTGGACAAAAGTCACCATAAGAAAAAAACCCCATTGACTTCAATGCATTAGGACAAAAAAAGTCACCATGAGAAAAAAATGCCCATAGGCTTTAATGCGTTTGGAAATAGAAAAACTGACAATTGCATAAAAATTGCCGTACCCATTGATTTCAATGTGTTTTGCAAACTTTCCGCGGTTTCACATATTTTTTTGCATTCGCTAATTTTTCAGTGAAATGACACGGGACAGATTTACTCAACACTGTGTCTGACAAGAGCCTTCAAGAGAGGATTCAAACCCTCCTTCAATTGTTAATACTCCTCAACAACAACTTAGTATATCCCACCATTGCCTGCCTACAAAGTTAACTCGCTTTAAAATCATTGAAGATGATCACTCTTAAATCATCTCCTCTCCAGTTCAGTCAGGTATGTGCCACTAATACTGCACTCTTCCTGACAATTTCTACACCCCAACTACACTTTACATCTACAGCTTCCACTTTTGCCCACCAGCTGGAATGTCAACAGTTTTGCAGATGTTATGGGGAAATTTGAGAAAAGTCTTAAATATATACATAAGGAAGAGCTGGACTATATGTTTGAATGTACTTATTCTTACTGTACCATATGATTATGAAGAAAAAAGTTTGATACAAAAGATTTGTGGAAGAAACCCTGGAGACTCTGCTAAATGTATACATATGCAACAAACTCAGCCCCAGCCCCCAAAATGGGGTAAGTAGAAAGAAATCTAGGCAACCAAAAAAAAAAAAATGCATAAAAATAAAAAATGTTTATTAATACCACACCCTTACATGTTTCATGCAGAAGGAACCCTTAATCATTGGCTCAAGGATGTAGTATTAATCTAGACCTTTTATTTTTTATACATTTCTTTGGCGAACTGTGTGATTCAGTGCCGGACTGGGTCAATGGGATGCCGGGAAAAAGCCCGGTGGGCCCCAGCCCTCGTGAGCCCCAAAGTGTGTGGCCCAAAATAAATTACTGCTATAAAGTAGGTGTGAGATGAGAATCCATATTATGTGTGGCCCAAAGGAGCGAAGGGGGAGGAAGTCAGACTCTGTGGAACAGACTCGTTCCACAGAGTCTCACTTCCTCCCCCTTCGCTCCTGACCTCTGCCTGATCGCGAGCGTGAAGTAGGTATGTGCCGGTGAGGGGGGCAGGAGAGGGACAGAGGGGGGTTTGCTGTGACTGGGGAGGGGGATTTGCTGTGATTGGGGAGGTGGGCCCTTGGGGGTTGCAGGGGCCCTTTTGTGGTATCCCCAGTGGGCCCTGGTCCCCCCAGTTTGACCCTGGTGTGATTTCATTCATACATGCAATGGCTAATTCATCATCATGTGTTTTGGGGTGTGGGAGGAAACTGAATTACCCAGAAGAAACTCACACAGACACAGAAAGAACATAGAAACTACTTGCAGATGGCACCCTAGCTGAAATCAAACATAGGACCCACAGTTATGCAAGGTTGCAATAAGGATTGTTAATAATTGGCAAAGGAAACCTTCAGGGCTTTATAAATACATGTTTTTTTTGCACCAGTTTTTATGGCATTTTTTGGCGTTCAACATTAAACACTGCTTTAAATTATTCCCAGATGATCTGACATGTCAAAGCCAGGAAATATCCGATTTATGTGCACCCAGCTGTGGATTTAGCTGGGAAAATCCACCCTACTTTCAAAATTTTGTCCCACTGTAGTCATCTATATTATGGTTGGTCTGAACTAGGGTCCTGTGATGAGCCATTTTTTGAGACCCTGACCTGACTCGAACCTACAGCCGGCGACCCAAACTGCAACCTGCATATCCCACCCTCATTTCGCAGGGTATCCGCTTTTTTTGCTGGTAACCCGCAGGTACCGGAGCCACTGGACTCTAGTGTATGGATGCTGGGTTTCATTTTGAGGGGTTGAAATTAATGGACTTTGTCTTTTTTCAACCCGGTTTAACTATGTAACTACTGTATATGTTACTATGAACCCCAAATTCAGCCTGTCTATGGCTGCCATTAGTCTGACTTATAGCGTCACTGATTTTTCCTAACTTTTGCAAACTTCACAATTTGTCATGGGATAAAAATGATAACATCTGCTAAATCTGTAATTAGGCGTATCCAGTTAGTTCTCGTCATGCTTAAATTCTCAGCCAGTAACTTTATAACCCATGACTTTTAGGTTTGATTACAGCGCAATATTGGGAACACAACATTCTCCAATTATCTCTGTATTTTAGATAACATGGATTCTCATCCCACAGCTCCTTTATAGCAGTCATTTATTTTGGGCCACACACTTTGGAGAACTAGGGGGTGCAGTAGTTGAGTTTTATTGAGGGTTTACATTAGATTTAACTTTTTTATGGGCTCATATATCAATTATCATATATCAATTGTATATATGGAATACTACTAAGGCCCCAAGTAAATTACAAACACAATACCAAACAATGGCATTTCTACATCTAAAGGCAGGCCTCCATGGACGATTCCAGCATGATCCGACGTGCTGAGCAAAAACACAGAAATAAGGTAAATAATTCTATTGTCGGATCGTGTCTCAGCGTTGATGCAAAGATACATGACTGTTGGATGCAGACGCAGCGTGCAGCATCTGCATCCGACAGTTGCGTCGCATCACCGATGTGACACGATCCGACAATAGAATAACTTTTACTTCAATAGAATAGAATAGAATTACTTTTCATCAGATTTTGTGGGTCAGATTTTATCTGATCATCCGCGCAACAGCACAAGATTTTGTAGGATGCTACAAAATCTTATCCCCCAGACTAGAATGTAAATACGGATCAAATAAAGTTGGATGGAGCCTTTTTTTTATGCCTTCACATCCAACAGTCAATATATTTCAATGAGAAAAAGAAGTCTTTCTGCCAGCATCCTTTTTTATCTTGTCGGGATGAAGATGCAGAGTTCACATCTGACATTTTACATGTAGTTTATGTATCCGATTTTTCTATCCTATTATGTTATGACCCATCCGACACTATCTGACTGGTCGGGGGTGTTTTTTTGATCCAAAAACATCCTACAAAAGTGCTTGTGGACTTTAACCCAAAAATATATATTGGGTGCAAAAGAAAAATGATAAACAATAAATGCATACCATACCAAACAACAGAGGTGTCTTAGTGCTTCATGATCCCTAAGCACACACCAAGGGTTGGACTGGGTCGGCGGGGCACAAGGGCTTCCTGATTCTCGTTGACATGGTGTGCTATACCCTGACCTCTCCCATCGCTATTGTGGTGGCATAACAGATAGGAAAGTATGCCCTGGTGGAGGTGGGGTGTGTGGAAGGGGTTGCAGCTGGGGCGGGGGCATAGGGGTGGCAGAGATGTGTTTGGGCCCCTGATGGACAACCCCAGTGGGCCGAGGCTAATGCTGCTCACACCTCATCTGATGAAGCACCAATGGCACAAAACATGTTAACAGGGAAGCACACCTCCCAACGTTTTGCAAATAAAAAGAGGGACAAAAGACCACGCCTATTTTTGTGGCCACACCCCCTAATTACCATGTTCATTTTACAAAATTGGTTATGAAAGTTTGAACACATTTCCGTGTTTTTTCCCCCCAGCTATTACAGTTTTGCTAATGAAGGTGAATTGCCCTTTAAGCCGTAGTCTAACTTCTCCCGAGGGACCTGTTATCTTATATTGTTACACTTACTTATTTGTTAATCTCGAAATTGTTACAAAAGTATCTTATCTGCAGCTGTGGCTGTTCTGGGCTCTCTGCCAACAGCCAATTAAGTTAGAAACATTGTTTCTTTTTCTGCCTGTTCAGTGCAGAGAAAATCAGGACTTTCCAGCACAAACGAGGGACTGCAGGTTGAGCTGTCAAAAGAGGGACTGTCCCTCTAAAAACGGGACAGTTGGGAGGTCTAGGGAAGAGCTTGGGGTTGGAACTGCTATTGTTTTTTTCCCTAAATTTGGCATGACGTGGACCTCATCTTTCTAAGCATTTATTGGCTTCCAGTCAGAAAGTCAAAACTATTATTGTGCAGAGTTTGAATGTTTGAGCCAATCACACATAACACATAATGTAATTTGTTTATCAAAGGCCCAGTTGACTCACAGGGTAGGACATGTACATATGAGACATTTGCATATGTATCAGAGACAATTTTGCATATTTTTACAGGCGTTTTCTCACGGTCAGCACTTTTAATAGACATTTAATACACCACTGCACTGATAATTAAGTGGAAAAAGGAATGAATTAATTCTGCCCTGTTAAACAAAAACCAGTCCAAAGCCATAAACAGACACAATGGCATTTATTTACCAACAGGCTAATTGGCTCACGGTGTTGGGTATACATGGGAGGCATTTACATATTTATCAGTGAGGATCTTGCATGTCTTTGCAGGCTTTTTTTTTCTCACGGTCAGCAGCCCAGCCTTGATAAATATGCAGGAGAACTAATGAGCTACACCTACATGGTCTCACCAATGCAACTACTTCTGACATTTATTGCACTTTTTTTTCATGGGAGAAAGAGATTTGGTTTAAAAAAAAAAATAAACCTTTCTTGTTAAGCCAAAAATCATGAGAAAATGAAAACAAACAAATGTAGAAAGATTTATTGACATCTTTTAGCCAGAAATTGAACAAAAGATAATCGAGTTCATCCTCAGTTAAGCATGGTATGAGATGTGGCTGATTATCAATTGATCAACATTGACAATATTAATTTTTATCTAAGACAGATATGGGACCTGTTATCCAGAATGCTCTGGACCTGTTTTTTTTTCCAAATAATGGATCTTTCCATAATTTGGATCTTTAATCTTTCCATAATTTGGATCTTTAAACTTTAAGTCGACTAGAAAATCATGTAAACATTAAATAAACCCAATAGGCAGGTAGTGCCTCCAATAAAGATTAATCCTATCTTAGTTGGGATCAAGTACAAGCTACTGTTTTATTATTACAGAGAAAAAGGAAATCATTTTTAAAAATCTGGATTATTTGGATAAAATGGAGTCTATGGGATATACCGTAACAAGTTTCCAGATAATGAATTCCATACCTGTATTTAGATTTCCCAGGAACTTGTTGGTTTCTGGATAAGGAGTCTTTCTATAATTAAGTTCAAACAGACAAAAAAAGGAGGGTTGACCAATGTACATAATTGAGCCCCTGTATTTTTATTCTTTACAAAATATGCAAGTTCACACATGCTTCTTTATTAAAATTTCACAAAATTCTTACGCCACCTTGAGGATCTCAAGATCTTATCTATTTGGCCAAAAACAATATTATGTGTTTAGTGTATATATATTTCACCCATATATGTGTAAGGGAACCTTAGCCTGGTGATCTAGTGGGCTCCTTCGGCGTGGACGCCCGCTGCGCAGCTCCCTTCTCTCCAGTGCGCGCTTCCATTTTCTTAAAGGTGCAGTGACACTGACTTGTGACTTCAGCATGTAATGGCGCCAAATTCAAACCGTATATAAGGGAAAGTCTAGTTTGATATGATTGACGGTTGTTAGGTTCAATTAGCTTGTTCTAGGGTGTTATATTCCTTGTGAATCCTATTTATCTTTAGTGTATTGACCCTTGCCTGCCTGATTAACTACTCTAACCTCTCCAATCCTGATCCTTTGCCTGTTCACTGACTATTCTACATTCTCCAATCCTGATCCCGGCCTGTCTGACGATTCTCTGCTTGTGCTGGTCCGGCCTGTTCCTGGTGGTGTTCTTCCTTCCAGTATCTTGGTGAGACGATTGTGCCCCTTTGCTCGTCCAGAACCGTTAACCTTGCTCTCTACTCTCTATTAAGACCTGACGGCATCTGATTAGGCGGCGGTTAAAGGCAGAAGTGAGAGCCGAGACCAAGGAGCTTAGCTTGGGTTCTGGATATAGGGTGCCGAATGTGACAATATGGCAGCAGATGGTTAAAGTGTAAAGGGTGTAATGAGGGAGCTAGAGCAAGGGGGTTACCCCTGGCAAGATTTGTGGGAGGGCCCAGGCAGGTAGGAAAGGGAGACAGAAGGCTGGTGTGGCTGTCTATGGCTAATGGGAAGCAATTGTAGCAGCAAGTTGGGGGCCTGAGGACACTGGAGGTACCAGGAAACAGCGAGAAGCAGGAAGACACTGGATGATCGAACTTTCAGGGTAGCAAGAATAGGGATAGTTTTTTTTGTCATAGCTCATCCTAGGGATGTGAGTTAGAAAGAAAACAGTTAGTAAGAGTAGCAAATGCTCCACCAAGAAGGTAGAAGAGGTTAGCACCTTGGCAGGTACTTCTCAAGTACCTGCCAAGTAAAGTGTATAGTTCAGGGTATAGTGGTAAGTTCTCTGATACCTGAGAGGTTGTTTGGAGGAACCCAAGAAGCACTTGGCAAGGCTGGTACTGTTGGACTAAGCCCTGCGATAAGGGTGGGTTTGCAGATGTCAATGTTACTATGATGTGAGGGAAAATGGCTGCTGAGGGAAAGCTGCTATTTGCTTTAGGAAAATGTGATGGTACTGGCAAATGGAGGCGGTATATGATGTTGCTTGGGTGGGGAAGATATGCCCAGCTTATATACATGGTAGGAAAATGTAGGCTTTACATGTCCTTGAAGATAACTAATTAAGAGTACTAATGATTAAGAATCCTATTTATTACACTGTTATTATGCAATGACTCCTGTGGGTCCGATAGAGAACACCGACCTGAACATTTAGCTATGGGAGCTGATCCAAACATGTAAATAAATGCAAGCATTCAAGAAGCAATCTCCTAAACAGGTTTTATCAAAACTGAAGTCGTTTATCAAAGTACACATAAGGATAGCCATGCACTTATCATAGAATAGGCTTGGTAGCTATCTAGGTCTGTCATTTATTGATCGTTGCAAGTTATATAGCAACTTGAGTTTCCCACTAAAAGTACATTGATGTGTTCACTCACAAGAACTACTTTGATTTGGTTTTTTTTTACTGGTTTCATAACAACTCAAACTGAGAAAGTATGTGTAAAAATCAGCTTCCTTTGCACTGTATGTCAAGGGCCCAAGAGATTTTCACACTGTGCCTTGTACAATGGCATTCCATTCCCATTCAGCAGCAAAAAAGGAACCAATTCAAAACTTCTACAACAATGCAGGAAATACGTTCTGCGTTTGTGGGAAGGAGGCCAGTCCTGGGTTGTGGACAGAACACAGAAGATTTAAAAACACATCCTGTAAACCCACGCTGATCCTTTCCTTCCTTTGTTCATTGGTTCTAAAGTTATATATTGCATTGTTTGTTGTTTAGCTATTTTGGATTTGGATATTTATACACTTTTCAGTGATACAGTGGAATAATAATAATAATAATAATAATTTCACAAGGGGTAAGCCATTCTTTACTGTTAATATGGATTTGAGGGATTTTAAAAAACACAGTTGGAGTCCAGCCACGTATATGTATTACATAAAACGTACATAAAAGAAAATAACTGTAGCAGGCACTAAGGACAAGGTTGACCTACAAAGGTCCATGTCAAAGCTCAAAACAGGCACAACTTTGATATGCAGATTTATCTAAAATATATATATATATAATGTATATACAGTATATAATATACATTTTATAACATTTGTAAAACTACACCTGCTTTTGTTTTCTTGATCATGTAAAATAAAAATATAAAGAAGAGAACAGCCCAATTCCCTTAAACATTCGCTTTGGCTACCAGAAATTTTCTGTCTTCACCCTAAAACAATGGAGCACTTGTTTCATTTCCAGAATGAATTAGTTGGAGGCCAACCAGCTGTTTTCCTGCTAAAGCAGCAGTTTCTCAGGGTTTAAAGTGCTAAATCATATGAAAAAAACATCATTTCCAGTTATGTTTGGTTACTGTGCTGAATGTAGAGCCAAAGCATTTACATCTTAAGTGTGGCCCAACTTTTTCCAAGGCCACAAAAAAAGGGAAATTTGATTTCAATGAACTCTGCGTTGCCCAATATGAAATGGAAGAGTAAAAATTTTCATTTTAACATATATCTTCTGTTTTAAACTTGAAATACACTTTGAAACCCAATCATTTGATGAAGTTGCCAAATGAGTGGAACTTTTCCAGTTATGCCACCCGTTCCCTGGGCCGAATTGGCCTGATTGTGGCCCAGGTGCTCCTGCCCCAGGCCCTCAGCTCAGGGGAACGGACAATCCGTATATGAAGCACAAATATTTGGTGAAAGGCACACTAGTAGACTCACGTATTGATCAGACCAAAAAATCTAGTAAAAAATATGAAAGCTTTTTTATATATTCATCTCTTGCCTGACGCGTTTCGATCCATAGGACACTTAATCATAGGCTATAATTAAGTGTCCTATGGATACAAAACGCGAGAGATAATTATATAAATAAAGCTTTCATATTTTATACCACATTTTTTGGTCTGATCAATACATGAGTCTACCAGTGTGCCTTGCACCAACTTTTTGTGCTTCATATACGAATTGGCCTGATCGCCCATGGACATATATTAAATTATAATGCAGGTGTACACTGTCCTACTGCAGGAGGGTTGATTTGATTCTCATCTGATAGGACTTTGAAACTGTTCCAGCTCTGTAGATGGGCCAATGGGCTGGTGCATGGGCAGCTAATATTGGCTCATGTGTCAACTATAATTAAAGGGATACTGTCATGGGAAAACATGTTTTTTTCAAAACACATCAGTTAATAGTGCTACTCCAGCAGAGTTCTGCACTGAAATCCAATTCTCAAAACAGCAAACAGATTTTTTTATATTCAGTTTTGAAATCTGACATGGGGCTAGACATATTGTCAGTTTCCCAGCTGCCCCAGTCATGTGACTTGTGCCTGCACTTTAGGATGGAACTATTTTATGGAAGGCTGTTAGTTCTCCTACTTAATGTAACTGAATCAGACTCCATGAGACTTGGCTTTTAGTAAGGACTGTTGTTTTTAGATTTACCAGGCAGCTGTTATCTTTTGTTAGGTAACTGCTATCTGGTTACCTTCCCAATGTTCTGTTGTTAGGCTTCTGGGGGGGTGTGATATCACTCCAACTTGCAGTACAGCAGTAAAGAGTGACTAAAGTTTATCAGAGCACAAGTCACATGCCTGGGGGCAGCTGGGAAACTGACAATATGTCTAGCCCCATGTCAGATTTCAAAATTGAATATAAAAAAAATCTGTTTGCCATTTTGAAAAATGGATTTCAGCGCAGGAGCAGCACTATTAACTGATGTGTTTTGAAGAAAACATGTTTTCCCACGACAGTATCCCTTTAAAGTTACTTTGTCTTTATAAATATATAATGTTTCACTCTTGGGGGCATAATTATCAAGCAGCGTAGAGGTAATTCTCTGTTAAATTCTACAAAACGTGTCAAATCTCAGTTTATTTAAATTATGCTTATTTATATTTTTTCAGGATTTTGAGAAGAATTTTCACTTCACCCTTGGATAAATACGCCGCATGAATCACTTGAGAAATGGTGCTACATTTTGGCAGTGTACATGGTTAGTCACCTCTGGCTGGAACACAGTGTTTCATCTTCCTAGATATCAAGCTAAATATAGTCTTCCAGTCTGCACTGAATAATAAAATCCCACAGCACAGTTATATATTTATGAATGCAGACTGTGCTACTCTGTAAATTCAGTGGTATATTTCTGATTACTGAGAATAACAAGCCTTAAAGCATTGGGTTACAAAGAAACAAAAATAAGTTCTCTCTGTTGCTCTAATCAAAATATTGTTTGTCAGATACTAAAGAGACCGTCTGCACCTCAGACTGAGATAATATTTAAAGGTAAAGCAAACTGTCAATGAAAGTTTAATAAGGTTATGAGGAGCCCTTGTTCCATCTACATAGATGTCCTAACCATTCAAATTCCAAATATATTCCATTTGTATAGTCAATATATAGTAGAGTCCTGTGCGGAACCAATTTCTAAGACCCAGACCCGAACGGAACCTGCAACCTGCAACCTGCGACCCGAACCGCAACCAGCATATTTACCGACTTTAATCCGCTACCCGACCCAGACCTGCAACTGCCTTATCCACAACCCAACCCGCAACCTGCCGATCACCATCAAACAGGAAGTGATGTTGCCGTAAACTGGAAGTGACATCATCAAAAGTGGGCAGAACAGAGTAAAATATCCCCCCAGAGTACAATTAAGACAATCTAACATAAGATAAGAAATTTAGATGAGACCCACAACCTACAGACCCGCATCTACACCAGAACCTGAAAATCCTACCCTCATTCCACAGGGTACCCGCTTTTTCCTCTGTATCCTCTGTAGAGGGCTTGCAGTTCACACCACCTGAGATATTACCTGATCAACTAAGATTTCAGTTCAAACATGTAATAACCATCATTTACAATTGGCCTTTATAGGGTGCCAATATTTTGTGCATCATCAGCCACTGTGTGAGGTGGATTTGACTTTCAGTTATATCTTAAATCCTAAGTCCTATGTCTGATCGGTGGTTCTACCTAGGACACAATGAATCCCATGACTACACGCCAGGTACGTGTTGGTTAGAGTCCAGGCACAGTAATCACAGTGGTCAGACCATTGTAGCTTTGAGTTCTATAGTTTGATTCCAGTAAGATCACTATATTCATGGAGTTTATATGTTGTCCCCGTGTCTGCACCAGGGCCTTTAATTTGCTTTAATATAGGTATGGGATCCGTTATCCAGAAACCCATTATCCAGAAAGGCTGTCTCCCATGCACTCCATTTTAACCATATAATCTAATTTTTTTAAAAACAATTTCCCCTTTTCTCTGTAATAATAAAACAGTAGCTTGTACTTGATCCCAACTAAAATATAATTAATCATTATTGGAAGCAAAACCAGCCTATTGGGTTTATTTAATGTTTATATGATTTCCTAGTAGACTTAAGGTCTGAAGATCTATTCAGAAAACTCCAGGTTCTGAGCATTCTGGATAACAGGTCACATTCCTGTACTCAAACATTATACAGGCAACTTGACTGATACCTTAATGGACTGAAGGGGCAGAAATGCCAAGTTTTTTTTTAATAAAACCCCCCCAAAAAAACTATAAGTTTGATTATGTAAAAACATGAACCAAACAACTTAAATCAATGCAATGAAATCATATAGTACTCGTCCTCTTCGGTGAGTCTGCCAAATTTTAAATCATTCTAGAAAGCTGTAAATGGAAAAATAGCTTGAATTTTGCAAATACAACTCCCACTGACACTGAAACTTTTCTAGCAGGCACATTTTTTTATTTTTTTGTGCTTAATAGATCTCAAGAAATTGAGAAACTCAAATGCACTATTTTTGTCTCAAATAAACTTGAAATTAGAATAAATCTGCCCATAGTGTGTGAAAGGGAAGTTAGATTGTAGGTTCTACCAGGGCAGGGACTGATGTGCATAATACTTGTATAGTGCTAACATTTCTAGCCTTGAGGAGTATCTGGATATACCTAACCGGTTGGGGAAGAGAAATTAGTTTCCTTGATGGCAACACCCTCTGTGCACGGCTTCATCCATTGCACCAGCCTAGCCCTCTTAAATTAACCATTCCCTTCCAGTTGACTGGTGTTGATCCAGTGGCGCCATCTGTGTAATGTCACATTCACTCGGATCACTTTATTGACACAACTCTTCATTAAAATGCCCTCACATTAAGGCATCAGTGTCCCTTTAAGAGCACACAGAAAATAACAAACAAGCGTAACTATATATTTGGGTAAATGATAAGTGCAAGGGGTTTGTGGCTCCCAAGAGTAAAAAGTTGGTTAGTTGGTTTGCGGGGGGGGGGGGGGGGTTGTGGTGGGGGGTTCAGCTTTCAACTTGTTTAACAGAATTTTAGAGAAATTGTCAAATACTTTAGTCAGATTTTTTATTTTTTATTTTTGCTTTTTACTTTGCAAAGCAGAAAAGAAAAATCCATTCATCCTGAAATATAAATTAAAAATAAGTGTGCATATCAACCTATTCTTCCCTGGCTGTTCTTCTTAATGTTTTCCAGACCAGCTTTGCGGACAGCTGAATGGGGGCTGGGAAAGTGTTTACAGTTTTTTCACATGATCACTGTGGCAGAGTTCTTGCACTGTGTGAAAGGCCTTCTGTTTTCAGATGGCATTGAAAGTTTACTGTCTCCCCAGACAAAAGGAAGAGAGCTTCTTGCCAACGGATGAGTAATGGGCATGAACGCTGCACAATAACTTCAATCCAGCCCTAAATCTACTTCGTGTTCCAAGGCTTCCTTCTTTCTCCAAAGCAACTATTGTCTCGCCTCTAAGAGTTCATCAGATGAGTGGGGAGGAAGCCAATGGGGAAAGCTCTGTGACAGCAGTTGCTCAGGGCTTATAACTCAGTATCTGCTTTCTTACTTCAGCTAGAAGAGACAGAAAAGCATCAATAATTGGTTATACTCTACTCGGATGAGCTGTACACCATCTGTACAGTATTTAGTTCCAGATAAATATCGCTTCTTACCAAGTTTTCCATATTCCTCTGCATCTAATTAAGCTGATGAGTGGTACTGTATGGGTAATTAACACAAATAAACATACTGTTGATTGTTAGAGGCTATATTTACTTCCCAACATCCAGGAGACATCATAGCCTTCTACTCGTTTAGTGGTTTATTCATCCCTGGCCTAATCAAACCCTTTTGGAATTTGAAATCTTGCTTCCACAAGATCACCATGGCATTCACTGGAAAAGAGTATGGAAACTTTTTTTTTCCCTTGCACAATCAAAAAAACAGAACAATAGTATACAAGGATCTCAATGAATCGACAGTGTGTGATACAGGATAGAGGCAAAATGCAGAGTAGATAAGATCAAGAATATTGAAATAAGGCAGAAAAATGGATTAGAATATACTAGTGTAGATGGAACAGGATGGGGCAAATTGATTAAAATTTGAGTTTTTGTCATGATTTTTTATTCAAATTTTAGAACTAACTTTTTTTAAGTTAAATTAAAAAAAAATTCAAAAAATTGGGCCACTAAAAGTTTCCATAGAAATCAGTGGGAGGTACATTTCCATATTAAAGCTATTTTGTTTGAGTATTATTAAAAAAAAGAAAAGGTCACATTTTTAAATACCAATACAAAATCTTCAGTATACATAATAAATGCAAGTTTTTTTGATTCAATTTTTTTAAATAAATAAGCTTGCGATCTGGAAAAAATGGCTATGGTAAAAAAACAGGGCCGAGTTTAAAAAATAGAATTTGAATTCGAACCTTGACTTATAATGTGCTTAGAACAATATCCCACAAATGTAATAAAAGGCGCTAAGTTTGTTCTGGAGCAGTAACCCATAGCAACCAATAAGATGGTTGCTTTTAAACAGGTGGGCCTCACCATAACACTGGCCTACAAATAACAGGGGGTATTTACCATATCTTGAGGTGCAAGTTTGCCCCCCCCTTGTGCTCACTTAAGCATTTGCTCTACTTCTCATGAATTAGAAGGCACAGTTAGTCCTGTCATTTTCACCTTTATTTGGGCAGTCAGTAAGGGCAGGGCCTCAATGTGAGCTGCCCCTTCTGATGCTGCCTGACTTGCGCGTCTGAATGACTCATAACTTAGAGGGAGGGTATGGGGCAGGTGGGAGATGCCTATGTCCCACCCTGTATTCCAAAAAGGAGACTCGGAGACCTGTGGTCGTTCTTTGAACTTGTGAACAAAGTGCAAAAAATTGACTCACTATGAGAGTCTAGTGACCCCCCAAGGAGCACAACAGATGGCGCGAAAGGGTGCCATGAATTGGAAATCAAGAAGGTTAACCAGGTAGGGGGGTGATGGGATTTGTAGTATGTAAGGGAACAATAAGTAAGGGATGGGGATATAAGCAGGAAACTGGAAGGGGTTGGGTCATTAGCTCATTGACCGCAGGAATGTATATAGTGGCTCACCCTCCCGTCCTTAAGTTAGATTGATATGTTGTATTAGTCACAGCTTTGGGGCAAAGTCAGGCTCCCCTGGTGGGTAGCCAAAAAAGGGGAGAAAGAGATGACGTTGCAGTTGTTTTCCAGGAGGGGCAGGCCTGGGACTAGGCTTGGAGGGAACACAGTAGGCAGAGGAGGTGCTGATGTTTAGAGGCAGCCTCTTAGTTGCAGGTTTCCTTTTGACATGTTCAATGAGAAATGTTCATATTAATATTACTATATTTGGTAAGTTTTATACTGTTATACAGCCTTCACATACGTGTTGTGGATAACCAAGGCTTTTTATCAATGTGGTATTAATGTTAATATATAAGCTGCCGGCTTTTCCACCAAAATTTTAGTATCTACGAGTCTGTGTTGGGAGAGTGGAAGGGTAAGTGAGTAGGGACGAATATTGCAATCTCCTCTTAGTCAAGTCGCCAGTTTTGACCCGGACAGCCCATTTTTCGGAGGGGTGGCTCAGGTCATCAAGTGTGCGCCCTCTGTCCAGACAGCACATACAGGAAAGGTGCCATTGTATATGATCCCTTATAACTATCGAGATTGCCACAGATGCCCTTATTTATGTTTTTAGGGCCACACGCCAATTGGTTTCCTAATGGCAAATGTGTCTGTAATCTCCTAAATGATTTGATTGGATAATTGTCAGACTCGGTGGGACCAAATATTCTATTAACTGTGGGCTACTCGCTTGCATTTTGCATCAATTAACTCATGGCCAAGGAGCAACATGTCACAACTGCCACATTTCACTGGACAGAAATGCAATTGTGCTCGTTTTGAATGTCGCACCTTTTGTATACGTCTCTCCCAATGCATTTTAATGGCTTTAATGGCTAACGTGAAAAAAAAATGTTTAGAGCGAATGTTAATGAATGCATAGTTTGCTTCCCTAAGGAAACATATGAGTTTGTTGATATACTTTCCAACCTACTTTACTCTTTTCAAACTCTTGGGAAAAGAATCCGATTTCACAGTGTTGACCAGTGCATTATTCCTTCACAATGCTGACAAATGCTCTGAATAGCAGCACATACAAAGCTGTTTCTAATAGAATCCAGTGCTCAGCCAAATGGACACACGCATTTGAATGTACCTCACATTCCCCCTGCAAAGCAAACTCTCCTGAAAATATTTGTACAATAAAAGTGAAATGGCCATTCCTGTTTCGTGTTTAAAAACATGTGTGAAAGATTTATAGAGATGTTTTTTGTAACGCTATAGTAAATTGAGTGGCACCATTCTCATACGATGAGCTTTACCGCAATACTTTGCTCCGGATGAGACCTTTATTCTCAGGGGGTGAGCCCTCGCAATGGTTTGGAGGCAGGGTGTAGTGCAACTGTAAATAGGAGCAGTGCACAATAATTGGGCTTCAGTAGTTCTTGCAACTTAACCAGAGAACATGTTTAATGAACAGAGTGATCCACAAAGGATTGTACATAAAGATCAAGCAGGAACATAGAACAACAGTGGATAGACATATATTCACAAGCACCAGTGGTCAGTATTAGTCCCCGCCGGGAAGAAGAGATCATGCATAGTAGCAAGTACTCTGGGTACACCCAGCTTTCAGCCTTTTCCCTAAGTGGAACCCAGGGGAATCACTACATCCCTGTACACTTAGTCCCTACTTAAAACCCAGGATCTTAATCCCATTCACACTCCTCATCAGGAGCCTCAGACTGCTCCAATAAATAGCCTATCACTCCTAGAATGACCTCTTAAAGTGAGTAGCATATCCTTACTAGACTGGACCTGTCTAGGTTCCACGTTACCCTCCTGCCTGCTCAGGCAAGGGCTTTAACAAAATGGACCCTGAGCACATGGCTGCCCAGGACTTTATACTTTAGCTCTGTGCCATCTACTGGACATTGATGAGCTACAGGGGATATAGCTTTAGGCAGGAAACATGTCCCCCTCCTAACTGTTTTTTAGGACCCCTAAATTTTTATTGTATGGATGCTCTCTTTGTGCTCCCTTGTTACTTGTAAAAATAGATGCCCATGGGGAAAGAGCTTCCATTTTTATGAAGCTTTTTTCCTAAACATTATTACAAATCCCCAAAACAATGACATCCAGCAGAGTATTGTTTATTTTGGTATTGGCCCTGCTTATTCATAACTAATCTAATGAAGTGGCTTAGTCATGTCTACATGAACATTTGATATAAATTCTCCAGAGAGGTTTTTGCCCCAACACACAAAAGATTCCTCTTAGTAACCCAGAACATGCTGATAACTATCATTCAGATAGGCTGCCATTATTATCCAGTAAAATGCAAGCACCTATGAAACAGAGAAAATACAATGGCTGATGTTATTGCTGCAGAAATAGCTATGGGATCCATTATTTGGAAACCTGTTATCCAGAAAACTCCTAACTATGGGAAAGCCATCTCCTATAGACTCCATTTTAATCAAATAATTACATTTTTACAAATTATTTAATTTTCTCTGTCTTAATGAAACAGTAACTTGTACTTGATCCAAACTGAGGTATAATTAATTCTTATCGGTGCCAAAACAATCCTATTGAGCTTATATAATGTTTAACATGATACTGTCATGGGAAATTTTTCAAAATCAGTTAATAGTGCTGCTCCAGCAGACTTCTGCACTAAAATCAGTTCTTCAAAAAAGCAAACAGATGTTTTTATATTTAATTTTGAATTCTGAAATGGGGCTAGACATATTGTCAGTTTCCCAGGTGCCCCCAGTCATGTGATAAACTTCAGGCACTCTTTACTGCTGTACTGCAAGTTGGAGGGATAGCAGCCCACTCCCTCCCCCACACACAGCAGCCTATCAGCAGAATAATGGGGAGGTAACCAGATAACAGCTCTCTGGTAGATATAGAATACAGCACTCAATAGTAAAAATCCATGTCCCCTTGTGACTCCTTCAGTTACATTGAGTAGGAGAAACAATAGCTTACCAGAATTTCCATAGTGCAGCACTGGCTCTTTCTGAAAGCACATGACTAGCGATGGGCGAATTTATTCGCCAGGCGCGAATCCGCGGCAAATTTGTGCGATTTGCCGCCAGCGAATAAATTCGCAAAACGCCCGCGAAAATTTGCCCAAAAAAATTTGCCAGCGTCAAAAAAACATTTCGCCGGCGTCCGCCCGTTTCGCAAATTCGCTCATCGCTACACATGACCAGGCAAAATGACCTGAGATGCACCTACACACCAATATTACAGCTAAAAAAATACACTTATTGGTTCAGGAATTAAATTTTATACCATACAGTGATTTATTTGCAGTGTACACAGTGTAATTTAGAAATAAACTACACCATAAAAATCATGACTCCTTTTAAATGATCTTTAGCAAACTGAAGAAATGGTGATCCAATCCATACTTTCTGCCCTTGTTTTTCCATGGAGATCAGGGTTGCAAAGATAAAACATAACCTAAATTCTAAAACTGACTTAAATACTTTTCTCAGCTACATTTCGATGAAACCTTAAGCATCTGGTGAGCATACGATCTGATTCCTGATTCAAAGTCCTTAAACATTTTATTGTTCCCAAGAGAAAGACAGAAAGAGCGGCAGAATAGCCATGAAACATGTAAAACATTCCCCATCCACCATGAACACAGCTCTGACAGCTATTCATTTTAGCTACAAGTCCCTGGAAACACTTCTTCCATGCAGTGTGGACAACTGAATGATTGGTTCCAGTGTGCTTTTCAGCTGAGCTCTTGAGCTTTTATACAGAGAAATCCCCTTTTCCTCATTTATCCACAAAGTTCAGCTTCCTTCACAAACTTATTGCATTCTCTTTTTCTTCGTTCTCCTGTGAGATATTGAACCTCCCTGAAAGTGCTATGTTTGGCTTCTAAAATTTTTGGGAAACAGAGAGAAAAACAGACACCTGACACATTAAAAGCACAAGATAATGAAAATCTAAAAGCACAAGTTATTTAGTATACTTTCATTTTTTACATATGAGCAGGAGCTCTCATATTGCTTGTACCTGAGTCAAGGAACTCCCCAAAGAACAAAAGCATCTAGTCAACAGAAATAGAAACTTACATTTTTAAAGATACTGCCACAGACCAAGGCAAGAGGGGTCATCAACGAGCAGTTTCAGAGACAATTGCCATGCTGTTTGTTTACCCACAATGCAGAGGTTTCCCCCAGAATTGCAGCATCCGCATCCTTGCAGTTGCCAGGGGGAGTTGCACCTGATGATTCATAACTGATGCAGTTGAGCTCATCATTGTACTGGGGGGTATGGGCCCACAGGGGCTGTTGCCTCAGGGCCCCATACACACCCCACGGGCAAAGCCCCCTCTGCCCCTTCCTGCTCGAGCCCCAACTATCTACCACCCCCCCCCATGTGAACCTTTTTCTTCTTGCATCAGCAATAAGGTGGTTGTAGTAATTACTCTGAAAATGATTGGTTTACATAATTTCCATTGTGGCAATTTAGGCAGGCCACTGTGGGAACCCTGGGCCTACCACCTGATTCAGAGGTGGTGGTAGCTCCAGGGTTTTCCTGCATCAATAAGGCAACCTTGTAAAATTTAGAACAGGAGGTGGGAATGGTGTTCCAAATGATCCATGAGCGCATCCATATAATTGCAAATTGATGGTGAAAGTCATTTTTCTGTGCACAGTTTTGAGAACAATGATGATTTGTATGTTCGGGGAACCAACCAGTCAAACTGTACTTGGGCCATGTGGAATATATTTAAGGAAGCAGCCAGGTCCACTGTTATTGGAGTTAGTGTCAGAAACTGAAGAAACTAACCAGCCTCACTGTTCTCGGAAACAGAGGCAGATAAACAAGGACCCAAGTCAAAGCAGACATTGTACTGGAAGCACATCCCAGGCATACAATAGACAAACAAACACATTAGCCAGTAGATTGAGGAAGTGGTGTAAGATGTTCTTTCTCTGGGCCTGCATGTCATCTTGGCTGATTAGATGGACTTTTTGGTCTCGTTGTTTCTTAAGACTGGAGATGTATATTGTTAGATTTAGAGGTTGGAATGGCAGGAGAATATCTGTATTTATTATTAACATGTATTTATATAGCGCCAACATATTGCGTAGCACTGTCTCCATGGAACTGTTTGTTGGCAAAGAAATTCTTTATTGAGAGCTGAATGAAAGTGATGGGTGAATCTAACCTGTTTTATTTCGTCAAAAATTCCCGAAATGGAGAAAATTCGCCAAAATGCATAAAAATCTATGGGTGTCAAATTATTTGCCTCGCGATGCGGCACATTCATTTTTTTTTTGTCGCGCAACAGTTAATTTTTTTCAACCATTGAAGTCTATAGGTGTCTTTTTTGAGGCGAAATGCTGCAAAAAATGTTGTTCACCACTGCTTAATGAGAATAATGCAGAGAATGACCCACAAACCCTACTCTCTTTAATGACTAATAATATGTCCATGTGATGAGCCATTCCACTGCAGGGAATATATTGTTACATCTTTAAGTGTAATCAACCTATTTAAGAACAATGCACATGGGAAATGATCATTAAAAAGTTGATAGAAATTCAGACTCAGTCTTTTTGTTGTTTGATGGAATAGCTATTTTAGGATATCTTTTCATGTGTACGAAAGTTAGATATTGGGGAGCACCAACCATCAGTTATAGGAAAATGGTGTGCAGAGTCAGATAATAAATATTAAATCACAGAAAAAAGGAGAAAAAATAGAACTGACCCATATAACTGCCCCATCCCATCCACAGCATCCAAGTTTGTAACGTTTAAAGCAAACTTTAAATGTAAATTTTTTTAAAAATTTGTGTCCAGTGTTCACACTTAAAATTGAGCTAACCATGGAGTACTGATTGACCAGGGCAAAATATGTTGGTGCTTTAGGTCAGTACTAATTAGTTACGTGGTAGATACATACTACCGCCCGCATACAGCGTATAGCAAATACAAAGTGTCCCAGTGTTGGGCACAAAACACAACCATTGAAGGATTCCACTTCCCGTGCCAACCCCTTCACCCCCTTTGAGATCCTCCCCACAGAGTAGCGATCCGGGCGCACTTAGTCAATTGTTGCTGTGCCAACCCCTTCACCCACTTCGAGATCCCTCCCATCAAGTGGTGTCCTCGGCACCCTCAAACGATGCCCGTGATGAAGTTGCACCTTTTATCTTAAAGTGACACACCAAATCAGTGTGCCTGAGGCGTGGTAAATTGCTGCTATTAAAGCTGTTAACCGGATCATGAAACGCCACCAACCCCTTCACCTGCATCTAGTTCCCACCCGATCCGTGTATTTAAGCCCTTCAAGGTCCCTATCAGTAGTCCTGCCTAACCCGTAGCTAAAAAGGCGCACTTTGAGTGAGGAAACGGAATAAAAAAGCGATGCTAACAAAGCAGCGATCCAATTTCAGATATCCAGATATATTTGTTTATTTTAATCAACATTAGTATAGACAATAAATATATCAGCAGATGGAAAAAGTTTATTCTTTCATTTTAATCTCTGCAAATCTGTATGTAGAAGGTTTAGTAGCAATGGGTTTTATCCATTGCCTATGGACGACGTTATCCTGTTCAGCTTGCTGTTTGTTAAATCTGTGTTTGTGCCCTAGGACTTTGAGGTTGCAGGCAAAAAGACATCTTCCTTTCATTAAAATTTTTTTTCAATATTAATGTTGTTTTCAGCCGCATGCATGGGATTGAATTTCTTTTGTCCTAAAGAAAATAGGGCCGGGATATGATACGGTCTAGTTTCAAATCCAGCTAATTGAAATTTACATGTGCAAAGTAACTGAGAATGTACCATCACCCACCACTTTCCCACAGGCTAGAAATAAAGGCCTTCAGTACAGCAAAGTCACAATCACTTCCATCACAGAGAACAGAGGCGGCAATTCAGCTCAGCCTTCCTTATCAACAGCTTTTGGTTTTTTCTTGGTGGAATAATTCATAAGACCAAGATTGATCAATGCAATGTCACCTCTCTAATGTCCCCGTATGCAGTAGAATGGCATGACTTATGTGAAAATACAAAGGGCAGAAAATTCTTCCCCATGTGAGGAGGATGTATTACATGGTGACTCTGTTATAATAATAAAGTCAGTAGTTTTATTTGTTTCTCTAATGAGATGAATATGCCTAGTTTTGTTTTAACAGCTGTTGGCTTTGTTTTAATTTAAAATATTTAAATCAGAGCTAAATGGGCAGTTCTAAATCCCGAGTGCATTGACTGCTGCAAAGATTTTGGTAAAAAAAAAAAAGAAAGTGGAAGGTCTTAGAGGATAGAGATGTCCTGTAAGGGAATTTGTACCAAACCAAAAATTGAGAAGAAAATCAGATCCTGGGATAAGAGACAGTTATTTACTCTTGTATTTGTCTGTATTCATATAAATACTGTATGGTTGGTAAGGCCTCTATAATCGGATAAGGGGTCTTCCAGTAGTTTTGATCTTCATACCATACTTTTGCTAAAATACATTAGGGCACAGTAAGCAAAGTACAATTTTGAGCGCAATCACATATCATTTACCAACAATGCAGCATTTTTTCCCCCAGAATTCTTGCACCATTGTGAGGGCAACAGGGCGATTAACTTGGCACAACTGCACTGTGCCCACCACAATTGTAACTGCGTAAAAAATCAGGTGTAATTGTGAATATTTTCGGTCTACCTGGAGTCATCTCTGATGTTTGTGTGTGAGCGACGCTTCTGTCTGCTGCACTGCACAAGTGTGCTGCATCAATTGACGTAGAGCGCCACGAAGGGAACATTGGAACTACCGCCTACTCAGGTTCCCCTACATCAATAAGCAGAGCTAGTGATGAGCAAAATGTTTTCAATAGGTTTCGCTGTGATAAAGATGGTGATAAATTCCAAAGGGTGAAAAAAATAGAAAAAATAATTTTCTGCATTGTCACCCATAGACTTCAATGCATTTGGCATATTTTTCATTGTTTCGCAAATTTTCGGCAAAGCAAAATGGGTCAGAATCGTCCACAACTAGGTGAAAAAAAATTGCAAAATGGTGAAAATTCACTGTAAAACATTGAAGTCTATGGGACACAACATTTTTTTTGACACGTGATAAATTTTTTCACCCATTAGAGTCTATGGGGGTTGTTTTCGCAGTGAAACTTCACTCATCACTAGAAGGCACAGATCTTCAATGTTAAAGGACTGTGGTGGCCTTGGGCTGTTATAGGTTTACAAAATATTATCTACAGCATTTCTAGCCTACTTCTTTGTTAAGCTTCTTTACTGGAAATTAGTACTGAGTAAACAAAGTCAGGGAACAACGTATGTAGAGAAAATAGCTTTGTGGAAGCAGAGCTTAGTGTGTGTAGCAATAAGTCTGAGGAGATATTTATGGAGTTATCAGACTCAAATCAAAAGCCAGAAGGAAGTGAAAGAAGAGAAGACACAGACGAGCACATAAACAGATATGGGATACAGATTAAAAATGTATTTTCCATTGATCTCGTTAAATCTGAAATGATAGGCTCCTAAACCATGGCTGGTACCCACACACATGCCACTATAGATACAACAGCCCCTCTGGCAAAGGAGTCTACTGAAGTCTACCCACCGAACTCTCTACTGGGATTCGTCAAGCCAATGCAATAAATAAAGCAAAACAATATTTTTTGTTCTGCTTCCTGTATGGACTTCCAAGCCTTAACAGTCAAGGGATTGCACATTCCTAAAATAAAATTACAAAAGTCTTTATTAAATAATCACATCATAAAAAAGTCCAACGCGTTTCAACCACAAAAGGTGGTCTTCAATGACCACCTTTTGAAAAAGGGATGAAGACCACATTTTGTGGTTGAAACGCATTGGGCTTTTTAAAGATGTGATTATATAATAAACACTTTTGTCTCTTTATTTTTGGAGTGTGCAATGCCTTGGCTACATTTGTTTAATGGATTTGTGGGCTGATTCAAGTGCAGTGGAACCTCATTTATTTTCTGAGGGTGTGCATTTCCCATGTTTGTTACTTACAGAAGACCATAGCAGTTAATTCAAGGGACTATAAACTAAGTCAAGTGACCCACACATGAAGTAGGATAAATGGAGCTCTGAGCTACATAATTTAGGTAGAAAAACTATTTAGAAAATTGTCACTGACATAAAAACACAATTTTGTTTGTGAATACAATACATTCTAGTAGAAGTTGAGTACATTCAGGTTGTACATTCTAGTAGAAGATCCACAAAGAAGCAGTACAGTTACTCTATAAATTTTATTTATAATATGAATTATATTATTTTGCTATTTTGCTACTACTAGTTGCTATTGTCAAACGCCAATTGGAAGTAACTGCATGAGTTTATAATTTCTAACTTGCATACTGTCCTCCATTTCATTATGGCTGCTATACTGTAAGGGGCTGCATCTTAAAGAGACAAAATGGATTGCGGGGTTGACCTGGATCATCAAAATTTGGGTATGGCAGTTGGTACCGAAAAGACTCCATGATGATTATGGATTGCATTGCTGTAACATATTTGTCATATATGTTTCCTAGCAAGCAAGTGCAAGAACACATAGGTTTAATAGCCCCTATGGTCTCAATTCCCTACCAGAGCCTCATTACCTTGTTACTGGGTAAAAGCCCATGATGTAACCATTTGTACTTTACATACCCAGTTCATTGGTCTTAGGTTGATGACCATTTCCTGCCTCATTGTAACATAGTGCTTTTGGACCTCTTTGGCCTGCAGCAGTTGACCTGAAGTGTTAAGCCCTAAAAGGACAACCCTTTTAGAGAAGTCAGGGAGCTGGGACCCCATGAACCAGGTTAGTTAGTGTGCAGGATAGCCACTGTTATAGCATTCTCTAGAGAGAATGAGTCAGTGAGAGCAAGAGCAGCTTTGAGCTCCACCAAGGAGGATAGACTGGAGTAGCTTTCTCCCAGGCTCTGCTTGTCTGTAGTGAAGGGACTACACTACGGACAAGGCAAACAGGTTATTGTTCTATCCCTGTTCCACGTCTACTGTAGGGGATCCAGATCACGTGAGGTACTGACATCCTGGAGGGTGTATACTTTCAACTACCTCTGCTATTCCTTCAGTGGTGCCATTTTATGCTGTACTAACATCGGTGACTGAACCTGGCATTGATCTGACTAGTGCTGTCAGTATTTCAACTCTGTGGCTCTTTAATTGAATAAAGCCTGTTAATATTGTTGCTTGCAAAGAACCCCGGGTGTCCGTTTTCATTTATATGACATATTTGGCAGTAAAGAGGTGAAGTTAAATAACACCCTTGCATGTTCCTTCCACTAGCAATGGCCCATCACACACAAGCTAAGGACACATAGCATAACTGTTCCTTCTTGGTGGCTTTTAATTATATAATTATGGAAACATAGAACAATTTTGTAGGTTGCACCTCTTCTTAAAGGTTACACATTGATAAATTATACTTATGGGCACAGAGATGTGAGAATTACTGGTTCCCAATTCTGACTTACTTATTTAGTATGTTTCTGCAACTGACTGGCAATTAAATAAACCATAGCTATCCAACTGGAGGCCCACAAGCCTCCAAAAGATTAATATAGCTTCCCGATCGCTTGGGAGTTCATTGAATGACATCATGATTTTATTATAATGATGTATAATGATGTATATGTTTTATAGTGAATAATGGGTCAAATATATAGAAACAGTTGGGCATTAGCGACATAAATAAAAATAGCTTGATGGAGTTATTCATTATTTAGACATTGGTGTATACATACACCCATATTTCATGATGAATTGGTTATCTCTTTCCCCATTGTTCATTACTTCAAGTATGAAAGACCAAGCTCGCTCTGAATTTATTTCAGCACAGTACTTAGTGGCTTTGCCAAGAACATGAACAAAGATGTTAGAATTTCTATGCTTATAAACATTTTATCAAATACAGTCATGTTTATGTTAGTGCTTCTTCAATTTCAACATGCTGTAAACAGACCTTTTGATTAACTGAATGCTGCATCCATATGTCTTGTCCCAGCAGACAGAGCAGCCTTATCTATTGGAATGTTTTAATTCAAATTTGACATATTGTTTGTATTTTATTGCATGAAAGCCTCTTGGTGCTTCCCTTTTCATCTTAATGGCTCGTGTGACTCTAAGAGAACCACAATACTTTATCATGGCAAGAGAAACCTTCTATGTGATCAGCCAAGAATTATATGCATAGGTTTAGTTAATCCATGGTTTTATGATGTACAGGTGCCTTTGTACTGATTATGCAACTGTCTGGAATGTTACTTAATGGTGCAGCAACACCATTACTCCATAAAAAAATGTAGTGCTTTGTTCATGGAAATGAACTTTCAGGCCCTGGCTGAGGACCCAGAATGGCTCTATAGTTTACCATACCCTACTGAAAGTTGTGAACCTACACAATGCCAACTAAGTTCTTGCCACCCCAAAACACAACCATCTCCATGTTCCATGAAGTACAAGCACTCAAATGAGTCTACTTCTTTCCATGTAACAAAAGCTATTATCACATGTCCAACGAAACATGCATATTGCAAAATCCATAGTGAAGGATCAAGCACGTTAATCCACATTTGACCCTTGAGTATTAGGTTTTTCCTTATGATGTCCAAGCTCACACCACTTTACACAATTTCTCATCAGCAATTTCATCAGACTTTACCTCTTCAACAATGGTGTCTTTAAATTAATCCTTCTCTTTTATGCCACTAAGGCAACACAAGCATTAAAAATGTTCTTTGGGGTGCCAAATAAGTGCTGTGATTGGCTATTTGGTAGCCCCTATGTGGACTGGCAGCTACAAGAGGCTCTGCTTGGTAGTGCTCATAAACTTGCCTTCAAGGCAGAAATTGTTTTGGTGAACAACATGCTGCTTATGAACCACTGGTTGGGGACCACTGCTATATGCTATTCCATAAATATTTTAAGAGTAAAGGTTTCTTTCCGACAATCGCCCCTGCAGATAGATATACCCAAATTGTTTATAACTTTTAAAATTTAAAACCAGAATACTGTGTTTTTAATTACAGCCATTTCTTCCAGTTCTGTTGATTTTTTACTGCAGTGTATCCGAAAGATCTGGTTGGAAAAAAGTCTCTTACTGCAAAGCAATAGCACTCATTTATACTATGACAGGTACAGTATGAGATCTATTATCTGCAAACCAATTATGAAGAAAGTTCTGAAATATGGAAAGACCATCTCCAATAGAGCCAGTTTTAAGCAAATAATTCTAATTTATTTTTTTAATTTCCCGTCTTCTCTGTAATAATAACACAGTACCTTGTATTTGATCCTAACTAAGTTGCATAAATCCAGATTGGCGGCTGGAAAAATCGAATTGGGGTTTTATTTAATTTTTTTTAACTTAAGGTATAGATATCTAAATTACAGAAAGGTCCCATATCCAAAAAACTCCAGGTCCCAAGCAGATGCTATACCTGTATAACAATGAGGTGCTTAATATATCAACAATAGTTTTGTGTTACCATTTACTGTATTAAGTTGCATCTTCATTACCCAATTAACATATTGTACAGATGAACGTGTTTTTATTCTCTTTACACTGGGTTTTCATAGAAAATTCATATTTATTCATACATTTGGTGGTAAACAAAATCCTTACAGGAACCAAAAGGAATGCTTAAATATTCTTTTTGTCAATGTTCATCTGTTTTATTCCAGAGTAGTTCTGAAGTTGCTGTCTACCTCCCTGTCTTTCCCTTTTATCTCGTACAAAATCTCTCAAGATTTAATTATCTGATTTTTTTCCCATCTGTCCTTTCCTTGACCTTCAGCTTTATGCCTTGTGGCAACTGCAGGTCTTTAACTTTTAAAGCACTTTATAAAACGAGAAGCATTCTCTTTTAGCACCCATAAATTAATGTTCTGTGGAAAGGCTTTCAATATGATGATATTATGCCCCTTCTCAGAGCCCTGGAGACATGGACGCACTATATGAGCCTTTGTCCATGTTGAGTTCAAAGAATGATTATTTATTTGTGATGTGGGAGGCAGTCTATAAATGGAATTAAACATAGACAGAGGGCCTTATTTACTCATATACTATAAACCTATAATAATAGACAGCATAGAATAGAATACAGATTACTGCCTGTTTTTGATAAGAAATAGTGTTTCCTCTCTGCATTAAGCAATGAAATGTAAATCTACTTCCTTATGTTAAAGTTTAATATAAACAGATAAAGAAACCCCAACTGCTATTGACTTACAAATGCTTCGTTTGCTTGGCTGTAGATGAAAACAAAGTCATTGTTCAAGTACAACTACAACTTTGATAAGCATGAAGGACTGTCTTTGAATTATTGGAATTTCATCTTAATATCATAGGGGAGAGTTTCCGAAGACATAGGTTTAAAAACTGTGGTTTTGTTGGCCTCTCTTTAGGTGGTTGTGGTAAAAACAGTGCATGGAATCCAACTAGATTGATATTTGGGTCAAATGTTTGTTTGCTGTACTGGATACTTCTATATCTTTACAAGGAAAACTTAAAACATAAAAGTCATAAAGGGAATAATAGCTATAGTGGCATACTGCCCATATAGACACTCCATTTTAGGGAAAACTTTACCCAACTTGTTTCTTTTAGTGGGGTTATAAACATAACTGGCAATTTATTTAATTGGAAATATTAATTAAAATCGAATAAATAAAGTTAGGGGCAGGCAACGCATAGTGTAGTCAGGAGTCTAAGCAGAAGAATCAGAAAGCCAGAGCCATCAGTCAGATGAGCAATTGTAAAGCACCCAGGAACTCTCAGGAACCTCTATTTGGGAATTAAACTCAGTTCTCTGCTGTCTTTTTATTTTGAAACACTCATCACACTTACGCAATGATGTCACTGCACTAGTGTCGCAAACCACATGGACACCATGGGCCCCACCATATTGGATTCGCCAGTGGACACTCTTGACAATGTCTCACCAAGCATACCCCGATAACACTTTATGCACATTTGAGTAAAGTTATTTAAACTCTACCATCAGTGATCATAAAATAGTCATTGGAATTACAAAGTCACATGATATTCAAGGCAGTAAAGACATTAGGCTGAAATAGAGGTTTTAGCTGAATCCAAGTTTTGTGAAATTTTACTCAATCTACTACAGGCCACTTAAAGTCTAGACCCAATGGAGAAACTTTTCAATATTTCACTTGTTTTTTAGCCTCCGATCCTTACCCAGTCCCAGTGTCGGACTGGCCCACCGGGATACCAGGAAACTCCCGGTGGGCCCAGGTGTCAGTGGGCCCTCTTGCTTCTAACCATTTAGCCTATTTCATGATCCTTACCTATTCCTTTATGGGGAAAAATGCTTAATAATGGAAAAATATAGTAAGCAGATATAAAAGACTAGAAGAATAAGAGGTTGAGAGAGGAGAGAAGGAATAATAGTTTGGAAAGTGGACCCACAGTCTAAGGTTTTCTGGTGGGCCCGTGGTCTAAAGTTTTCTGGTGGGCCTCTGGCATCCCAGTCCGACACTGCACAGTCCTAATCCCTTAATCGGACAATGCTCCTACCTGCCTTTAAGACTAACTTCAAATTAACTGTATGTTCAATATAAATATGGCTATTTCTGCATTTATTCTTTTGTATGCCTGAGAAAAATGCTGATGTGCTATGTATTTGTGGCCAAAATATACAGTAATTCTTAATAACATAAAGCTGTAGCTCCATATAAAATATAAAAACATATGTCCCCTAGTATTTAATGAAATAACTTCCCTTTAGAAATGCTTGTCATTCTCAGAGCATGCAGTGAATTATAAGTAATTGAGCAATTTATTGAATTGGAAATATTAATTAAAATTGAATAAATAAAGAATGGAAAAGTTAGGAAAATAAAAACTATTTTTTAGGGCAAATCCATGGTTAGTTGATCATTCTTGAAGCCTTTTTAAGTTTTTAATTATACCCCTGATTTATGCGCACATACTTAATTTGCAAATTGTAATTAAAAATGTGAAAAGCCTTTATTAAGCGCTGATTTATAATAAGAGAGGGGGTCAGTTTACTACGGGAAATGGCTGTTTTTCATTAGCGATGACTGTTGTCATTATATGATGCCAAGCCTCCAATTTCTGTGAAACAAAGCATGGTTGAAAGATCATTGTTTAGCAATTCACAGGCTCCAAACCTATGGTTTTAGAAAGGATGTTTCTCATAATGTAGTTATTAATTGTACTGAAACAGCAAGGCCAACAATTTGAGTTCATCACTGCTAAGCTTGGGAAAGGATGAATCACCATGTTCTTTTAATTGGCAAACTGAAATGATGAAGAGTTTGCGGTACTTAGCATGAGAGGACAAAATAAAAGGATATTGTTTGCTTTTAAAAATCTTATAAAACATCCACCATGTTAAGGTCAGTTCAGAAGGGTATGGAGTATGTGAACTGATACAATGAGCCCAGGTGGACCTTAATGGATCTGTTCCAGAAGTGAGGTCTCATGATTACGTAAGTATTCCCTTTCTGTTCTGTAACGGTCGGCACCCAACACCAGAACAAACACCAGGCACCCTGGTCTCGCTTCGTGCTTCACCAGTAGTTTGGGCCTCCGGAGGAGCCCTCGGCTTACTTGGATGCCACCTGGACTTAAACGAGAGGTGGAAGATGAGGCTTCTGGATAGGCAGAGGGGCACGACTTTAGAGCAAAGCAAAGTTCAAAGTCTTTGGACAGAAGGTCGTAGTACAAGGCGTTAGGCAATAGAGTAGTCAGATCAGGCCAGGTTGAGGCAGGCAGAAAGTCAGCGTAAACAATTCAGGCCAGGTCTGGGCAGGCAGCGTTCAAAGCGAGGTCAGGCAGGCAAGGGTCAAAACCGAGAGATCAATCAGAGGGATACGGCAGAAGAGGTAGTCGAAATTCAGGCAATGGATCAGGGTACAGAGGTCAGAATCGTCATTAACAGGCAGGGGTCACAACAGGTAGTCAGAATCAAGTACAGAATCAGAATAGCAACAGCTAAAGGCACCAGGAACAACCTATAACGGGCAATGAGAACTAGAGGAATGGCCCTTTAAATATTTGAATTTAACGAGAGAATGATCAATAAAGCTCTTCAGTATCTAATCTTGAATATATATATAAAAAAGGACAAAAATAAAAAGATACATTTCTAAATGGTCTTGGGAATTTTTGTAGAATGATTTCTCTTGTTTGTTGCTGAGTCCACAAATGTTCTTCAGCTTTGTCAGCCAAACCCCTAAGGCTAATGATGCAAGAGCTGGAACATTGTAATTGAATAACCAAACACCAGGCATAAGTAATTAAACACTTGAATACCAAAATGTTGATTTTTTTGTTTCACAACACTACACACATGAAGACTCAAATGCACATTCTACATATTTAAAGCATTTATACTAAAGATTATTGGTGTTAACTTATTGGTGTTTAGCTGTTTAAATGAATCCAGAAGATTTGCCAACCAACATGCAACCAGACAATATGCAGTTGGTGGTGTAGTCACTCCATATCACTACACTACAGATCACCTATGATATGCTAGCTTTCCATGAGTGTAGCGTGGGTCATGTGACAAACCAGTGGACCCAATTATGGGGACCACTGACCTGACCTGGATAATGAACTTAATATTGTGGAATACGCCACCTACCAAGAATGAAGACGAGTAGTGTTCTGCACATAATAAGGACTATTGGGGCCTGCTTTTAAGTTAAGTTTTTTTTCTGCAGGTAGAAGATCAGAAACCACCCCTGTTAATTCTACTTGCACCTGAACGATCAAATGCCTAATAGTAACAGCACTGGCACTTTTCTGCTTGAAAATGCTTTTATAAACCGAAGAACCAACTACTGGCACTACCTACTTATTTGCATTCAAGTGAGACAACAGGGCAGGTTCAGGAGCTACGTGACTGGCTGCAATAAGATGGCCTGTTAAAATAAAATAAATCGTGTTTTTTGTACTGATTTCTTCATTAGGTATGGGCAGGGCTAGAACTAGAGTTAGGAAAAAGAGGCATGTTCTCAGGGCATAACGGTGATAGTGGGGGTGCTAGGCACATACTACTCCTAGTCCCCCACTACTCACTCATCCCTTAACTTATCTCTTATTGCCTTTAACACCAAACATACAAAAGTGTGGCCGCTGTTCTGTTGTCCCATTCATTTGGCAGCCCTATATATGCCAAGATAGTTGGGCAGCATGGTCACATTTGGTCAAACTTAGGGATGGGCGAACTTTTTCGCCTTGTTTCGCCACGAAAATGACGCCCATAGACTTGAATGGCGTTGTGCGTCAAAAAAAAAAGACACGCGTCAAAATAATATCGTCGTGCGTCAAAATAATTCCGATGACCATTGACTTTAACGTGCGTCAGCTACAGTTTGCTGGCGGCTAATTTTTGGCGAAGCGAAACAGGTCAAATTCGCCCAAGCCTAGTCAAACTGCTTGATCACAGATGAAGGGGAGCACCTGTTGAGGGGTCATGCCCCCAAACTGGTGCATATATATATATATAGATATAGATATGCTTCTAATATACTTGTTTTACTAAGGTGCACATGGACACATGGTAACCCTGTATGTAATACCTACCTTGAGGAGGGATTCCAGTACAAAGCTCCCTGTGTATATAATGCCCACACCCACAACCAACTAAAAAACAAATGCTGGTCTCTATTGGTAAATCATGTGCCAGTTGCTGTGTATGTTACTTATCTGGCACCCAATACTGGATTTCTGGGAGAAAATGCTTCATTGAAGGTAATAAAATGTTTGATAACTTAAGTGTGATTTTGAGCGTTGTTGACTTCACCAATAAACCTTTATATTCCAATTATACTAAATATTGACTGTACAGTGTGCAGAGATTACAGATTAAGCAGAATTATTATCTTTTTTCATGGGAAAAACAGAAAGAGCGCGGGGTTTTCGAGTTGGAAGCACTGTTTTCTAAATGAGCGCATTTTCTTCCTATTTGATAGAAATGAATCTATGGAGCCTGTGAGTCATTTGCCATCTGTTGCTGGGCAAATTAGAATTGCTGATGTGGTTTTGGCCTGGCCTTGCAGTGTTTATAAAGAGGAAAAAAGTCTAAAAGAGCTCATGCTATTGATGGTTGCTTCTTCCAGGCACTGCTCTCAGCCCTGTTAAAAAATTATTCCAATTGTCCTGAATGAGAACTTCAAACCTCTCTGTGAAACCAGCAAAATTACTCAATTAATGTGGAGCCCATTCTGTGTGGTTACCATATGAATGAGTAAGTGGGCAGTGTGAGTAACATGGCAGGGAAGAACACAAGAGGATATCTGAGGTCAGCCTGCAGGGTAAAGGAATCCTAAACAATGAAGGCTTTGGTTTGAGATTCGGGGAGAAGAATGGCAACTCTGCAGCCTGATTTCAATGGAGCCTGGGAGAGTATTAGTACAGATTAATAGTCCTGTGTGATGGAACCCAGCATCCATTAAAAACATACAGATTTGACCTCTGGTGCAGATGGACATTCTTATAGATCAGCTAAATTGTCCAATATTTCATCAGCGAGGGCTCAAAATATCACCGCAGCTTCAATGAACCTCGGAAAGAGTCAGTAAGTGCGTGTTCTGCTATGGACAAAGACTACTTTATTTGCTATAGAAATCTTTTTGGCAGACAACATTTCCCATTCATTATCTTTTTTTCTTACAAGCCAGGAACACCGAATCAAGTAGCAGTCATGATGGCTTGTCTTTGTTAAAGCATAAGATGCATTAATAGCACTAAAAGTAATGGGCGAATCTGTGCCGCAAAATTTGCAAAAGGCATTGAAGTCAATGGGCGTCCAAATAATTTTGACGCACGACAATTTTAGGCGTGTGACAATTTTGACGCGCATAAAAAAATAATTTTTGGGTGTGGCTGATTTTTCGTTGCCGAATCGTTGCCACGGTTATGCTAATTCATTCGGTTGCAACAAAACACGTAAATTCAGCACAAATTCGCATCACTAGTAATTGCATCTGCAAGTATGGGTGCTCTAATATGGAAGTGATAGAGCCGTAATTCATTAAGGAACATTCTCGTGCATTCCCACAGACTTTCCAATGTGTCCTCTTCTGATGAATGGTGCAACACTGGGCTAATTAATGCTGAGGAACCCTGGCTATCACCACCCTGTCCCTTGTGCTAACTCCAAGGTTCCCACAGAAGGTTTAGTCAATAGGACTTGGTTAATTGGATGCAAATACTGCTTTATGGGAAATTATGGGATTTTTAGGCTGAAATCAAAATGTTCTCCATGAACTTCCGTATAGTTGCCTTCCTCCTGCCTCCTGTTGTGACTCAAGTGCTGCAGCACAAGGTTGTTCACGCTGGAGAAGAGGCGCTTAAGGGGTGATATGATAACTATGTATAAATATATAAGGGGATCATTTTAGTTCCAGCAAGAACTGCAGTTTGATAGCTTGCAACATATATGAATCATCTACAAGCATTTAGCCACAGATAAGGCAGCTCATTGTTTTTGCCAAAACAGGAAATTTAGAAAGAGATGTGTCAGACGTTTCCCTTGCACAAAACATTTCTGATGCCGCCAATCTACCAGCTAATCAACTGGAGGGAGGTTTCTGTATAATATGATTAGCAGGGGATACTTAATGTTTATTTTACATTATGGTGCTGCAGATTTAAGATGAGCAACCTATATGGAATTAACAGATCTTATTTTAACATTGGGTCCAAATGAATGCTTAAAGGGATACTGCCATAGGTAAACATGTTTTTTTTTCCAAACTGCATCAGTTAATAGTGCTGCCCCACTGCACTGAAATCCGTTTTTCAAAAGAGTAAACAGATTTTTTAATATTTCATTTTGAAATCTGACATAGGGCTAGCATAATGTCAGTTTCCCAGGTGCCCCCAGTCATGCGACTTGTGGTCTAATAAACTTGAGTCACTCTTTACTGCTGGACTGCAAGTTGGAATGATACCAACTCCGCACCCAGCAGCCCATCAGCAAAACAATGGGAAGGTAACCAGATAACAGCTCCGTTAGATATTAGAACAGCACTCAATAGTAAAAATCCATGTCCCATTGTGATCATGTCCCACATTGAGCAGGAGAAACAACAGCCTGTCAGAAAGCAGTTTCGTAGTGCAGCACTGGCTCTTTCTGAAAGCACATGACCAGGCAAAATGACCTGAGATGCACCTACACACCAATATTATAACTAAAAAAACTACACGTGTTGGGTTAAGAATGAAATTTTACATGGGAAAGTGAATTATTTGCAGTGTAAACAGTGTAAATTAGAAATAAAAGCTACACCATAAAAAATCATGGCATAATCCCTTTACTGTGGCTTTGAACTATGTGATTGTGTCCAAACAAGGGTCTTGCATGGCGGTAGCTATATAGTGGTAAGTTGGGTAGGTGCCTGGTAAAGCACTAGGGCAGCATGGTGGGTAGTACTGTTTGGATGCTCTCTTCGTGTCTGCAAAGTTTTCCTCCCACACTCCAAAAACAGCAAGGTTATTGCGTGATAAAATTGACCATACTGTGTGTAAATGTGATAGGGATCTTAGGTTGTAAGATCCACTAAGGCAGTGAATGGTACATACTGTAATCTCCATAAATGTGCCGGTGCTATATAAATATCAAAAAATACAACACAAGGCATTTTAAGCCCTTTATTTTCCTTTCAGGATATATAAATCTCTAAACTTAAATTTAGAAGAGCATTGGCAGTACAGCTATATATTGCAGTACAGCCAATGACCCACTTTCCCATCAGGTGTTGCACAGTGGATTGGGAGATTCTAATAAGGGAGGTATATACCTTCTAGAATCTTTTATAAGATAGCGCAAACAGGGAGAATAACAGGGGCTGTGTTCACCGAGGTAGGAAAAGACAGGACAGGTGCTGGGATTGATGAGTAATCACCTGTAGAAAAGAGACAGGCTAAGAGTGAGCTGTTCAAAAAGTTGGAAGTGGAAGAGGAGCTGGTAGAGTTTGAGGGAACAGAGAAGAGCTAAGCTGCCAGGGGATCAGCCAGTTCTTGTTTTACACAAATTAACTTTGTTTGTGTTTTGGTGTATGAACCCTGCCATGAATAAAACACAGGCACAAACCTGCTTGATTCTAACATACAGGCATGGGACCTGTTATCCAGATGCTTGGAACCTGAGGTTTTCCATATAACGGTTCTTTCTATAATTTGGATCTTCATACCATAAATCTACTAAAATAACGTTAAACATTAATTAAAGCCAATAGGCTGGTTTTGCTTCCAATAAGGATTAATTGTATCTTCGTTGGGATGATGTACAAGGTACTGTTTTATTATTACAGAGTAGCAATGGGCAAATCTGACGCATTTCGCCAAAAATTCATGCAACTGAAAATTCGCCAAAATGCATAAAAGTCTTTGGGCGCATTGTGTAATATTTTTGTTGTTGTTGCGCAACAATTTTTTTCACCCTTTGGAATCATAGGTGGGCCTTTTTTTCGGGCGAAACTCTACGAAAAATTACGCTCATCACTATTTCAGAGAAAAAGGAAATACATTTTAGAATTTTGAATGATTTTATTAAAATGGACGTCCCGTAATTCAGAGCTATCCGGATAATGGCTTTCCGGATAACAGATCCTATACCTGTATAAGTCAATTCCCACAGATGTTGCTGTGACATCATTTAAGCTGGCCAGAGATGCAAAGATAAAGTAATACAAAACAAAGGTTTGTACAAATTTGGGACCGTGGGTGGATTGTCCTAACATTTTTCGGGTACTCTAGCTTCCCACACTCCAGAAACCTATGGACAGGTTGGTTGGCTCAGAATTATATTGACCCTACTGTGTTTGACTGTGATAGACTACACACTCCACTGGGGCAGTGTGATAAAATCTACTCACCCTGGTAGTCCAGTGGTGCGGCTGGGGACGCCCACGGCGCCATCGGCGGGGACGCCTGCCACGCGTCCCCGCCGATGTTTCAGCCACCATGTTGGTTCCTTAGGGTGTGCGCACCCGCCTCTCATTGTACTTACTGACGCAGACGTGCAAGCATCTGACGCAAACGCGCAATGGCGCGAAATCTTGGCGCGAAACCGCCACTATAAAAAGCCCAGTTGGGCTGCTAGACCTGGCCCGTGATAGGATCTTGTTCCTGGTGCTTTGTGATTCTGGTTTTGACCCCTGCCTGGCTATACGATTATCCTGACTTCTATATCTGACCCTTGCCTGAATTTCGATTATCCTTCTGCTGAACCCTCCTGTCTGATTGATTACCTGGTTTTGACCTTTTGCCTGCCCGATTACGATTGACATCTGCCTGCCTCGACCCTGCCTGCTCTGACTACGATTCTGGTTTCCTGTTTTGTACCGTGACCATTGGCCTAAAGACTCTTGCTAACAGTCGTGCCCCTCTACCTATCCAGAATCTCTAACCGTGCACCTCTCGTTAAGTCCTGGTGGCATCCAAGTAGCTGAGGGCTCCTCCCGAGGGCAGCGGCGGTCACACTACTGGTGAAGCACGAGCCGAGACCAGAGTGCTTGCCATTTGTTCTGGTGTTGGGTGCCGACCGTGACAGGCAGGAACTGGTGTAAATGATGAACAATCTTTGTAAAGTATAATGGAGACTATATAAATAAAAGATAATAAATAAAATGGCCACCTTAAGTGGCATAACACACTCATGGGAACCTGACCTAAAACATTAGGGTGCATTCAGTTACCAAGGTTCAGTAAGCAAAATACAATTTCGGCAAAAGTAATAAATTAATCTCAAATTCTTTCCAGATACAATGGAGCAAATTTGCCGCACTTCGCCGCACTTCGCCAGGCGTAGTTTCGCCAGGGCTCCGCAAATTCACTAAAATCCGAAGTTGCGAACAGGGGTAGCGTAAGGTTGCGGAGTTGCGCTAGCATTGATTCGCTATATAAAGCGAAGTTACGCTAGTGAAGGCTAATTTGCATACGGCGCAAAATTCAAATTTCAATGGAGGAACACGTATCTGCACTACAAATGCCTAGAAAACCTTCAAATCAGCAAATAAAAATTTTATTTTGCCCTACACATGTGCCCACTGTCTAGGTAAGTTGCCATGAGTCAGGAAATGTAGGGGGGAGGAAGGGGAGCCCCAAAAAAATTTCGATCTTTTTCAGCCTATCAGCCATCATGTAGAAAACACGCCAGCGTTTTTGGGACTTAAACAATCCCTATCTACTCTATTGCGCTTCGCCAGGTCTGAGGTGGCGAAGGAAGTCTAGCGTAAAAGGTAGCGTTCAGTACACTGCGCAAGTTAGGGAATTTGCGTAGTTTCGTCGCTAGCGAAACTTCGCCTGGCGTAAGGTTGCGAAGTAACACTAGCGAAACTACACCAGTGTCGTTAGTGAATTTGCGCAGTAGCGAAAATGCCAAACGCTAGCGAATTAACGCTAGCGTTCGGCGCTTCGCGGCTTAGTGAATTTGCCCCAATATGTTTCCCATTGTTAATGGTACACTACTTGGAGAAAAGTTCTAAGTGGGGTCCCACAGGCCTCTGTACTGGGCCTACTTGTATTTAACGTGTTTATTAATTACTTTGGAGGCATTCCAAATAATATATCAGTGGTTGCAGCTGATACCAAACTATGCAGCCCAATAAGTTCCAACCAGGATGTGGTTCCTTGCAGCAGGAGCTTGACAAACTGGCAATCTGGGCATCAAAGTGGCAGGTGAGATTTAACGTAGATAAATGTAAAGTCATGCACCTGAGATGTAAAAATATCCACTATACACTTAATGGTAAAGGACACTGGAGTCATTGTAGATGATAAACTTGGCTGTAACAAGCAATGCCAGTCAGCAGCATCAAGGGCAAATAATAATTGAGCTGTATTAAAAGGGGCATTGACGGGACGAGGGGGTCATTCTTCCACTGTATAGAGTTCTGGTAAGGCCCCATCTAGAATATGCCTTACAGTTTTGGTCTCCAGTGCTCAAATGGGATATTTTTCAATCAGAGGGAGTCCAAAGAAGGGCAACTAAACTGGTAAAAGATATGGAAAGTCTCAGTTGTGCTTGAAAGACTGTACAAGTTATGGTTGTTTACACTGAAAAAGAGATACTTATGGAAGAGATTATAAAAATGTATAAATATACAAGGGGACAATACAATGTCCTGCATTTACCAGTAGGTCTCTCCAACTGATACAAGGACTTCCATTCCAGTTAGAAGAAAAGAGGTTCCGGCTAAATATTGGGAAGAGGTTTGTTACAGTGAGAGCTGTGAAGATGTGAAATTCTCTTCCTGAATCAGTGGTACAGGCTGATACATTAGATAGCTTTAAGAAGGAGTTGCATGATGTTTAGCAAGTGAAGGAATACAGGGTTATGCAGGTATGGAGGGGTGGGGGGCAGAGGGAGATTTTCTCAGTCTGACCCTGGCCAGATTGGAGTCAGGAAGGAATTTTTTCCCCTCTGAGGCAAATTGGAGAAGCTTCAGATGGATTTTTTGCTTCCTCTGGATCAACTAGCAGGCACTTGTGTTTTTTCAACCTATGTGCTATATTTAATATTTATTCAGATATCCTAGTTATCTGGACATGATATTCGGTTTGTAGGCACCGTGCTCTTATTGCTTGCATGAGCAGTTCCGCGGTTTTATTACATGTAAGTATTGCAAAACCCTTCTGTAATTTATTTTGCTTTGTCAGATTTATTTGTGAAAGCAGCAATTTGTGGGAGATTGCATCACTATTGGGAAACACACACAAAACGCACACACACGCACATACTTGTTCCTTATAATTACTTTTTATATAAACATATCATTAATGAGTATTTCTGGGTTATATTTTTATAACTATACTGAGTTTGTAGCATTCAGACATGCCCATGGTAACTTTTTTAATGGCTTATAATGCAGTTTTTCCAAACAATTCAGTTTATCTCACATATCACACTCGCACACACAAACTCACATACATGCGTATTGGAAAACATGCACAAACAAAAATTTTGATGGATAAAAATGTATCTTAAGTTATTTGCCTTCTACTGATGGGTGAATTTGTCCCGTTTCGCTTCGCTACGATTTTCACAAATTTCCTGCGAAATTTGCTAAACTGGCGAAAAGCTCGAGAAACCGTGATTTTGACGCCGGCGACAATTCAAAATTGGTACTGGCATCGGACACTGGTGTCTGAACTGTAGTCGGCATCAAAATTTTTTCTATGCCGGCAAATTTTCAACAGCGAATTTTCACTGCAAATTTATTTGCTGGCGGAGAAATGCGTAAATTCTCCGAGAATTCGCGCCTGTGAATAAATTCGCCCATCACTAGTGCCTTCTGCTATTATTCGCACCACCACACCAATAAAACAAATGCAAGGAATTATAGGAGTTCTTGACCCGGAAAGCCCCTTCCCCTGTTATTCTGTAGATCATAATCCAGTGGGGAAGAATACATTCAATATCTATTACAGAGTCCCCCACCAGTAGCTTGCGAGCAACATCCAAGCAACCCCTTGAACGTTGCTCCCAGTGGCCTCAAAGCAGGTGATTATTTTTGAATTCCAGGCTTGAAGGAGATTTGTGGTCACATAGAAACCAGATGTACTGCCAAACAGAGCCTGCTGTAGGCTGTCAGTCCACATAGGGGCTACCAATAGTCAGCCACAGCCCATAATTGGAACCCCCAGGAACTTTTTGCAAGCTTGTGTTGCTCTCCAACTTTTTTTTACATTTGAATGTTGCTCACGGCTAAAATGTGATCAATCTGTTAATCCTGAAGGTTAGTGGTACTCTTTAAACATTTTCTTTAATTGTTAACAAAAGAGTTGTCAACATATCTAGAAAAAGCTTCTTACTTCCTTAGAACATACATTACAATCCCTATAAAATACTTCGAGCAGACAGTAGGGACAGTTGTGATGTGCTGGTCAGGAAAAACTTAACCCGCACACGACCCTATCCTGCACCAAGACCCAATGGAGCACCCAAACCCAACCTTAACCTAAGTTGTCACGCTCTACGCTACTTGCATGTGCACTTTTGGTTCCAAGACAGGGAATCTTCAGGATCAGAAGAGGAATTTAGCTCCCCATTCAGACCCACACCAAACCCTAACCAGCAATGGTTGGTCAAATTTCAAACCAAACCCACCAAACTAGCAGTAAGCCTGCGGCCGGAACCTCTTCTATTTTTAAATGAACGGGGTAAAATGCCATTCTCTAAACTGAGGAAGAGTATGCTGCTATTTTTGGTGACAGACAGGTAAACCTGTGACTCTGGATGTTGGCCAATGGGACATAAAGGAGTAAGTTGCATGTCTTCGCCCATAAATTCCTAAATGAATGGTTGAAGTCTCTCATTTCTGAATTTAAGGCAGTGTTATGTGTGCAGCATGAGGAGCTGAATACCTTCTATTTTAGAAGGCCTCTTTTTTAATTTGTGAAAGTGTGTGATTGCTTCTGTGCTGTCTTAGGGGATGAAAGAAGCAACCACAAGGCTTGCCATGCCAGACAATATTCTAGTGTACTCTCTGCAATATTGAGTGGAGCCTCCGGGAATTGTAGGGGCACAGTGTTTCCCCAGAAACCAGGGCATATGCAGTGAATGCCAGCAAGTGTTTTTGCTTCTGCTGCACATACAAAACAATACTGTCATGGGAAAACAAAATGCATCCGTTAATAGTGCTGCTCCAACAGACTTCTGCACTGAAATCTGTTTTTCAAATGAGCAAATGGATTTTAAAAAATTAATTCTGATTAATTCTGACATGGGGCTAGACATGTTGTCAGTTTCCCAGGTGCCCCCAGTCTTGTGACTTGTGCTCTTTACTGCTGCGCTGCAAGTTGGAGTGATTTCACCCTCCTCCCTGCTCCCTGCAGCAGCCCATCAGCAGAACAATGGGAAGGTAACCAAATAACAGCTCCCTGGTAGATATAAGAACAGCACAGCATTAAAAATCCCCCTGTGACAGTTACATTGAGTAGAAGAAACAACAGCCTGTCAGAAAGCAGTTCCATTGTGCAGCACTGGCTCTTTCTGAAAGCACATGACCAGGTTAAATTACCTGAGATGCACCTACACACCAATATTACAACTAAGATAAAAAAACCACCTGTTGGAATAGGAATGGTAGAGTGAATTATTTGTAGTGTAAACAGTGTAATATAGAAATAAAAAGTACACCATAAAAATCATGACAGAATCCTTTTAAAGTGTCCCATTTGGCACAAGCCTAGAAGCACAAATGAGTATAAAGTCTTTCCACTCAAGCAAACATGAATGACTTATAAACAGTGTGTTTTATAACAAGTTTTTTAGACACAGTTTGCCAAGGTTGTGATAACTAAAACACTTTTCAGTTTCCAGTAAAAATACTGCCCCAATAGGCAACAGCACAGAAACATCTCCAATTTTAAGGGGCAATAAATGGGGCAACGATACTATAAAGTGCAGACACCTGCAGCCATTCATGACCATTGGAAGGCTGTATCCAAAAATGGTCCAATGGTCCAAACAAAAGTCCTATAATAGTGCAAATACAGTGCAATAATAATGTGTGCAGTTCCTGATTTATATATGTGATTATCATCCACAAAGGTTTTAGTCATTTCTGCAAATAATATTCAATCCTCAAATTTTAGCAACCCTATTTAAGGATATAGAATTTACAAGCTCCCTAAAACAGGTAAAACAGGTATGACATCTGTTATACTGAAACCTGTTATCCAGAAAGTGCAGAATTACGGGATGGCCGTGTCCCATAGACTCTATTTTATTCAAATAATCCAAATTTGTAAAAACAATTTCCTTTTTCTCTGTAATAATAAAACATTACCTTGTACTTGATCCCAACTAAGATATAATTAATCCTTATTGGAGGCAAAACCAGCCTATTGGGTTTATTTAATGTTTATATGATTTTCTAGTAGACTTAAGGCATGATTACAGAAACATACATTATCCAGAAAAGCATTCTATAAAACAGGTCCCATACTTGTATAGAAATAATATCAATAAGTTTGAAAAGAATAGATGTAACTAAAGTTCAAAGAAGCTGCCATGTGCTAGAACGTTGCACACAAAACAAGTTAAACTGAATTAAAGCCCAGTTAGCTCCCCAACCCTTTATAACGTTTTATTATTTCTACATTCAGACTTCCATTCACACAGAGGGGCAAATTCACTAAGATTCGTAGTTGCGCCAGGTGTAACTTCGCCGCACTTCGCCAGGCGTAGTTTCGCCAGTGCTCCGCAAATTCACTAAAATCCGAAGTTGTGCTCAGGGGTAGAGTAAGGTTGCGAAGTTGCGCTAGCGTTGATTCGCTAAGCGAAGCGAAGTTATCCTAGCGATGGTTAATTAGCATACGGCGCCAAATTCAAATTTCAATGGAGGAATATGTAGCAGCACTACAAATGCCTGGGAAACCTTCAAAAGATCAAATAAAATTTTTATTTTGCCCTACACATGTGCCCACTGTATAGTTAAGTTGCCATGAGTTAGGAAATGTAGGGGTGAAGGAGGGGAGTCCCAAAAATTTTTTTGATCTTTTTCAGCCTATCACCCATAATATAGAAAAAACGCCAGCGTTTTTTGGGACTTAGAAAAAAATTTAACTTTTTTTGAAGAAATCCTTATCTACTCTATTGCGCTTCGCCTGATCTGAGGTGGCGAAGGAAGTCTAGCGTAAAAGGTAGCGTTCAGTACAATGCGCGCGTTAGTGAATTTGCGTAGTTACGTCCGTTGCGCAAATTTGCCAGGCGTAAGGGTGCGAAGTTACGCTAGTGAAGTTACACTAGCGTCTGTTAGTGAATTTGCGAAGTAACGAAAATGCCCAACGCTGGCGAATTGACGCTAGCGTTAGGCGCTTCAGCGCTTAGTGAATTTGCCCCAGAGACAGAGAAGCAAGTCTGTATTATACGGATGTAGAGGCATCATGTCATTTTGCATCTATATTGTTCCAACGTTGCTGTTTTTTTTTATTCTCGATTCCTGATTTGTTAAATGACTATAATTGCTTGTTAAACTGTAAATAATTGTAAAGTGCCAAGTCACTTGCTCTCTGTTTTCCTAATAGAGACTTGAGCAGGTTTCCATGACAAAGAACATGAGTATATGTTACCATGTATGATATGTTAATTCATTAAAAACAGCTGGTCATTTGAATGGTTTCCAGCAATAAGTTTGTTCCACGGTAACAGGAAAAGGGGATATATCTGCTCTAAAGGAAAAAAAAGATATAAATGAACTCAAAACCATACACGGAGACCATCAACGAACAGGATTGTGATAAGCACAAAGCTGAAGAAGCAGGAAGAAAGCCCACACCCTGTCCAGATTTATAGCTTTCCTATTGTATTGTGGGGAAGTATATACACATGCTTCCTTCCCTCGAGTTTCTTTCAAAAAAAGGAAATGATTTCACTGGTTGGAAAAATGCATGTGTGAGCATCCAAATTACACTTAACTTCTTATCATTTTTGTGATAGGGAACGGAGCATCAGGGTATGATGATATGACATTTAAATCACTGTTTACAAGATTTCTTAAAGGGAATTTACCAAATATAATACTGTAAACAATGGAACTTTATGTAAAATATAAGCAATACTCGGGTATAACGTTTTAAGAAAATGGAAGACATTATCTATATTGTAAGGTCGATTTTAAATGTCAAGGATATCTGAAACTGCAAGGAAGTTCCCTGTTTGTATTAAGGGTAAGGTCACCCCGAGCGTTTCAGGGAGATTTAGTCGCATGGCGTCTTTGCGGTGACCAATCTCCCTGAACGCCTTCCCTCACTCTGCGCTGGCTAATATTCGTTTTCCGAAGTCGTCCGAAGTTTCCTCGTGAGGCTACTTCGGGTGACTTCGGAAAACGAATCGCTGCATGTGATTAGCGCCGGCGATTTTTCATTTTAGCCAGCGCAGAGTGAGGGAAGGCGTTCGGGGAGATTGGTCGCTGCAAAGACAAGGCGATTAGTCGCCAGGCGACTAAATCTCCCCGAAACGCTCAGTCTGACCTTACCCTTAGACCCCAAATGGCAGGTTAATAATTTATCACAAACAGAACTTTAGATAAGAGCACAGAATAGTGGGATAAGATAGAGGTAGTTGGCCTGAGCCCAAGAATATCTGCTTTTTTGATGCCCTGGAGGAAAAAGTTGAACATTTGCCAATGACCAACTTACAAGAACATCAAGACTAATAACGAGTTAAACCAAAAATGCTAATTCCCTGATAAAAGAGGGGAGCCAATTCTGGTTAGGGTGAGAAGGGCTGAAAGGAGCCAAAAAGCGCTTAGCTAGCAATTACATGCAAAGTGAAGCCTTCTGGAATCGGAAGGTATTTACTTGTCTCATGCCATACACACAGCACTGCCTAGATACCAAAATGCATAATGCATCATGGGCAGAGACATACAGTACAAATCACTCCTCTGTGTCCCTTTGACCAACTCTGCATCCAGAACCGCTGGTTTATATCACAGATAAAGCCTAATGGATCAGAGCCAGATATCTAAACTTGCAAACAGTCTGTTTTGATTTTGTTAGATCTCATCAGTGCAAGATATTGGAACATGGCTTTTAACAGGTAGGACTTGGAGAGTATAAAAATGGAGAGCCAATTCTGGTTAGGGTGAGAAGGATTGAAAGGAGCCAAAAAGCCATTAGCTGGAATTATATGCAAAGTGAAGCCTTCTGAAATCAGAAGGTATTTACTTGTCTCATGATATATACACAGCACTGCCTAGATACCAAAATAAGAGTTTTTATTCTCCCATAATGCATCATGGGCAGAGACATGCAAATCACTCCTTTGTGTCCCTTTGGCCAACTCTGCATCCAGAACTGCTGGTTTATAGCACAGATACAGCCTAATGGTTCAGAGCCAGATATCCAAACTTGCAGACAGCTTGTTATGATCTTGTTAGATCTCATCAGTGCAAAATATTGGATAAAAGAGTAAATTTCACAAGTCACCAGAAGGGAATTCCAAAGTCTTATACAAGAGAAAAGAACTGTGGAATACTATTCTGATGAATGTTTGTTCACCATTTAATGTAGTCATAGAGCACATTGTATAGCAGATTCCACTCATGGTATTTACTGTGTAATTATCCATGTTATCCATGTGTCATGATGCTCTTTTCAAAAGGAAGACAGGTTTATATTTTCTTACAATGTTCTTTTATTATCAATAGAGATAGCCTTTGAGTTGTTTTCCTGATACTGCGATGCTGTTAATGGCATTTACTGTAAATCTGAATTCCCCTATTGGTAAATGTATGTTCCTGGGTAGTGGTTGAAACAAAGCTTCTTTGTTTCCTATTTATTGGAATATGCAACTTAATCCTTTTAATGCTAATTAATCCCACATCATGAATTATACTTCCTAACTGTCAGCAGCACTGGGACTGATCTGGAGCTCATTAACTGAAAACTGTTTGCTATCAGTAGAAGTATTAGTTTTGGTAGTTATTGGAATTATTGTAGCACCAATAGGAATGAGTATAAACTTCACATTGAGTGTACATAGAGTGAATGGCAACAATATTGAAGCTCTGTTTTGCATGTGGACAGGTATTCTACAGCAGTATTCTATAAACACACAGAAAATTCATTTATTTGGAACATTTCCCATGTACAAATTTGTTTTGTTGCTTGGTTTATCCACTTTTTTCCCCAAATGTTAGGTTATTGCCAAAGATTTTATGAGTTAGTGACACAGGGGCAGGAACTGATTTTTTATAAAGTATAATCTCAGTAAAGTGATGTAAAATGTGTCACTAATATAGAAATGAAGGGTAATAATAACAATACTCTAGCAATGACTTCTCATAAACCCTTGTTCCCAGAAAAGTTCCTAAAAAACAAACTATGGAAGGGTTTGTTCAAGTCTGTTGAAAGTTTAGAGCAAACTAAGGCAAGGCATGTATTTGCTATGAAATTCTATGAATATTTTAGCAAAACTGCCGCAAATATCCGCCACGAAAAATTTCGTTGTGACAAAAAAGTTGCCAAGACAAATTTGTCGGCAAGACAAAAAAGTTGCCATAAGAAAAAAAGCCCATTGACTTTAATGCATTTGGACAGATTCGCTAATTACTATTGATGAGCATTTTCAGTATATTTTTGCAAAATTAGTTTTGTTTTCTTGAGTTTTAATGGGCCCTAAAAAAATGAAGAGTTTTCCGCGAGCTCAGTAGGTATTTTCCTCAAACCCAGCAAATCTGCTCTTAAAATACTTTGAAAGATACAGGATATAAATAACTGGTACATCAAGTCAAATGTAAATGTTTGGGAGTTTACCTGCTTCATTATGAACACATAAAAAATCCTAAAAACATAAAATAAAGTCATGAGGACTTTACTTATAGCAAAGCACCAGCACTGCTTATCAACATCAACTATGCAGTGCTCATTGAATGCGGAGGGTCATGTGACCTTACTGTATAATTCATTTAATGTAAATGAAAAGTAGAAAAATATATTGTGACTGCAATGTTTCCTGCTTAGTGATGGGCGATTTTGTCCCATTTTGCAGAAAAATTCACAAATTTTCCCTAAAATTCGGGAAATGGCAAAAAAATAACAAAAAGCAAATTTCGACGCTGGCATCAACTCACGGGGTCAAAATTGATGCCGGCGACAATTTGACGCACATTAAAGTCAATAGGCATACATTTAATAGTCGCCGCCATCACAATTGTTGCCAGCATCAGAATTGTGAATTCTCCCGGCAAATACGCAAATTTATTCGTGCCTGGTGAATAAATTCACCCATCACTATGCCTGCTGTCTCACTCCCCCTTCTTCCTAACAGACACATCTTTTACTTACAGCTTCTTACCCATGTTCCTCAGCCTAATACATACAGCATTGACCTAATTTCTTGACGACAAAATTTAGAAGAGTCCTCTAATTCCTTGCAGGCTACAAGCTTAGATAAATAAACAATATAAAATTTCTCAGGGAGGGGTGCAAAGTGCATGAACACATGCAAAGCGGCCATACTTTTTCATACGATGCATCCTGCCCCATGGTGAGGACCTGTGAGTGCTCTCCAAAAGAAATATAGCTTTTCCAAAGTGGTAAAAAGTATTACAACCTGTGGCTAAAACGGTTACAAGAATGCTCAGAATGTTATCAGCTGATCAATTTGGAAAGTAACAGAAGATACTTCTACATGAGAATTCATGGAAGAGTACTCAAGAACTCAAGAACATTTCATAACACATTGAGAAATAAATGTGACCAATGTCACAAATACAAGTAAAAGCCAAAAGAAAACACAACAAAGATCAATAACTTTTTTCCAATTTTAGATAAATATGCCCCATTGTATTAAATTAAGGAAAATTGAAGCACATTTTTTTTCTCCGGGAGAAAACATTTTTTTTAAAAAAAGTTTAAAATTCCCACCATTAGAAAAGTCTCCCTTGGGGTTTAGTTAATGAGGGAGGAGAACATCTTGTTGATAGAATAACCCGACAGATTCATTTCTGTCATTTAAAAGAAGTGAGTTAATGTAAATTCAAGTTGTGGTGCTTGATATCTTGCCCTCCCTCGTGTCAATAAGTCTTCTGTTAGTGCCTCCCCTGTAGAGTAAATCAGCTATGGTCGGGGTTAAATGGGCAGCCTTTGTCTTCATACAAAAGGAAAGAAAGAAAGCAAAGGTTAAATGAGTTATTGGGTGACATGATCAATAGGATAAAGCACAACATTCTGTATGATGTGGCGAGGGGGAATGTAAGAATATTATGCATTTTATTTTACATATGGCTTCAAAGATAGAACTGAAGAACACAATATTTATAAATATATATATATAACCTCTTGTAGAACCTTGAAGCCTAACCAGCTGTTCTGTTTATGAACTGGTAATTAATATACAAAGCGGGTTATTTAATAAAAGACACTGAGGGGCTGCAATTTTTGGGGCTGAAAATCTGAAAAAGTCACAAAATAAGCAATATTTTTAGGATTTTAATTCCAAATAAAAAAATACTCCAGCTAAAACCTGTCAAACTTATGTAGAAGTCAATGGCAGATGCAAGGTTTGCAAAGGTTTTCGGGTGTTTTTGATGCTGACCTTTGTGTGACTTTATGAAAAAGTGGCAGTTATTGAGAGACAAGTCCAAAAAGTCTCTGTTTTTGCTACTTTTCTAAAAATTTTCCCCTTCGTGCTTTTTTGGCTGTTTTTTTAATATATTTCATAACATTTGCAGGTGTGCAAGTGAGTTTAGTCGTAGTTTAAAAACCATTTGATAAATGTACTTCTACAAAATTAAATATGAATGAATAGAAATTGGGTGATTGAGCTCTAATCTCACATAAACCTGCCTTTAAGATTGCCCAGGAGCAGTGACCCATAGCAACCAATCAGAAGGCAGCATTTACTGGTCACCTGTTTAAAAGGAAATATCTTATTTGTTACTCAGTTACTACTCCTGGGCAAACTTAGTCCTTTTTATGGGGATAAGAACCTACAGAAAAGTTTAAATTGGTAACTTTATCTCAATAAGTTATTTGAATAAATGGGTTGATTTTGAGCCAGTGCTTCATATTCCCACCTAAAAATTTTGCCTAGGTCTAGTAACCTATGGCAACCAATAAGATTTTTCCTATTTCACAGGTGACCAATAATGCTTCCAGCTGTACTGAACTTTGGGTTCTGGGCAGGCAAGTGAACAACAACAATGTGTGACAGGAGGAACAGGGGGCAAGTAAACATAGTTGAGGAACAGGCCAGGGTCAATTCTCAACCCAACTATATCAAAGTGCAGAATGTGGATTTTCAAGACTGTATATTATCTCTAAATATCTCCAAGTTCAATCAGACTTCCCAAACTAGAAGCTGGATAAGTACAAGGGGTAGAAGTGCACGTTTTGGGACTCCCATATGAATTACTGTGAAACGCTTGCGGATTCATTTGTATGCCGCAGAGTGCAATGACTCCAAGAACTCTACCGATTCTGGTGCCAGTGCTAAATAGGAACATTAGCAATTAAAAAATACCTTTTGTCCCATTCATTGTACTTATATTGAAAAACAAAACAACGACTTGACACGCTTCAGCTGTCTCATCTAGTCTTGCCCAACTTTCCGAGTCCAACCGAAGAACAAAACTGTTGTTGAAAAATGCCGTAGGTATAAACTGTTCTCAGGCCATTTTTTGAACTTGCCATTCACAGCATTTTGATGCAGATTTTGCTAGATAATGATTGCAATCCAAGAACAATCCATGTCGTACGGTGACTGCACTCGGCAATATCTTTTATAAAGGTTTTGAAAGTCAATGGCTGCCAGGTTTCAGACTCCAATACTTGTTCTTTTATTCCACAGCTGTTTCTTTAGAAAATTAAACTTTAAACGGCTAAATAAAGTCACATGGTTCCACTGCGGACATTAGCAATAAATATAATGCGGCCAGCTGTGTTTATTCTGTAAGGTTTTTGTAATGCAATGCTTTATTCATCGCGGCTTTTGTAGCTTACTGAACTTGCAAACCTCATATACTAAAAAATATATTTAATGTGATTTGTAGAGATGCAGATATTGCCCGAGATTTCTTTCAAAGCTCAATGTAGATTTATACAACTTGCATTTTATACAAAAAATTATTGCAGAAATAAGTGGCAATTAATTAGGTACAGTATAAGGGAAGCAAATGTATTAAAATTTGAGATTGCCTTTTTTCCAAAAAAAATTCTCCAATTTTTTTAAATTTGAATTTTCTGAACTTAAATTTCCAAGACCTATTCATCTGAAAAAATAAAAGTCAGTGTAAGGAATATTTTTTCACATCCGAGCAATTTCATTTGAGGAGAAATGGGCTGAGTGATGAGAACTTTTTTTTCCGCAACAAAACTATTTTTTCCAGAATTAGAGTTTTTTCATAAATATGTTAAAAATTTAAGGAAAACAAATTTGCAATCTTATTTAAGGTTGGAAAAAGCCTAGATTTGTTTTATTAAAATCCTGCGAGTGCTGGTATTGGTATTGGTTGTTACTGAATTATGAAGTGGGTATATGAAAAATAATTTTATTGCTTTGTATATACAGGTATGGGATCCATTATCCGGAAACCCAATATCCAGAAAGCTCCGAATTACAGAAAGGCCATCTCCCATAGATTCCATGTTATCCAATGAATCCAGATTTTTTAAAAATGATTTCCTTTACTCTGAATAATAAAACAGTACAGGTATGGGACCTGTTATCCAGAATGCTTGGGACCTGGGGTTTTCCGGATAACGGATCTTTCCGTAATTTGTGTCTTCATGCCTTAAGTCTACTAGAAATTAATTTAAACATTAAATAAACCCAATAGGCTGGTTTTGCTTCCAATAAGGATTAATTATATCTTAGTTGGGATCAAGTACAAGCTACTGTTTTATTATTACAGAGAAAAAGGAAATCATTTTTAAAAATTTGGATTATTTCGATAAAATGGAGTCTATGGGAGACTTTCCATAATTCGGAGCTTTCTGGATATCGTGTTTCCGGATAAGGGATCCCATACCTGTACAGATATTGGGCCTGTTATCCAGAATGCTCTGGACCAGAGTTCTCTGGAGTTTTCCAGATAATGGATCTTTCTTACATCTACTAGAAATGTATTTAAACATCAAATAAACCCTATAAGCTGGTTTTTGCTCCCAATAAGAATTAATTATATCTTAGTTGGGTTGAGTACAAGGTACTGTGTTATTATTACAGAGAAAAACGAAATCATTTAAAAAAATGTAAATTATTTGGATAAAATCAAGCTTTCTGTAACTTGTGTTTGATCCAAACTAAGATATAATTAATCCTTATTGGAGGCAAAACCAGCCTATTGGGTTTATTTGATGTTTACAAGATTTTCTAGTAGACGTAAGGTATGAAGATCTCACTTATGGAAAGATCCGTGGTACACAACCTTCTGCATAACAGGTCCCATACCTGTTTTAAATAACTAATCTGTAACAAATAAATAAATCAAATAATTAAATTTATATGTCATCCAGCATTTAATATGTACAGTATATACTTTAATTTGAAATTTTCTTTGACTTTTACAAATATGAATGTGTTTCAATCCACTTATTATACCATGCTGGTGCTTTTGATAATGCTCCCTAATTTCATAAATGCATGTATGCCTTCAAAGTTTTCCTCAATATTAATTTCTTGAAAAATATTGCAAGGTCATAAATATGCAGCAGTAAACAACCCTATTGGTTACATTGACGGGTAATGAATATAGTTTGCACTTTCCTGGTGTGAACCTAAAATCAATATTAACTAACCTTTCTAATGTTCTGGTTAACAGATGTTCAGGACAAAGATGCTCTGTAATTGCCAACATTGTGTGTAATTCAGCTGTCTGAAAAGAGAAAAATGTTAATAAGACATTATCAGGTTTGTGAGTTGACGTTAAATATGTATTTTTATGTAATCTGTTATGATTATTGACCCAAACCAAGCAAGAAAGTTGGCATATACTCATCTTACCGCCATTTAGTGATGAGCGGGAGGAGATGAAACTGGCAGTGGGTTGTGTGGGTTCAGCCAAGAGTCTCGGAGCGTGAGTTTGGACAGATGGTGTTTCAAACTTCATATAAGCCGTCAAAGGGGAGTTGGATTGGTCTGGGTTGGGTGCAAGTTGGGTATTAGCACGGTGATGATGGGTTAGGGTTAAAATATTTTTGACCAACTCATCACTACAGCCCCTTGCACTCAGGCCATACTCTCATTTTGGGTGCTACTTGGGCATAGTACACTACACAATTAGTGATGGGAGAATTTGTCCCATTTCCAGCAAAATTCGTGAAACTGGCGGAAAAATTCCTGAAACGGCGATTTTGTCACTGGCATCAAAATGGGCGCCGGCATCACTGTTGACGCTGTCACCCATTAAAGTCAATGGGCGTCCAGTACTCTCTGATATCAGAGGTATATTATGGGTAACTTATGTATTCTAAAGAAACATTGTTCTATTTTGCAAATATGGATTGGGGGTCAAGAAAATCATTGATCTGTTTGTCACAAAGGGAAGGATATATATTGTCAGAGATGTGATATAAAAGATCATGTTTTTGTGTTTTTTTCACCAGTGGTGGACTGGTAAACCATGAACTCCAGGGAAATTTTAGTGCTGTAGCAAGTAAGGCTGTGTTTGTTTGTTGGCTTAGTAAAAGCTGGATAAATAGGTCCCTGGGGTGAATGGTGGAGAGCAGGGTGGACCCTCTATTGCATACTCCATTTAGTGTTTTCAGCTGCTCAGCTATAGGTAACTGTTTGATTAGGCCTCAGGTGGTAACATGGTATCCTTGTCTTTTTGCTAATGATCCTCTGCTTAACCTGCCTACTATTGCTAAATTCAAAGAAAGAGCTATGGATAGATAGAGAGAGAGAGAGAGAGAGAGAGAGATAGATAGATAGATAGATAGATAGATAGATAGATAGATAGATAGATAGATAGATAGATAGATACATTTACTATCCTGTATAGGTCCATATTCTTCGTCCATACTAATAAAAAAAATAAAAAATAATATCAAATATGTTCATGGTGTTTTTCTAGTTACATGTCCAGTGCAATACATTAATAGTAATATAGACCCTAGGCAGTGAAGTCATCCTTATATTATACACACTGTGCCGGTGTTAGTAACCCTAGCCTTGCAGCAGCTGGCTTGTGGCATCGGTATTAGGAGACGTCTATATAGAAATATATATATATAGGGTTAGACAGTGCCCAGAGTTACATTCCCTGATATCATCATCATGCATGCTGAATTACACAGTGTTTTATATGTGGAAAGTGTGAATAAAAGATTTGACATACTTTCCTGATCAGCAGCTGCTTCCGTGGATCCTATTCCTTGGTTTTGTCCTATGTTACATCCTGTGGCAATCCTCTCTTCCAAAGGTGTAAATTCCATAGCATGCTTTCCTTTGCTTTGATAAGTCGTCCAATTTTTACATAATATTAAGAGTTTCCCCATAATACTCCATGGGTACTCTTTCATGCTAATGCGGTCCATGTTCATGTGATATACTAATACAGCTCTTTTAGACATGCATCAAGGTAACCAAAAGGATTTTTTTTTAATTATTATTTTTATAAACTTAATATTCTGTGTACTGAGCCCTCCTGCTCAGGTTTCCCCAGTGTTGTGCTCTCCATTAGCTCTTTTCTACTCCAGTAGAGCAACTGCCCTTGTAAGTGAATAAAATTAATTCTTAATAAGAAGCAATTAACATTCAGAAGCCATATAAACCTAAAAAGCATAAATACAGAAGTCTACAAAGCATAGGCCAAGCCTACAATGTGAACACTAGCTACCTTACAACTAATGAGCATCATGAGTAAAACATATTTAAATAAATAAAAACATTGTTAGAAAGTAAAAACCACACCAGGGTGATGTGCAATTTCTAAGGCGAAGACCCATGAATCAACTCTATAAGAAACATCAAGGATATTGAAAAATAAAGACAGCAGAGGCACCAAAAGGGAATATCATACAAGTGATCTCTGGTGCACCTTAGCAAGAAGTAAATAAACCAAATAATAAAAGAAAAATATGTACAATGAAGCTCATTTGCTTCTAATAATTGAATGTTATTCTGCTCTATGAGCACATGGCACTGATGAACGTTATGAACCTTTTTGAACAGTTTTTCCACTTGTGGTTTTTGTGGTGGTCCAAGTATTAGATGATTGTGCTAGCATAAATATGCTAATAAAATATGGAAAATTACTCAAGTGTAGTAAGTTGCGCCCAATATATATTGACATTTAAAGGGAACTGTTAGAAATGGGAAATGCCACTACTAACTTAAGACCCATGACTGTCACCCAACACACTTAGGTTACCAAACTACAGTACTAGGGGCAAATTCACTAAGATTCGTAGTTGCGCCAGGCATAACTTTGCCGCACTTCGCCACACTTCGCCAGGCGTAGTTTCGCCAGTGCTTCGCAAATTCACTAAAATCCGAAGTTGCGCTCAGGTGTAGCGTAAGGTTGCGAAGTTGCGCTAGCATTGATTCGCTAAGCGAAGCGAAGTTACGCTAGCGATGGTTAATTTGCATACGGCGCCAAATTCAAATTTCAATGGAGGAATACGTACAATCACTACAAATGCCTGGGAAACCTTCAAAACATCAGATAAAATTTTTATTGTGCCCTACACATGTGCCCACTGTATAGTTAAGTTGCCATGAGTTAGGAAATGTAGGGGGGAAGGAGGGGAGCCCCAAAAAATTTTTCGATCTTTTTCAGCCTATCACCCATAATATAGAAAAAACGCCAGCGTTTTTTGGGACTAAGAAAAAATTTGAACTTTTTATGACGCAATCCCTATCTACTCTATTGCACTTCGCCTGGTCTGAGGTGGCGAAGGAAGTCTAGCGTAAAAGGTAGCGTTCAGTACACTGCGCGCGTTAGTGAATTTGCGTAGTTACGTCCGTAGCGAAAATTCGCCAGGCGTAAGGGTGCGAAGTAACACTAGCGAATTTACACCAGAGTTCGTTAGTGAATTTGCGAAGTAACGAAAATGCCCAACGCTAGCGAATTGACGCTAGCGATCAGCGCTTCGGCGCTTAGTGAATTTGCCCCTAGGTCCTAGCTACTCCTCTTCTTTCCAGTGTTGATCCTCATTGTTTTGGTCATTGAGGAATTAGAATTCCTTGGTTTTGAGTTGTGACAAAAAAACACAATATAATTTTTTTTAAAATTCAGGTTTTGTTAACTCACATTTTTTGAGATTTACCAATTGAAAAAAAGCCTTGAAAATTCCAGTAAAAAATCTGGCAGGTTAAATTTGTCAAGTCTCTGTAGAAGTCATCAGGAGGTTTATTTTCTACATTCCATCAATTTTTGGGGGGAGATTTTTAAACCAGAAACTGACTTAAAATTAAATTTCATTTGCAATCAATTTTTTTTTCAGCAATTTGAACTTGATCAAGTTTTTTCAATTCTAGCAGTTAAAAATCTCAAATTCAAACATTGACAAATCGCTCCTGCCTTATCCTTGTACTTTATCAGCTCTCAAACTGTCCTGTTATCCAAAAGAAACATTAGCATAGATTAAGAAATTAAGTCTGAGTATTAAAGAAAAGAATATGTGGGAAAATGTGAACGGTCTGAACTTTATCCATGAAGACTTATTCTACTGGGCACAGGTTTTATGCAGCAACAATCAAATTTCTCCAGTCTGCAAACTATTGTATGTAGTAGCCTTTTTGACATCCACATGGAGTCTTATTTCCCATTGTCTTATAACTCCATTCAGTTCCTTGCTCCAGTAATAAAATTACCAATTGTTATTCTCCATATTCTGGCAAGCAGACCTAAAGGTCAATTAACCACATCACTGTGCACCATAATTACATTTATCAAAACAGAGTCAAGTAACCGTTTAGCGAAACAATGTTCAAGGCAATATTTTCCTGAGAATTCAGAAATTTGTTTGCAAGGTTCAAACCACTCATGGAAATTAGGCTGAGAATTTTTTTAGGATAAATGGAATTCTGAAATTTCGGAATATGTGTGTTTATGTTTCCTTAACACACACATAGGCGAAGATTTATCAAGGGTCGAATTTCGAAGTAAAAAATACTTTGAAATTCGACCATCAAATTAAAATACTTCGACTTCGAATATCGAAGTCGAAGGATTTTTCAACGAATTTTGCAATCAAACGATCGAAATAAAATCGTTTGATCGAACGATTAAATAGTTTGAATCGAACGATTTTAGCGTACGATCGAACGATTTTACTTCGATGTGCAAAGACTTAGAAAATGATTGTAGAAGGTCCCCATAGGCTAACATAGCACTTCGGCAGGTTTAATTTGGCGAAGTATTGAAGTCAAAGTTTTTTAAAGGGACAGCACTTCGATTATCGAATGTTCGAACTATTTTTTACTGAGATTCTAAGTCTAAGTAAATGCGAGGTCCTAATATACTATTCGATGGTCGAAGTAACCAAAAAATTACTTTGAATTTCGAAAATTCTAAAATTCTAAAATTCCCTCAAATTCACTTCGACCCTTGATAAATCTGCCCTATTTGTAAAGTGTTTATAAATGCAATATCTAGTTATCAGTACTACAACAAGACCCTTTGTTGCCGATCTGGAGTCTAGTCAAATATTTAAATCAAATAATGATATAGCAAGTAACAAAAGGTAAATACCATTAATGCAGCATATATTTCAAGGGTATACCATTTAAAGGGCACCTGTTGGGAAAAAATATTATCCTTATTATTATGCACATGGCTATGTACGACATATTGTTACCCCCAACTGGAGTGCAATCTCTATTTTGTTGGTCATAATATTTTTGCCCAACAGATGCCCTTTAAGAATGCCTTATATACAGTTTTCAAAATCCATTATATTCTTGTATCAAGGAGCATCTCCCATTTTTTCGATTTAAGAACAAACACTGGTGACAAAATTGTGAAAGTTGACTGCTAGTATTTTCTAAAACCTTGAATTTCTTAAAGAAAGAAGACACCAGAAAAAAAAAACATCAAAGCAAAGCTGAGAAGTTTTCATAGAATTCAATGTGAATGTGCAAAAAAGTGGTTGCAAATATTTTGTCATGTTTTTTGCTACTAGTAAATAAGTAATTATTATAGACACCATAGGACACAGTCTAAATCTGCAAGGGGCTTTTCGGATTTATAAACATCAAACATTTATTCCAATTTCAGTTTTTCTCAGCAAAATTCGATTTTCCGATCTTAAATGTTCAAGATTTATTAAGGTAAAAAATTTCTGAAAATAATGCAGCTTCTAAAAACTTGGGAGTTCACGTAGAGATCAATCGGAGTTGTATTTTCAAAAATCAAACTATTTTTCAATTCGTGTTTTTAGATAAATTTGAAATTTGACTCATTGAAAATGGCTGCATTCAAGAAGTTATTTCACGGTTTTAAGTCATCAAGAGTTTTCATAATTATGCACACATTTGAGTTGTGTGGGTTTTAAAGTTTTCTGAAATTCAGAAAACTAAAGAAATTATATTTTTGATAAATTAGCCTCCAATTTTAAACATTTTGGTTATCTTATGAGGTTCTGTGTCAGCACAGAACTGCTAACCAGCTTTTGCAGCTGGCCAGTAATAGACTTTTGACATTTGAATACATATAGTGGATTTAATGCTACATCTTGGTTAAATGTTATAAAGCATATATACATGCGGAACTGTTTATTAAAACTTTATATTATGAGTTTTCTGTATTTTGAAAAACTTGAGACAAAAAGGCAATGTTGACTTTTCAAGACTTATCAATTGAAAAAATGGTATATTTTCAACATTCAAGCTATTTTATAATTTAAGTATTTCTAAACAGTTGCGTTTTCAATTTTGTAAAAAATAGAACAATGCGATTTTTGTGCTAGTTCAAGTTTTTCTGATTTAAGTTTTAATCTCAGTTTACTCTCAAATGTTTTTGCTAAATTCTATATAAATGTCACTATTAGTAAATCTTACATTAAAAATGGTAGTTTCCAGTGACAACGATAGAGTGGCCAGGAGTGTATAGGGTCAATAAGAATATTTTACAAATATTTTTACAAATAAGTTCTAGGGCCCTAGAATTATGTTGTTGTGACCTACAAAGATGTTGCTGCATGTTATGCTATTGTTCTCACATCTTAATAGCGAAAGAGTTTGTAGATAAACTCACTATATGTTCTCTACTCTTGAACCAGTAAACTCTTAACCCCATCATCCAATCTCTGCTCCAGGACTAGTAGGCACATAATCCAGCACTTCTCAGCAATTTATTATACACATTATTTACAAGGTGTAACATTTCATGAATCGTGTTGTTACAATTCCCAAATAAAAGAGGATAACTGCAAAGCCCTTTCTGACACCCAATACATGTTACATGCTAGGTTGTCTTGAGGAGGTAAAGTAGGATCAGGCTTGACATGCACACAAAGAAGCGTTGCCTTTTTATATGTTATTCAAGGCAGATTGTTGTTTTTTTTGACTGAGTAGATTCCAATAGAGATTTCAGGGAGCTTAGAGAATTGACTAAATGAAAACAAACACCCTCCTTAACATCCATCTATCTTGCGTCAAGGTTGTGACTTCAGTAGAGTTTGGATTTTGTCTAAACATCTTCTCCCCATATGTCCATTAAGAAGCATTAATCTTGATATTCAGATGAAACATATTGGAGTTGAGAAGAAAGTAAGCCTTACCCAAGGCATTCTCGTACATAATAAAAATGTTCCTTCTGATAAAACCTAAAATCACAGAGATGTATTTCAAATAACTGCAGAAACAAAGTACCTTCATTTCCTTCAGTATGGGGCTTCATTAAAAGTAAGGCATCAGTTTGAGCATACATTTTGAAAAATGACTTTGGCTTAGAAAACCCTGGTTAAAATTGACAAATTATTAAAACAGGGTATCACTCAGTAGCTTTGGTAATCAAATATTGCTGGAATCTTGATAAGGACCTTTACATAGCGCTCCTATAACACTCAGAATATATATGAATCACCAATATACTGTAAATGATATCTTTATAAATGGCGCTTAGCGGTGTTATTGGTGCCCAGTGATGTCATTTATGTCACTTGACTTGACTTAAAATGAGGATAGCAATTTATATTTCATTTATATGGTCATTGAACCCCTTGGTGACTGATAATATCCTTGTATTTTACAATGAGGTTACTTTATTCACCATATACTGTATACCCCTTATATATATATGAGATTAGTGATGAGTAAATCTGTCTCATTTCTTTTCGCCAAAAAATTCACAAAACTGTGGGCAAAATTTTCTAAACAGTGAAAATTTCACTAAATGGTTTTGTCGCATGACAAATTTGGTCACATGTCATTTTTGTAGTAAAATACATTAGAGTCTATGGGTGTTTTTTTTCATGGCACCTTGTTTCTGCTTTGGGGCTACCAATAAAAAGTGGAAGGACAAAATAACATGCATTTTTCACTGCTACAGTATACACCCCTACATTGTTAGAGGACCCCTTATTCAATAGTCTCCCATGTTGCCAAATTCTTAAAAACATGTCTGTGATTGTTTTACTTTACATCTGGCCAACTACTATGCTACAACTGCACAGTTTTGCAAATATTTTCGCTGGCGGCGAAACTCGGAAGTTCATGGTGAAATGGTGAAACTCTGTACATGGTGAAATTTTTTGCTCATCACTATATTTGATTGGTTAGGCTAGGTTGCCTAAAATAGGTTAGGTGCTAGGGAGTGGCAGGGAATAATAAGAGGATAAGTAGCAAGAAGGACCTCTTGCTTTTCTGGTTGCTCATTGAGCAGATTCCCACCTGCCCATCTGTGTATTTTTCTTCGGGACAGATTGGATTTAAGGTAGTTATGGCTTGGTTATGTCCAGGCCAGGGTATCATTGTCACAGAAAGGAAAAAGATAACCAATGTGAAGAGTTACAAAGTAGGTGCTTACTGCTATACACAGTGGGTCCAGGTGCACTTGCCCCAGACCTTCACCAAAGGGAGTATTCACGGAAACATCAAAGGAAACACATACCGGACCATAAATAGTCGAAAAACAAGAGCCAGGTATTAAATGGTTAAAAAATATATATTTTCCAAAATTAAAAGCCTGACGCATTTCGTTTCACCAGGGGACACTGTCATTGTCACAACTTTCAAAGACACATTTGCCATTGATGGGGGTGCTAATGGTAAAATTGATCCTCAGACAATGGTCCTACCCAATCTTTTTCAATCTAGTGGTAGCTGCAGAGTGCAGCCAGACCCTTTTTGAATAAGCAGTATGGGGCACCATAATGTTCTTGCCTTTGTATCCAGTTTCTCTAAACTTATTTATGTATGGGATAAAAGAAACTGAAAAACTGCACAAAATGTATTTATTGTACATTCTATCGATCATAGTCCTCATTAGAGACCCTAATAAATTTATATCTTGTAAACTCTATGTGAAGCTAAACTCTTTAACATAAATTAATGAAAATGATTGAAGAATTATTTTGTTTCTGATTGAGATGGGTCTTTAAATGAGTCACAATGTGTGGCATAAACCTCTTACTAAAAATAAAACACAATGGCTTGTTTGAATTAGGAATTAAAAACACATTATCTTCAAATAGACAATGATAAAATGTTCCCAGATTTGTTAAACAAACATGGGTTATATATAATAAGTCAAGTGACCCACGTCCAACTCTACTTGCCCCAAGGGCTCCATTTCATCAAGACGGAATGAGACAAAAAAGGAAGATAGTGATTAATGGAAAGTACTGGGAAGAAAGCAAAAATGTTCCTTATAGAATCTCGTTCTATACAAACATAAAACACAAATACTTTTGCAACAAGCAATGCAGTCAAAAAGTTTTTTTTTTTTTTCCAAACTTCATGCAGTGCAGTGATCATCCCGGTTTTATTTCACTAGTGTGGACATAAAATACGATATTACCTGTAACTATTTGTTAGAGGCATTTGACCATACCTGAAGTGAAAGTGGTCAAACCAAGCTTTCCTACCAATCTTCTTGTAATGATGACTATATGTCACGATCGGCACCCAGAATCCAGAACCAATGCTAGGCTCCCTAGTCTCGGTTCTTGCTTCTGCCTTTCACCTCGGGAGGAGCCCTTGGCTAATTGGATGCCACCAGGTCTTAAGAGAGGAGCCAAGCTAAGGGTTCTGGACGAGCAGAGGGGCACGATCGTTAAACAAAGTCCTTTTGGGCAGGAGGTCACAGTTCAAGGAACAGACGAAAAAAGCGTAGTCAAATCAGGCCGGGTCGGTGCAGGCAGAATTAAGGTGAAGCCAGACAGGCAAGGGTCAAAACCAGGATATCAATCAGAAGAGTCAGACAGGCACGGGTCAGAATACGGATTTTAGAATAGACGGTTACCAGGCAGGGGTCAGGATCACAGAAGTCAGATTAGTCAGGCAGGCAGGGGTCAACAACAGGAATCGGATACAGAATCAAACAAGAATAGCACCCTGGAATTCACTAAGACGAACCGAACAACGGGCAATATGTTTAGGTCAGAGGCCCCTTTAAATATTTGAATTTTGCACCTCAGGCATGATGACGTCACGTGGCTGGTACGTATAACTAGGAAGTAAAGTAAATCCGGCGCGTCCCCGCCAGACCACCAGGGTAAGCCCTTACACTATATAATTGCAATTTGGACCCAATCTGAATGATGGATCAGGTAGGGTGTTGCTAAAACCTACCTTGTCCAACCACCTTCAAATAAAAAAAAAATTAAAAGAAAAGTGCTTCAGTTTTCCAGTAAAAACCATACATTGCTTGCAGCAAACCAAGCAAATAAAAGGTGATTCAAATAAAGGCTCAGTCTCAAGTAAATGTAATCTCTCTGAACATTCCAGCAGGTTCGTCATAAGGAATGTTGAGAGATCAGTTTTACATGAGATATTGAGAATATAAAGACTGCAGGAATGTTCATGCTAAGAAGTTTACACTGTAGAGTTTCAATTTAAATTACCTTGTACATTGGCGAACATAGCAAATGTCAGTTATAGCTTAGTAGTTGGTGGAAAATACATATATTTACCTGTGCAGCAGGTATTTTCCATGATAGTATGAAAATGTGGGGAAAGAACAATGAAATCAAATTACTTAACAAAATAAATTATCAAATACTTTTTCTTACGAGAAAACAATGTCTTTAGCAGGTTCTTACATCTTATTCTGCAGAACTAGAAGTCATTATTGGCCCGCCCAGGTATAGGATCCGTTATCCGGAAACCCAATATCCAGAAAGCTCCTATAGACTCCATTTTATCCAAATAATCCTCATTTTTAAAAATGATTTCCTTTTTCTCTGCAATAATAAAACAGTACCTTGTTCTTGATCTCAACTAAGATAATGAATCCTTATTGGAAGCAAAACCAGCCTATTGGGTTAATTTAATGTTTACATGATTTTCTGGTAGACTTAAAGGAGAAGGAAAGCTAAAATTATTTAAGCTTTATTAGAAAGGTCTATATAAATACACCAGTAAACCTTCATGCTGATGTGATGCTGCTCTGAGTCCTATGTAAATAGAAACACAACATTTCTTTCCTTCTATTGTGTACACAAGGGCAACTGTTTTCAGCATAATCATCCAGGGCTAGGGCTTGAGCATGATCAGTTTGCTCCTCACTCCCCCCTCGCTTTTCCCCCTCCTTCCTCCCCTCCCTTCTGTAATCTGAGCCCAGAGCTATGAGTGAGCAGGGAGAGACTCCAGCAGGAAGTGATGTCACACCAAGCTTACATGGCAGCTGCTATCCTAAACAAACAGAGAGCTTCTAGAGCTGATCAATCAGGTATGGAAAAGCATTCTACAGAATAAATATAGTGTTGTAGTTTGCCCATTTGTGGCTAACCTATTAGTAATTAACTGCTTTCTTTCTCCTTAAGTATGAAAATCCAAATTACAGAAAGATCCCTTACCTGGAAAACCCCAGGTCCTGAGCATTCTGGATAACAGGTCCCACACCTGTATATAGTAACCAATGCAAGAGAAAGCTTCTTTGATAAGCCACTTAAAACAACAATTGGATTCTAATAATAAAAGTCATAATATAAGAGCCATGTTAAAGGTAAAAATAAATTAAACTTTATACAGGTATGGGATCTGTTATCCAGAATTCTCAGGACCTGGGGTTTTCTGGATAACGGATCTTTCTGTAATTTAGGTCTTCATGCCTTAAGTCTACTAGAAATTCATTTAAACATTAAATAAACCCAATATGCTTGTTTTGCTTCCAATAAGGATTAATTGTATCTTAGTTTGGATCAAGTACAAGCTACTGTTTTATTATTACAGAGAAAAAGGAAATAATTTTTAAAAATTTGAATTATTTGGATAAAATGGAGTCATTACATTTCGTAATTCGGTTTTCCGGATAAGGGATCCTATGCCTGTACAATGAAAATGGGTAATTTACGTTGAACCTAAAATTAAGTGCAAGAGCATTAAGGCATGAGGTGACATACAGTAGGTCTATGCCCCCTGTTTTCAAAGTGCAGAAAACATGGTGGATTGTGCCCACCTTTTGCACTTTGCACAATGTATCAAACTGTGGGCCCTATTTATCATGCTCTGTAAAACAATAGAGAAAAACATCATTGGTGATGTAAGTTGCCCATAGCAACCAATCAGCAGTTTGATTTTAACAGTCACCTACAAGTTTGAAAACAAAAGATCTGATTGGTTGCTCGTGGTGTAAAAGTCCATACTCATAGATTGTAAAGTTTGTGAATTGGTTCCTTTGACTGCATGACTGCAATCAGGGACTGGTGCAAGCTATGACATCATATACAGAAGGTATACACTAATTCTAACCTTGATTTGATGGAAAAAGTAATTATGCAAATTAAATAAAAGATTTATTTAATGGAAATAATCAGATTTTGATTGAAAGGTTGGCCTAATACATCTTTTGGGGATGGGCTCCCATTCCTAGTAAATGTATTAGAGTTAATTTAAAAAAATTACTAATTTAAAAAAATCAAGATAAATGACTCCGGCACAAATCTTGCCAGAGACTTTATTTCGGTCATAGCAAATTATTTTGAGAGGTGCTCTAAAACATTTCTAGACGAAGGGTTCAAACCCCCCAAAAGATGTATTAGACCTAACTATCTGACTCCAACTCCTTCATGAATAGAGAATGACGATAGACAGATTGTTGAGCTTAACAAGTAACTTGAATTTATTAAATTAGGATATTTGTGATAGTTACCCTTGAAGACATTTAGGGTGGCCAGCTGGCCAGATTTTGTATCCAAAACTGCCGGGCTAGAAAGAAGTGAGCCTCTTATTAAAATATCTCAAATCTCTATGATTCTTCAAAGGTTTTGACTTTTAGCCCACCTCACAATAACATAACTGGTTCTCCTGTATTATTTTCTGTAGGTACAACGTTCACTTAAGCATTTCTGGAGTATTTCTTGTATGTATGTAGTACTCTGTCTCTTGATCTATTACACTGTGCACAGGAACACTTGTTGTTACCGGCTTTTTGCTGAGAATTATTTTTGGATCAGTTTAGAAGCACTTTGTTATAATTTCAAAATATGTTGTAATACCAAACACGTGAACAGCTGCCGTGAAACCATTAGGCCAGCTTTGCATAAATAAAAAGATTTTCCCATGTTTTATTTGTTTTTACTTGTTTACTCTGTCAGCCCTATAACCTAATTGTGCAACACCAATGTGTTATCAGCATGGCCTTCAGCATGTCACTAAGCAGTCAGGACACAACCAATGTGCTCCAAGTATTTTGCAACGCATGCAATCTTAAACTCGTTGGAATATTGAATGCTTCTCATTTACAGGATGAACTAGCAAATCTTAATAGGAAATTCCTTTTTGCCACCAGTTTAGCTAGGATATCAATGTCTTGTTTGGAGTTGTAGGTCTACAGAAACCATTATGTTGTATTGCCTTTCTGTCCCAATGAGTACCATCATCCCAATCTCCCCATGACCTATTCAAGCGTGCAGCCTTAAATCTCAGCTCCTAAACTCCCTGGTCTAATACGATTTACCACTAACTCCATAACATTACAAATCCTGATACCATTGTGTTATCTGGTTGAGGTTATCATAAATCTACATTTACTTTGTATAGCGGGGTAGGTTGGGGAGCAGTTCTAATGTGCGGCAGCTGCATCCCAATCCTTTATTTGTGCAGAGCAGATGTTTTCAGATTTTCTGGGTTAAACTTTCCCTTTGTGGTTGAAGATTTTTTTCAGGAGCCCCTGTAGCTTATATCAAGTCAACAGACATATGGAAACAGTGAAGCAGCAGTGACCCGCTATAATTCCAGGTGAATCTTTGACAGTAAAAATGCACTCAACCCAAGCATCATCCTAATTAGTCTTCAGGCTGGATCTTGCCTTAATATATAATTTGCAGATATTTAGATATGTTTATATACTGTAACAGCCATGCAGATGTAGTTCTAGGGGGTATATTGTTCAGAATATCTACATTCAATCTACATCTGCCCCTTATTGACTTTAGGGTTCTGTATCCCTAGTTCATATTAAAGATAATATTATCCCAACTGACTTTCAGGCTGGACTGCATGACATTCGGTTTTCAATTCTCCTGATGGTTTGGGAACCTCTGCCATAGATTCATATGTGCATTTGTACTCAATTATTAAGAAGAAGCAAATAAAGAGCACATTGTTTCATTTTAAATGTAGGATTCAAAGTGAATGAGATTTAGTTGTATAATTTGCTATTTTTTTTACATTTTGTGCAATGTTCCACCATCAGTAAATGATCCTATGGCTTTTAAGGTATACCCTGGAGCAATGGCACACAAGCCCCTTCCAAGAATGTAATATTTGCGAGAAGTTTATGAAGTTTTTTATTCATTGAGATTTCTATTTAACCGTATGTACAAAACTCAAAACCGTATGTACTCAAGACCCAGTGTCATTGGGGGGAGGGGTCCAGTATATTATGGGACTTGGTACATACTTGGTACATATAGTGGTCTCAATGTAGGTAGGACAGCCCCCCAATCACTGTTAATGATAACTATGTTCTCATACAGTATTCAATATTAAGTCATGCCTTTAAAGGGATTATGTCACGGTTTTTATGGTGTAGTTTTTATTTCTAAATTACATTGTTTACACTGCAAATAATTATGTCATGGTTTTTATGGTGTAGTTTTTATTTCTAAATTACATTGTTTACACTGCAAATAATTCATTCTACCATGTAAAAATGAATTCCTAAATAAACAAGTGTATCAATTTCAGTTGTAATATTGGTGTGTAGGTGCATTTCAGGTCATTTTGCCTGATCATGTGCTTTCAGAAAGAGTGCACTATGGAACTGCTTTCTGACAGGCTATTGTTTCTCCTACTCAATGTAACTGAAAGAGTCGCAGTGGGACCTGGATTTTTACTATTGATTGGTGTTCTTATATCTACCAGGGAGCTGTTATCTTATTACCATCCCATTGTTCTGCTCATGGGCTGCTGGGGGGGGAGAGGGATGGGGTTTTATCACTCCAGCTTGCAGTGCAGCAGTAAAGAGTGACTGAAGTTTATCAGAGCACAAGTCACATGACTGGGTGCACTTGGAAAACTGACAATATGGGGCCCATTCATTTAGTTCGAGTGAAGGAATAAAAGAAAAAAAACTTTGAATTTTCGAATTGTTTTTTTGGCTACTTCGACCATCGAATGGGCTACTTCGACCTTTGACTACGACTTTGAATTGAACGATTCAAACTAAAAATCGTTTGACTATTCGACCATTGGATAGTCGAAGTACTGTTTCTTTAAGAAAAAACTTCGACCCCCTAGTTCGTCACTTAAAAGCTACCAAAGTCAATGTTTACCTATGGGGAAGGTCCCCATAGGCTTGGCTATCTTTTTTTGGTCGGAGGATAATACTTCGATCGATGGATTAAAATCCTTCAAATCGTTCGATACAAAGGATTTAATCGTTCGATCGAACTATTTGCGCAAAATCCTTCGACTTCGATATTCGAAGTCGAAGGATTTTAATTCCCAGTCGAATATCGAGGGTTAATTAACCCTCGATATTCGACCCTTGATACATTTGCCCCTCAGTCTAGCTCCATTTCATATTTTAAAATTAAATATAAAAAAATCCGATAGCTTTTTTGAAAAATGGATTTCAGTGCAGAAGTCTGCTGGAGCAGCACTATGTTTTCCCATGAGAGTCCCTATAAGTTATTTTCAAAGCAACCATAAAAAAGCATATCAACATATATATCAGTTGCAGTGAAAGTAACAGATACATAACATATATTATAATTCATTACCTCAGGGCTTACGGTTTGAAAATTCCATTCTATTGCTAAAATTCCAGTTCTGTGGGATGATACAGGCGTGTTTGATTCATCCATGGAGCTTGTTTTCTCTCCCCTTATAAATATGTACATGTTAGGCAAGAGATACAGATTCCAGACAGCAGAGAAAGGGCCCATGTGAGCAAACCATTAACATAAGTAACAGATTTCCTGCAAATGCTGACCTTGATGAACTCGTTTATTCCTCACTGACTGTGCAACTGTATAAGTCACTCATCAATTGTTAGACTGGGTCAGCCTTGCACAGCAGGGTGGCGTTCCAGGTCACCATCATTGACACTCAGACTTTGCTCATAACAAAATGTTTCTGCCAGACATATACAGTATTTCCCATGTGTGTTCTGTATCATGCCTGTTTGTTTTAGCAACATTTCCTTAAATGTACAGTTTCTGCTCTATATCACACTATACTACATATACTAAGCCTTAACTTAGATGCATACGTTTATAGCAATTTATCAGTATGAAAATATGTGCTTAGTTTAGGTAAAGTTTGCTCTTGTGGTTTCAACTGCTACCAGTGTTTGAGTTTTTTTCCTTCTGGTGTATCAGGTCTGTTACTACTTTGTAATCCACTAGGAGAACTTCAGTTTTCCAGTACTGTGAAACAGGCAAGAAAAGTGCAAATAAATGAGAAGGAGCCCCTGAGATCTGAAACATGTTGTGCACACAATCTCTCTAATAAATTCACAATACTGGAAATATGAAGCTCTCCTGGTGGACATGATACATCCATGGTTTCTTCGGGTGGACCTCAATGGATACTTTTAAGTTGATTAATGCAGCACTAAGGAAAGCCCATGGAGGTCTGAAACATATTGTGCACTAGATCTGTCAGGGCCCAGTGCAGTAATCTGGTAAAGTCCGGACAAAGGAGGAAGCTATATGCGGTCCAATATGCGGTACCAAAGGGATTAAGAAGCTTGTAGTCATATCCAGGCAGAAAAGTCGAGGCTGGCAACAAAGAATCAAAGTCAGGAAGAAGCAGAGAGTCAGGAACCAACGAATCAATGAAGGAAGGAATTTAGACACACCCAGGAACAAGTAAAGACCTCAGGTATTGAACTCTGATCTTCGGCATCTATTTATTTAAAATCTTCGCACCAGTCGCGATGTGATGATGTTGTGGCATCATAACCACATGGAGGCCATGGGCGCTCCTTACAATATCTTTAATGAAGTCACAATATTGTGAATTTTAGGTTTTCCTGGTGGACATCCGTGGTTTCTCATAGTGGACCTCAATGGGTACTTTTTAAGTTGATCAATGTACAGTAGCACTAAGGAAAGTCCATGGAGGTCTGAAACACAATGTGCACTATGTATCTCTAATAAATTTACAATACAGGAATTTTGAAGTTCTCCTGGTGGGCTTTGTTGGTTTTACAGGCAACAGTACCTTGATTTTTATTTAACACTCACATTTAATGCCTTACGTTAAGTAAAGATGCTAATGGTTTAACCTTTGAGTCTCAGAAAGTCAAGCTATTACATTCTTTTTCACCACCCATAGCCCTCCTTATTTGTTGTTATGCTTTAAAAACTGACCAAAACAAAGCATGGCCTAGCAACCCAAGCCATGGTCTGTCATCATTGGGAGAGTGGCCAATGCTCAATGCTCAAAAATATATCATGGGTCTACTCTATACTAGCATAGTTTTTTTCTGTATATTGTGGGATAATTGGCTTTCTTATGAAGCAGCAGATCGTTTCATCTCATGAGATTTTTACACAATATTTTCATCATAATGTCAGAGTTCCTTTCTGAAACTATGTTGTTGCATGGTTCCGGTCCTTTAAAAGGATCAGTTAGGTTCTATTAAAATTAAAACAGGCAGAAAAGACTCAGATGTTTTAAAATGTTATTTTTTTAAATCTGTCCATCACTAATTAGAAGTGTCTGAAAAAAATAAAAAGTACTGAAAAATAAAATGTTTGGAATTATTTTATCCCTTTAAACTGCATAACATTTCTTATGATGGTATTGATATGGGACCATTGGCTGAAGTAATTTGGGTGCTGGCTATTTTTAAGGTGCTATGTTTAGCAACCCTAGACTGCAGAATGACATTCCAAAACAGAATCAAAATATCATGCATTAAAAATAGTACCAATTGCATTCATTAACCTCCTGTAAGGAACAAGTATAGGTTACATGGATGCACCATGAAACTTAAGCCAACATGCTGTCTTCTCAATAATTTATCCCATGATTCTTTCCACCCCAGCGCTCTAAATTTAAATGCATAAACATGATAGGAGATTATTGCTGACTTTTTTTTCCATAAAGCTCTTTACCTTGCTTTATAAACTTGGAAATTTGGATAATAAAGCACAAAGCAGTTGGAAAATGAATGGCTATTAGATGTAAACTACATTTACATCACTGGTCAGTATACGTTCTGAACTACTTTCAAAAAACCACAGTGTTCTGTTTGGCCAGTGTCATATACCCTTGGCAAATATTTCTGACGGGTTCCATATGATTGTAACCACATGAATGATTGTTCATGAACAGAACACTTTAGTCACTATTCCCAACAAAAAAAGATAGTCCCTAGAGAAATTCTTAGCTACCATGCTGACCTTGCACTATAGATTTACAATAGATTGTAAGATGACTTTCCCCAGGCCCCCAGCCACAACCCCAGCCTACGACCCCTCCCCCAAACATGCATCGCGTACCTTATCTCCCTTGAGGCCGCTATCTTGGGCAGGGGTGGGAGGTCAGGAAGCAGGTAGATCTCATCTCAGGTATGTCGCAGGTCTGGGTCAGCATTGCCCACCAGGTTTTTTCCCGGTGTCCCGCCTGCCCAATCCAACCCTGGACCTGACATAGGAATGGTGCGAGTTTAAAAATATTCTTAGAGAAGCTAGAAAAAACTAAGTTGATTTCTAGGTTATAAAAGTCATTGATTAAATATCTCCTCTTAGAAGATTGCTTCAGAAATGGCTGGTCTGTATTTCTGTATTGGAGGAGGAACTATAGAAGGCCACTATTAATCTATATACAGTATATGATATTAATCTATATTAGTGATAAATTGATTGCACCATTATTATTACTCATCACAAATACTGGCTAGGATGTATTCATCAAAAGATGTCTATGTAAGGAATACTCATCGCTCTGGCCTCCGCTCTGGTTCCGGTCCTCTTTGGCAAGATGGCGGCGCCCAGGGCTCCTGTCATGACATCATCATGCCCATTTTGACACCAAATTGGCCTATTTACAATGCCAGAACATTACAGATCTTGCCCAATTATAGGTTCATCTTATTGAGTTCCTGGGTGTGATCTGTTTGCTATTATATCTGATTCCTGTTCTTGACCTCGGCCTGTTATTTCGATTGTGAACCTTGCTGCCTGGACTTTGATTACTCTTTGTGTAACCCTTTTGATAATGTGAACTATGTTGGACTGTGCTTCATCCTTGGTCCACAAAATCCTAGTGGAGCCTCCGGGCCCTAACAGTCTAATCCCTAGGATGTGCAAATATGTTTTTTCATCTAGTCTGAAAATATTCTGAGAGGAAAAAAATCCTGATGATATTTGCTCTGGAGAGATGCGCATTAGGGGCAGTGGATACCTCCTCCCAAAGTAGGAGACTATGCCTCAAAATTGTTTTATTTTATGCTCCATATTCCATTGGATGTGGGCATTACCCTTGGGCAAAATACAGTGATTAGAGTACAGAGGCCTATGAGGGAAGGGGTCTTCCAGAGGAATATACAGTAATATGGAAATACTGGTTGATTGGTGACTAATGAGTTGGGGAATTCTAACCATATGCAAGGGATAACATAACTACTGCAAGATTTTTTTTCCCCTTATCTCTCCTGCTGATAAAAGCTTTTTATGCGTGAAAGGGATAACAAAAGGTATTAAAATGGGTGTAGCCATTGTAAATTTGTAAAGGAACTTGTAAATATAGATGGGGGAATCTGTCCTGAAAAAAATTGCGAAACCCATTGAAATCAAACGTGCAACAACTTTTACATGCTCGACAATTTCTACATGCTCAACTTTTTGGTCCAAATGCATTAAACTCAATGGGGGTCAAAATCATTCTGACGCGCAACTATTTTTAGATGTGTGACAATTTTTATACGTGCGACTCTTTTGTCCAAATGCCTTAAAGTCTATAGGCATCAAAATTTATTTGACGTGAGACCATTTTTACACGCGTAACTTTTCTGTTGCAGCAAATTTCTTTGGCGGTAAATTTTTGCAGCAGTATCGCTAAAAAATGTACAGGTGGCAAAATGCGCAGTGAATCCATGCCTGGCGAATAAATCCCTGTGCATTTAGGGGCCCATTTACTTAGTTCAAGTGAAGGAATAGAGGAAAAATAGTTTGAATTTCGAATGTTTTTTTTGGCTACTTTGACCATTGAATGGGCTACTTCGACCTTCGACTACGACCTTTGACTTCGAATCAAACGATTCGAACTAAAAATCGTTTGACTATTAGACCATTCGATAGTCGAAGTACTGTCTCTTTAAAAAATTCTTCGACCCCCTAGTTCACCACCTAAAACTTACCAAGGCCAATGTTAGCCTATGGGGAAGGTCCCTATAGGCTTCCTAAACAAGGAACATCCTTCGATCGATGGATTAAAATCCTTCGAATCGTTTAATTCGAAGGATTTAATCATTCGATCGAACGATTATTCCTATATAGGAATATAGATTATTCCTATATAGCGCAAAATCCTTCGACTTCGATATTCAAAGTCGAAGGATTTTACTTCGATGGTCGAATATCGAGGGTTAATTAACCCTCGATATTCGACCCTAGGTAAATCTGCCCTTTAGCATCAGAGCGGGTCCAGGGGGGGCCACATCGCTAGTGCAGAGAGCGATGTTGTGCTCGCTGCCCTAGCAGAGCCGAATTTCCATCTTTGCTTTACTTCACTTTCTTGAACCATATGAATTTAGAATTTTACTCCTGAAATTCCTTTAGTATCTTCCCCCTAAAAGTGTGGAATCCTTGCCTGGTGAAAAGATTTGTTGTGTATTGTCACTCCGGCCCGGTAACAATTAAAATGACTGTGACTTTTTGCCAGCTTTAGAATAAATGTATCTTGTCTTTGTGTAGGTATGAAGTACTGGGATTCTAATTCCTCAACCAACCAAAAAATCATTTTATTGCTTTCTTTAAAGAAAAAGGCTTCATTTAAAGTAAACAAACAGTGCATTGAAACCTTCCCAGAGCAAGGGCCGTGCAAAAATGCTGTATAATTTATATGATTAAAACATATGCCAGAAATCCAACACTCACTATATAAACGTTGTTTGCATCCATGAGCATGGAAAATTTCCAGTATCCCATAATAATAAGTTATGAATTGCTACTTATGTAACATATGCCAACTTGCCAAGTGTTATGCCTTGCACTCACAAACGCCGAATTGTAAGCTTTGGAAAGTGTGCAAATATTTAACATGCGATACCTAATCAGAGAAACCTGATTTTGGATCCAAATCTAAAAATGTAAGCACACTCCACCTAATAAGCAATTGAATATTAAATTCAGCATGTCCACAAATTATTAATTTATAAACCATGAATGCTCTTTTACATACACAGAAAAGTGTCGCCTTATAAACAGAGATGCAATCCAGGAACAATCTCATAATGTTTTTAGGGCGTCACTGCAACAATTGTGCAGCGAGGAAACTGTTGTGTAAAACATTCTCTTGCTGTTGGGCCATTGTTTTTCATGTAATTTTTGGATGGTGTAGATAAGGAATACACGGCTGCTGAAATACCCAAAAAACACACAATTGCTTTGCCCTAAAAACACTGTGACACAAATAAAATCTTCTTAGGCCACAATTGCCCAATGGGTCGCACTGCTTTGCTGGGTTTCTCATTTTTGACCTTAGAAGAGGTTTGCATGTTCTCCCTGTGCCTGGGTTTCCTTCCACTCATTTTAAAATCACAGGGAGCCTCATTAACAGGGTTCAAAGAGCAAAATTTTCATCCTGCAATGACCTGTGCTTTCTTTATTTCTTTCTTTTCTTTAATACATTTCTGCCCACGTTTAGCAGAACTGTATTAGGGAGGGTGGGAGCAAGTTAGGAAGCATCAGCGGGCACAGGGTACAAAGGAGCACTGTCTTTACCACCTGCCTTATGGCCCAATGGTAGTTGGCAAATTGTAACTAAAGGGCTGTCTTGACAGGCCCAGACAGATCTATAGATTCTAGCAAATTCCAGAGGGGGCCTTGTCTTGATCAGAGATGCGACTCAAATGGAATTTTAAGCCCCTGAATGCCTTTTTTTGGTGAACTCTAGACCAAAAACTCACTGTTTTATGGCAGTTAAAATCCATGCATCACAAGTTGCCCTTTTTTTGTATTTAAGGATAGGGTACGTTTTTGATGATCTACTTATCTTGATTGCAAGTTAGGTTAGACATGGTAGAGAAGGGGGACCCAAATTTTTTAGCCGTGAGCCACTCTCAAATGTAAAAACTGTTGGGGAGCCACATAAGCAAGAATAAATTCCTTGTGGATATCATGTAGGTACTGTGATAGGCTAATTGATAGTCCCATGGGGACCCTCATGAGACTCTGTTGGACTAGACCTATGTTTTCATGGCTCCAAAACTTAAACTTGTGCCAGGAAGTTCAATAAGGTTTTGAGCAACGTAGGAAGCACCGGTGGGCACTGTCTTTATCACCTGCCTATGACCCATTGTGGCAGTTGGCAAATTGTAAGTAAAAGACTGCCTTGACCAGACACAGACAGATCGGTAGAGTCTAGCAAATTCCATAGGGGTCCTGGTCTTGATCCACCAAAGCGTCAACTCATAATAGAATTTTAAGCCCCTGAATGAGCCCCTGGTGAACTCTAGACAAAAATGGTACTGCACTTAAATACACTTAAATACAATATAAAATGAGTTTTAAGGATCTAATGTATTGTTTAGAGATAGGGAAAGAAAAGAAAAAAGTATGCACAATAATTACACAACTTTTGCAGCAAATCTGAAATCCCAGCTAACATGAACCACAGAGGTTTTGGTGGCTTATACAGATCATTTTTTGTTCTGCAGAACGATTGGTTTCAGTTACAAGTTACTCTTTCAGGAACATGTTGTGGCTGATGGTTTAGCTGTTGAAAACGCCAGCAGGAAACTGATGTTCAGATGCCTGTTATCAAAGTGAAACGTACCTTGGCAGTTAAACAGAATCTCATGTTTGTTCCACTATATCAGATGTTGCTGTATTTCATTATATTTCTTATGTCAGGAAAAAAGACTCAACAAAATCATTGAATTATTTACAGAAAAAAATGAGTTTATTTGCTTTTATTCCTTTTAATGGATGTTTTATTGATTTTGTTTTATTTATAACCAAATTTAAACACAGGCAATTATTAAAATTGACATTTAAAAAAAAAAGTTAACAGACGCATTCCGAATTCATAAGATTTAGTAATGGCAGCTCTTAGATCTTCATACAATAAGCACATGTCTAGCACAGTCCCAGTGTGGGCGCACTCCCATGGTATAAAATCAGTAACACAAATGTATTCAATAAAAGTTATGCATTTCCAAGCGTAGAAATATATCCAGCTCCTCAAATACGTGGGCCAATGAATTTGTTGTGTTTATTGAGGGTAGTGATATGTGGTAGAGTCCTGCGCCGGTCTGGTTAGGCAACTCGGACATGCTGACCAGTGGTTCGGCCCAGACCAGCTGACCAGCAACCTGACCCACATCTGCCACCCAGTATGTTCCCATACCTAGACTCGCTACCCAACCAATCTGCAAATAGTTAATTTACCTTCGAACTGAAGATCCGCAAAACCAGAAGTGATGTCACTGTGAACAGGAAGTGACATCACTCTGGAGACTAATCAGATTGGTAAGGGGACAAATTGTGCCCTAACCTCAAGGGAGGGTGAGAGGAACCAATCCTGCACCATAGCCAGGTACCCAAACGGGTTACCCCCGGACTACAAGGACAATAAGGGATTCTGAACTTTCTGCCCAGTTTGAGGGAATTCCATGTGTATTCGCAGGTATCTGATATGACTCTAATATGTGGGTTGGTCCAAAACCTATGGGACTGTGGCACCCAGAGGCAGGTGACAGGCTCAATTCAACAGCACCCTGCTGCTCTCATGACGTATCTTCATTGTGTCAAGCCTCAGAAGTGACAGGGCAGCACTGGTTTATATACTTATGTTCACCCATCCCCCCACCCATTTGAGGATGACAGAGAAGATACAGTACAGGTTTGGGCATATAAACTAGCATAGTACGGCTAACCAGGTTAGGATCACACATAACTAGCAGAGATCACAGTGCTCAGTATTGCAAGAGAGCCTTTAAATCTGCCTATGGCATGCAGTAAGAACAGAGCTGTCTTATGCCCACTGGCAATTAACTCTGAGCATCACACTAGATTTTTTTATCCAGCCAGACCATTTCTGCATGACCACTAAGTGTTCTTCTCCCCCTATAATGCTCTTGAACTTCTGCTCAAGGTTTAAGGAGAACTTAACCCCTCCTACCAAAAGCCCCCCTAAGCTTGCAGACATTGTCCCCTTCCGGCTTCCGGCTGTTCGTATTGTCTTCGGGTCTCAATACCGATTTGCACAATGCACAGTTGAAGCCAATTCCTGGCCCAACTGCACATGCTACGGAAGACTTCATGTCGGCAAAGAGACGTGAAGGCTACACGCTTCTCTGCATTTAAGGGTCAGACATTTTTTTTACACTAAAGCACATTGTGGGGAGGGGGGGCATTCTCCTTTAAAGTACAAGGTAGATTAGCCCTAAATACACTTTGCATGATATGGACATTTTATTGTAGTTTAGACCTAAACATCTGGTATAAAACAGGGATGTCCGTATAAAGGTCTGTGTGCCAGGTGCAGCTTGCCATATATGGGCGACTGTCCTGAGCCCTGAATATAGCACGACCCCTCAGTGAGACAATAGGTACAGTAAGAGAGAGGCAATAACGCTGCTTAGCAGCCCTTTTGTTTCTCTGGTTAAAGAGCAAAAACAAAAGTCAGCACTTTAATAATAATAATAATTCAACTTTAGTGATGGGCGAATCTGTGCCATTATGGTTGGCCAAAAAAATAGCGAATTTACTGCAAAATTTGCAAATTTTGCAAAATGCATTGAAGTCAATGGGGGTCAAAATAATTTTTAGAAGCGTGACTATTTGGTCCAAATGCGTTAGTGTCAATGGGCGGCTGAATAATTTTGACGCACAACAATTTTTATGGGCACGTCAATTTTTTTGTAATTTTTTTTTGATGTGGAGGATTTTTCGCTGGCGACTATTCGCCAAAGTTTAAAAGATTTGTGTCTGGCGCATTTATTCGCCCATCACAATTCAACTCCACACAGTATGTTGTGACCACGGGGTCAAACACAATTAAAGGCAACTACTGTACATAAAAGTAATGACTGTAAATCTAGGGATCTACCACACACATCACAAACTTCAGGACCGGATTGGAAATAACCTTATGAAAATGTAATTTTTATTTGAAATGACTTATTATATTGATCAGACTGGGCAAGCCAAGCCCTGTCTTCAGCTAGCAAACCATGATCTCATCTCAAATTAAAAACAGAGCAGAAAGTATGAGCTTTAATAAACAAACTACCCAAAAACCAATCCCTTTTAGTAAAACATTCTCATCAACAAAATTCTTCTTATAGTTGGCGAGGGAATATATTGTACACAATTCACAGGTTCATAGGATTCAGCATAAAAGTTAAAATAATACAATGCCACGGGGGTTGCCAGGGGATTTTGGCAACGGTTCTGAATCTCAAGTTGCCTCATCTAGAATTTGGGTAAAAGAAGAATAATTACTTTGAATGTTTACACAGGCATACTTTCTTGATTCTGTAATTGCATTTGCCATCAGTGACTGGTTTTAATTATCATAGTTAATTGAATTTTATATGTTCAAAGTTTTCATTATATTACGCGGGAATCTTTTTTTTTTTCCCACCGGCACTTTTGGCTCAAATGAATAGCTTCAAGGAGTTCAGGAATAAACAGCGTCTTTTAGGAATCTTAGCCCACTATCGACGGGTCAGCAGTTGAGATGGATATCCTAAAAACCCAAGAAGAAAGAGCAATGTCATTTAAAAAATATTGAATATATAGCATCAACAGTATAGGAAGAGGCAGTGTAAGCAGAAATAAGATTCCACAATTCCACTGAATCAAAAGGGGAGAAAACAATGTTTCCTACATGAGTCTACTGATGTTTTTAAACTTAATTTCCTTAGTAACCACGCAAACAGAAAAGGAAACATGATATAAAATCCCTCTGTATTAGGGTTTCTCACACCGTGAGTCTCATAAATAAGGTGAGAATTCAGGAGTTGTGGATCCGAATACAAAAAGTGCGAATGAAGAAAAGCACAGAATGAATAACAGGTATGGGACATGTTATCCAGAATGCTCGGGACCTGGGATTTTCCGGATTTAATCTTCATATCTTAACTCTATTAGAAAATAATGTAAACATTAAATAAACCCAATAAGATGGCTTTGCTTCCAATAAGGATTAATTATATCTATATATTATTATTACAGAGAAAAATGAAATCATTTTAAAAATTTGCATTATTTAATTATAATGGAGTCTATGGGAGACTGGAACCCATACCTGTACCTCGACAATTTGTAGTGAAAAACCCCCCAAGAATTTCTAATTGGATTAAAAATGGTCCAATAGGATCAGCGCATCTCCCACTGACTTCTATAGCACCTTGACACCTTTACTTGGTGAAGTTTTGTATTAAAGGCATTCATTGGTTTTTCACAAATTTTTCGAGATTCATGGAAAATAATTGCAATTCGATAGTTAGCAAATGGGCCCCTTAATGTGCTGTTTCGCAAAAAATTTGCAAAACTGCTGAAAATGTTTGCAAAATATTTGTGAAATGCACTAAAGTCTTTCTGTACAACCTTTCTGAAGAAGCAACTTTTTGTACCAAAATATATTGGAGTTTAGGTGTGACTTTTGTCGTGGTGACTTTTTTGTAGCAAAATATATTATAGCCTATGAGTGACTTTTTTTCCTTACTCCAATCGCATTAAAGTCAATGGATGTTTTTTTCTAAAAAAAATTTCTCACTCCAGATGCATTAAAGTCAAAATGAGTTTTGTCTCAAAATGCATTTTTTCCTCTGCAAGTTTTTTCTCACAACAAAATGTTGTTGCAGTTTTGCGCAAAAAATCTTCCAACGATGAAATGTGGATTTTTACATAGAATCCATCCTTGGCAAAAACATTTGCTCATCATCACTACCTATAATACATCAGTGTATATTTTTGCTATTTTTGTCCCTCGTCATTTGAAGACGAAGGACACAGGTGCTATGCCACAAGCCTTCAGCAACCTGGTTGACTTATAAAGGCTTAAGGTTCAAGGCAGGGCCACTTTGCTGTAACTTACTGTAGTTGGGTTGTGTTTCCCTTGAATAAAACATTTTTAAATGCAGCTATTTTGTTACATTTGTTGTCATTTTTGTGAGGTCTGAGGTTATATGCCTTAAGGTGGCCATAGACAGGCCAATAAAAGCTGCCAACAGACCAAGTTGGCAGCTTATTGGCCCGTAAGTGGGGCCCTTCGACGATCGGGCAGGGTTAAAAATCCTGTTGGATCACTGATCGCATCTGTTCGTTGATCCGGTCCTGCAATCCGCCTGTATTGCCGACATTATTCGGTGGGCGATGTCGACAAACGATCGAATCTCTACATCTATAACCACCTTTAAGCTGAAGGTCTGGGACATGTGCACCTGGATGTACACTATGGTGAGTACAAACCACATTTGTACTGGTAATCTATGGAAGATGAATGATTACAATATTTGGCACCACTTACCTCATAACAGGGAAATGAAGGGTTGCTAAAAGTTACAAAATATAGAACTCATTAAAATACCATAAAGTGTTCCAGTGATATAACAATGCATAAAAAATAAATGGAAAAGGGATATAAATATATGTTGTAATAGAAAAGGTCAGTAAATAAGAAAGTCACATGTCATAACATGTAAGAGCAAGAATTCCTACGAATGTCCAAAAAAATAATCTAATGGTCTAAAGTCTTCAACACACTTTGTTATAGAAAATACTCCACTACCTATTAACTTTCCTGAAAAAACGTCTCTCTCGCTTCAAAAAGCTATTTCGACCTTTGTATGGGGAGGAAAGAAACCCAGAATTAAGTCGGTGATTATGACCAAACCGAAAACAATAGGGGGTCTTGGAGTCCCACATATTTATCGATACTACCTGGCAAGTAGATTAGAATCCATGGTGCACATACACGCTCCTACGGAGGAATCTTGGAAGTTGATTGAAAATCACTTCTCTGCACCCATGCAATTAGCGCACCTGTTTTGGATTCCTAGAGCGCATAGAGACGTCCCCAAGGGCCTCTTGCCCTCCTCGCAACAAGCTCTGGATTTATGGGACTCCGTAGCCCTTAAGGTGAAATTGAGCACACGTTTCACTAGATGTAGGACAATATTTTGCAATAAGACCTTTCTGCCGGGATGCCACCCCCTAGATTTTAAGCCGTGGATAGATGAAAACATGGTCACTATAGCGGACTTCTGTCCAGATAAAGTCACTCTCTCATTCCAACAGCTTAAGGAACAACATAACATTCCCCAGCCACAATTTTTTCGCTACTTACAAATCCGACACTATGTTGAGACCGAAACCAAATCTCAGAACACCCAACCTATGACATACTTTGAAAACATCTGTCTCAACCGCAAATACCCGACACATCTGATATCCACACTATACGGCCGCATAGCATCAGATACCACTGATATACGCCAGCCTTACATGACTAAATGGGAAACAGACCTGGATCTCCCAATTACGGATAAGACATGGTTATATATCTGGGAACAGGCCAAAAAAACATCTATTTGTGCATGTTCCAGCGAAAGGGCGTATAAAATCATCTATCGCTGGTATTATACCCCAACACGCTTAAGTAAATTTAGTGGCAACCCGGGACATGCTAAATGTTTTCGAGGTTGTGGTGCTCAAGGATCCTTCCTACATACATGGTGGACCTGCTTAGTAGCCCGGGAATTCTGGACGATGATCGCCTCTCTGCTCTCCGAGATTCTAAACAGCACTATCCCGGCCACCCCACATACCTTTCTATTGGGCATGAAAATTGAGAACATTAATTCCAAATTGTCCCATAGATTAGCCACACACATCTTGACAGCAGCAAGATCTCTCCTAGCTGCTAATTGGAAACGTCCACAATTGCCTGGTTTACAATCACTGATAGCCAAGGTAAACTGGATCCGCGCGATGGAATCCATCAGAAATATTCTCTTAGACAGGGCCTATGAGGGGGAGCTGGAGTGGTACCCGTGGACCCGATACTTGGAAGACACCCATTCTGAGCCTCATTCCCCTGACTCTGGAACTATTTGAACATTGTGGGAATTGAGTTATCATTCGGTAAATATGCATTTTAGTTACGATTCCTGTTTCTCTTCTTACCCTTTCTTCTCCCTCTCCTTTTTTCCTCTCTTCTCATACCTGCTTCTCCCCCCCCTACAAGCCAGCTATGCGAATAGCATTACACTGAGCTATCTCGAGCAGGGCAGGTTTTCCTTCACGTGAGCCCCTACGGCCAATGCTATTATCCGGACCTACGCCTGTTAGATCACGGGCTGTGGTCGACCATTGAAATCATTCTGTGAAGAATTGCTTAATATATTTGGCCATAAACAGACCTGCAGCTGTGAATATGTTATACTTTGTTGCATCTTTTTTACCTGTCATGTTGAAAAACAATAAAAACTTCGAATAATAAAAAAAGAAAATACTCCAATCTCATTGTAGTATGGGAGAGTTGTCCCTCTGACTGGTCAAATTATGATCATCTTAGAGGTTATTGTGTCTGAAAAGCAAAAGGTTTTGAGACCGTTGTGTCTGATATCCTGTGTACTACTACCAGTACACTACTGTTTGTCAGTTCAATACTTTTTACTTTATATCTAATCACAATGAGAGTGCTCCACTCTTGTATTTATTATTAGACAATATACAAACATGATGTTGTCAATCAACCTAAAAATATTCCAAGAACATCTTAGACAACAGATCCACAATAGTTTATTGATGCTCTGTTTTACAGACTGAGCTTCCATTTTTTATACTTTTAAGCAAATAAGCATTTACTCCAAATATCCACCTACTTCAAGTCTTTAAGCACCCCCATACACACACACACACACACAACACACATACACAGGCTTAGGCCCCTTAATTGGTTTCAAACTCAACATCTGAGAACCACTTCCCTAGGCTTACATTGCTGAATACAACTTGGTCATGACCTAAAGCAGGGGGTGTAAAAAAAAGTTGGGGAGCAACACAAGCATGAAAAAGTTCCTGGGCTAGGGAATGCCAAATAAGGTCTGTGATTGGCTATTTGGTGACCCCTATGTTGACTCCAAGCCAGGAATTAAAAATATAAGCCATATGGTACACCTGCAAAACATCCAAAAATATCCAAGACCAAATAGAGGTTATCATACAAGAAAAAACTAAATCTGAATTTTTACCCAAATGAATTCTTCATTATGACACTGTGACAAATAAAGTAATAAAGAACAGATTAATACATATGCTCGAGGAGGGAAAAGCCCTGATCCCTAAGAGGTGTAAAAAATAGAAGAATCCCCTACATACCAGGACTGGGTGAAATTTATGGAAGAGACTAGGAAATTACAGCAATTCTCCATAATAAAATCCTTAATTACTGGAATATATGGAATCCTTGGATAAAACATTTCCAGCTAACGAACTGATCAATGATTTCAGTATACCATTAAGGATAATATACAACTGATAGGACAAAGTATTTTTCACACACTGAAGGTAATAAAAGTACTTAATGAGAGCAAGTTTGGACTTTAATACTCTCCTTTCCACCCAGCTTATTTAATGTTTATACCTTCTTTATACTTGAAAATAAGTAGGGATGTTTTTGCCTTGTTTCGCCGCAGAAATGACGGCCATAGACTTGTATGGCGGCGTGCATTTAAAAAAAAAAAAAAAAGACGCACCGGCAGCGAATTTTTGGCGAAACGAAACGGGTCAAATTTGCCCATCCCTAAAAATAAGATTGATGTATACACAGATGTATGCTGCCAGTTTTTCTATCCCTCTCTTTTTTCCCCTCTTAATAACATTCTTTCTTTCTGTACCCCCACTCCAATGAAAATGCAATAAAAAAATATTTAACAAAAAAAATAAACACCTGCTATGAGGCCACTGGGAGCAACAGCCAAGGTTTGCTGAGCAACATGCGGCTCACAAGCCACTGGTTGGGGATCACTGAACCAAAGTATAATGGAAGTTTGATTGGAACACTGGAAATACAGCTACAGGTACTACCAAGTACTGGTGGGCGAATTTATTCGCCAGACATGGTTTTGTGGCAATTTTCTGCAATTCGCCACCTGCAACTGCAAACATTCCCTGCCGAAAAAATTTGCTGCAACAAAAAAGTTGAACTCAAATAATTTTGATGGTCATTGATTTTAATGCATTTGGAAAAAAAAGCAGTGCATGTAAAATGTGTCGTGCATGTAAAGTTTGTTATGCGTCAAAATTATTAGGACGCTCATTGACTTCAATGCATTTCGCTAATTTTTCGCCATTTTGCTAATTTTTTCAGAGATTTAGGAGTTTTGCTGGATAAATTCGCCCATCACTTCTCTTAAGTGGTAACATAATGAGCAAAGTTTGCTACTGTTCTTATCACCTATAACAACTAATTAGCAGGGAGCATATACCAATCACCTGGTTGATTAAAATGGGTTCCTTCACCTGCGCAAACTTTACACCTTATTTTACATATGGGGAATTTTTTCTAAATAAAAATGGAACGCCTTGTTTATTGAAGTGCATTTTCCTTGTATAAATGGGAGAGGTGCTTGTGACCAATTTGGAGCTGTTTGTAGCCTTCCTAACAAATGTTTTTTTGGCGAAAAAACTCAAATTTTTTGAGTTGGTAAAATTCGTCCGAGTTTTATGTTTTCGATTTTATTAATTAATAGTTGAATATTCAAATTTCGAGTAAAATGAAATTCATGTGAGTTATAAAAAAAACTCACATGAATTCGAAATTCGACCCTTGATAAATGTGCTTCCAAATGTCTCAATGTCAAAATGGTGCCTTGCCCTTTCACATCAAATTTTTCAGAAAGTGGAGCATTTTTGATCATTCTAAGGCTTGCGCAACTACTTAAAAATCATAGAGTTTCTTCCTCTACCCATTCAGATACAATATTGCATTTTAACCCTGCTTGGCATGTCTATACTTAACTCTAACAATGGTATAATATTTTTTACTCAACACAGTAGCTGTATCTGTGTAGAACTCCTCATTGTATCTTTTCATCCCCCCATGTACTTCAGTATTTTCTTTGTTACATTAGTTATTTGACTGGGTAAGTCTAGCAATTGATTTTCAATCTTCTATGATATAGTTAATATTTTATTGCCCTTTATGTGGGGTAACCTAATAACAATTGCTAAGCCAGTAGTCTTTCTATAAATGTTAGCAAAATCAATATCATGTTCCATAAATATGTCCATTTAATGCATGAAAGAAACTATTAACATAATATTCCCCTGGCGATTATATTCTTACATCATGAAGTTGTGTTTAAAGGATGTTTAGTAGGAATTATCTCATCTAATGGAATGTGGCTCCATTGCTTGAGCATGACGGGTTTTAGTAAATAATTGGCTTTACACCACCGGGACTCTAAGCACAAGATAATTATTACATTTTACAAATTTATGAATGTTCAGCTCTGTGAAGTTATATTAACTCAAAAAAGCTTTTTATTTATTCTTACTTTATTAAGATTTTTTTTGAGGCGCAATTGTCATCAAGTAACTATGAGTTCATTTCTGGCAGACATATTTTCAAACATTTATGTTCTGACTTTTATGTTTACAACAAAGCCCGGACGTTCCTGAGTGTCTAATCTAAATACTTCTATAGAAAGCATAACGTTTATACTTTATTAATGCTGATACTCTTAGTATGAAAGGCAATAGAGCAGAAGTTCCAAGCTTTTTGAGTTGGGAACTAGCATCTGAGGGCCTATTGATCAAGCCTCAAATTTTTCTGGTCGAGTTTTATAGGGAAAAAAAATCAGAATTTTTAGAGGAAAAGAAAAACTTGAATGTTTCAAGATTTATTATGTTTCTAAACTGCTAAAAATCCAAATATGAAAATACTTCAGCTAAAACCTGTCAAAATCATGTAGAAGTCAATGGCAGATGGTTCCTTTAACAATTGGAACATGTTTTTCAGGCAACAACTGTATAAATACAAATGTTGAGTTTTTAAAGCTCAGTTTTGTCGTGACTTTGTGTCACACCGATTTTATCAAGAATAATTATTGATAAATTAAGGGCATTCGGGTTTGGGAGCTTGGTCAAATTTGTTTTAAAATAAAGTTTGAAAAAGTCGCGTTTTCGTAAACAACCCCCTTGTTGGTAGATATCTAAACATCCGTATGGATTATCTATTGAGACAAAGAAACACCCAGTTCTGATCTCACACTTAGGGGCCTATTGACTAACATTCACATTTCTATTTTTTTCACAAATCAAATATTTTTTATCTAACATTTGTTTTTTTTTTATTTCTCTAAAACTCAAAAATGTAAGATTTTTAAAGTGTAAAAACTAGCAATGAGCAAATTTTTTTAGAAGGCATAGATTTACTGTGAAATTCTGCACTTCATCCACCTCTGCCATGAAAAATGTCATAGCGTCAAAAAATACGGCCCGACAAAATTGTCGCTTAAGCAAAAAAGTCGCCATAAGAAAAAACGGCCATTGATTGTTTTTTCTCCATTTCGTGATTTTTTCAGTGAAGCGAAACAAGACCTTCCAAAGGTATCTGTTGGTAGAGCCACCAAATGTGGTTTTAGTTTCAAAAATATCACTGGATGAGTGAATTTGTTTGGCCTGATATAATTAATTATAATATAATTATAATAAAAGTATTTGTTTTCATCAGTGACAAAGATTTTGTGAATCTGTGCTAGAATTTTACAATGTGCTTTTTTTGCGCAGGAATATAACACCAGCAGCATTATTAGACTTTCCCTATACATTCTTTTTAGCTGAAAAAAAAAGTTTTTTTTCTCCTGGAAAAAAGCAACAGGAAAAAACATTGAATCCAATGCATTTGATGCAAGAAAAACAATAGAAAAAAAAGCCCTTGTGTCCAATGCATTTGCGCTAAAAAAAAAAAATATATCAAAAAATTAGCGCCCTTGGGAGGAATGTAATATTGGTTGCTTTCCCAAAAATCATTCGCAATCTATTCGCAATGCAAATAAATGTTTGCAAAGTGAAATTTTGCGAACACTTTGCCCCTCAAATGACAGTAAGATAGCGATTGCGAATGTAATAGTTTGTGATAGTGTGCAGTATATATAATGAAATTTCCCAATCGCAAACCATTTTTTGCAACAAAATATTTAACGAAACTGCAGAGCAGGTGTTAAAGGTTCGCAATGCGCAATTAAGATTCACAATGCACTGGCGCCGAATCGCGGGAATTCGCCGCAAATTCACGCCTGGCGAATAAATTCGCCCATCACTGATTTCGACATGCAAATTTTTATTCTTAAAGTTTTTTCTCTTTGCGAATTTTATTACATTTCTATCATTGACTCCAACGCATTTGGCAAGATTTCTTAGAAATTTCAAAATTTTTCCTGTGGTTCTGCAAAAAGCAGCCAGTTACATTCATTTCTATTTTATGTGTGTAAATCCCCCCAACATACACAGTTAGGGGCAGATTTATCAAGGGTCGAATTTCAAAGTTAAAAATGCTTTTAATTTTCATCGAATTTGGGTTTCCTCGGTCGAAGTAAAATTGAACAATTCGAACGATTTTAGCGATTGATTGAATGATTTTACTTCGACTTCAAAAACGTTAAAAAATGCTCTAGAAGGTCCCCATAGGCTAACATAGCACTTCGACAGGTTTAATTTGGCGAACTATTGAAGAGACAGTACTTTGATTATCGAATATTCGAATATTCAAACTATTTTACTTAGAATTGAATTAGAAGTAAATTCAAAGTCGTAGTATCTTTACTTTGAAAATTCCCTCGAATTCACTTCAGCCCTTGATAAATCTGCCCCTTAGTAACAAATGTTGTTGTGCATTCAACAAATAAATGTATTCTACATGTGCTACTAGACAGTGGCGTAACAACATACCACTGTGCCCCCTACAAAAAAAATGTTAAGAGTTGCCCGGTGCACATCTGCCCTCAGTTCGTTGATCCCTGCCAGCTCACAATTTGGAGATTGGAGGAAAGATTTTGCCGTAACTCTAGTTACACTACTGCTACTGGAGGCTAATATTTATATTAGAAAAGAAAATTCAAATTTGAGTGAATGTGTATTTTTTTTTAGATTTTGTTACGGAAAAAAATAGATAGTTTAAAAAAAAAAATATTGGCACTACTCTTCTCTCTAAACCCAGAACTCTAATTCCTCTGGGTTTGAGTTTATCATTCTCATATTACTAGGTACAGACACCAATTTTGTGGATGCAATCAGCTGTTTCTCCAAGAGTCAAGTAGCTAGATTTATTTTAAATTAGTGTTGTCAAGGTTACATTAAAAATCTGAGAGAAAACATTGGTTTCCATGCTTTCTTCTATTTGAAGTGACGTTGGCTGTGCATACTCTAATCATCCCTTTGATAAACATCACAGTGTCAAAAAACTGATAGAAATTTTTCAACTACAGCAACAGCACAATGGAAAGCAGAACACTTGTACTGCAATTAAGCTACATTTCAACTGATGGGGTTTCTCATGGAAATATTGTCTGCGGTTCTTGTGTTGCCTCCTTGTTCATTTCTTAAGAGTTGGTGTTTAACTTTCTCTGTAGCAATATTAAACATATCCCTATCTTAACTTGTCCATTGCTGATTAATTAAAGTACAGGTATGGGACCTGTTATCCAGAATGCCCGGGACCTAGGGTTTTCAGAATAATGGATCTTTCCATAATTTTGATCGTCACACCTAGAAGTCTACTAGAAGATTGTGTAAATATTAAAGTAACCCAATAGGCTGCTTGTGCTTCCAATCAGGATTAATTTTATCTGAGTTGGGATCAAGTACAAGCTACTGTTTCATTATCCACTCTGCATCCACTCATGGAACCCATTTCCCAACCCGGTGTTTTGAATTAATTTTGGTTCAGTTAGAAATGAAATATGCATTTGATCATAACATTAATTTCTTAATAGTCAAAGATTAATTCTGGAATCAAATTTTTTGCTGTGATTTATTTTATTTATTTCAACAATTTAAATATTTTTCTGTGATTGGCATTAAACCATGCAAAATTATTGCAGATTATTCTTAAATATAAAAAAAAAAATTTGAATTATTATAAGAATTATTTCAGTTGTAGTTTTGTGATCAATTAATAAATCTGTTCCTAAACTGGCCAGAACCTAAATTATGTATTTTAAGGGGCACATTTACTTGGCTCGAGTGAAGGAATAGAATAAAAAAAACTTTGAATTTCGAATGATTTTTTTGGCTACTTAGACCATCGAAATTGGCTACTTCGACCTTCGACTACGACTTTGAATCGAACGATTTGAACTAAAAATCGTTCGACTATTCGACCATTCGATAGTCGAAGTACTGTCTCTTTAAAAAGACTTCAACCCCCTACTTCGCCACCTAAAACCTACCGTGGTGCAATGTTAGCCTATGGGGAAGGTCCCCATAGGCTTTGTAACAAATTTTTGATCAAAGGAAAATCGTTCGATCGATGGATTAAAATCCTTCGAATCGTTCGATCGGACAATTTTTCCTTCGATTGTTCGATCGTAGGAAATGCGGTAAATCCTTCGACTTCGATATTCGAAGTCAAAGGATTTTACTTCAACGGTCGAATATCGAGGGTTAATTAACCCTCGATATTCGACTAGGAATTAAAATCCTTCGACTTCGAATATTGAAGTCGAAGGATTTAGCGCAGATAGTTTGATCGAACGATCGAAGGATAATTCCTTCGATCGAATGATAAAATCCTTCGAATCAAACTATTCGAAGGATTTTAATCCAAAGATCGAAGGAATATCCTTCGATCAAAAAAAGTTAGCCAAGCCTATGGGGACCGAAGTTTTTTACCTTCGAATCCTTCACTCGAAGTTAGTGAATCGGCCCCTAAGTAAATGTGCCCCCTAATGTATGTCAGGTGGGCCACCTTAAAAGACCAGTAACATTAAAAAATGTTTTAAAAAAAATTGTTAGTATACGTTGAGAAAAAAACCCACTAAGACAAATTTAACTTTAAAATCACAAAGTCTTTATTAAGAAATGACTTATCAAAACTCTGCTTGTGCTCCTCGCGATCCATCATGTGGCGATTAATTTCTCCTCCCTGCCTTCCTTATAGGAGATAGCCAGGGAGGAGAAATCGAGCGCCAGACCATCAGCAAGACACTCAAAGTACAAAATCTTCATTTATAACTACATTAAAATCATTGGCATCTCTATACGCCCTGGGAGTTGTGCTCTAGGGGCATAGGCAGGATCTGCATCACAGGAAGTAGGTATTTAAAGGAAAAACATCCAACCAGAGAAAGAATATAAATAGCAAGGGGAAATGTCTTTAAGCGACAGTGTCCCCTATATGTTCTATATACAGCAAACTGAAAGACATCAAGGGGCCCATTCACTAAGTTCGAGTGAAGGAATAGAAGAAAAAATACTTCGAATTTCGAAGTGTTTTTTTTGGCTTCTTCGACCATCGAATGGGCTACTTCGACCTTCGACTACGAGTTCGAATCAGATGATTCGAACTAAAAATCGTTCGACTATTCGACCATTAGATAGTCGAAGTACTGTCTCTTTAAGAAAAAACTTCGACCCCCTAGTTCGCCACCTAAAACCTACTGAACTCAATGTTAGCCTATGGGGAAGGTCCCCATAGGCTTGCCTAACTTTTTTTGGTCGAAGGATAATCCTTGGATCGTTGGATTAAAATCCTTCGAATCGTTTGATTCGAAGGATTTAATTGTTCGATTGAACGATTATTCCTTCGATCATTCGATCAAAGTATTTGCACAAAATCCTTCATTTGATTTTCATTCCCCAGTCGAATATCGAAGGTTAATAAACCCTCGATATTCGACCCTTGATGAATTTGCCCCCAAATGTGCAGTCACTAGTAGCAACTGTCAGTTTCAAAGAGTCTACTGCAAATTTGAAATTAAAATCAAAGCTCTGCTTGGGTAAATTGGCGTTAAGCACCTATGTTTGCATCTCGGCTTCCTTTGTTTAATCAAAATACATGAAAAAGTCCAACATTTTCATTACAGACAAAATCAATCTTTTTGTAAAAATGGAATCTAAAGAGCTTTTCATGGCTGACTATTGTCATACCTGCTAAATATTAATCCCATTCTGTGTATAAATGAAGGCAAATGCACGCTGGTTTAATTAAAAACGGGGAAAACGTCATTGTCCGTGTCATCTCCTTTGCACAATATCCAAAGTCTCCTGGGAATATCTACAACATATATTATCAATTAATCTGTCTCAAATCCTGAGAATGTAATTAGAAAGATATGCACTCAAGCTTAGCTTTGGGCCGTAACACAATCCTGTTCTATAAATCTCTGTATGATCAGAGCCACAAACAGGAAACACAAGCAGTACTGGGACACTTTCTAATTGAAACACGATAACCTATGGGGTTTGCCATTAAGCACTTTTTGATGATTAACTTGGTATATTTAAATTTCATTATTTAATATTGTATTACACAAAGCAGCTCTACAAAAAAAAAATTAAGCTTTGCGTGAATAGGACTCACATACAGAGGAACTGGCAGAAATGGAGCCATATTGGGATGCACATACATTTAATATGGTAGGATCATAACATATTTCGGTAAAAAGAATGAATTTCTTTTTAGTCAGGGATCACTACAGGGGTCATTGGATAAAAAATTTGAAACATCTTTATTCAAAGCTACATTAAAAAGCCATCTCCATCAACCCTACGCATTTTGTGCCTTAAAATAACATCTTTCTCAAAGCTACATTTAAAAAGCAATCTCCATAAACCCTACATGTTTTATGACTTAAAATAATGTCTTTACTCAAAGCTACATTAAAAAGCCATCTCCATCAACCCTACGCGTTTCATGCCTAAAGCTATCTCCATAAACCCTACGCATTTCATGCCTTAGGCATTATTTATCAATTAAAAAAACATGTTGGATAAAAAAAAGCAACTATTTCAAATTGTTACAAGAAATCTCCGACTTTTTCGTATTCTCACATGGAAAATCCGATTATTTTGGATTTGACACTCGAAAAGTCCAAATTTTTTGCAAAACCGATGGAAAAGCCTGAAATGTTCAGATTATCATATGAAAACCAGTGCAGACAATAATATCTTCAAATGGAAAATAGGACCTCTGCCACTTCTACAGGTCCTCGACAGGTTGAAGATTGAGTATTTTAGGATTCAGACTTTTTGCAGCCTTGGGGTAAAGTTAATCTCAAAAAATTCGAGTTTTTATTTTTTTCACAAAAAATTTGGATTGTATAGTTAAAAAACTAGAATTTTTCAAGTTTTTTGCATTCAGACTTTAAAGGGATACTGTCATCGGAAACATGTTTTTTTCAAAACGCATCAGTTAAGAGTGCTACTCCAGCAGAATTCTGCACTGAAATCCATTTCTCAAAAGAGCATAAAGATTTTCTTATATTCAATTTTGAAATCTGACATTGGGCTAGACATTTTGTCAATTTCCCAGCTGCCCCATGTCATGTGACTTGTGCCTGCACTTTAGGAGAGAAATGCTTTCTGGCAGGCTGCTGTTTTTCCTTCTCAATGTAACTGAATGTGTCTCAGTGGGACATGGGTTTTTTTTTTAGGGAGCTGTTATCTGGTTACCTTCCCATTGTTCTTTTGTTTGGCTGCTGGGGGGGAAAAGGGAGGGGGTGATATCACTCCAACTTGCAGTACAGCAGTAAAGAGTGATTAAAGTTTATCAGAGTTTATCGAGTCACATGACTTGGGGCAGCTGGGAAATTGACAATATGTCTAGCCCCATGTCAGATTTCAAAATTGAATATAAAAAAATCTGTTTGCTCTTTTGAGAAACGGATTTCAGTGCAGGAATTTGCTGGAGCAGCACTATTAACTGATTGATTTTGAAAATTTAATTTTTCCCATGACAGTATCCCTTTAATAAATAACCCCCTATGTGAGGGTAACTGCATTTGCAATGATAAATGACTCCTATATCTAGATTGGTAGAGCAGCATGAATACAATAAAAATGGACATTGCCCCACAATCTTGCCAAACTCAATTTCAGATAGTTAGAGAATAAAATTAATTTACAAATGAAATACATATAGTATAGCAGCTAAAAAATAAATTGTCCTGCATTGCCCTGATCAGAGAACTGCCTTTTCCGAGAATCTGCAGGGCACTAAGGATGATCACAGGCATTTTCCTATGTGTCTTTCAGATCCAGCAGATGCAATAAGTATTTTAACATAAAGCCCTGAAACTGTCACACAATGTGCACATTACAATCCAGTTAATCTGTGCCATAATCACTTTTGCAGCTTGCACGGAGAGACTAATTTCCTGGTAATCATGAGAACATTCCTTCTTAGCAAAAGAAGAAATCCTGCCCAGATGAAGCTGGAGTTATTGACAATTCCTTGACTTGTGCCGACTCAAGCTGTCTTGTCTTACCTGCCTATTCTTTATCCCCAAGGACACAGAAAGGCACTGCCATCTGGGATGAAAACAGCCACATCTTTTATTAATAACTTTTACATAACAACCTTATAAACGTATATATTCTGTATCCAAATATGGGAAGGCCATCTCCCATAGACTCCATATTAATCAAATAATTCTAATTTCAAACATAATTTCTTATATCTCGCTAATAGTAAAACACAACCTTGTATTTGATCCCAACTAAGATATATTTAATCCTTATTGGAAGAAAAATCAGCCTATTGGATTGAATTAATGTTTACAGGATTTTAGTAGATTTAAGGGATGGAGATCCAAATTACAGAAAGATCCCTTATCCATAGAACCCTAGGTCGATAGAATTCTGCATAAAAGGCTTCATACCTTTACTATATAATGGCCTATATTCCATGTTAGCCACCCTGAGTGACTGTGTTGGATGAGCACTTAAAGTAGGTAGCCAGCACTATATCTCCTGGGATACAAACCCACAGAGAAGTCCATTATACTACAACTAACTGCTTTTTTAACCCAGACACAAATGATGCCCCTGGCAAGCATTTTTTCACCACTACCCATCTAATTTTCTAAAAAAAATGACCACCCCTGATAGATGCTTTTTAGGTTTGGTGGGATGCTGCGCCCTAGATTCCCCTTATCCATTTCCTTGGAGCCTATCAGCACCTCAGCCTTAAACCCTAGCAAATTGACACTAGCGCCTATTACAGTTCTACCTAGAGAGAGACATTGAGCTCCCTTCCTTTGAGGAGCAATGTGGCCCTCTAGATATAGTATGATATAGTATATAGTATGATTTGAACCATATTACCAATGATATTACCATATAGACTTTTGAGTACAACTAGTAACAATATTCTTATGGAACAGATGGACTTGGTGGCACAGGGTGCTTTTCCCTCCGGGTTCCAGTGTAGACATGGTAGATAAGGTTAAAAATATAGAGAAACAAGTCCATAAAGTTTAACCTTAACCTGCCTCACTTCTAACTGATCCAAAAGAAAGAATAACCCCTATCTGAAGCCAAGACCAACTTGTCCCTTAATGAGGAAACCATTTGTTCCTGCGGAATCTCCCTTTGTCCTAACAGTAGAGTTTACTGTATTTAATTTGTTTCATTTATTCGTGCCTTTCATATTGCTCAATATATATTCTCTTTGGAGCTGGGGGGAATTATAGTTGATGGCAGTGAAGCCTTGAAGTCATTACCCTGGTCTGCTGTATGGCTACAGTTTTTACATTTTGGAATAAATACAATGGATCCTTGCTGGAGATGTGTTTATTGATGGGCGAATATATTCGCCAGGCACAAATTTGCAGAGAATTTCCACGCTTTGCCGCCAGTGAATACAGCGAAAACTGCAGCGAAAATTTGCCTGCGAAAAATCCACAGTGACAAAAAAAATTGTTGCGCATCAGAATAGTAGTGTGCATAAAATTTACGCTTGTCAAAATTATTCGGACGCGCATTGACTGTAATGCATTTGGACAAAATAGTCGCATCAAAATTGTCACAAGTTAAAATAATTTTGATGCTCATTGACTTCAATACGTTTTGCTCATTTTTCGATGTTTCGCAAATTTTTCTGCGAATTCACAAATTTTTCAGGCAAAGCAAAACGTCACAGATTCCCCCATGACTAGACATGTTCCCTGAATCTGAACAGCCGTTTTGCACTTGTTATGACAAAGTCATGTCACTTTTTATGTGTTTTTATTGCTATGGAAGCCCCCACAGCCCACGAATTTGGCCTCCTCCCTTTAGAGTTGTAGAGGTCACATCCCCTTAAGGAAGCTTTAAATCTTTTCTCTGCAGATTTATGTACTCAGTAATATAACTTGTCACTTACTGGAGAAAATGCAGTAAAACTTTGTATAGAAAATATAATGATCATAAAAGGAAGGATGAACAGGAACTCTAGGGGCTTGTCCAGAACCATATAGTGACAAATCCTCACTTGCTATTACTAATAAGGAATATATACAAATTGCAGAAGACCTTCCCTGTTCTTAATGTCTATACTTGAAATGCACCAATTTCCCCTGAACCTGGCTCTTATTTCACTCTCAGCTTTTCATACTTGGCTCCATTTTACTTTCACTTTTTTATTGATGCCAAGAAGTTTATTAATTCTCAAAACAATCACTGTTTTATTTTTCTAGGCAACCTCGAAGAAACCACAGTCTTGATTGAAAAGCGAACACAACTGCCTTTGCAACAAGTTTTTCTGTCAAGTTCTATTAGCAAATTTTTGTGGTATCCAGCACTTTTCAGCGTTGCCTATGTTCCAAAAATCCTTTCCATAATCAACAAAGCTTATGTAACTTTATTTACTCCTAGTGTTGTTTGATATAGCTGAACACAACACAAAGCTATTCATAACGTGAGTAATATTGTTCAGAAAGAAAACACTGTTCCTCATAAAACGAAACAACAATCTGAGCCATTGAAACATTTTTGTTGGCTATAACAGCACCAAGCTCATCTAAATCCTTTTACCTGGGCAGCGTCAATGACACTGGTCCTCTCTCTATCCACTTAACTGGGTGACTACCGTACTAGTTACAATAAGAACACTTGGAGACCAGGATAAGTTTAAAGGCTGCAGCTTTATTGATGACATCAATGTAAACAACATGTAATGTATAACATTATCCCCAACTGGGAGGCTTGCCCAACAAATTACTTTACCAAGTTAATGGGCCACCGTCTTGCCGGCCAACCAAATGCACTGCACCTGGGTGGGCAATTAGGAGTGAATGGCCTCACTGAAAACCATACCTCCCGGGACAATTGTCCAGAGATCACCAGGCCACTCTACAGGGAATACAGCCCCATGGTCCTACTCTGGCAAGCATTCCCCCATCCACCTAGCTGCCAATGACCATACCGCAATGGCAGTAGGGTGGGATGCTGCTCCCACCACTGACTGAAGGGACTTCAGCTCATGCTGCTTCTCCCTGTAAGGTAAGCCTTCACGCTTTCTCTCTCCTAGCAACCTTAACCCTCTGCTACCTCTGGCCTTGCTCACTAGGTCAAAGCACCTCTCCCTCCACTATGGTCATCCGGGAAGCCCTATTCTGGTAATAAAGCAACACTCTCGGTATAATACAATATTATTTGTTTCTTAAAGGTCAGGCATTGATTAATAGAAGTGGAGGAGTGATAATGCTGCTCACTGGCCAGGCTAGCCATGGAGAAGTAGGAAGGGAATGGCTAGTGTTCTACAGTTCCGTTAAAAGTGAAATATTTAAGAGAAATGTCATTAATTCTTCATTGGTGTTTTTCTTAGTTAATGGAGAGTGGACCAGAATATTTTCAGACTGTATCAAAAATGTTGTCATTTTTGTCAACCTAAAGGGCAAGTCTACCAGACCTCTTTTTATCTCCATGTAACTCTATCAGGCAATTAATTGGTGGTGCTATTGTTAAGATAAATATATCGACTGGTAAGGAATACTGTAAAGTACAAGGCTTTTACTCCACCATCTTCCCTAATACATGACTCAGCCTGCTAAAGCTGGAGCTAACCCAACAAATGTGGAATATTAATCCATGGTAGTACCATGCTAGTATGCCACTTATGGACAGACATCAAAACTCCATAATTCTTCTGTCAACTGGGTTTGAGTAAGGGAAAGAGATCCCTTACAATTTCATTGCTGACAAGAACAAGAGCCATAGAGTTTTGCAAATATTGTCCTACAAAATATCATCCTACCACCGACACTCATTAACATAGACCAGCATATCAAAATTGATGTGCATAAAAAAAAATTTACTCCCATTGACTTCAATGCGTTTCGTGAATTTTTCGCCATTTCGGAGTTTCACAAAATTTTCGTCAAAGTGAAACAGACAGATTTGCTCATCACTGCTAGTGCCAAGTCAAATGGTGAAACTATCACTCAGAATTTTATAAACTTTGAGACCAAACAGGAAACCTGTTAGTTCCCTTTCTGAATGAGTTTTGCATACAGTATGTAGCCATAAGTTGATCATCTGTGTCTCCTCTGGTGCCTCTTGCGTAGGCAGAAGATTAATAAGATGCAGATGCACTCATTAGTAGGACATAACCTGAGCTGCTCCACCATTTGGTATTATGCACCAATGTGTAATGGGATTGATTCAAACTCCAGCATCCCAGCCTCATATGTACAAATGGGGGTCCCTAGCTATGTAATTTAGTGAGATTTGGGAATGTCTAAAAGTAATATTTTACTCAATAGTTGGTTAGTGTAAAGAGCAACATTATTCTGAAGCATCTTCATTTTAAAATAATCACTGAGCATTGATTTACTTAGCCCTGAAGTTTCAAGGTTCACTGGTTTTACCATTCAATTTGGATACATATTCTAGTCCTTTGTTCTTCATATTCTACTGTATTTGCATACGCATGCTTTAATTAATGTTATATTTCAGTTACGAAGGAACAAAATCCAAGGTTTGCTGTGGTGTTCAGTCAAAATCGTAGGATTTTTTGTAGATGTGTATTTTTACAGCTCTAAAGAATGGTCCACAAACATCTTGAGGTTGCCCATTTGAAAAACATACTATGGGACTGATTTATTGAGATTCCATATCATTTTCATGTACAATTTTCAGGTTGAAAGGGTAAACGAGGATTGGAGGAATATTGGACACACTATCATCACACAATATTGTAATTGTTCATAAGTTAAGTACAAATTGTAGTGATATTAATATGGATTGCTAGAGAAGGAGTCTCCAATCTTTTTTACCCATGAGCCACATTCAAATGTAAAAATTGGCAACACAGTCATCAATAAAAGTCCTAAGGGATGCCAAATAAAAGTTGTGAGGAGGTTCTGTTTGGCAGTACATTTGGTTTTTATGCAACCAAAACTTGCCGCCAAGCCTGGAAGCACCTGCTATGAGGACCCTGGAAGCAACATCCAATGAGTTGGTGTAACATGTTGCTCGCAAGCCACTAGTTAGGGACCCTTGTTCGAGAGCATGCAATTTCCATAAAACCATATATTCTTGGGAAGGTGACAACAAAAAAAGCCTTGAACTTACTGCTGATCAGTGATTCCCTAGCCTCGCGGAACAGCACACTGCACCATATTCTGCAAAGTAGGTGTAACTGGCATGTAACTGGCATATCTATATAGGCACAAGCACTTGCCAGTTGGGATCTTAATGAGACTGGACCCATTGGGCCCTGAGTGCAGTACAGGTATGGGATCCATTATCCAGAAACCCGTTATCCAGAAAACTCAGAATTATGGAAAGGCCATCTTCCGTAGACTCCATTATAATCAAATAATCCAAATTTGAAAAAATGATTTCCCTTTTCTCTGTAATAATAACACAGCACCTTACATTATAAGATATTAGACTTAAGGTATGAAGATCAAAATTACAGAAAGATCCATTATCTGGAAAACCCCCAGGTCTCGAGCATTCTGGATAACAGGTCTGATACCTGTAATTTGAGATGATGCATGAATGCATGTATAATTTTAAGAGGCAATATTTACAGCTACAAAACCTGCAGGAAGCAGTGTATGAACAAACAATACAAGCGTAGGCTTTGAATGAAATGAAGCCACACTCATTTGTGGTCTTTTTTCATTAGCAGAATGCTGTTGCTTATTTCTCTCCTGTGCTTTTTCTTCTATCCTTTCATAGCTGGGCCAGGAACTTCTAGAAGCTTAAGGGAAAGGATGGAATATTAAGCAATCCAGCATTCAGCTCAGCATATTCACAGCTCGAAATTCACTGAAAGCCTTTGACGTTCATATACATTTCTCTCAGGTATTTGCCTTCATTATTGCTTCTATTGATTATATCAACTACTCTGCACAGCACTCTGAATTCTATTCATGAACAGCACTTGTGTACTTAGCCTCCCTGCATTTAATCCATAAAACTTAAAACATCGGATGTATTGTTGGCCTGCAGACAACTTAATAAATATTGGCTTCCAGTTTCTTATTTCTAGTTTATGTGAATCAAGATGTAGAGAAAACATGGAGTATAATTACCGTAACAAACATTCAGGAGCCTCACTTAACTGTATATTGATGTGTGTTGCTCAGTAACTCACAGTACAGGCATGGAATGCGTTATCCAGAAAGCTCCAAATGACAGAAAGGCAATTTCCCACAGACTCCATTTTATCCATTAATCCACATTTTTTTTTTTAAAAAAAAAATTCTCTATAATAATAAAACAGCATCTTGTACTTGAGCCAAACTAAGATGCAATTAATCCTTATTGGAAGCAAAACCAGCCTATAGGGTTTATTTAATGTTTACATGATTTTCAAGTAGACTTAAAGTAGGAATTATAGAAATATCTGTTATCCGGAAAACCGAAGTTCCCCAGAATTTCAGATAACATGTCCCATATCTGTACAGTATATCTTATGATAGTGTCTGCACATAGCAGCAGTAAGATACTAGTCTCTGGGAAGGGAGTGTGACTGTGGGATAGCAGGTATAGTAGGGAGAGATGGTGTCTATAGTAACAGTGGGATAATAGTCTCTGGGAAGGGAGTGTGACTGTGGGATATCAGGTATAGTAGGGAGAGATGGTGCCTATAGTAACAGTGGTATAATAGTCTCTGGGAAGGGAGTGTGACTGTGGGATAGCAGGTATAGTAGGGAGAGATGGTGCCTATAATAACAGTGGGATAATAGTCTCTGGGAAGGGAGAGAAGCTTTTAAATAGAATGCCTATTAGGGAAAATTGTGTAAATAACAGGAAAAAAAAAATTCTATTACAGAGTTAAAAATAATCATGAAAGTACAGTCACTGAATACGGCTCAGTTTTCCCTTTTTATCCCAACAGTTTTCTGCACTTCCTACACTACTTTTAAAATATCTAATTTATATCAAGACTAAAGCATTCAATTTTATCACATATTCCATTTAGTTATATATATAATTTTCCAGTTTATCAGGTTTCCTTTTAAGAGACCTTCATTACAGGCTTTCCAGCATGAAGAAAGAATTGTTCTGATCTAACCCAGATAATCACAAAGGCTTCATTTTGCTGTCCAGACCATCAGCTGAGCTGGAAAAGTTATCGGCTGAAACTGAGCCCAGAATGACATGTTTTCTCCATGGTCTAGAGTTACAAAGCTGAATTCTATCAATTAAAGTCTATGTTCAGTGCAGCTGCATTCAGAAAATAAAGGAGATTCAATCTTCACCTTTCACCTCGGGTCATTTTACAAGGATACCATATTTCAATGTTAATGGTACTGTACGAACAAATGCAGTCGCCACAGTGAAAAATTGCATTATTTTAATTACAGGAAAAGAGCTCACAATAGAAAAAAGGTCCGAATATTTTATAAAGCATCTATCTATCTATCTCTTTAATGCTATGGCATTGGTGTCAACATATAAGGTTTGCTATGTATACAATTTAAAATATAATATAATCTTTCATAAGAAGGCAAAAATACTGCTGTTACTTGGAGAGTAAAGTATATTTCTGTTTGGGAGGGGGGGGGGGTTCATGCATATTTAACAGTTTGTCTTGATGGTAGTTGGAACCCAAGGTAGGCAGCTAGCAATTCGAGTTAGTCTACACTCCGCGTTGGACGGGGGTCTGTGGTCACCCAGGGGTTCTGCCTCAGAAGCCCATGCACAAATCACAAGCTCCCCATCCCAGCCACAACTCCCCCCCCATGTCTGGGCTCCCCACGCACCTTATTTTTTCTGGTTGCAGGAGCCGGGGTGGAGGTAAGGGTGCAGCACCCAGGGAGGGGAGCAGGCCTGGGTGGGCTGGACAAATGAGAGATAAGGGCCCCTTTTTGAGGTCTCTGAGCTTTCTGTTACAGTGACAAAAAGGAATCTGCATACTTTAATGAATTACTAACAGTAGCACAGCAGAGACATGGCTAAGACAAAATCTCAGCACAGAAGCAGGAACTCAATGAGTAAAACATTGGGCACAGAGGCAACCGGATATGGGAAATATATGGAATGAAGTGCTAAAAGAAGTAACAAAAAGGAAATGATACACAGTGCCAATTGTAAGAGAGAGTGTAAGCATCGGGCAAGGGGCAAGGAAATGTTGGTGCCTAGACAGATATGCACCCACGCAAATATAACCAAATATCCAGAATGTAAATATAATAAACATGGTTCCCTCCTGTATGCATTTCTGTCACTGCTTTCATGGCCAACTGTAGTGTTTGTAATTAAAATATATCAAAAGGAGGAAAACAGTGAAGAACACACAATTTTCCCTATGAAGCTCTGTGTAATGTATGGTATCCCTAAACCAAAAGGTTCTGATTTAGGCTCATGCTTCTGCCTGTAACAACCACCTTTCTCTTCAGGAGGTGCCCTCCGCTACTCGGATGCCGCCAGGTCTTATAGTGAGAGGACCAAGGGAGAAGTTCTGGGCAGGCAAGGGATCATAACGTATACAGGAAGAACAGGGAACAGAGAGAGTAGATTCGAAACAAGCCAGGGAAGTATCAGTCAGACAGTGCAGTACAAAATCAGGACCCATGAGCGTAGTCAGGATAACAGGACAGGGTCAAAACCAGTTGGTAACATGGTACAGAATCAGGATCCAAAAGAGTGGTCAATAACAGGCAATTTGGTTCTGGCATTGATACAGCAAAGTCAAAACAGGCAAGGGTCAGGAACAATCAGATGAAGAATCCCACCCAGGAATTATCCTACGACCTACGCCTATGTTTTGCAGTCAGTGCAGAGCAGGGGATTTTATAGCCAGACTAATGGCTTACACCGATCACATGTGGCCAGATTGGTAACAGGTGAAACAAGACATGCCTACTTGCAATTACATGGAAAGAGTGAACCAGGGACATAGCTGTCTGCTCACATGGCACAGCAAGACTGCAGTCAGCAAGGAAACACCAAGTCCCCAGTTCAACTCCAGGCAGGATATTACACTCCACTTACATGGGTTATTTTCTCCCAGTGAGAAATGTGCTGTGTCGGATTCTTTGCAACTCTCAAAATGGTTTCCTATGGAATAACTGATATGGGCAACTGCTAAAAGAACAGAGGATAAGCAAAAGGAACATTCAGACAAATGCTGTTATTAACTGCAATCATGTTCTGAGTCATTCACTGAGAAAACACAAATTGTTTCTACTTGTCATTGTCCTTGTGAATAGGCTTCAGTCATAGGGGCAAATTCACTAAGAATCGAAGTTGCGCCAGGCGCAACTTCGCCGCTCTTCGCCACACTTCGCCAGGCGAATTTTCGCCAGCGCTCCGCAAATTCACTAAAATGCGAAGTTGCGCACAGGGGTAGCGTAAGTTTGCGAAGTTGCACTAGCGTTGTTTCCCTATATAAAGCGAAGTTGCGCTAGCGAAGGCTAGTTTGCATACGGCGCGAAATTCAAATTTCAATGGAGGAACACGTATCTGCACTACAAATGCCTAGAAAACCTTCAAATCAGCCAATAAAAATTTTATTTTGCCCTACACATGTGCCCACTGTCTAGGTAAGTTGGCATGAGTCAGGAAATGTAGGGGGGGAGGAAGGGGAGCCCCAAAAAATTTTCGATCTTTTTCAGCCTATCACCCGTCATGTAGAAAACACGCCAGCGTTTTTTGGGACTTAGAAAAAATTTTAACTTTTTTTGAAACAATCCCTATCTACTCTATTGCGCTTCGCCAGGTCTGAGGTGGCGAAGGAAGTCTAGCGTAAAAGGTAGCGTTCGCTACACTGCGCAAGTTAGTGAATTTGCGTAGTTTCGTCGCTAGCGAAAATTCGCCTGGCGTAAGGTTGCGAAGTAACACTAGCGAAACTACGCCAGCGTTCGTTAGTGAATTTGCGCAGTAGCGAAAATGCCAAACGCTAGCGAAAAAACGCTAGCGTTCGGCGCTTCGCCCTTAGTGAATTTGCCCCATAGATCTCTGTCTCCCTCCAACTATGTGAGTTGTTGCTAAACCAAGGGTCACCTGTGATTTCCAGCAACTTTCTATTTAGAATTTGTCTTATTTCATTATTTTTTAAAGAACGATTTCAGCAAAAATTCGAGCCAAAAATGTCAACATCCTTTTGCTCAGACATGTTAAAATTCCCAGGGCTCACAGACTTTATTTTGACAACATTAGAAAACAAATGAAATCTTCTTACCGGTTTTGTTGGAGGTCATTAAACTTCCATAAACAAGTGATAGACTTTCGCTAACCTGCTTAGTATTTTGATTGCATTTCTACTCTGCCTTAAGGAAACTGCTTACATTTTAAAGGGAATTCAGTCTGACTTTAAACATTTCAATGCATCAATGAATTTTTTTAATAATAATATATGAGTGTTTCATATATAAAAGAATTCTGCAAAACCAATGATGACAAAAGAATCTCATACTATTACTTAATCAGAGAAAAGGACAAGAAAAGTGAAAACTGGGAAGGGTAAGAGATCCAGCTAATGGAAGTTAAAAGATGAACTTGATGGACTTTGGCCTTTTTTTTTTAAACCCAACTTAATTATGTAATTAGGCAACTGGACTTGCTGAGTAATCTGGAAAACACTCACTACTCATCCAAGTGGCTTCTTCAGCTCAATCCAAGCAGCTTTTTCAGTTCACTTAATCAGAACTGATCTCCTATACTCTCGATCAGCCCATGCACCACACCTCTCTATAGTTTCAATCATCCAGGCAGCACCCATTAACAATCAGAACAGGAAATGAAGAAAAATTGTGGCTCCTTTTCACGTTATCATCTGCCAATGTACCATGACCAACATGGTGCATCAGATGAAATTTTTAAACCAATCCTGGAAAGACAAATATCCATGGTAAACGTATATTGGTTGGAATGAAAGGGCAGGCATACATATCCATATAATTTTAAAAACTTTAGATTTATCCCTAGGTGATACCAGAAAATCCATTGGAGCCATATACTACAGTCCACTGGCTACTGTTATTGACAAATGGACTCCAGAATGAGGCTTCATATGGATTTACCCAGTTTAGCAAGATATGCCTATAAAGGTATTTCTGGAAGGTCATGGTATATAGGTCGTAGGATAATTCCTGGGTGGGATTCTTCATCTGATTGTCTGTTCCTGACCCTTGCCTGTTTTGACTTTGCTGTATCAATGCCTGAACCGAATTGCCTGTTATTGACCACTCTTTTGGATCCTGATTCTGTACCAGGTTACCAACTGGTTTTGACCCTGTCCTGTTATCCTGACTACACTCATGAGTCCTGATTTTGTACTGCACTGTCTGACTGATACTTCCCTGGCTTTTTTCGAATCTACTCTCTCTGTTCCCTGTTCTTCCTGTACACGTTATGATCCCTTGCCTGCCCAGAACTTCTCCCTTGGTACTCTCACTATAAGTGGATGGTGGCATCCGAGTAGCGGAGGGCTCCTCCTAAAGAGAAAGGTGGTTGTTGCAGGCAGAAGCATGAGCCCAAATCAGAACCTTGGGGTTTATTCTGGGTTTTGGGATACCATACATTACACAACCCCTGGTATATAGGATCTACTAGTGATAAGTCTGTGTCTTGGGTTGAACTGAAGAAGCCACTGTGAGTGAGAAGCTAAATTGAGAAAGGCCAGCTTTTATAAACATATCACTACTACAAACCAGAATATAAATCCTGGAATTATTTCCAAAATTTTCTGTAGATGTTACAATATCCTTTTGCAAAAAAACCTTGAAAGGAAACTTATTTAACTTCCTAATTAGAGCAACATGTCACTAGAGGTCAACCAAGCCAGATGCTTTATTGAATGTTTGTCTGTTATACAGCAATCAGAAGGAAACACATCTCTAGACATTGGCTTGTATAAACACATTACATTTCATGGTACACTGAAACCAACTTTTCCTCAACATACTTACTTCAGATGAAGCTTAAAGATCCCTAGATGACGCAAGGTATCAGATATATGATTTATTAAATTCAAGTTCACATCTTGAATCAATTTCAGATCTTTCAGGAAGAAACCAAAGCAAGGGTGCAAGGAGGAAGTATTGGGGACTATTTTGCTTTATAGCTGGCGGTCAAGTATACAAACTGGTCAATAAAACATACGGTAGATATAGAGAAAGGCAGAGGTGACCTCCACAAATCTCTATATGTGTGTATAGGATTTTATTTTACATACAGTGTATGACTTTTTTGTAGATTCCTGCTCACAGATGGGCCCTGTCTCCTGTATCACGGAAAGCTCTGTCCAACAGATGTCTACCACAGGGTCAGAAAGGATCATTGATTTCTATGGCCCATGCACATTTAAGTACATATACATTTATTAAGAAAGAAAACTTGTCCTTGCTCAGCATTAAAGATGGTAGATGTCTGTATACATTTGTGTGTATGTACACAGACATATATACTCAGATATTTACTGAGCATGTGGCAGACATCTGGATGCCATAAAACTGCACCATGCAGTGCATAGTCAGTGCCTCTACATGGGGAAGCTCAAGGGACCCACAAATAAGGAATACAGTACTACCTGTGTAGCTATACACTTTTCGGTTTCTAACCAGAACCACACAAGTGACTCATTCAACATGAGTCTATGGGGGGACAATTATGGAGGATAAGTAGGTGGTAAAGGTTGATTTACAATGATTTACAAACAAAGTAACAATCATTTCAGATTTAACCAACACTAGAATGCTAACATTCTTAGTTCCAGATTGATGAAAAAGCTTTTGCATTTTCCAGGACACTGAGCCCCCCAAATGAAAAGCACTGCTCATTGAATTTTGGGGCTTTGCATTTCATGGGTGTTAGAGATCAGAGCTGGTGCTGAGCTCTGAAAAAATGTTGCACTGGAATCCCACCCCTAACATAGATATGGAGAATACCATGCTCTAGAAGTTTTTGGGTGCAATGGGTAGATGCTAGTAGATAGCTAGCAAACGATTGCAATGTCTTTGCTGATATAGACAAAGAAACGAGATTCTCTGCACTCTGTCCATACTAAGACATTGTGTGCATTAAGCTACCAAAAATGTCTTCCCTTTAAACAAAACAAATGTTGTCCATATATTGCAAAATATTCAAGCTGCCAACTATGTAAAAGTTATCCCTGGTCTTGCCAGTCCTACTCTCAACTTAACTCAACATAACTTTCCCTTTTTTTCTTTAGTCTTTGCTCATATCCAAGATTTCCGTCGAAAATAAGAACCAGGAGATGGACTAGTAACCTACTGTGGGGCTGTAAATTACTCATTTCTTCTCTCTGTTGTATTGAACCATGGTTTGCAATTCAGATGCTCATCGCTTTGGTAATGCAACCTGTACCAGTCCCCACAACCAACAGTCCCCATGGGTATCCACATAACAAATAAATGACTCCTCATCTCACCCAAACTGGCCAATCAGTGTGCCCAAAATCCCCATTCACAGCTTAAATCTTTACAGTTTGAGAACCTCTTCTATAAGGTATTTAGAATAAGTGATGGGCGAATTCCGGCGATTCGCCGCCGGCGAATAAATTCACAAAAATTCACCGGTGTAAAAAAAAATGGACGCAGGTGCAATTTGCCAAAAACAGATGCTGGCATCAAAAAAGCCAGATGCCGGCATCAAAAACGGACGACGGCATCAAAAACGAGACACCTGCAGCGTTTCGCAAATTTTTCGCCATTTCGCAAATTTTTCTGCGAAGCGAAACGCCCCAAATTCACCCATCCCTGTTTAAAATCTACAATGAGGCAGATGGCTGAGCATAGCACAAGATGACTCTCTCTTCATGACTATTTATTTGATAAAATACAACAGCCACAAATATTGAACATGCTTACCCTGTGTTTCAGGAATACGTGTTCCAGGTTTCAGTGGCTGCCCTGGATCTGTCTGTAATTATGGAGTCACATTATGCTCGAATGGAAGAATGGTTTGTCTCATGGTGCCTCCCCTCCCTCATTCTTATACTCACGTATCTCTCTTCTAACCCTAACTCGATAACAATTTTATTCTTTGCCAAACAAATAAATTCATGTTCCTTCCAGTAGAAATCTAGTTCTTGTTTACAGAGCACACCATTTCTTTCATCATTCTTCCTCAGGTCATTAAGAAAGCACCTTGAAACAATTTGTCAAATGTTATAAATCTTAACATTTTTAATATATTTCCACTGAAATTTCAGTATATCTACAGATACTGTAGCTCTAATGTGCAAAAAAATTTGCTCAAATATTTTGTTGGCTAAAATTTTCGAGGAATTGTGGAAACAATTTACAAGTGCAAATCATTTATCTACAGTATTTTACTTGTATAGTCTTTAGTGCCACAATTTCAATACACAGTTTTCCCACTCCCACCCAAAAATAAATTTGCTCCAAAAAAGTTATTGTCTTTTTCACTCATTGGTGTATAATGGCCAATGTCAAAGACACTTGGCATCTTTATCATAATATGTCAAAAATTGCATAAACGGGAAGGTTTTAAGAATTTGCAAAAATCTTTTGCAACAACAGCATCCAGTATTATGGTTGTAAAAAGGGTTTGGAGAAGAGAACAACTCAACAGCATGTCATGAATGTAGCAATGGAGGTTGCACACTAAAATTAGGACGTGTTCATGGGGGCTAATATTACGTTTCCTGATCAGCACAAAATGCGTGTGGCTCAATTTGGGAGGCTGTTTCCCTATATAAAATCTTTTTAACTGCATTTTTCTGGTGTGTTTTGCTCCAGTCTCAGTGCCTGCTGATACCATTAAAACTGTGTCTGGGGCATATGCACCTGGACCCAACAGTCCCGTTGGTGAGTGTGAATTATACCTTGAACTGGCTCTGAGAAAAAGATCATTGTGTGCACTGCCAAAGTTGTAACAATGAAAAACAAGCATATTACACATTGTCAAAAATATGTCAGCATTTCAAAAAGTATCCAGCTCACATTTATGAGCGGTCATCTGCCATTATTTTATGTTCATTACATTAGCAGTGCATTTGGGGACCCGAAACACAATGTTAATGACTTTCATAACTGGATCCAACATAACACAGAATACATATTTCTCTCCGTAGGGATGACCTTCTTCTCAGTTCACACATAAAGCTGTTATGAATTCTGTGTATATAGCTGTAATGTAGAATAGACAAGCAATGTATAATATGTTGTTTATTAATATTATATCTAATGTTATATGGTTTGTTTCTCTATTGTTCATTTCTTTACATTGCATTTTATAGAGAGTCCCAGTAGACCACACATAGTAACTGTAGGTGTTAAATTGTGGCTGCTGTGGTTTGTATTGTCCTATTGATCCCTATGATGTTTCACTCCTTTTTCCATTTCTCTATGGTCCTTTTTTATTTAATTATATCTTCATATATGCCAACGTTTTTGTCTTTATAGATCTCCGCACCTCAGTGGAGTTACACAGACATATTATATTATACTTGGCCCAAACATATCTTGTTATTGTGGCTAATATGTCACTCATTTCTTCTTACTTCAGCTTTTCTTCACTTTCAAGGTCTCCTAATGAATAGGCACCTTTCCTGTTTAGGGAGACTTATAGGGGGCTATTTATAAAAATCTGAATTTATCTAATTTTCTGAAATATGCTCCAATCAAATCTGCATGAGTTTATTTCCCCTTATTTATTTTTTTTCCACTCAAAATATTTTTATTTTGCTTTCCCCTTATTTATTAATCCATGTTCGGAAAAATTCCAAATAAAACTGAAAATCGCATGGAAATTCGAATTGTACAATTTTTTCTGATTTTACAGCTGAAAAATCTGATTTTTTTTTTTATATTTTTGCCCGTAAACCATGAAAACCATGACATCTTTAGATTATTGCACGAAACGCAAAGCAGATCAGGATATCTTCGGGACTTCTCCCATTGACTTATATACAACCTCGGCAGGTCTGAGATGTTGGGTTTTTCGGATTCTTACTTTTTCCATCCTCAGTGTATAATAAATCCCGAAAGATTTGAGGGTTTTTTTCCACAAAAAAAATGATTTTATAGTAAAAAAACGCTTGAATTTTTCGAGTTTTTTGGCATTCAGACTTTAATAAATAATGCCCATAATTTAGTAGCATAATTCTGCTACCAAAACCCGAATGCTTTTGTATTGATGTAGCCTTTTAAGAGGATTGGTGAGATAGCTCTAAGCCAGTATAGTTTTTCCTAGCTCTGACTCATGAGTATCAATTATATAAGCTTGTCTTGTAGCTAAAATAAAGTTCTGTTGCATTCCTGTGAGAATAATGCATTCCTGTTAGCATAACCTTTTCATAGCTGTTCCTAATTTTTGCCTTTAACTCTGGAATCAGTTAAAGGGATCCTGTCAAGATTTTTATGGTGTAGCATTTCTAAGTTACACTGTTACACAATAATTCTTTCTACCATATAAAGTTGTATTCCTGAACAAACAAGTATACACTGTATTATTTTGTAGTTGTAATATTGGTGTGTAAGCAGGTCATTTTGCCTGGTCATTTGCTTTCAGAAAGAGCCAGCACTTCAGGATAGAACTGCTTTCAGGCAGGCTATTGTTTCTTCTACTAAATGTTACTGAAGTTGCAGTGGGACTTGGATTTTAACAATTGAGTGCTATTATCATATGTAAAAGGGAGTAGTTATTTGGTTACCTTCCCATTGTTCTGATGATGGACTGCTGGGGGGGGGGGAAGGGAGGAGGTGTTATCACTCAAATTTGCAATGAATGAAGTTTATCAGAGCACAAGTCACATGACTGGGAGAACCTGGGAAATTGACAATATGTCTAGCCCCATGTCAGATTTCAAAATTAAATATAAAAACATCTGTTTGCTCTTTTGAAAAACTGATTTAAGTGCAGAATTCTGCTGGTGCAGCACTTTTAACTGATCAGTTTAAAAAAAACATGTTTTTCTGTGACAGTATCCCTTTAAATGAAATGGCTCAGCCACAGAAGCAAGAAGTATTTTGGTGCTGCACCAGCAGAATTCTGCACTGAAATCGGTTTTTCAAAAGAGCAAACAGATGTTTTTATATTTAATTTTGAAATCTGACATGGGGCTAGACATATTGTCAATTTCCCAGGTGCTCCCAGTCATGTGACTTGTGGTCTGATAAACTTCAGTGCAGAATTCTGCTGGTGCAGCACTTTTAACTGATCAGTTTAAAAAAACATGTTTTCCCGTGACTGTATCCCTTTAAATGAAATGGCTCAGCCACAGAAGCAAGTATTTTGGTGTTCCGAGCCCTGAGCAGGTTTTTGACTGGCTGTACCTATTTACAAAGTATTAAACATTAGCATGGACAAACAAGGATTATAAGGATCGACAAATGTCCATCCTTATAATAGTTCCAACCTCTCCAAGACTTACCTCATTCCCCAGACTTATTCATTATGTGTTTATAGAATATGGATTCCACCATGGAGGCTGTTTTAGAGGTTACAAGCAAAGGTCCAGGTTATGGCCCTATAGAGCAAACAACAACATATTTCTGAGCAGCAAACTAGAACTACTTTTAGAAACGGACTCTAAATCTCATTTGTAACAGTGACTGTGCATTTTGGAACTACAATGAGTAATGTGATAAATCTGTTATTTGGCTTTTGCATAATAATAATAGATGGGCAGATAAAGTATACCTTACGAAAAAGTCATGGGAAAAAGTCAATTTCTAATACATCTGTGTAACATTCTGTGCCCAGATAAGGGTCTTCTATTTTTAATCACAATAAAGGTTATCGGGGGTAACTGACATCCTTGTTTATTTGGCTCCATAGTTGTCAGGTTTCCGAGGAATCAGTGCAGATGCGCAGGATGTCAGGAGTGCTAATACTTTTATTTTAGACTCTATATTCCTTGTGCCCTGCCAAAACCATGTCATGTACATTGTTATCATGTGAACAACCTCCCCTACAAACTGCATTCATATTTAAAAGTGAAATATTTATGACTTCATTTTGCAAAATGTTATAGTCTTCATTAAAGGGGACCCGTCGCCCAAAAATATTATTAAAAATCCTATTTTATAACATTAGTCAAGCAAAATTAACTTTAATTACACTATATAAATTATTTGAATCTTGTTTCCTTCAGTCTGGGAATTCATAATTATAACAAGCAGGCAGGAGCCATTTTGTGGACATTATTATTAGTACAAGTCTTGTATCATCTCAGAATATTATTTGTGCACCAGAATGGGGGACTCGATTGTACATCCCCATGCCCTGGCTACACAATTAAACGTTGGAGAGAATGGGGGAATGTGTGGAGAGCAGTGACATCTAGGAAGTGCTGAATGGAAAGTGAAAGTAATTGTCTGCCCCGCCTCTATGCCATTGGCATAGAGGAGGGGCAGACAATATTTGATTGACAGCTGAGATGTTTAAATGAGCTTACAACAGCTATGAATGCTTTAATAAAAAAATAGAAATTGGATTTCATGTTTAATTTGAAAAGGACTTTTATTATACAGATTTTTGTGTCTGGATGACAGGTCCACTTTAAGGAAATATTCATATACTATCTATCTATCTATCTATCTATCTATCTATCTATCTATCTATCTATCTATCTATCTATCTATCTATCTATCTATCCATCCATCCATCCATCTCTCTATCTACCTGTAGAGATACGCGGTGGTCTAATAGGGCAGTGGGGATGCACTCACTTTTTCTTCTTGTGTTTGACATGCACCAAAACATGCCGCATGACTGGAGGGAAATTTATATATTGAAAAGCACCATGACCTATTATCGTCGCCCAGTGTAAGTCTAGTGTTAGATAGTTCCTGGGTGAGATGATTGTCTGGTTTTCCTGTTAATGACCCATGCAGGTATTGACCTCAGCCTGTCCCACAACTACACTTACTCCGATTCCCTTGCCTGCCCAGAACGCTCACCTCGGTTCTCTCAATATAAGACCTGGTGGCATCCGAGTAGCGGAGGGCTCCTCCTGAATTGAAAGGTGGCTGTTATAGGCAGAGGACTGAGCCGTAACCGGAACCTTGGCTGTTCTGGGTTTTGGGATTCTGAATGTCACATTATCTGTATGTCATCAATCCAACAATCTAATCTTTACTGGTATCTAAACATGATATAGAACACTGCTTTCTTTTTCTTTCTTTCTTTCTTTCTTTCTTTCTTTCTTTCTTTCTTTCTTTCTTTCTTTCTTTCTTTCTTTCTTTCAGTCTATCTATCTATCTATCTATCTATCTATCTATCTATCTATCTATCTATCTATCTATCATCTATCTATCTATCTATCTATCTATCTATCTATCTATCTATCTATTATCTATCTATCTATCTATCTATCTATCTATCTATCTATCTATCTATCTATCTATCTATCTATCATCTATCTATCTATTATCTATCTATCTATCTATCTACATCTATCTATCTATCTATCTATCATTACTGTGATCTAAATGTTATATATAGTACACTTCCTTCCTTCTCTTCCCGTTTTATATTTTCACACGCTATAAATATATATTAAAAAAAATCTTTATATAAAGATATATATATATATATATATATATATATATATATATATATATATATATATATATATATAGTAGAATATAATAATAATATAATTATAATAATATTACTTTTGATGAACTGACACAGTTCCCTGCAGTGGCCTATGGATGTCCCCATAAATGTAGGCAGCACTGTATTCATGCGGGCATCTCCCAATTCAATTCCAGATATTAGATTTTTATTCTTTTCAATTTTCACAAGATGAGTCATTAAATACATATTTCTCACGAGCAGCCACTGTCATCATATTTGATTATTAAATCCTCATCAATAATCATGGCAGATCTCAAATTAATCATAAATGAATAAAAATGAATAAAGTAGTAATTACATGCAAGCAAAATATTCCATGCAGTAATTAACCCACCCACAAAAAAAATCCTAATTTCATGATCTTGCTCTCTTACCTTAATAGTTGTGCATGATGTTGTTTGTTGTATTTGTTCTGCTTCAGCCAGTTGTGCAGATGGTGGCAAAAAAAAGTGTATCAGGTGTCTAGTGAATGTCCCAAGGTCAGTCAGTGGGTTGGCAGTGTATATACAATTACAGGTCAGAAGGAGACACAGAGCTGCCAGGCTTTTATGTAATGTGTTTTGTAAATTAATCGTCAAACACAACAAAGCAATCTGTGATTATACTGTACAGTATCCAGTGTTACAAGGTTATGTGCATCATCTTTGTTGCTTGAAACGTATGTGTTTTCCTAGGGTCATATGAGAGAGCTTTGCTATAGTTTGTCATTGAACCCATTACATTTCTGGGTTGTACAGCCTATTTATCAGTGGGTTACTGCTTAGCCTCTCAGGCATAGTCAGCAAATATCCAGCATAAAGTATTAATATCTAATAGCAATGGTTCCTGTTAGGGGTCTTGTTTAAAGAGATATTTCTGTGAGGTTTACCCACATATTAATGAAGCAGAGTTGGGGGTTGCGGGCAATCCTGGGCATATATTCTTATTTTCAAATGAGGTTCAGATCTTCTAATAATAGAGTAATATATGGTATCAAAAGTGAAGAACTGCACAAAGGGTAACAAATCAGAGAACCCAAGCAAAGAGGTTTCAGTTCTAAAATTGAGTGGGGCTAAATCCAGAAAATCCAGACTAGGTTGAAATTGCAGCACAGATGGGAGCAAGGCACCCCTGTCCCTTTCATCTGCTGAAGGGTAGGTGCTAAGTAGAGGGCTGGATGGAGCCAAATTTAAGGATGTGTAGGAAGTGTGAAGAGGGGACACCTATGCTTCTTCCCATATGCAGGGTTGTGGGGAACTGAGTTTCTGGACTCCATTGTCAGAGTAGTGTGGTAGAGTGACCACAGAGAAGTATAACAAGGTGTGATATCCCTTTAGGTTCTCAATATTGGAGATTTAAGCTACAAGAAAGATCTTCCTAAACAGAGAATGGTGTCTCTGTTTAAAGGATTTAGCTGTCTGGCCTTGGAACCTGTAGTGTTTTGGATGCAACAGGCAAGCCAGACAATCCGATCGATTAGTCTAGCTTGCATATTGGAGCTTACTTTCTTATTTTTTGCTGCGGTTTTTTGCAGAGACCTGTCTCCTCCCACATGAATACACTGCCTCTGTTTGTTCAGTTGAGCTGTATTCATGAGGGGAACAAGTGTGGGGATGCACAAAGGTATAATCTTCCCATCCCTGAAAACCGGCAGCATTCAGATGCACAAATTAGGGAGCAACCATGGGTACAATCCTTACTCCTGCCTACGTTACAAATCCAGCAATAGGTGCAGAGCACAGTCAGACCTTGGACACAGGGAATTTTAGAATGAGCAACCTTTTGTACTTAGGATATAAGCTCTTAGGTTGTTGAGCCTGTGTAGAAGATACAAAAATAACAAGAATTACATCTGCCATTTCCTTTTTAATAATGATGATGCCACTGATTACTCGCTTACCTACAATGTTATGTATCAGTTTAAAAATATAGATCCCCTAGACGGATCTAACATTGCTGATTTGTGCATTGAGAACACATTCATAAGGATGAATATAACATATTAGGTGAATAAATTCTACTGAATCTCTCACTGACCAATGTTTTCATCTTGTTCCAAAATTTCATACAGTTATAGTTCTGGACATTGCTGGAATTTTAATGCAAAAAACAAGATTTGGTATTGATTCATTGGTCCTTAGAGATGTCTTTAAGCCTTTACAAAGTTCTAACAATACTTAGCACTGAATAAAATCGATCCCAGTCCCAGAATGTCACCTTGACAAAAAGCTTCCTGCCGGGTTTCAGACATGAGCCATTTATTTCCCAGGTGTCACAGTATAAAGGTTTAGTGAAACAACATGGCTAAACATTCCTTTCTGCTTCCTTACCTAATTTGTAACTCAAACCTCATCACTTTTAGCTTTAGCTCAGGCCTTTTTTTTTCCCAAACTCAAACTCAATTTGGTTTCCAGATGATTATACTGTATTTCCCTGTCATCATCAGTTTTGGTAGAAAACATATTCTATCAACATGAAAAAAACGCTGGCGTCTTGTACTTTTTTAAAGGTGATAGGCTGAAAAAGATCATAAAATTTTTTGGGGTACCCTCCTTCCCCCCTACATTTCCTAGTATACGGTACCTAAACTATATTGTGGGCACATGTATAGGGCAAAATAACATTTTACTTTATGAAGCTTTCCCAGGCTTGTGTAGTGTAATGTATTTGCTGCTACATATACGTCCATTGTACTTTAACTTGGCGCCGTATGCAAATTAGGCATCGCTAGCGTAACTTCGCTTTGCTTGACGAATTAACGTTAGCTCAACTTCGCTACCTTTCGCCTCCCTGAGCGCAACTTCGGATTTTAGTGAATTAGCGGCGCCCTGGCGAAACTTTGTGTGGTGAAGTGCGGCGAAGGCGTCGCTAGCGAATTTGCCCCTAAGAATCAAATCAGGCAAAGACTGGAACAAAGGTTGGAACTTCTCCTAACAGATCTGCAAAGACCTCCATAATGACCCAGTCCTTGGGGGAAAATGCCAAACCATTGAATTAGCCTGATTTAGATTTAAGTGGCCAAGTGGAGCAAAGATCTGCTGGTTTTAAAACCTCGCCAAATCAGCAGATCCAAGATTCAATGGGGGGTCATTTATGAACTGGAAAGCAAGGCGCAACATGCAAAACATGTGCACAATCTGTTATTTTTCACTTTGGACCCACCTAAATGAATCCCTGCACTGTGTTTCATGAATACATAAATACGGCATTTTTCATATTTGGGGCCCTGTGCTCACTGCCTGCTGTATGACAGTGAATGACCCCTATAGTTTATCACTTGAAAACTCCATTGTAGTACATGGGGAAACCTGGACCTGAATTAGGAAAGATATTTTTCCACTGAATTGAATCTGTCCCATAATGGGATTAGATCTTTCTATCAGTGATGGGTGAATATGTCCTGTTTCACTTTGCCGAAATATTTAAGAATTTCCAGGGTAATTCGCAAAACGTTGAAAATTTGTGAAACAAGTTTTTTTGACGCCCGCACCAATTTTGATGCCCCCATTAAAGTCAATTGGCGTTTGAAGTATTTTGACGCGTGACAGTTTGGACACCTACGACTATTCCGACATGCTTCCACATTTTTTTTAACGCTGGTGAATTTTCGTGGCAGTTTTGAGAATTTATTTTCCAGCAACGAAACGCGGAAATTCGCTACGAATTCGCACCTGGTGAATTTGCGCCTGGCAAATCTATTCGTCCATCACTACTTTCTATTAATAAGGTTGTCTAGTAAGGATCATTCTGTGGAGTGCGCAAGAAATTGTATGGGGCAACATTATGCCTGGAACACAAGCCGCTGACTTTGAAGGATGTCTCTTTCTTGTGGTTGGGGTTGATCACTTTCCTGTACAAAAGAAACGTTCACAGACTTTACTTTTCCATATGATTTCTTGTAAATTCAGTACTTCCACTCCACCCTCTATGCATTCCTTGTATGCTTGTGCTGCTTAATGAGTCCCTGGTGGGGACCAATTAGGCTAAATGTCTTTTTGAGATTTGATCTCTTTCTCTCTCTTTGATGTTTTCATTAGATAAATAAGGCCATTACAATGCTAAGCACACCACAGCCATAACTCATTGAAGATAACAGGTGGGAGATTTTTGGGGGAGAATTATACTTGTCTGTGTAGAAAAAGGGCACACAATCCTGTTCTTTTTGTAAGGTGTCAGGTTTATCTTTCTTTGTATTTGCCTTTTAGAAATGTTTTGTCCCATTGTATTCATTATCCCTCGCTTTAGACCTTTTATATAGCGTAGAAGTTCTGCTTACAACATGGTCAAGGTAAAGAGAATATCGCTGACACAACAGCAAGTTAGATTTAAAGCCTAAAAAGTTGAAAATAAAATCCGTTTTTTATTTTGAAAAACACACCGTTAATTAGGATTTCATCATAGTTGCAGTAACTGCTCTTTGATGGGTAATTTAACTAAAATGTAGCTGCATTTAAAATGTGTTAGTAAACTTGCTTTTACCAATTGCAGCTCCAGATTAGCATTGGGATGGTGGTAGACACCTTCTCTGAGGGACATAATCAGTAAACTCACAGGATAGGTGGAAATTGTGATTCCTATCCACTCAAATTCTATCTGGACACAGTGGGCCTGTGTGGCAGATAGATGAGTAGCAGATGAGTAAGGCGTTAACAAGAGAAGATCATACCAAAGTCTAAATCTACCTTCCACGCTGATGGAGCCCTATAATCTGCTCATTCAAGGGCTCAAAATGGTCCAACTGTGCTCTATGAATGTTCTCAAAACCTCGGTCAGATATGTCGGCCAATGTTCCAAAACATATAAATATGGGATGTACCATGTAGTACAACCAGGGGGTCTCTAAGGATGATAATGTGTCTCTTGTGTTACTGTGTTGGACAATATATTCAACAATCAATCACAAAGAGTGATCAGATCAGAGTCTTTATTAGTCCACCAAATTTGTTACCAAATTATTATACCTACCACTGACAGGTCCAAGAAGGCTATAACATACCCATATCACAGATCATGGTCTTTCCTATGAGACATCCATTCTTGCCCTTTGGTAATAGGGCCTTGTCTGATATTAACAGATGGAGCTAATCTTGTGGAATAGGTAGGGTCACTGACCCCAGCAACCAAACATAGATTGACTGGGGAAATGCAATTGAGCTACAGAGCTGAAGAACAAAAAAAATGTATACAATTAAAAAAGCACAAAATGTCCATATTTGATTAATGGTACAAATGCATAAGGCATGTGGGATAATACATGAAACAAATCTCATTTGGGACTTTCATAGATGTAATGGAAGGATCATGCGTGCACACTCTTATTTTCCAGCAAAGTTTAAAGTGGTTGGGTCACAAACTTGAAAGCCTTCCCAATGATACAGAACCAATGTCACAAATACCTACATTAACAAGTGAAAAAAGATATTTAAAGCAGATGTTCCTAAATGTATGCATATGAGCCATATGAGCCTACTAATAGCTGCTAATTGGTTCCAGATCTGGATGTTCTTTACAAAGAGTCATGTGTGACCATAGGGTTTGTTTAACAAATTCTTTCTTTCTGTTAAAGACATGATTTGCATCATTTAGCAAGTGCTGGGCCCACAGAGTATTGGAAAATACCTGGCCTTGATTATAACAGTGTAGTAGAAGAAGTCAGTTGATCAAGATCAATCCTTGGGTGTTTTTCTGTCACTAAAAATTATCTTATTTCATAATAGCAAATCTTCTTGTATAATATATATATATATATATATATATATATATATATATATATATATATATATATATATAGGAGCATTTCGCCGGTACGATCTACTGCGGATGCGCCAAAAGTCATGATGTGAAATCGGAAAACTTCTTGACTTTTGGCGCATGCGCAGTAGATCCGTACCGGCGAAATGCTCCTACTGCGCATGCGCCAAAACGCCGGTCAAAGCAGGAAAAAGATTGCGTGGAAGAAGATGGCGCCTGTGAACTCCATGGACTGGACCTGCGCAGAAGGGTAAGTAACAAGTTAGGGGCATTTGCCCAACGGGACAGGTAGGCCAGGGGGAGGAGGGGGGGTGGGCAACACACGGGAGGGGGGGAGGGTTTTTGCGCTGACTGAGTTTCCTTCTCCTTTAAAAACATTAGGCGGGGTGCAATGAGGCTGTGACCAAAAAATACATATAGACACATACAAGAGTCCTCTGCACTCAACCCATTATTAATATATTTAAGACAGAGACATTTTGTGCATACTGCTACTGAAAAATGCCTTACCCTTTAAACAAAACAGGGATTGTTTGTCCATATATTGCAATATATTTAAGCTGGCCAACTACGTCAAAGTCATCCCATATCTGGCCAGTCCTATGCTCAATTTTCATCTGATTCATTAAGAATTCTATTGCTTCATTATACATTTTACAAAAGGGACTAAGTTTTACCTGCAACTTACTAGCTGCTTTCAAAGTAAAACTCCCAAACTTGGCTGCCCTTCTATTAGACACCAGTGTCAATGGCCGTCCAAATTATTTTGACGCACGACCAGTCTTATGCGTGCCAATTTTGACATGCTGCAATTCTTTTTTTGAAATGGCAGTTTCACAAATTAATTTGCAAAACACAGAAATTCGCTGCTAATTCGTGTCTGGTGAATTTATTCACCCATCACTATTCACAAGTCATGCTGCAGCTTAATTAAATTTCCTGAAGCTGAGTGCTGTATAATAAATTGTAGCTGGGCACCCATGGAACTGGAGGGCCACAGAAAGTTCCTATGAATTCAGGTGATCCTACATTCAGAAGACCAAATTCCATGACCATTATTCCATGTAAGGGTAAATCTGTGGCTGTTTCATATCATGGTATAGCAGTCATGCGTTTGAACTGGAAACTTCTTCTCTTTCTATGACTATGACTATTACTATGATAGCCTTAAAGAGGTGCCACATGCCTGATTATTTTCCATTGGAGCAGAGGCAGTGAGCATGCCCAGTGGGCATCTCTTTGAGCTCTTCATAGTCGGAGAAAGAAGGAATGCTCAGGAAGCAATAAAAGCTGCTTGTAATATAGAAACCAAAATAAATCTGAATGCAGGGAGAAAGGTATGTTATTTTGGGGGCTAATTTTAAGGAATTTTAAAGAAAAGGCTTAATTAAGAACCAAAAAAAAAATTTTTTTGTTGTCCATTGACTTCAAGCGTTTCTTGGATTTTCGCCCATTGCTAGGGATGGGCGAATTTATTCGGTAGGCGCAAATTTTCAGCAAATTTCCTCATTTTGCCACCAATGAATAAATTCCCAAAATTGCCCTGAAAATTCGCTTGCAACAAAAAAATGTATGCAATAGGTTATATTTCACTTTAGGAACTGAGATGTTGACGTTATTTACCTGGTTGCTTTAAATATTTGCTAAAGGATTGAAATGTAAGTTTAATGTAACTTAATATAGATACGAAGTCATTAAGGTGCCTGTTCTAGTTTTCCCAAGAATCCTATGACATGGTGCTGTACTGCAGATATCATGGATGCCAGTATGGGATACAGCTGTAGGAAGCAAAGTGTGATAACATGACATGTATATAGCTGAAGTGAATGTGCTGAATGTAAAAGCCATGTACCTATTGTAGGTGTAGTTTTAGGGGGTTATTAATCAAAATGCGGAAATATTTGAGTATTTTCTGAAAACTACTCCGATCAAATGTGTATGGATTTTTCCCCTTATTTATCAATGCATTTTTCCAAAAATTTCTGTGAGAAAAATTGAATTGTGCAACTTTTTTGTATTTTTGGCCAAAAATCTCCAAATTTTTGCATCTGCGATTAGGATATCTTCGGGACTTCTTCCATTGATTTATAAACAGGTCTGAGATGCTGGATATAATAAATCTCAAAAATGTGTGTTTTTTTTTCACAAAAAATTCAGAAATTCAGATTTTAATAAATAACCCCCTTAATGTTATATTATTATAAATTCACATTTGCACATATTTCTTTCACACACAAGCAGTTTCTGAAAGAGTGGGCATTGAGATAGTATCTGTTAATAAGTACAAGGCAGAAAATAGTTATTAACTACTGGAGTAGATTTCATCATCTGAGAGTCTATTGTTTGTTTCTTACTTGGCTTTTCCCTGAGTCTGCTTCTTTCAACAATACACTTCCAGTCTACTCTCTGCATTAAAAACAATAATAGATAACATTACTCACGATACAATGCATTCATTATTTCATGTTACTTTCTATCATTTTCATTTGTGCTTTATCCTCATGTGCCTTATTGGAAAACCGGTAAAGTTAGAATCATGAAGCAATAAGTATAATTGGCATCAACACCCCATGTAATTAGGAAATCCTCCATTCATAAAAGGTCTTTAGTAGAGGATTCTAGACTCAGAATTTACTCAGAACAACAAATATGTTAAAAATATTTCTGCAACAGTCAACATTAAAAATGTTAGGGTTCATTTACAAAACTGGGGAAAGGTTCGATCAGCAAATAATGGTTACAAGGACCTAAATTTAACAGAAGAATTGTGCGGTTATTATGGAAAACAGATGTTGCAAATCTAGGCAGCAGATTGGAGTCATGTTCTACAAAAGCTAATATAGATATATATAAGGGAGAGATAAAAGAAGAGAGAAAAGCATTATTATTTAAACTCTTTACATGTCCTTGGATAAGACCTCACCTTGAACAGTTGCAGTTGTTGGTGTAAGATGTACTAATGGAACTGCAGGAAGTTTCTTCTCTTCATTTCCAACTCAGTGCACCATATACCTGCCAACATTGGCAGATAAAATGTTCAGTCTGACATCTCATTTGCTTTCCAATAGGATAACAAGATGGTTTGTTAAAATTAACCCTGGTCTGGCATGGCAAGATAGCCAGGAATACTTCTGACCAAATCTGGACACATGACCAACTTAAAGGAAAACTATACCCCCCCCAAACAATGTAGGTCTCTATAAAAAGATATTGCATAAAACAGCTCATATGTAAAATCCTGCTTCATGTAAATAAACCATTTTCATAATAATATACTTTTCTAGTAGTATGTGCCATTGGGTAATCATAAATAGAAAATTGCCATTTTAAAAAATAAGGGCCACCCCCTGGGATCGTAGGATTACTCACAAACATACCAACAAACCATACATGTTAGGTCACATGAGCCAATTAACAGACAGAGTTGTGTCTTTTGCTTCCACACTTCTTCCTGTTACAGTTAGAGCTGCAGTATTTCTGGTCAGGTGATCTCTGAGGCAGCACACAGACCATCACGAAATGGTGGCTCAAGGCAAGAGATGTAAAAGGACAATATTTACTTAAATATATATTCCAGTTTGGTAAGATTCTTTAAAATGCCACTTAATATGATATGAACTATCTGAATCTGGTGTTCATTTTGGGGGTATAGTTTTCCTTTAAGACATGTAAACCTCTGTATAGTAAATTATAAAATAAGTTATTTTAACTTATTAGAAAGTATAAAAAATGTAATGAGCCATTGTAAAAAAAATATTATGATGCTGGTTGTACACTGGAGGAGGAGAGGTGGAAAGGAGTGGCTAATAGGTCTAGACAAGTAAAACATTGAAACAACAATACTAGGTCTAACATAACAACAAACCAAAGCCATATTGTGCTAAGCTACTATCAAAAAATGTGGTAAATGTGCATATCACTGCACCCTAATCAGAATTGCATCTAAGTTTTTGTACATAGAAATATAGAATATTATTAACAGCCTGACTATGTTTCCTATTCCTGGAAAACCCAGATGTCAGTTTAATTAATACCAACAGCAATGCACATATATTAAATGTGATGAACTGGGCTTCAGAAGAAAAGTAGGAGGCAAATATGACCATTATGCTTGAGTTTTGGCTTGGATTTCCAAAACCAACATGAAACATAAAAGCAACAATAATTGTAGGTTAGCTATCTACTGAGCTGTCTCTACTTACAGTATAAAGACATTTATCTGCCCTTTCTTCAGACAACTTCAACTCAAGGCTTCCCTTATCTGACCCTGTCCAGCCATGCTTGAGTTCTCGAGGTGATATATGATGGATCTAGAGCAATAATCATACACAAAGTACAAATGTGTCTACATACTGTGTGAGATGGGAAGACCATCATAAATTTAGTGGAAGCCCCCTAAGGTCCTGTTCAGATCTGTAACTGAAGGTATTGAGACTCACATGAGCATGCAGTATTTATACGGAAACATGGGAGTAGTAATATCTATAAAGAGTGTTACAGTCACATCAGTCATAAAATACCAGACTACTGAATACCAGGGGACATGTGAGTGTCTATAAAGAATCTACTGAGAGTAAAATGGACCATATAATGCTTATACATACACCTTCTGAGTGACCTTATAATAGGTTATGCAAGGTCTACATATGTTTTTCATCCACCTCAGTCCAGTGTTAAGCAAAAGACACCATCAAACCTACTCTGTCTGCACATAGAATCTACTGAACTCCACATGGGGCAGCCAATGTCTTTATTTTCCCATGTGATGTTCCATCTAACATATTATTTGTGGCAACCTAATCATAATGTTTATGCAGGCTCAGCTACTGTTTACCTAATTTAACTTTCTGTTTTTCTCTTCCTCTCTTTCAACATTCCTTTTTGTCTTTATATTTAAATATTTACCCAAAGAAGTGGGGTGGCACAGATAACAGAACTGCTGTTACCAAGACTTGGAACTCTTTGGAGTAAGAAGATGTTTTGGAAACCCATCTCAGATATTTTACCTTCTCAATAATTCTAACACTGTTTACTATAGCTATTAAAAATAAAGGGGGTGGGTATCTATTCTACATCTAAGTCCCCATTCAATTCCTTTGCATTTGGGAAGCAGCTGGCCACTTTGCCTTTCATTCTGTGGCTTGTTTTAGAAATACTAAATCGAATCTCCTGTAAACAACCACTAAAAGTTGCATTGAAAGCCTTAATGTTCATTCAACTTAAGGTTAATCCAAGAAGCCTTATGCAATGGGTCTTATTGTTTTTATGAAGTGACAAACACACCAGACAATATGCCTGCCATTTGTAAAAAGGGATTCAGAAAAGGTTTAGACCTTGCCACTCTTGTTGACAGTTTGACATTAGGAATCTGTTCCTTTCACATAGGAAAGGCTCTCTAGCATCCCATTAACACATGATAGGGTTCTACTTGGAGTGGACAGAGGTTTGCAGTCTCACAAGAGACTTGTCTGCAGTATGAAAACAGTCCATGTGGATCCCACGAGTCAAGATAAATAGACCTGTCATTCTCTGTCACCAACGTGTGAAGCAAACTGCCATTTATTTGAAAGTGTCGGTCGGAAGTAAAGTTCCAACTTAAGGCCTGTCATTCAATTAGAACGTTTACTTTATTTATTTATTTCATTTTTTGTGTGTGTGCTTTTTTTTGTCTTTTTGTTCCATGCAGCTACAGGCCTCTCATTTTCTTAGGCCTTATGTAAGATGTTCTTTCCATGCATGTATCATTGACAACATGGATTCATTCCTGGTGGATTTGCTGATCTGATCTTAATTTCATCTAGTTTTTGGATTAAACAAAGCAAAATAGTTTTATGTAAAATTAGCTGGCCCTTGTAGCTGCACTTGGCTAATCATAGGCTAGCATGGCACATTAGCACACAGTGTAGCGGCCCCCTACACCTTACTTTGGTGTCAGAGACACAGGAAGATTAGGATAAACCTAATAAACCTAAAGACTTAAAGCATGACTGATAGATTTAAAGGGGCTGCTCACCTTTAAGACAAGTTATAAAATGGCAATTTCTAAGCATCTTTTAAATTGGTCTTTTTTTTAATAAGTTGCCTTCTTTTTCTATCTCAAACTTTCAAATGGGGGTCACTGACAACAGCAGCCAAAAAACAACAGTTTTATTATTTATTTTTTAAAGCAAATTTTCCAACTCAGCTTCTCCTAAAATATACCAGTCTCTCATTTAAACCACTCCCTGGTTGCTATGGTCATTTTAACCCTAGCCAGTAGTAACTAGATAGTACTGGGCCCCACAGCAAATGATTTTTCCAGCCCCAAAAATGTCTAGAGGTTCATCTGTTTTACCAATATTTATTGAACCTGTATATGAATTAGGGACTCGTGGGCCCCTATTCCTTCTGGGCCCCCCTGCAGCCACAGGGTCTGCTTCCTCTGTAGTTATGCCCCTGATCCTAGCAACCAGATACTGTAACTGCTGAAATTCCATACTGGAGAGTAGCTGAACACAAAGTGAAATAATAGCAAAACACACAATAAAAAATGAAAATCAACCAGCAAGTTGTTTTAGAATATTACTCTCTGCATTATATTAAAAGGTAACTCCTTGAAGCTTATTGCTCCTATTCCTGTTTCTTACAAGACTTCCCTCTCCCTATACATATACTGTTTATATATATATATATAGACAGAATAGATATTCTAAGAAGAAACAGGATATTTATAAATAATATTGAGACAGAATTCAAGCTCCGAAACAATGGCTCTGTTGCAGATGCAATTCTGTTAGTAGTTTATACCTGGAGATATTCCTAGTACATTATCAGATGGTTAGTTAAATACATTATCTATTAACGATAATCAAACATTTTTATACCGGCAATCAAAGCTTCCTTGACAGTAAAGGTCACATTTGTTGAAGTTTGACAGGGATGTTATTGTTTGATAGAGTCACAGTTACATAAACTTCATTCAACCAGAAAGCTCAGTCTGCTGAGGAATGAGGTTACAATTGAGTTTACTCCGATTAATCAGCAAAGTCACGTGGATTCATTTATACCTCGGAGTCCTGTAGGATTGCATCATGTTATCCTGTGTTCTCAACTCTCAAGGTGTTCTGCCTAGCATTTGTCAAGATGCTAGCACTAGTTCCTGTTAATAAGGAAGGCTGATGTTAGGACTCTGATTTAGCTATCATTTAAAATGTGTTCAATGAAATAATAAAACAATAAGAAGGATATTAGCTCAAATGATTAAAGACAATATAAATCAGGGGTTTTCAACCTTTCCTACTCGTGAGCTACAGACAAATGTAAAAAGAGTTGGGAAGAAACACAAGCATGAGCCTGGGGATGCCATTTTCCTTTTGTATTTATGCCGGGTTAGTTAATGGCAATCATACGTCATTGCTTTATTATAATTTGGAAAAAGGAAAGAATGATTTATTTAAAAATATACTGTAATGAATGGCATTGTTGGCTTTTTGAGTTTTCTCAGTAATAAGCTTCTGGATGATGGATCCCATACCTGAATAATGTTTGGCTATGTCTTACATATTAAAAAAAGTATTTAAAATACTTTGAGGTTCTTTGTTATGAAGCCAAAATGGATTAATGAACTTCGGAAATACTTTTTTCCCAGATAGGTGGGTAAAAATAGAGCATTATGTGTAAATCCTACAAAGAATGTCTTGCACAATATACTCAACTATTTAGGCTGCAATAGGGTTGGAGGTCTCAGTTACAAGCAAGTGCAAGAGAGAAATTTTAACACCAATTTTATGAGGTGCAGGCTGACCATACACAATATATTGGAAACAGACAAACCTATATATTTGTCAACATGAAAAGCGACTCTTGCACTCATACAAATAAAGCCTCTCGCAATTACATCTCTATGAGCGTGCATAGCAACGCAAGCACACAAAGTCATAATATAGACACAGATCCTCTGGCCATAGAGATGCACAAATGTAGAGTGACAGTTTCATTAACATACAATCCAAGTGCATAGAGATGTCCAACATGATGAGTGTTCTTTACAAAATGTGTTTATTTTATGATAAGTTGGGAGACTCTGGGAGAATTTCAGCTTTAAAGAAGGTTGCACTGTAGGTATGGAGGATCACAGCATTTCGCTCATTTTTAATAAAGGTTTCATATCCATATTCCTCCCAAAATGTATGTATGTATATTTCTATTTATCTATTTTATTCCATCCCTGAATCCACCCATAAGGAACAGCTCTCAATCTCTTTAAGAAAAAACTCAGTTTCTATCAGCACTAGGTCATTATTTTGTCTAGTCCAATACCCAAACGTTGTGCTTTCCAATTTGTGTCTGCACAACCACAGATGAAACATTAGGGCAGATTCCCTAAATGATTCGAACACTTCGCGCCACTTCGCCAGGCGAAAATTAGTTACCAATGCGCTAATTCACAAAAATGCAAAGTTGCGTCCTGGGTGTTGAATGCTGGCGACTTCTTGCTGGCATAACTTCAGCAGTGCGAGCGTTTCAAAGCGAAATTACGCTAGCAATCGCTTCTGCCTATGGAAACTTTGTTAGTTCTCTTACGCTTAGGTCAATTTGAATAGGGTGGGTACATTAAAGTCATATGGACGTCTTTATTAGAGATGTTGGTGTAAATGCTTGAACTGGCTACTTTTTATTACAAATGTCCAAGGAACCTTAATAAAGACAGAATAGATACTATAATGCCCTACACATGAGCCCACCCTAAAATGAATGTTCCATGCCACTCAAATGTCTGGGGAAAAATGTGAACCCAAAAAAGTTTAATAGTTAGTACTTTTGCAGGCAATCCTGCTTAAAAAAAGGACGAATTTTTAAAACTTTAATGCATTTCCAGCATCTGGTCTGAGGCGGCGAAGTCAACTCTGGCGAAAGAGGTAACGTTCAGTAAAATTCGCACTTTGCTGACATTGTTGAATAATGACCCTTCACCTTAGCGAAAAGTCTCCTGGCGATAGAATGCGAACGAACGCTAACGACGGTCCCGTTCGCCAGTGAATTGTTGTCTATACCTGTTAGTAAATTGGCAACGTCCCATGGTATTTATGGCAAAATGTCACTAGCAAGTAACAAGTTAATGCTGATATTCTGATATTCTTGTGGCTTAATAAGAAAAATAACAATAAGGGGAAATAAAGGTATATAACGTTATAAAATAAGTACTAAAACTCTGAAAAAAGAGCAATCAATTTAGCTTGAAATAGAAATTACAAATAAAAAAACTTACCTAAAAAAGGCTGAGGCAGATATATATATACTACATATTTGCTAAAGCCTAAAAATGTTACACAAGGAGTAATTTTATAGTGGAATCATAGTGGTTTGCAAAGAAACAGACTTATAAAGCAGTGGACAGTCCTACTGTAAATACAACCACATCACACATCATGAGACCACTGAACTCAGTCTCCATTTGTGATGGTACCAGCAGTGGCCACCTGCCTTGTGACACCAAAAATGGTAATGCACCAGAGGCCACCCCTTTAGACTAGAACTTTCAGTTGAAGCAAAGTAGGCGGTTCTTAACAGTGAGGACAGTGAGGTTGTGGAATGCACTGCCGGGTGATGTTGTAATGCTGATTCTGTTAATATCCAAGGCTATTGTGAGACTACAATCTACACACAATTAATATAGATATTGGTAAATATAGTTTATCTGAGTGTATGTCGGGGTTGGTGTCAGCGTGAGTATACTGTATATGTATGCTGGGTTTCATTTGGAGGGGTTGAACTTGATGGACTTTTTTCAACCCAACTTCTAACAATTAGCTAATTTGCAACAGTTCCATCCAGCATTTCACTTTAGTCTTTTACTTTAACTTAGGTCTTATTGCTTTCTAGAAATGATGGACCAATCTAACCAAAATATACTGGTAGTCACCTCTAGACCAGTATTGTATGAGACACAAATCCACTGGAGAGCTTTTATGAATGCATGCTTTTAAGTAGCATGGCACTACATGTTTCAGACCACACTGGGTCCTTCCTCAGGGGACAAAACCTGTAGTTGATTGGTGTTACATGTTTCAGATCTACCACCCAGAATTTTAGTTCTAGTGAGGCCAGAGTGGACATCTTGATCCCCTGTATTGTGAGTCCAAGACATTTGCTTCTAGGATAAAAACAAATTGCATTCCAATTTGTAAAGGCAATGAAAAACTTCAATACTTAATTCTAATTTAAGTTGTGATGTTTCACATCCCTTGGTGTAGACTATATTAAGAATATAGTAAAATATTGAAAACCTCTTGCCTAAAATGCTCTTAATTATCAATTTCAAAGAAAAAAAAACAATTCATTCTGGGAATGCACCAAATGCATATTTTTTCAGCAAAATAACAGATTGCACATTCAAATTTGAGAAAAAATCGACATGTTTAGTTGTCCAGAGCTGTAATGTCACGGTAATGTGCACGGTTTCGACTGAACAGTAAAGATTTGCTTGAATCCTTAAAAAAATGGAATTTAGATGATTCCTGAAATGAATCCTGAATCCCATGTCACACTGAAATTTACTTTATTCTACTTTACCTGCAAATTTTAAAGGAGAAATAGACAATAAAAACAAATATGAGTAGAAATGCCATATTTTATATACTGAATTTGCACTAACCTAAAGTTTCATAATCTCTATAACAGTAATGATTCAGGCCTTCAAAGTTGAGCACAGGAGGTCACCATTTTGGATTTTGTTAGTAGTGTCAGTGACACTGCACATGCCCAGTGGACTCTGAGCTGCTGTTGAAAAGCTAAGCTTAGGGGTCATCACAAATTATAAAGCTGAAAATGAGGTTCACATGTCATGAATGTCACACAGACCTCTGCATGCAGAGTAGCGCAGTGGAGATCAAGGGCGTCATCTTCGGTTTTTTCAGGACCTCTTCTTCCCTTTAGTTATCTATAGAGGTTTTTGCGCAGTAGGAGTGAACGCCAAACAAGCTCTAATTGCGCACGTGCAAAAATCCTTAGTTTTGGCGGTCCCTTACCAAATGTATCCAAAGATGCAACATTTAGAGACAAGTAGTGGGCTATGCAGGGAGGAAGTGGGGGGGCGGGGCAAAGGGGGCTAATGGATGGGACTTTACCTTTAGGAGGAGAGGTTTAAGAGCTGTATTAAAAGGGGCATGGATTACCGGGAGGAGGGGGCTCTTCTTCCACTATACAGAGAACTGGCAAGGCCTCATATAGAATATGCCGTACAGTTTTTCTCTCCAGCGCTCAAACAGGGCATTATTGAATTAGAGAGGGTACAGAGAAGGGGAACTAAGCTGTTAAAAGCATGGAAAATCTTAGCTATGAGGAAAGACTGGCCAAGTTGAGGTTGTTCATGCTAGAGAAGAGAGGAAAGGAAAACTATACCCCCAAAATGAATACTTAAGCAACAGATAGTTTATATCAAATTGAATGACATATTAAAGAATCTTACCAAACTGGAATATATATTTACATAAATATTGCCCTTTTACATCTCTTGCCTTGAACCACCATTTCGTGCTGCCTCAGAGATCACCTGACCAGAAATACTGCAGCTCTAACTGTAACAGGAAGAAGTGAGGAAGCAAAAGGCAGAACTCTGTCTGTTAATTGGCTCATGTGACCTTACATGTGGTTTGTATGTGTGCACAGTGAATCGTACGATCTCAGGGGGCGGCCCTTATTTTTTAAAATGGCAATTTTCTATTTATGATTACCTAATGGCACATACTACTAAAAAAGTATATTATTATGATAATAGATCATTTACATGAAGCAGGATTTTACACATGAGCTCAGTATCTTTTAATAGAGACCTACATTGTTTGGGGGGTATAGTTTTCCTTTAAGGGGAGATATGATAACTACAGTATGTATACTGTAAATACCAGTAGGTCTTTCCAGCTGACACGAGTTCAGAAGAGGCTTCTAATGGGGTTTTTGCCTTCCTCTGGATCAACTAGCAGTAAGGCAGGTTATATATTGACTTAAATGGTTGAACTTGATGGACGTGTGTCTTTGTTTAACCTAACTTACTATGTTACTATTTCTAAAATGGAGGTTTTATGAAAGTAGATAATTTTTTCGGGGGGGGGGGGACCAAAGTTCAATTCCAGCCAGGGCACTATCTGCAAGGAGTTTGAAGGTTCTCCTTGGGTTTCCATGGGTTTCTACCCACATTCCAGTAGAAGCAGGTTAATTGGTTTAAAATAAAACTGACCCAGGTGTGTGTAAATGTGAGTGTGCGTGCTACAAGGGACTGATGTGAAAGATGTATATTCTCTTTAATTGTTATGGAATATGTTGGCACTATATAAATAAAAGAATAATAATAATAAATTGTGAAATGACAGAAAATAGACAAACCTCCAATCTGACGAATGGAAATTCAAGCCATATCCGCACTGAATTTGCACGGTAGCATTTAGTGCATCAGTCCCCAAACGTATCATCATTATTCAGAAGAAGCAGACAAGCTGTCATTTGAAAAATACTTCCCTTTGCAAATCCACGACATTCTGATGCTTCTGACATAGTTTGAGGTTAATGGGTGCAATTTTCTATATATTTACAGAAATGATTTTTAAAATGCGACTAGTTTGTCCGCACAATGTTGCGTTTTTTCCCCTCTCGCATTTCCATATGCTAAAACAGAGTCCTACCTGTTTACATAGCAGTTACTCTGTTACTTACATTGCATTACCAAATACTAGTCTGGTGCTATAACATTTGGTTACCGTCTGAGCACAGCTTGTTTACCGGCTGAATGGCTTTGCTTATTTGGCTGTATCAAAGAACAAAGACGGAAAGGTGTGATTTTCTGGGATTCGGAATAAGATAACACTCTTTAGTTTCAACCAGGATGGGGTGGAGATGGAAGACAACCTTAAAAATGAAACTGAACAGAAAGCCTCTCTCTTCCAGAGCACCAATAATATACAGCAATAAAAATTAATGAAGGAAAAAGGAAAATCCAGACGTTTAAATTCTTTCTTTTCAGCTGTGTAACATAATCAGTATTTTATGGTGTGTACTCTGATAAAATGAAACAGCTCGCTATATTTTCTGAGACATCCGTGGAGCAAAGGGGTGAAAATTCAGTGCCCGATTTGTATGATTCGCAACCGCTCTGTTTTCTACTCAAATATGAATCTCACACGTGAAAGAAAAAAAACGAGAGCACTGTGCTCTGTGCTTTTCACAGGGTTTCTGGCCTTGCTTCATTCAGTAACAACATTAATATATTTTAAAGAAAATCCAAGAGTAATTCAATTTCTAACTGATATTGTTTTATGTATTTGCTAAAAATTTCATTAGCATTTAAGGTTAGTATATGCAACACTTATTCTTATGATTATAGGCTGGCACAAACTGGACTCCAATAATTGAGCAGTAAAAAAGTAATTTATTTAAAAAAAAAACATCTCAATCTGTAGCCTTACGCCTTTTGTGCCTTGTAGGCACTTAGTCATAGGCCTATGACTAAGTGCCCACTAAATAAAAATCTCAATATGTAGCCTTACACATTTCGTGCCTTATTGCCACGTAGTCATAGGCCTATGACTAAGTGCCCACAAGGCACGAAACGTGTAAGTAAATTGCTTTTTTGCTGCATTAATTATTGGAGTGAAGTCCAGTTTGTGCCAGCCTACAGTCATAAGAATAAGTGTGTCTATAACCTCCCAAAGCTGAAGGTCGGGGGCATGATCTCCTGGACCCCCCATGAACAATGGTAAGTTAACCCTGTTTACTTTTGAGATCACCTATGGATGCCATATTTACATGAATTGATAGTTTATGCAACACTAAGATGGAAGAAATGCCTTGATTAGTCTTGGGCCTTGGGCAAAATTAACTTTGTGTGGGTCCATAGGACCCTGCTGCCTACTGTATAGCCCTATAACTATTATTGAAGTAACACAAGTTGACCTTCAACCAGGCCAGACAATCCTAACATGAGGTGTTACTTTCACCATCTTGCCCAAACGTTACTATTTTGCCTTGCAATACCAGCTAACCCCTACCTACAGCTCTTTGAGTTTTCACCTTCTGCAGTTGTACCTGTATGCACCATTGTCCCCAAAGACAGATCCAAAAAAAAGGTTAATAGACAACAGAGAAAGAGTGTAAGACCCTTATATGGGAACATGTGTTAGTGTTGTGTCAAATCAGCAAATAGTTATTATAGGAGAAAATGGTAGTAGAAGATGTCTAGTAAAGCTATGGTGAGGCTCAAAATCAAAGTCCAAGTTATAGAGTATACTTGTGCAGCTTAATTGCATATTTGAAGGCCTTGTACAATTACTCTTTTGGAAGAAAAATATCTTTGTTAGAAAAAACAGCCTAAAGTGTTTTGCACCTAGAGGAGTTCATTGGCTCTGTCTGGCAGCCACTTATCCAGATATATTATCACAAGGTATGTGCTGCTTGGTGAGGGACATTTTGTGGACTTGCCACCCAACCTGTCTACAATCTGCCTAAAGGTGCATGTCTTGAAGAGGCAGAACATAAGACATTAGTGGTCATTTCTGATGAGAGCAGCAAGGTTAGTTGCTCTAAAATGCACAGGTACTTGTGTTCAAACATGCTCCTGCACTTTCAGAGGGTAGCCAATGTGCCCATCCTTCTTCTGATATGAGTGAAAGTTTGCCTATGACACTAGGGAATCCTACAGCTACACCATGCTTGACCCTATAGAGGGTTATGCCAGTATGCAAACCAGACTTCAACCCAATGAGTTGATGTAAACAGTGTCTCACATTGTGCTTCATAACCGACTAAACTCATACTCTGAAAATGCTAAACACAACTTTCACAACGGTGGTGGATGCAGTTTGAAGCATGGCTGCAAATAATCTGGGATTATGGGAAAAACACTGCTTTATGATTAAAACAAATGACAATTTTCCTTACACATACACAGATCGACATCCTTAATGACTAAGTTGGAAAACTGGGCAGCAATCTGGAAAATGAGGGTCAGTGTTGATAAATGCAAGGTTATGCACTTTGGCGAAAAATTATAGAAATACAAATTGTACACTAAAAGGCAGTGTGTTGGGAGATTCCTTAACTGAGAAGGATCTAGGGGTTTTTGTGGAGAACAAGTTGTCTAATTCCGGGCAGTGTCATTCTGTGTCCACTAAAGCAAATAAAGTTCTGTCTTGCAAAAGAAAGGCTTAAAACATAATTATGCCTCTTTATAGGTCCCTGGGGAGGCCTCATCTGGAGTATGCAGTGCAGTTTTGGACTTCAGTCCTTAAGAAGGATATAAATGAGCTGGAGAGAGTGCAGAGACTAAGTGCAACTAAACTGGTTAAAGGAAAGATTTAAATTATGAGAGTAGACTGTCAAGGTTGGGGTTGTTTTCTCTGGAAAAAAGGTGCTAGTGAGGGGACATGATTACACTTTACAAGTACATTAGAGGACATTATAGACAAATAGCAGGGGACCTTTTTACCCATAAAGTGGATCATCGTACCAGAGGCCACCTCTTCAGACTAGATGGAAGGAACTTTCATTTGAAGCAACGTAGGGGGTTCTTCACAGTCAGGACAGTGAGGTTATAGAATGCACTGCCGGGTGATGTTGTGATGGCTGATTCAGTTAATGCCTTTAAGAATGACTTGGATGGTTTTTTGGACAGACATAATATCCAAGGCTATTGTGATACTAAACTCTATAGTTAGTATAGATATGGGTATATATAATTTATGTGAGTGTATGGAGGGGTGTGTGTATGGATGCTGGGTTTCATTTGGAGGGGTTGAACTTGATGGATCTTTTTTTTTCAACTGATTTAACTATGTAATGATTACAAAAACTGTGTGAAGCAAAATGTTTTGATGCCATATTTTTGTTTTAGCTTTAGAAACAAAAGGGTTAATTGTGCCATTGAATGTTACTAGCACTAGCGCTAATAAGTGTGACTCGCTATCAATGTGATCAGATCATGTTTCATTGGTGGTTTCCTTTCATACTCATAATCAAGGGGCCATTGAAAAGGCCTTCGTTGGTGATTTGGGATTTCTGGTGAGGCTCATCAGTAATATTTACATTTAAATTGCATGTGAGAAGTTCCCTTCATTAGTGTGGTTCGGCTTCTGCTGGAAACACTTTGCATGAACTGATCGGTGGTTGTTCTTCCGGAGTGAAGAATGCTCTAGGGACTAGGGATCCCCAAGTGATTGTATGTACTTACCTGAAACCCCTGGCAGGTGCTCCTATCAGCATAAAACTGCACCGGCCTGGGGTTCTTCAAGAAAGAGGAAAATAGAAAAGGGTCAATCCGTGGTGCTCACTGGAAGAATCCCGGGCCGCTGCTCCTATCAGCAGAAAACTGCCCGCGGTTATTCCAGTGAGCACCATGGAGCGGCCCTTTTCTATCTTCCTCTTTCTTGAAGAACCCCAGGCCGGTGCAGTTTTATGCTGATAGGAGCACCTGCCAGGGGTTTCAGGTAAGTACATACAATCACTTGGGGTTCCCTAACATCCTAGTCCTTAGAGCATTCTTCACTCGGGAGGAACAACCACCTATCAGTTCATGCAAAGTGTTTCAAACAGAAGCCGTACCACACTTTTCCGTCTTCCTCTTTTTTCCCGCGGCTGCGCATGCGCAGTAGAACGAAAAGCCTAACTTAAAGGGATACTGTAATGGGAAAAAAAATTTTTTTCAAAATGAATCAGTTAATAGTGCTGCTCCAGCAGAATTCTGCACTGAAATCCATTTCTCAAAAGAGCAAACAGATTTTTTTATATTCAATTTTGAAATCTGACATCGGGCTAGACATTTTGTCAATTTCCCAGCTGCCCCAGGTCATGTGACTTGTGCCTGCACTTTAGGAGAGAAATGCTTTCTGGCAGGCTGCTATTTTTCCTTTTCAATGTAACTGAATGTGTCTCAGTGGGACATGGGTTTTTACTATTGAGTGTTATTCTTAGATCTACCAGGCAGCTGTTATCTTGTGTTAGGGTGCTGTTATCTGGTTACCTTCCCATTGTTCTTTTGTTTGACTGCTCGGGGGGAAAAGGGAGGGGGTTGATATCACTCCAACTTGCAGTACAGCAGTAAAAAATGATTGAAGTTTATCAGAGCACAAGTCACATGACTTGGGGCAGCTGGGAAATTGACAATATGTCTAGCCCCATGTCAGATTTCAAAATTGAATATACAAAAATCTATTTGCTCTTTTGAGAAATGGATTTCAGTGCAGAATTCTGCTGGAGCAGCACTATTAACTGATTCATTTTGATTTTTTTTTTCCCATGACAGTATCCCTTTAAACTAAAATGACGGCTATTTCATTCTACTGTGCATGCGTCTGCCCCGGAAAATTTGTAGAAAGAAGAAGCCAGAAGAGGATTGCTCCGTGGTGCTCACTAGAAGAACCCCGGACCGATGCAGTTTTCTGCTGATAGGAGCACCGGCCAGGGGTTTCATGTAAGTAAATAAAATCATTTGGGGGTGCCTAACATTTAGCACCCCCAAGTGCAAAAAGACTTTCCTTCTCCTTTAAATGGTAGTGCTAGTGAGGACTTAATATGGAGATGGAAAGGGTATTATACAATCATCTATTTTATCTTTTCAACGAGAAACTAACCAAAATGTATATCGCAAAGCAAATTTTTGTCATGCTTGCACTGCTTGAAGAATTGATCACGCTGCCCATTTCCCTTGCCAGGATTTTCAAAAAGATAATTTTGTTGGAAAAATACTAGCACTTGGGCATTTACTGTGTGACAGCACTTGTGCCAAAGTAGAACCCGTGTGCCACCTAGCGGCAGCTCAGACTGGAGTCAATGAAAGAATGCTTACAAATTAGGGATGGGCGAGTTTCGCCCGACTCTAATGGGCGTGTCCAAAAAAATTCCCAGCTTGTCAAAAAAAATTGTCGCCCATAGACTTTGATGCATTTTGACTCATTTTCTATGGCGTCAAATTTTTGGTGAAGTGAAACGTGTCAAATTCGCCCATTCCTACTTACAATGGGATTTATATAACTATTTTAAGTTACTTATAATATGGAAGTATTTGTTGCAATACATTGGGCTGATTTAAGAGCTTGTCAGGTGATATTGGGGCTATTTCAGGCTCTTCAAAGTTGCATTTTTGGGCTCCTGAAAAAGGTACAGCTTAAAGGAGAAGTAAACCATTCTTGTATGCCCCCCGCAGAGACTCCTTTCCCAAACCACATTAGACAGAATGCTTCTCCGCCAAGGGCAACAGGCCTAGTGAAACGTCATTAGTACTCTTACGCTTCGGTCAATTTGAATAGGGCAGGTACATATAGGTCTTATATATGTCTTTATTAGAGATGTTGGTACAAATGCTTGAAGTGGCCACTTATTATTACAAATGTCCAAGCAAAATAAAGACAAAAGAGATCATCTAATGCCCTAGACATGATCCCACCCTAAAACAAATGTGAGATGCCCCTGAAATGGTAAAGAAACAATCCAGCTTTAAAATATATAAAAAAACAGAATTTTTTAGAACTTTTATGACTTTTCAGCATACAGGATATGATGTCACTGACATAAGATTGAGGAGGATGTAACTTCATCTTATCAGTTCCCCAGGTCTAAGGTGGGGAAGGAAACTGGCGAAAGAGGTAATGTATTGTAAAATTTGCACTTTAGTGAATTTGCAAAGTAACAATTGTTTGTCTGAGTGAAAATGGTCTGGCGATAGGGAGCAAAACTGCACAGGTGATGGTCCCATTCGCTAGCGAATTGTCCTCTACGCCTGTTAGTAAATTGGTGATGTCGCTGCGAATTGGATTTCTGGTGAATTTTTGCTATTGACGGCCACTTCGCCTTTTAGTAAATTTTTACAGAAATATACAAAAACTTCAAATCATGCAACTTTTCCGAAAAACCATGAATTTTTCAGATTGTAGCACAAAACCAGCATCAAAATGCCCGAAACCCTTGAAGATCATGAAGGCAAGAAACATCTTCAAATGGTACAAGGGACCATATGCCATTGACTTTGACAGCTTTTAGTGGGAGTATTTTCTGATTCGGATTGGTCACAGTTCTGTTGCATAATAAATCCCAAAAAAGTTGCACTTTTTTTGCAACTATTTTGGATTTTTGGAAACAAAAAGCCAGACCAGAAAACTATGAACTTTTATAAATGTGTCCCTTATATAAAAATCTGGATTTCACTCTATTCTCCTGTCCAGCATAGAACACTCAGTAATGCAAAAAAATGCATTTTATATACATTTTAATTTAGTTTTTTTAATATATAAGTTTAATATTTTATTTTAAAATCTTTACATTTAGGAGGGGTTTAGGAAAGGTTTTTGCCACAATTCAAATATTTGCTGCATGAAAACTCATAGATTTGTATTATAATTTCTAAAACTCTAATGTTTTGTATTTATTAAGCACAACAGTAAAACTTTGGCATCTAAAAACTTGCGAGTTCATGGAGATGTCAGCGAGAGTTTTTTTTAGTTTATACTTAACCAAGATTATATTCAACAGAGTTTTTATGTTTTTTTAAAAAAATAATCAAACCTAGTTGTTTTAAATTGTTAATTTGAAGTAGGAAAAAAACCCTCACAAATTAGAGTTTTGATAAATGAGCCCATGGATTTTTTTTGAATTTCATTTGCTTGAACAAGAAAATTGTTTGCCAATGTTAAAGGGGAACTATCTCGAAAATATAAATTCAATATAAGTTTCCTCAAACCAAAGTAAGAAACTTTCTAAAGACAATCAATTAAATATTTTGCATAATTTCTGAAATAAACAAGTTCATCATCACTATTCTTCTCTCAGCATCTTTCTCTTCATTCTATCTTCATGCAGCAGTTGGGTGTCAGATATTCACTGACAGTTAGATCCAATATATCTTATAGGGGGGTTTCCTTTCCTAGCAGATGAATTAGAGCTCACCCAAATAACCGATTCCAGTACAAACAAAATCTGACAAAATAACTGCCTTTTGTACAAATTCCGCATGTAGAGAGACATGATTTCTGGTGATTTTAATATAGTGAGCTCTAATACATATTCTAGGCAAAAGGAGCCCTCCTATAAGATATATTGGATCATTCACCTGACCCCGACTCCTGAATAAAGACATAATGAAGAAAAAACAGATGCTGAGAGAAGAATAGTGAAGCTAAACTTGATTATTTCAGAAACCTTACAGAATATTTAATTGATTATATTAAGAAAGTTTTGTATTTCAGTATGATGAAGTTTATATTAAATTTTCATTTTTGCAATAGTTCCCCTTTAAGCATAGAATGGAACAAAATGACTCAGAAACATGGAATATTATTCTTCTCATGTGCACTGCAGCTTTTAAAGTTGCTAAAACAATAATAATTCGATTTCAATTTAATGTAAAAATTTAATGTAAAAAAAAAAGACAAATTTGAAACCTCATTTTTTTTTTTCATTTTGAATTTGAGCCATGGTACAGCCAGTGCGCAATTTTGATGTGACAGCGCCACCTGCCAGTCTAAATGGGAATTAGCTGCATAAATAGAGCCTGCAGTATTTCGTCTGTCCTGTTTTGGTTCGCCAAAAAAATTGTGAAACTGCAAAAAAAATTTGCGAACAATTCCAGAAAAGCATTGAAGTCAATTTCTTCTCACTACAAATGCATTACAGTCAATGAGTGTTTTTCTTGTGGTGATTTTTTTTTTGTTTCAGCAACTTTTTTGTCTAAATGCATTAAAGTCAATGGTGTGATTTTCTTTTGGCGACTTTTTTGTATTGGCAAAATTTTTGTCTTGGAGACTTTTTTTGCATCGACAGTTGTCATGACAGATTTTTGCCGCAGTTTCGCAGAGGGAAAAATGCTGAATTTCACCACAAATCCGTGCCTGTAATTTCACTCATTATTACAAAATACTTTCTGTATCTTTTCATGTTGGCTAAGCCACTACTGCTTTGGGATCGCAACCCAAAAAATGAAGTCATGCAAACTTACTTAGAGTGGTCCCTTTGGCACCTTTGCAACTTTTTATTAAGTTCCTGTGATATTAGCCATTTTAGACTGCTAATTTCAGGCTTTTAGCTCGAAAAAAAAATCTGTGAAAGACAGAGGGGCAGATTTATCAAGGGTCGAAGTGAATTCGAGGGAATTTTCGAAGTAAAAAAATTCGAAATTCGAAGTAATTTTTTGGATACTTCGACCATCGAATAGGATACTACGACTTAAAATTTACTTTGACTTCGATTCGAAGTAAAAATCATTTGAATATTCGACCATTTGATAATCGACGTACTGTCTCTTTAAAAAACTTCAACTTCAATTAAATTCAAATTAAACCTGCCGAAGTGCTATGTTAGCCTATGGGGACCGTCTAGAGCAGTTTTCTAAGTCTTTAGAGGTCGAAGGAAAATCCTTTGATCGATCGCTGAAATTGTTCGAATCGTAAAAAATACTTCGGAATTCGACCATCGAATTAAAATACTTTGACTTCGAATATCGAAGTCAAAGGATTTTTTTTTTACCAAATTTGGCAATCCAACGATCGAAGTAAAGTCCTTCAATCGCTGAAATCGTTCGAAACGTTCTATTCGAGCAATTTAATCGTACAATCGAACGATTTTACTTCAATCGTTCGATTGCCAAATTCGGTCAAAAAATCCTTTGACTTTGATTTGTGCGAAACTAGAGCAAAACAGCCGGCGTCCGTTTTATGGAAGCCGACGCATTTTCGCCAAAAAAACTAGACGCCGGCGGTGAATTTTTCGCCGTTTTGCAAATTTCGCACGAAATTCCCAAATTTTTCGCAAAGCAAAATGGAGCAAATTCGCCCATCGCTAGTAGTCTGAGCAAAACATAGAGCAGAGTCCGTGTTTTAACTAAACCTGATGAGCAACAAAATATGTCCTTGATTATTTAAGTGCAACAAATGAATTCCTAGGGCAAACAGAATAGTGATGCGTGAATCTCACCCTTTTTGCTTTGTCGAAAATTTGTCGAAAAACAATTTTTTTCTGCCGTGCAACAATTTTTTTCACCCATTGGAGCCTATAGGAGTAACTCTGTGAATGTTTTTGCTCATCAACACACAGGAACACTTATTTACATTATACATTTACTTCATATGGTATCGCATGATGCTGACGTGTTTCATCTTTACCTAAAGGAGACAGTAGTGTTTCAAAGTAATATAAAAATGGAAACTAAATAAATAATAAAGCTGTAAAAAATTATTTGAATTTTTTGATGAGAAACATTTTGAGAAGTTGCTAAATATTAATCATGAAGGAATCACTTTGATCTCATTGAATCTTCTTGATGACTAAGTTGCAGGGTTAGAATGTCCAGTGATACCAATGTCTCTTTAGATCTGGCCAAACTTACTCCTCCTCAGCCCCAACCCAGGCCACACACATAGTCTGCACATGTTACATACCCGACAGTGCTCCATGGTCTGAGAACCAGGTGATACCTCAAAGCATTTCAATCGTGGGGGAAGTTGAGATTTGGGTGCAAATTATTGACAGTGGATGACTGTGGCTGTTACTGCAGGGGAATGGGTGAGGGAAAGTGGAAGGGGTATGTTGGTCTTTAGATATAACTCATATGCCCCCGCATTGGATCTGCTATAAATGAAGGACAAGAGATGATGCTACATACAACTTTTGATTACCTAGGGCGAGGTCACATGGGCGTTTTTACATCGTTTTTTTTTTTTTAAAACATGCGATCAATCATAAATACGCATATAGCACCCCCTTGAGTGTGCTTCCGCTGTGTATTTGGTGCAGTGTGTGACAGGGCCAAATTGCTTGTATTGTGCCCAAAGACCACCTTGTACATGTGCAACTCCCTGAAACTCCCAGTACCTTGTGTAGTTCAGAGCAGCAAAGGATCCAGTCAGAGATGGAATTCTTGCAGCAAAAGTAACTTGTTTATTTGCATAGAGCAATTGTAAAGAAATAGTTTTCAGGCACTTAGATGTTTACAGGATAGGAATAACAGGATCCCTTCTTTCAAGAAAGTACAGCAGCATTAGGTTAAACACACTCCTGGACAAATCTTCACAAAGAGTAAAGCTTCCTGCATAGGGATATTAAGCCTGGGGTCTTGGATCTCGGTACCCTCACTGCTCCTCACCTCACCCACTGATTCCCTCTGCTAGTGGTGAACTCACCACGGGGTCCTAACCCCACTACTTCTCCTCTGTGCAGCAGAAACTGCTCGCTATCTTCCCTGAGCCTCTATTTTGCTCCTAAAGCAACTATGACAGAAACTTACTAATCCTAGATAACTCTTTCTATCTTTGATCAACTCTAGACCTGGACCTGTAATACCTCACAATGAGGTAAGGTCCCAGGAAAGACCTTGAGCACATGGGGCTAAACCCCTTTATACTTTTAAATGCTACCACCTAGTGGGCAACCCTTAAAATAATATGGACCCAGGAACAGGGACAGAGCACAAAATGAAGCCCTACTGAAAATAATGGAATACACACTATAGAAATTCCCATTGGCCATTTGCGAGCCAACATACGTTACAGGATGCCAGTATTCGCGTTTTTCAGCAGTAATGCCAGTGGGATCCCTATTTGAGGTGGGTAGAAGCTCCAGGGTTCCCCCTGGACACTTATGCAAACTTCGGATATATTCAGAAGTCCAAGGAACAGCTTTGGACACAAGTAACTTTATTGAATTGTGCAGATTTGAGCAACAACTGGGTCCATCTTTGTGCAACTGCATCTTCAGTTCTACTTTGTAAATAAGCAAAGGTAGATGTTGGAAGAACCCAAGAGCATCATTGCAAGTAAGATCTGATATGTGATTGCAAAGGAGAGTAGACAAAAATCTACTGTCATTAGATCCACATAGAGACTTTCCCATGCTGGTAGCAAAAAGATTGTTTGCCATTGTGGAGATCAGGACTGCATTACTGCTTCTGGCATGAGGCAAACGTGGCAGTTAGAGTTTGTCTGCAGAACAAATACCAGTAAAGGAGCAATAGTCGTACGGAATCTGAATATATTTATAGATTGCTATTATGAGAAACAGCTGCAGAAAGATATACCAGTAACATCTCTCCATCAATATAAGATCTTTCTTTTTGTAGGTTTCCTTGGAAGGAAGTGCTTTGCTGTGTATTGTTCATGAGTATTCCCACTTGTTCTTTAAGAATAAATAATGTATCCCACTATCAACTGAGGGGTTTGTGCAGCTGCGCTGGAAACGTGCTCCTTTTCCATATGCTTAGAGGGAAGTACGTGTCTCAAAGGGTTAATCAGAAGTCATTAAAAATCCTGGCAGAAGCAGAAATATCTACTACGGAAACAAAAAGTACAGATGTTTTTAAACTTTGTCCTTTCAGCCAAAAAGGCTGTAGAAAAGAAATAAATAACAGAAAAAAATGTGCTGAATCTAATATTTTCACCAAAAATGTTTGCTTGAAGGATAAGACATCAGGGTAGATTTATTGTTAACTTTTCAAGGGCCATATGCAAAGCTCTTCCAAAGCACTGAAGATACTCAATGGTTTTCACTAGTACAGTGGTTTGCAATTTATGGGGCTGTTTTCCCTAGTGGGACTTAGAAACTTGGCAGAATAAAGGTCAGTTAGAGAAAAATGCTTTAGTTAATCCTCACAGCCCAGCTTGAAGGTCAATTGGAGTGAGATTGGGGGGTCAACATTTATATGCTTCTTGGAACTATGACTGATTGGCTAATACAATGATATTTACATATGTCTGTAACTTTGTTATAAGCAAAGGGGACCCAGCTAAATGTTAGATCTGAAAATGGGACTTGACCTGAAACAGTCCAAAATGTCTGTGATAAGTAGGGGGTGCTGAGGAGGTGAATCCTTCAGGTACGATCTGTTTGTACAGACAGAACATCAAGAGAAAAGGACAGGAGATTAGGGGGAAGAGTCCCAATCAGGAACAGGACTGGAGTGACAGTAGAAAACTTGATGGACTAGAGCAGATGGAAGACTGGAGTGGAACGGTTCAGGCGAAGTGGAAGAAACAGGAACAGGACAGGAATAGATGGAGAACAATGGCAGAACAGCAAGTGATGAAGTGGACAAAGAATCTGGTACAGGACAGTACGGGCGAGGAATCAGATAAGAATTAGGCAGAGCAGGACAGAACAAGACTTAGAGAAAGGCTTAGAGAAAAGAACTAGGTAGAGCAAAACAGGACATGACGGTGCGGGCATAGAAACAGGACTAGGCAGGGCAGGACAAGACGGTGCGGGCATGGAGAAAGGACTATACAGAGCAGGACATGACATGATGGGTGTAGAGACAGGACTAGGCAGAGCAGGATAGGATGGTGTGGGCATAGAGACAGGACTGGAGCAGGAGAACCGGAGCAGGAAGATTGGAGCAGACTAGGCAAGGTAAGGTACAAACAAGGGAAACAGATTTAGGAACCATGTCTCAGTGCTCAGTAACAATGTATTTTCTCCTACCGCACACCTGTAGTTCACCAATCCTGCAACTGGTGGTGCGTTTCTTCCGTTGACCTGGCCGGGTCCCTTAGCAACGTATGTGTATAGAAAACGGATCCACACACACACTGGTTAATGCAGTCGGGGAGTATCCCCTTTTATTCAGCCACAAAACATTCAACGTTTCGGGGCGGAGCACCCACCCTTCAGGTATCCTGATGAAGGGTGGGTGTTCCTCTTTGTTCTCATAGAAATCGGGAATTGCCATGAAATAGGCTAAATGTTTAGCAGCATGAGGGCCCACTGACACCTGGGCCCACCGGGAGTTTTCCTGGTATCCTGGTGGGCCAGACACTGATCAAAGGCACTGATCAACAGACAGAGGTCTAGTGTCTTTGTGATCTTTGTTAATAATAAGACCGCTTCTGTGTTCCCTTGTATATTTACAATTGATTTTATTGATTTAAAAATGTTACTTTTGGTTTCATCTTTTGCTAAATTGACAAAGTTGACTAACTATTTTAAGATTTCAATTTAAACTGAACCCATAGCGAAGTGTTAAACCCTTCTTTACTTATTAAAACTTCCAGCAAATGGTGACTCACACTAAGAAGAACTTCATATTGGTTCTCCATCACAAAATTCCTAATAAAAAATAAATTGTGTATTCTGACCACAGTAATAGTTGAGAAACAACACAATCTAATCTATTCCATTCCCTGCTCACATTTGGTTCAACCACATCCCTTTTAAGTCAGTGAATGAGAATTTCCAGACCAGCACTGTATAACCTTTTCCATATAGTGGACCAATTATAGACTATTATTCAAAAAGCAAGGTTATAGCTTATTTATTGAACCAGCTATGATAATTCTATAAATATACATCCATGATATGCAATTGGTTTTGTGTGCCCATTTGTGCCGAAATATTATTCTGAAACTTCTGAGTTGCCTCTTGGGAAACCACTGCAAAATCACATTAAAAGAACATGCTTGCTTCAAATTGACCATTTTTAAAGAACATTCACATTCACACTCAACCACAAAAGTCAATTCATTACATAGTAAATTGCCTGGTTTCATAACTGGGTCCCTAAATACCAATAACATTCCAAAATCCTGCAAATATGGCTGCTTGTTAACTAATAAACATTTTTTTTGTTGTTGTTTCAACATCTGCACCAATGATTGTCCACTAAAATATATAAATAATTTTTTATAAATGATATAAAACTCATGTTGTGTTCTAGAGTCAACAACAGGCAAATGGAGCCTAGAGGTATTGGGGGGAGGAAGAGGCAAAGCATGGATGCATGTTTATAAAATATTCTTTATTATATTTAAATTGTATATAGACATTCTGAAACCATGTGTTCTGTATCAAAATATTATAACATGATTATGATAAATTATCAGTTTTATGTCTTAAATGATAATTTAATGTTGGGAGCCATCTTTTTTTTCAGTTCCTCCATGCAATATTCCTCATGACCCAGGCAGTCCGAATTCAGGGATGATCTGCACCCAGTTATGTTTAACAAGGGTTAAAAATAAATATATCAAATGAATATTCCACTTGAGGCATGTTAAGAATATACCCAGATATTATCATATAAATCCAGCATAGTGCAGAGTATATAATGCAGACTGAAATGGAATTTGAGCATGATGTTGACGAGTCATGAAACAGGTCTTTTCCTATCAAATACCTTATAGAAGTTCAGAAAGTGGTGATGAAAGACCCAGCTATAATAAGCAGGTGATTAAAGATCTTGTTAATGATTAAGCCCAAGATATTCTCATGCCACCGCTAGAAGATTTGAGGACTACCTTCTTCAAGAAACCAAGCAAGACTTCAAACTGAAAAAAAATCTTGTCTGCTACTAAAATCCCATTGCACATCCTTTTTAAAAAAATTCAACTAAATTATAAAATAACTTGAATGTTCAAAATACACCTCCCGTTCAGTTAAAATGTTCCCATTTATTCAAACTTTTGTGATTCTTGCTGTTAAAGTTTCAAAAATTTGAATTGAGAAAGCTCAAATACAAAAATAAATGCTCAAATTTACTACTACTGATGACATCATACTGAGATCACTTTGCATCAAATTCACAACATAACATATACTTTTAAGAGCTTTTGAGAACTCTTCTTAATCACAAAAATCATTATAGCCAACCCCTTTTTTGACACACATCTTTAGGGAATTCAAATGAAAGGAAAATATTTAAGGATCATGACAGAAATTGGTTTGGAAGCCAAGTCAGTGGTTGAACATTTTGTAACTTTATAAAGAAATATGTGCATCATGGCTGTTGATACATGGATCAGTTGCCTTGGGGGGAAAATTGTAGTTTGTAGGTCTATTTATAACTGTTTCCTTGGTTGTCTTCTACATTATCAAAACACAGTTGAAAAAGAACATTTCAAACAGAGTAGACTGATTTCTTGATGAATCTGCTCAGGGTCTGGTCATGGTCTTCATTTTAGGAGAGCCTTGATAGAAGTCCCTGCAGCAGACCAAAATATCAATTTGTGTTGAAATGAAATATTGTATAACAAAAATTTTAAGCGTAAATGATACTCAACATGACACAAGTTCAAGAGTTGCCAGTGACACAGCTGTTCAGCCAAAATAAGGGATATCATTATCAACTTGCTGCCTTTTACACAAAATCCAAAGCAACCCATAAAGGGATACTGATTCATTTTAATAATTGTGCCATTGTACTCCTCAAGAACTGTAGTTCGAGTTTTTAAAAAATCTCTATTTGTGATGGCACAGGCCTCAGCACCCTGTAGCAGCTGTGGAAATCAATCTGCTATCTGTATCAGAGAAAGTGGCCACCATCCCAATTTCCACCACTGGCACATGGTAAAACAGTCAGAAATATGAGTGGCTGTACTGCTTGGAAAAAAGATTCCTTTTAAAAACTAAAAGTGCCCTCCCCAGGACATAGGATCCAGCAGAGAACTCTGGCATAGTTAATGAAAACATGAAAAATACTTTAAGTAAGGAGAGACCTCTTCTGATTCCCAAAAATCAATATATTCACCCTTTTTTGATGGCCTAAGCATCTCTATGAAATTCAAATAAAAGAGAAATATTTGTAGAGCAAGAGAGAAATTGGTTTGGAAGCCAAAGTCAACGGTTGAACATTTTGTAGCTTTACAAAGAAATTTGTGCATCATGGTTGTTGATGGGAAAGTTCAGTTGATCAGTTGTCTTGGGAAAAACTTGTACCTTGTAGGTCTATTTATATCTAGTTACTTAGGTTGTCTTCTGCATAATCAAAACACAGGGGAAAAGAACAGTTCATCCAGACTAGACTGATTTCTTCCTGAATCAGCTAAAGGTTTAGTCATGGTCTTAATTTTTCAGATAATAAAAGGCAAAATAAATTAGTCTAGAATCCACAACGCTACAGAATCTGTTACCTTTAGTTAACTTTTACTTTTTCACAAATAATTGAACTGCCATATAGTATATCATTACACTGTGGGCATATGATAGGATTCCAGTGAACAATAATATAAGGTCCTCAGGATCAAGACAGGAAATGGAACTGTAGAAAAGGAACTCAGGAAATAAAGGCTTAGACAAGGCAGAATGGGAAAATAATCCAGCACTGGTTGAAAGAAAAAGCAGGCTTAAATAGCTCCTTATTTGGGCTTCTGCCTACAGCTGGGTCATAGCGGTGGACCAGGGAATACAGACAGGAGGCAAAGACTTGGATATCAATGAACAAGCTCAATCCATACTGCATCCTTTGGCTCAATCAGGAGGCACAGAGGCCAGTAAACACCCAGTCCTTGGTTTTATATCAGTGAGTTCCTGACACCAAGCCACCATCTACAAGGAGTTAATTTGTTCTTGTTGTATGTGAGGTTTCCTTTCAGTATTTTGTTTGCCTCCCATAGTCCAAAGACATGCAGCTAGTTTAATTTACTCCTGATAAAATGTTAGCTTTGAAAATTCCCCTGGGTCAGGGACTGAGTTAAAAGACATATCATTTCTGAAAAGTCCTGTCATTTTATTCATAATTAATTATATAAGTATATAAAACATCATATTACACTGCACTCACCGAAATGTTGGCTCAATAAATGTATTTTTTGTTCACCACTATAGAGTGGTGAACAAAAAATACATTTATTGAGCCAACATTTCGGTCTCAATAGAGACCTATATCAAGGTCCATTTATAAGGATATATAATTTAAAGGGTATTCATGGCTTTTTTGTAATATATATATATATATATATATATATATATATATACACACATACACATACCCCATACTATAGAGCTTAAGATCACTATAATCTTGGATATTATACATAATCAAGACATCTGTCATCAACCGCAGGGTATTCCACAACCTCACTGCCCTCAACATAGAAAACCATTTTAGCTGCTTCAAGTTATAGTTCATTTCCTCTAGTCTAAAATAAATAATCCATTCATTTATTTTCAGACCAAATAACGTATATTATGCATTTAAAGATGAACATAACTAACATGATTATACTTGTGATGTAAAACATGTAATAATCATATGGAGTCATCTCAGAAACAATGTTTTTTTTGCTATATATCAACTTAACATCTAAACATGGCATTTTTTTCATTTGGTAACAGGGACTATGCGCCTGCTTTTCACGAGTCGTGTATTCTGCACATTTAGTCTATAAAAGCATCTGAATAAGCTCATAGCACCAAGAGAACTATATCTATTCCCAAACAATTTGACCTACTCTGTGGTTTATCTTATTAACTTGTGGTTTGGCTTGTCTGAAAATTTTTTTGGTTCACTACCAAAGAAAACTGCAAACATCTGCTGAAAGCCTTTTTAAAATATTAAACAGACACTATCACACAAATGGAGTTGTTTTGCTTGATGCATGCTCAAGGTAAGAATTTAAAATTCACTTTGGTTTATCTTGAGTGATCTTAAAGAGTTCCTAGCAAGCTATTTGTAAGAAAAGAATAAGTAAAGATGAGGGAACTAGACACCTTTCGTGGTGGGAAGGTTGTAATATTTTAAAACCAATATAAATAAATATATATATATATATATATATATATATATATATCTTTTTTTTAACAAATGGGACACATGTTTAATGAAAATACAACTTGATATCAGGAAACATATTAAAGCTGAATATTGGCAACTAATGAATTGAGAATTCATTAAATGGAAAGAAGAATTTGGTCTTAAACTATTTGAAGAGGAGCCAATATACAGAAATAAAATGGAGAAAAAAAAGCAAATGCTTGCACAATAGTGAAGAACATTTGTAAGTAAAGTAGTGTTTTGTGAGCTGAAATTAAATCATTAAAAAGGAGAACAGGAATGTAAACGTTTAATGAGAAGTAGAAGACCTTGTGTAAGGTAACACTTATTTTCATTGGTAATGGAAGACATAAATCCTGAATTACCCCAATAATGTCATTGCCATAAGATTTAAAATTACCCTGCTGAATCTTGATCTTGTTGCAACATTTTCTCATAAAGATCTATGCCTCCAAAGATGCCCCAGTAGCTCCCAGTCTTCTTCTCTGCTGATTCACTACACATGCTCTGTGCTGCTGTCACTTACAACCATCTCTGTAGCATCTACTTATATGACAGGAGAACCTTATCTTTTGATACAGATTCGTGTTTTTGCAACTGGCGAAAATTTATCCGAACCTTGCGTTAGAATATTGCCATGTGATTTGTTTGGCTGAAAAAAAATCATCTTTTTATTGTATTTCATGAGAGAGAAAACTCGAAAATAAAACGCCCATTGACTCATCCGTTGTTTTACAAAAATTGTTCAATGATTATAATGCGTTTGACATTAGAAAAACAGGGAGCAAAATTGAAAAAACGGGAGGAAAAAAGATGCCTATTGACATCGTTGCAGTTGAGTAAATTTCAGTGAGATTTTGCCATTTCTGCAAATTTTTCCATGGTTTTGAGATTTCTGGGGTAAAGCAAAACAGAACAGTTTTGTTCATCATTACATATTGGTATTTAGGGTTTGGTTCTTCTTTAAAAGCAAGCAGAAGGCATACAATTGAGTACAAGTAAAGCCTATGAACATATTTCAGGAGAGAGATTATAAGTTCTAAATGCCTCTCGATACATCTTGTTGGTTCCACATATAGTATGTATTGCCTTCAAAATTCATCTAAACATCAATATAACTGAGAGTCTGTAGACCTGTAGTGAGTATACAGGTATGGGATCCGTTATCTGGAAACCTGTTATCCAGAGTCCTGAATGATAGAAAGGCCGTATCCCATAGAATTCATTTTATCCAAATAATCAAAATTTTTAAAAATGGTTTCCTTTTTCTTTGTAATAATAAAGCAATACCTTGTACTTGATCCCAACTAAGATATAATTAATCCTTACTGGAAGCAAACCCAACCTTTTGGGTTTATTTTATGTTTGCATAATTTTCTAGTAGACTTAAAGGGGAAGTAAAGTCTAAAATTTAATAAGGCTACAAATGCTGTATTTTGTATACTAAACATAAACATGAACTTACTGCATCACAAGCCAAATCAAACAAATGATTTCTGCTTTCAAAGTTGGCCACAGGGGGTCACCATCTTGTAACTTTGTTAAACATCTTTGCAAGACCAAGACTGTGCACATGCTCAGTGTGGTCTGGGCTGCTTAGGGATCGTCATAAATGATCAAAACAGCACAAGTCAAATAATATCTGCCAGAAGCCGATACAGCAAGACTGATTAATAATCAGAATATACAGACTGCACTGGGTCCTGTGTTGTCATGTAATCTAATGTGGATTTTATAGTTTTTGTATTGTTTAATACAAAATTTCTCCAACTCTGCAGAATCAGTGGCTGCAGCAAAATAATCCTCCAAATAGAATCCCAGTTTATCTGTTTAAATCTGGCTCCATGATCTTTTACCCTGCAACTGGAGTTGGGGATCTAAAGGCAAAAATAAAATCCAAAACACATCTCTACACAGTCACTGACTGCTCTACAGGGAAACAAACAAAGCTGCTTGAGTTCTGCATGGCAGGGAAGTAAGGCGGGGGCTCCCCCTGCTGTTCATAAGTATAATTGTTTCCCTGCTGTCAAAGATTAGGTAGGGGGCGCTGTAGAGTCTGAAGGGAAAGGGCGAGTCCTTGAGGCAGGGGCTGTATGTGCCAAGGGGAAACTTGAAGGGAAGCAGGAACAGGTAGATGAGGGCGAAGAGTCAGACTGGAACAGGACGGATAGGACGACGATCAGGACTGGACAAGACAGGAAGAAGAGGACGACGATCAGGACTGGACAAGACAGGAAGAAGAGGGCGACGACTCAACAGGAAAGGACTGGACGTGGCAGGAGTGGAACGGCTAGGATGGGACAGGACGGTGCGGGCGTAGATCAAACTGGGGGATCGAGTGCAGAGAGGGAGACTGGAGCAGGATAGCAAGAGAGGGAGACTGGAGCAGGATAGCAAGAGAGGGAGACTGGAGCAGGATAGCAAGAAGGGACTGGAAGCAGAATAGCAAGAGAGGAGTACAAGGTAGGGTTGGAACAAGGTCGAGGCTAGAAAGGTACAAGATAGGAAAGGTAAGCAGGACAAGACAAGGCAGACTAACAAGGGAGAAGGGGCAAGAGCTAGAAACCTAGTTAGGGGCGATGCCACAGTACTAGAAAACCATGCAATGCTCTGGCAAGGAGTGGTCTGAGAGCTGCCCTTAAATAGGGAAGAGGCAGCCCTGATTGGTTGATTAAGATAGGCAGCAGCTGAGCTGGGGCTGGAGAGGCCAATCAGGCGGCAGCTGGGCTGGGACTGCAGAGGCCAGGTTACACACAGTGAGTAACCCTACAGGCTGCTCACCTGGCCAAATGGTTAGGGTATCGTGCCAGAAACCCAAAGGTCCCCGGCTCGACTCCCAGCAATACCTGACAGTATCCCCCCCCTCACAAGGCGACTCCCAGGCGCCACAGTGACCAACATTTTCGTGCACCTGGGGAACTGGCAATGCTATGGGCAGAACTAACCACATGGGTGCCCAACTAGAAGGTAATGCTATTGTATTAGCCACCCTGGAACTTGGCAGAGCCACCCTGGCGGGTGCCCTGATGCTCGGCAGAGCCACCCTGGCGGGTGCCCTGGGACTCGGAAGAGCCACCCTGGCGGGTGCCCTGGGACTCGGAAGAGCCACCCTGGCGGGTGCCCTGGGACTCGGAAGAGCCACCCTGGCGGGTGCTCTGGGACCTGGAAGAGCCACCCTCACGGGTGCTCTGATACTTGGTAGAACCACCCTCACGGGTGCTCTGATACTAGGTAGAGCCACCCTGGCGGGTGCTCTGGGACCTGGAGGAGCCACCCTCACGGGTGCTCTGATACTTGGTAGAGCCACCCTGGTGGGTGCTCTGGGACTCGGAAGAGCCACCCTGGCGGGTGCTCTGATACTCGGTAGAGCCACCCTGGCGGGTGCTCTGGGTCTCAGAAGAGCCACCCTGGCGGGTGCTCTGGGACTCAGAAGAGCCACCCTGGCGGGTGCCCAGGTGTTTGGCAGAGCCACCCATGCGGGTGCCCTGGGACTTGGCAACAGTATAGGCAACTCCACCCTCGCGGGTGCCCTCCACATGAGTGCCTGGGTTTTGAATGTTATTTTAAGGGTTGGTACAGTCACTGTGTTAAGACACTGCAGAAGCCCCACCTCTGAGGGCACAGGACAAGGCAGAAGCCCCCCATCTCGGGGCACAGGATCAGGCAGAAGCCCCACTTCTGGGAGCACAGGAACAGGCAGAAGCCCCACTTCTGGGAGCACAGGATCAGGCAGAAGCCCCACTTCTGGGGGCACAAGATCAGGCAGAAGCCCCACTTCTGGGGGCACAAGATCAGGCAGAAGCCCCACTTCTGGGGGCACAGGATCAGGCAGAAGTCCCACTTCTGGGGGCACAGGATCAGGCAGAAGCCCCACTTCTGGGGGCACAGGATCAGGCAAAAGCCCCACTTCTGGGGGCACAGGACAAGGCATGGGTACAGGAGGCAGCTGCTGTTGAGCCGGCACAAGTGCAGGAGGCAGCCAGTGGGGAGCCAGTCGCCGGGGAAGCCTAGCTGAAGCCATGGGCAGCGGAGGCTGCTGGGGAACCGGCTCTGGAGCTGAAGGCAATGGCGGTTGCAGGGAAGGCCCCACTGGAACTGTAGGCAGCCGATGCTGCTGGGTAGACCCCTTTGGAGCTGTGGCCAGCCGATGCTGCTGGGTAGACCCCTTTGGAGCTGTGGCCAGCCGATGCTGCTGGGTAGGCCCCTCTGGAGCTGTGGCCAGCCGATGCTGCTGGGTAGGCCCCTCTGGAGCTGTGGCCAGCCGATGCTGCTGGGTAGGCCCCTCTGGAGCTGTGGCCAGCCGATGCTGCTGGGTAGGCCCCTCTGGAGCTGTGGCCAGCCGATGCTGCTGGGTAGGCCCCTCTGGAGCTGTGGCCAGCCGATGCTGCTGGGTAGGCCCCTCTGGAGCTGTGGCCAGCCGATGCTGCTGGGTAGGCCCCTCTGGAGCTGTGGCCAGCCGATGCTGCTGGGTAGGCCCCTCTGGAGCTGTGGCCAGCCGATGCTGCTGGGTAGGCCCCTCTGGAGCTGTGGGCAGCCGATGCTGCTGGGTAGGCCCCTCTGGAGCTGTGGGCAGCCGATGCTGCTGGGTAGGCCCCTCTGGAGCTGTGGGCAGCCGATGCTGCTGGGTAGGCCCCTCTGGAGCTGTGGGCAGCCGAGGCTGCAGGGGAAGCAGTTGCTGAGGAGTGGCAGGCCCGGGAACCGAAGCAGACTGCAGAGGGATAGCCGGCCCTGGAACTGGAGCAGACTGTGGAGGGATAGCCGGCCCTGGAACTGGAGCAGACTGCGGAGGGATAGCCGGCCCTGGAACTGGAGCAGACTGCGGAGGGATAGCCGGCCCTGGAACTGGAGCAGACTGCGGAGGGATAGCCGGCCCTGGAACTGGAGCAAATTTATCTAGGAATGCCAACAGAAACTGAGCAGTATCGTAGATTATAGGGGATTTACTGCACAGTAAGTTCTCGGCCCAGTAACGAGCTTCACCTTCTAGCAGGAAGAAAATGATTTCCGAAACTTGCTCGACTGGAGGAGCACTTAGAAAGTGTTTTTTCTCTGAAAGGAGCAGGACTTCCTCTAGAAAGATAGGAATTTTACTTGGGGAGCCATCACAGTATCTGCGGGTCAAAATAGAATATTCAGTCTTTTTGGGAATCCGGTCAGAAGGCACAGGAACAGCCCTTGCAGACTCTTTTGGCCAGAGCATTCTGTCAAAGATTAGGTAGGGGGCGCTGTAGAGTCTGAAGGGAAAGGGCGAGTCCTTGAGGCAGGGGCTGTATGTGCCAAGGGGAAACTTGAAGGGAAGCAGGAACAGGTAGATGAGGAAGAAGAGGGCGACGACTCAACAGGAAAGGAGTGGAACGGCTAGGATGGGACAGGACGGTGCGGGCGTAGATCAAACTGGGGGATCGAGTGCAGAGAGGGAGACTGGAGCAGGATAGCAAGAGAGGGAGACTGGAGCAGGATAGCAAGAGAGGGAGACTGGAGCAGGATAGCAAGAGAGGGAGACTGGAGCAGGATAGCAAGAGAGGGAGACTGGAGCAGGATAGCAAGAGAGGGAGACTGGAGCAGGATAGCAAGAGAGGGAGACTGGAGCAGGATAGCAAGAGAGGGAGACTGGAGCAGGATAGCAAGAGAGGGAGACTGGAGCAGGATAGCAAGAGAGGGAGACTGGAGCAGGATAGCAAGAGAGGGAGACTGGAGCAGGATAGCAAGAGAGGGAGACTGGAGCAGGATAGCAAGAGAGGGAGACTGGAGCAGGATAGCAAGAGAGGGAGACTGGAGCAGGATAGCAAGAAGGGACTGGAAGCAGAATAGCAAGAGAGGAGTACAAGGTAGGGTTGGAACAAGGTCGAGGCTAGAAAGGTACAAGATAGGAAAGGTAAGCAGGACAAGACAAGGCAGACTAACAAGGGAGAAGGGGCAAGAGCTAGAAACCTAGTTAGGGGCAATGCCGCAGTACTAGAAAACCATGCAATGCTCTGGCAAGGAGTGGTCTGAGAGCTGCCCTTAAATAGGGAAGAGGCAGCCCTGATTGGTTGATTAAGATAGGCAGCAGCTGAGCTGGGGCTGGAGAGGCCAATCAGGCGGCAGCTGGGCTGGGACTGCAGAGGCCAGGTTACACACAGTGAGTAACCCTACAGGCTGCTCACCTGGCCAAATGGTTAGGGTATCGAGCCAGAAACCCAAAGGTCCCCGGCTCGACTCCCAGCAATACCTGACACCTGCAGAGCAGTGGGGACGTCTGACAATTCCTATCCACAGCAGTAAATGAAGGGAGAATTTCACTGCATACAGTCAGGTTTCTTATAAAAATGGTACACATTTTTCAATTAAAGTATATTGGAGATGGATTTCTTGTTCATTGAAGAAAGTAAAAATGGGATTTTATATTTTTTTTGCCTTTATATGCCCTTTAAGGTATGAAGATTCAAATTATGGAAAGATCCCTTATCTTGAAAACCCTAGGTCCCAAGCATTCTGGATAACAGGTCCCATACCTGTACCACTAATGATACTTATTATGTGTTAAGACTTTGCTTATGAATGAGTCAGTAGTGCCTATTTGACCATAGGAAGTCACAATATTCATACTGTGCACTGTATAACCAGTTCAAAATTGATGATATATTTGCTTATATAATGTTATGAGCAAATAGTTTTTGATCCCTGTAGATCCACATAATTTCTCTCTGGGAGAGGGTTTTTGTTCCAATAATTTGTTTGTGAACTCTACAAATATCTGAATATATATGAATTTTTCAAGCTCCTCGTTTGGCATTCGGGGAAATGGCTTGAAAGATTAGGCTTCTTTTTTTTCTATCCCTAATTCAAACCAGAAATCTCACTTTTTAAAGTCTGGCTATTCTGTCTACATGTTCTTCCCCACATGGGCACTGAATAATATTAACCGCATTCCTTGACAAACGAGTAATATGTTCTCTTCAAAGTGGTGTAATGAAATGTATTTATGCTTCAAACTATTTTTATTTTGCATTCATTGCAGAATCCACATCCAATAAAATTTTACCTTTTTATTATTTTTCTGTAGATTCAAACTGAAAGAGGGTAATTTGTTGATTGCAAATTGCCATCGGTCCCTGTGTTACCCTTATGAATACAGCATTATCTGAGTTTGCCAGCACTGTATTCATGAGGGGTGTGTGAGGGAGGCACATAGGTGTACAACCTTCTGCCCCCTAACTTGCTCATCATTTAGCACAGGCTACACAAAATTCAAATGGGTATTTTTGAGGAAAATTCCTCTTTCCAATTAAATTGTACTGTAGAATGTATTTATATAAATATTTAACAGTCAATTGTCAGTGTCAAGCAGAGAAGCAAACTCTGCCTTGCTGCCATATCTGAAAGCGCCATGTCTATTGTTAAACCAGGGGGCAAATTCACTAAACGACGAAGCGCCTAATGCTAGCGTGAATTTGCCAGCGTAGCGCATTTTCATTAATTCGCCGATTCACTAACAGACGCTGGTGTAAATTCGCTAGTGTTACTTCACACCCTTACGCCTGGCGAATTTGCGCAACGGACGTAACTATGCAAATTCACTGACGCGCGAATTATTCTGAACGCTACCTTTTACTTCCTTCGCCACCTCAGACCAGGCGAAGTGCAATAGAGTAGATAGGGATTGCTTCAAAAAAGTTAAACATTTTTCTAAGTCCTAAAAAAACGCTGGCGTTTTTTCTTTTTTATGGGTGATAGGTTGAAAAAGATCGAACATTTTTTTGGGGCTCCCCTCCTTCCCCCCCTACATTTCCTTACTCATGGCAACTTAACTATACAGTGGGCACATGTGTAGGGCAAAATAATTTTTTTTTTATTGTCGTATAATAATTTTCGCACGTCACAATTATTTTGACGCCCATTGGCTTCAATACGTTTCGTGATTTTTTTCGCTGCTTTGCAAATTTTTTCGGAGTTTTGCAAACTTTTTAGCAAAGCGAAACAGGACAGATTCGCTCATCAATACTCCTAGGAGACAGTAAGGATGGGAAGGAATATTCACACAAATCCTAATGGAATGGATCCCCTCCAGTGGAAACATCTCTGGTAAGAATATGAATCCCTGTACACACTGTGGTCCCAACTCCCTACACTTTGTGGACATTGCCTGGAAGTCCTCACTCCACTCTACTTCTCCTGTCTTGAATGTCTAACTAACAACTCCTGAGAGTTTGCAATGAGAAAAACTGCTATCCACCGCCTTTACCTCATTTATGGTGTTTTTGCTCCATGGCTTCTCTACGATATTGTTCAACGTATGGCTCAAAGCTTGAAACATGTAATGCTCCTAGCACACCAACCTCCGCTACTGTGTGAAGACAAAAGTGGACAGGAACTAAGTACAAGAACAAGTCATGCTACCCCTTGGTCAGTTGGGAAACTTCCCTTCCAAACAGGGTTACAACCCCCGGACTCAGCGGTAACGTTGGTGGTCATAGTTGCAGTGTGAATGGAATACACAAAACACTGGTGATCAATCAAAATTATTATTTTTACAATGTAATCATGCAAAAGAGAATGCACTTATAAAGGGCCAAGTTATTTCCAGTGAAGAGCTTTAAAATTCTCTTGGGCTTCTTCATTTAAAGGGGACCTGCCACCCTAAATAATTTTCTTTCGTGTTAGTTGAGTAACATAAACTTTACTTACACTATACTTATTATTTAAATTTTGTTTCCTTCAGTCTTGGAATTACTCAATCACAGCAAGGAGGCGGAAGCCATGTTGTGGACACTGTTTATTAAGATAAATTGTGCATCTACCCAAAATCTTGAACCTAATGCCCATGTGCAGTGCCCTAGATAATTATAGAGCCTGAGGAGGGAAGGGACAATGGGGCAAATTCACTAAGATTCGTAGTTGCGCCAGGCGCAACTTCACCGCGCTTCACCGCACTTCGCCAGGCGTAGTTTCGCCAGCGCTCCGCAAATTCACTAAAATCCGAAGTTGCGCACAGGGGTAGCGTAAGGTTGTGAAGTTGCGCTAGCGTTGATTTGCTAAGTGAAGCAAAGTTACACTAGCGAAGGTTAATTTGCATACGGCGCCAAATTCAAATTTCAATGGCGGAATACGTACAATCACTACAAATGCCTGGGAAACTTTCAAAACATCAAATAAAATTTTTATTTTGCCCTACACATGTGCCCACTGTATAGTTAAGTTGCCATGAGTTAGGAAATGTAGGGGGGAAGGAGGGGAGCCCCAAAAAAATCTCGATCTTTTTCAGCCTATCACCCATAATATAGAAAACACGCCAGTGTTTTTTGGGACTTAGAAAAAATTTGAACTTTTTTGGAAGCAATCCCTATCTACTCTATTGCGCTTCGCCTGGTCTGAGGTGGCGAAGGAAGTCTAGCGTAAAAGGTAGCGTTCAGTACACTGCGCGCGTTAGTGAATTTGCGTAGTTACGTCCGTAGCGAAAATTCGCCAGGCGTAAGGGTGCAAAGTAACACTAGCGAATCTACGCCAGCGTTTGTTAGTGAATTTGCGAAGTAACGAAAATGCCCAACGCTAGCGAATTAACGCTAGCGTTCGGCGCTTAGTGAATTTGCCCCAATGTGAGAAGTGCAGTGACATGTAGGAAGTGCTGAATGGAAAGTGAAAGTAATTAAATGCCCTACCTCTATGCCTAAGGCATAGAGGTGGGCAGATTATATTTGATTGACAGCTCAGATATTTAAACACCATTATAACAGGTATGGATGTTGTTTGAATGAAAAAAAAATAGTTTTTCATGTTTAATTTGCTATGGACTTTAATTATGCAGCTTTTTATGTGTAGATGACAGGTCCATTTTAAGGACACAAACTCTGTTTCTAAATTTCCAATGATTAATTTAATGTATACAACCAAATCCTTTTTATTGAACTCATTGAGAGCCAAATAGAAGTATAATAAATAGCATATTGTCAACTGTTTACCCATCCTAACCAACGCTAAGCAGAAGATTCCATTGAAGGGCACATTCTCTTCTCATTGAAATAAACAATTAAGCCGCTCAATAGTGCGAGGCCAGAAACAGAACTTTCCACGAAAATCAACAGTTCTCAGCAAAAATTCACTTGTCCGTCTGTAAAGGAGAAATACAAACCTATTTTTAATACCATGTGAGTACACAACTGATGCGCAATTAGTGGCGAGAAATAAAAACTATCTATAGTAAAATGCTGGTTTGAAAGATTCTCCAATTACATAGGGAGACACATGAGTCACTTCTTGATTATTTTGTGAAATAACAAAAGTTAGTAGCGATGGGATGTATCCGATCGGTTCTCATGAAACTATCAGCCAAAACACAGAGGACTATTTTTGTGACTTCCAATTTCTACAGTACATCTCTGTCTCAGGGTTTTCTTGGGGGAGAGGGGGGATTTAACGTTACCATATTTTTTTTTTTCAAGTCAAAACAAATGCTTTTTCTACATGTGATTATTATGTGGACTTTGTAATTACAAGGTCTGGGGAGGATGCAGTGGCATTTAACTTTATTATATATAAACTATGTTTATGTTATAAAACTTCTTGTTGGTGCGTGACGGATCAAAGTGGAATTGTGAGAATTGCTTAATACCTTGGATGCCAGGCATGTTCCGAAAATGAAGTGACTATCCTAAAATTTTTATTTTAAAAACAGGTATGGGATCTGTTATCCAGAAATCCATTATCCAGAAAGTATTCATCAATTCCGGATGCACACAAGGATTTTTAGAAAAGTAAAAACTTAACTTTTATTTAATGTATCATTAAAAGAAAACAGGCCAACGTTTCGGTCCCCATCTTGGACCTTTATCAAGACATTGTTTTCAGGTTAAAATCACAATAAATAGATAAAAACAAATTGGTGAACCAATCAGTACACAACTGCGTCAAATGACACCACTGCGTCAAATGACACCACAAATACTTAGAAAATACTATTAAATATAAATTTAATGGGTGTGTCATTGTTACAATGTGGCAAAAGAAGTTGTTAATAGTGGTTCGCAAATAGTTGCAAAAAATAAGTTACTTCAATAAAGAGACACATATTATGTGTCTCTCGATATTCGACTGGGAATTAAAATCCTTCGACTTCGAATATCGAAGTCGAAGGATTTTAGCGCTAATACTTCGATCGTTCGATCGAAGGAATAATTCTTCGATCGAACGATTAAATCCTTCGAATCGAACGATTCGAAGGATTTTAATCCAACGATCGAAGGATTATCCTTCGACCAAAAAAATGTAGGCAAGCCTATGGGGACCTTCCCCATAGGCTAACTTTGACTTCGGTAGCTTTTAGATGGCGAACTAGGGGGTCGAAGTTTTTTCTTAAAGAGACAGTACTTCGACTATCGAATAGTCGAATAGTCGAACGATTTTTAGTTCGAATCCTTCGATTCGAAGTTGTAGTCGAAGCCGATGGTCAAAGTAGCCCAAAAAACACTTCAAAATTCGAAGTTTTTTTACTTCGAATCCTTCACTCGAAGTTAGTTAAAAAGTTACATTTTTTTACCATGCACCTGGGTAGTAAAAAGACAAGCGGTGTGCCACCTTATGGACTATATATATATATATATATATATATATTTTTTTTTTTTTTTTTTTTCTCCTCTTACTTAGAGGCGTTTAAATGTGATCACTAGGCTTGCAGGGCGAAGGATGAAAAATACCCATTTGCTTGGGAAATCCCCTATTAGGTTTTTCCTCTATTTGTATTAGGAGTCCTGGTACATGTAACGTGGATATCTGGGTAGGATAGTGTTCCTTATTGGCCTGGGTGGGTGGTGACCACTTCATGAGGAGTTTGATACAGTAAATGGGAGCAGGTTGCTCCTTTTCTTTGGCCTACACCTGTGGAATAGAGTGGATAGTGCTGGGGAGCCTGAGACACAAGCGAGTAAAGTGAGTAAGCCTATAGTGATGTCAGAGAACAGGGAAACCGCAAATAAGGTATTAGATAGTGGTGCTGTAGGTATAGCTCTGGTAATAGTCCTTTGTATGATTTGCTATTTTCTGTTGTATTTTACATTTTTATTAAATGTGAATAAAGTAAATGCATTGTCTGCTCCTTATACAAATTTTCTCTTCTCCTTGATTGGGCTTCTGCTTATCCTTCTAGCCAAGAGCTCTGCTGCCTACTCACAGGAACTGTGAGAAACTGTCAATGAAGGAGTAATGACATTTGAGCATTGCCAGTGAAATATTTAAAGGAAAATTAAAGCCTAAAAATGAACAAGGCTATTAATGCTGTATTTTATAAGCTGATCTTATTTTACCAGCCTAGAGGTTGAGCAGCCCTGTAACAGTAATGATCCAGTCCTTCAAAGTTCCCCCCTACAGCTCCTCATCTTGGATTTTGTTAGGCTAACTTTTGTGTGTCAGCGGCACTGCACATGCTCAGTGGGCTATGGGCTGCTGCTGAGAAACTGTTTAAGCAGTTTAAGCAGAAAGTGTGGTGCCATCTGTTATAGGAGTGTCAGGGCTGTATTTAGGTTTGGAGTAATCTGCATTCATTTCAGGTACAGGATCTATTATATAAAATGCTTGGGACCTGTTATTTTCTGGATAAGGAATCTTTTTGTAATTTGAATTACCATGCTTTAGGCTTACTGGACGTTTGTTGTCTGTGATAAATCTTGGCTACCACAGGTGTAAAAAATTCCCTTGTGTCCTTTTGATTTTTATTTACAAATAGATCTTTCCAGCTGACACAAGGTTACCCGTTCCACCTAAATATTCAGAAGGGTTTTTTTTACAGAGAGAGCTGTGAAGATGTGGAATTCTTTCCCTGAATCAGTCGCACATGCTGATACATTAGATAGCTTTAAGAAGGGGTTGGATGGTGTTTAGCAAGTGAAGGAAAACAGGGTTATGGGAGATAGCTCATAGTACAAGTTGATCCAAGGACTAGTCTGATTTTGGAGTCAGGAAGGAATGTTTTCCCCCTCTGAGGCAAATTGGAGAGGCTTCAGATGGGGTGTTTGCCTTCCTCTGGATCAACTGGCAGTTAGGCAGGTTAAACTTGATGGACGCATGTCTTTTTTATTGTTATGTTATTATGACTTAAATGTTATCTAAAATGCAAATCGTTGGGTGGGGAAACATACACAGCACAAAGTTTTCTTGCGGTAACCAAGATTTATCGCTGGCGACAAAACACCCTGGGGCCGATTCACAAAGGGTCGAATATTGAGGGTTAATTAACCCTCGATATTCGACTGGGAATTAAAATCCTTCGACTTCGAATATCGAAGTCGAAGGATTTTAGCGCAAATAGTGCGATCGAACGATCAAAGGATTTTAATCCAACGATCGAAGGAATATCCTTCGATCAAAAAAACTTAGGAAAGCCTATGGGGACCTTCCCCATAGGCTAACATTGAGTTCGGTAGCTTTTAGATGGCGAACTAGGGGGTCGAAGTTTTTTCTTAAAGAGACAGTACTTCGACTATCGAATGGTCGAATAGTTGAACGATTTTTAGTTCGAATCCTTCGATTCGAAGTCATGGTCGAAGGTCGAAGTAGCCCATTCGATGGTCGAAGTAGCCCAAAAAACACTTCAAAATTCGAAGTTTTTTTACTTCGAATCCTTCACTCGAAGTTAGTGAAAAAGTTACATTTTTTTACCATGCACCTGGGTAGTAAAAAGACAAGCGGTGTGCCACCCTATGGACTATATATATATATATATATATATATATATATATATATATATATATATTTTTTTTTTTTTTTTTTTTTTTTTTTTCTCCTCTTACTTAGAGGCGTTTAAATGTGATCACTAGGCTTGCAGGGCGAAGGATGAAAAATACCCATTTGCTTGGGAAATCCCCTATTAGGTTTTTCCTCTATTTGTATTAGGAGTCCTGGTACATGTAACGTGGATATCTGGGTAGGATAGTGTTCCTTATTGGCCTGGGTGGGTGGTGACCACTTCATGAGGAGTTTGATACAGTAAATGGGAGCAGGTTGCTCCTCTTCTTTGGCCTACACCTGTGGAACAGAGTGGATAGTGCTGGGGAGCCTGAGACACAAGCGAGTAAAGTGAGTAAGCCTATAGTGATGTCAGGGAACAGGGAAACCGCGAATAAGGTATTAGATAGTGGTGCTGTAGGTATAGCTCTGGTAATAGTACAGTGTAAGGTAGACAGGTTGAGCGAGAAAGAGCAGTTCTGAGCTCCAGTAAGGTGATACTGGCTGTAGAAAGGTTCCACTGAAGGTGATCCACAGGTTCAAACGGGGATACAATGGGGCCAACCTTTGACTAAGGGCTTCTGAGAAACATAATACACATTAAAGGTATCATTTTTTGTAAAAAGGAATTATAAATTAAACTATATTTTAAACATTTTTAACTGTTTATAATTTGTTTCTACTTTATTATAGTCCACATAGTGTCAGCCTTGTTTAGTCAAATCTCAATCAGTGCCTGGCAAATTTTCAGAATATTTGCTTTTAACAACCAGAGGGGTTGTTTACTAATTGCAGGGGAAGGGTGTAAAGTGGTAAATAACCCCTGTCTCTAATACATTTCCCATATATCATGGTGACTATTTATGGGCAGTGTTGCTTTGGCTGTCACCTTGACCTCCATTTCAGGGTTGCCATTTAATTATGGCTCCAAAATGTTATCTTTGCCATATGCTATCTGATGAACCTTCAGGCATTGATAATGGAAAGGTAGATTCAACCAGCCACAGACAGTTCTGTTATTTGTTGGATTGAAGTCTAAATGATGAGATCAACTCAGCTTGGCTCACCATTGCCAGGTGGCTAAACAAGTAGATCTTTCCATTTAAGGACAACTTTATCAGCAAGAACAGACAATTTTCGACTTGTGTTGCCACTAGCCCTTGTTATGGGCTTTTTAGCTCACAACACTGCTGGCCATTATTTTGGGCTTTTTGATTTGCATGGTAGTTGGCTTTTGGTCTGGCCTTTTTGGCTCATGTGGCTGCTGGCCCTTGGTCTGACTTTTTTGGCTCATGATGCCACTGACCCTTTTTATGGGCTTTATGGCTCAAGAGGCCGTGGCCATTATTTTGGGCTTTTTGATCTGGCCTTTTTGGCTCATGTGGCTGCTGGCCCTTGATCTGGCCTTTTTGGATCATGTGGCCCCTGGCCCATGGTCTGACCTTTTTGGCTGATGTAGCCACTGGCCCATGGTCTGACTTTTTGTCTTACATGGCCACTGGCCGTTGGTATGACCTTTTTGGCTAGCATTGCCACTGGTTTGGCATTTATGGCTCTCATGTATGCTGGCCATTGGTTTGGCATGTTTGGCTTGCATGGCCATAGAACCTTGATTTGGCCACTTGTGTGGCAGCTGGCCCTTGGTTTGGCTTCTTTGGCTTGCTTGGTTGCTAGCCCATGTTTTGGCCTTGGGACTTGTGTGGTCACTGGCCTATGTTTTGGCATTGTCAATCGCATGGCTGCTGCCCTATACCTGCTGCCTTGTGCCTGCTGGTCTTTTTCATTGCTCTTGGTGCATGGGTTGCTAGTCTTTGCGGCAGCCATTGGCTTGTGTGTTTGCTGGCCTTTGCTTTGACAGCATGGTTGCTGGCATTGTTGTATCTTTGGCAGGCATGGCTGCTGATCTTGCTACGACCAGTGGCAAGCATGCTTATGATTTTAGACATATTAATTATAATTGTGGGCAAAATGTTTATACTTTTGCCATTGATAAGTATAGGATTCTCTACATATTAATAGTTGTTGAGAATGGGTTATCCAATCCATTATACAGTATGATGGATGTGGAGCTACTAGGAATATACCCCCTCCCCAAAGTGGACATGTGAAACATCATTAAATCTGTAAGAACCCTAAGTTAATCCGCCATGACTATAAAACTCAGAATAAAAAGTTTCATTCCGTGCTAGAAAGAAAGCTCAGCATTTTATAAACTGCAATGTGTTTCTTCACATAAACTTGGCAAGTGAAAAATGCGCCTATACATTCCTAATTAGTTCAAGATGTCATGTTCGTTTTCTGGATGAAAGAGAAAAAGCCTTGCATTCAATTAAACCAAAATATCTCAAACTTGTTGACCTGGGATCCATGTTGCAACGAAGATGTTAAATTAGTAAAGAGTAAACGTCTTCATTGAACATGATGATAAACATATGTGTGAAAAGTTGCTGTTAGGTGACTATGTTTTCTCTTCCCACCACGGAAATCGACAGAACCTCAGACCCCTGAGAAATACCTTGGCCAGAGGTTATGTGACAGGCTTATTTTCCTCCGGTTTTCACATACTGTTCCATTCACTGTACAGAAGTCACAGATCTGTCTCAAATGGAGATCACTTGTCAAAATGCAACAACATCTTACACAGTGATAATGGGGCCTTCCAACCGTAAATCCATTTCTTTTCCTAACGACCTTGTGTGTTCTTCCGTAATTAGACACTTAAGAATGTTTTCTTTCAATGGCACACCAAATGGGGCATGATTTTTCAAGTAAGCCTTTGTAAAGCAAAATGTTATTAGAAGCTCGTCTTTGCCATGTAGACATAGTCTCAGCTTTTAGAAACAGGTCCATTCTTGGATATTCAAAATCCTTTGATTCCAGCGTCTTTTTAATGTCTCCAGAATTCAAGGGCCAATGTACCTACTTTTTTAAAGGGATACTTTCATAGGAAAACATGTTTTTTTCAAAATGCATCAGTTAATAGTGGTGCTCCAGCAGACTTTTGCACTGAAATCAGTTTTTCAAAAGAGCAAACTGATTTTTTATATTTAATTTTGAAATCTGACATGGGGCTACACATATTGCCAGTTTCCCAGATGCCCCCAGTCATGTGACTTGTGCTCCAATAAACTTCAGTCACTCTTTACTGCTGTACTGCAAGTTAGAGTGATATCACCTCCCTCCCTTCCCTCCCAGCAGCCCATCAGCAGAACAATGGGAAGATAACCAGATAACAGCTCCCTGTTAGATAACAGCACTCAGTAGTAAAAAAATCCATGTCCCACTGTGACTCCTTCAGTTACATTGAGTAGAAGAAACAACAGCCTGTCAGAAAGCAGTTCCATAGTGCAGCACTGGCTCTTTCTGAAAGCACATGACCTGGGGAAATGACCTGAGATGCACCTACACACCAATAATACAACTGAAAAAATACACTTGTTGGGTTAGGAATTGAATTTTACATGGTAGAGTGAATTATTTGCAGTGTAAACAGTGGAATTTAGAAATAAAAACGACACCATAAAAATCATGACAGAATCCCTTTTCCATGAGTACAACGAATAGTGCTTGGGTGAAGATACCTTTTGCCTATTGTCATTTTGAAAAGTATTTTGCGTATTTTTTTAGCAGGGTAGTGATGGGCAAAACCTGTTTTGCTTTTGTTTCATGATGAAACGGCAAAAAATGTGCCAAATGCATTGAAGTCTATGGACGATATGGACGACAATTTTGTTGAAGCTTACATTTTTTTTTTTTTGACAAGCAACAATTTTTTTGCCTGTTGGAGTCTATGGGCGTCTTTTTCACAGGGAAACCTGCCGAAAAATTTCTATCATCACTAAAGCAGGGCAATCAGGGAAAATTGGAGCTACTCCAGACAGCATTTACTGGTTTCTTGTTTTTATAGCAAACATCTGATTGGTTGCTATGGGTTACTAGGCATGGACAAACTTTGTGTATTTTATTAGATTCCTCCCAAATGCACAAGAACTGTGGATGGAAAGCTTGTGGTGCTATAGATGAAGTCACCCAATGTAACAGCAGTAACCTAGCAGCTTCCATTCATATTTGCTGTATATGTGTAGAAATTGAAGGAAGGAATGTTCTATATACACAGTAATCTAGGCCCTCAAAATTTACACGAGGGCCTTTCATACCTAAGAGATAAATGTCATGTGTGCTGACTGTAAATAGAGTGTACCTGAAAACCACAGTTGTTTGATTGCTAGAAATGTGTGAGCCATTCAGTAAGGCTTGCTGCATTCTCAGTGTCCCAGGATCCTTCAGATAGGGCAGGGGTAATACGCTTAAACTTCTTGAACTTCACTTCACCTGTGGCAGGTGTATATATGTAATATATACAGAACTAACACCAAGGTGCCTGTCATGGCTGATGCTTCCGCCTATAACAGCAGAATTTTGCTCCGCTTCTCAGAGGCCACCAGGTCTTATAGTGTGAGAACCAAGGGGAAAGTTCTGGGCAGGCAAGGAAACCGAATGTGTACTAGAAGGATGGGGAACAAGGAAAGTGGTGAGGGACAGGCCGAGTCAATACCAATCATGCAGCTCAGTACAGAATCAGAAGACAAGAACATAGTTCAAGAACGTAGTTGGTAGTCACAGGCCAGGTCAAAACCAACAGTATTTGTAATAAAAATACCTTGCCCTGGCAGTCTAGTGGTGCGGCGGGGACGCGCGCCGCTCCTCTTCGCATTCACTGGCCTCTTCTTAGTGCGCACTTCCGGCTTTTGAATGCGCATGCGCGCTGGCGTGATGACGTCAGCGCGCAATGGAGCGAAATTTAAAGTATTAAAGGGGTATTCTTATTGTTTGTCATTGCCCGTGATAGGATTGTATTCCTGGTGCTCCTGAGCCTTGTACTATTTGTCTGCTTTCCTCTGAACCTGTTTGATTCCTGTTTTGACCCCTGCCTGGCTATTTTGACTATTCTGACTTCTGGATCTTGACCTTTGCCTGCTTACGACTACTCTTCTGTTAACCCTTTGATTGATCACCCGGTTTTGACCCTTTTGCCTGTTTGACGATCCTTTCTATCTGCCTGCCTCGACCCAGCCTGCCTGACTACGATTCTGCCTAATCCTTTGTACCGTGACTTTCGCCCCAAAAAGACTCTGCTAAACAGCCGTGCCCCTTTGCCAGCCAGAACATCTCGCCTTGCACCCCTCGTTAAGTCCAGGTGGCACCCAAGTAAGCTGAGGGCTCCTCCTGAAGCCCAACGGTAGTCACACTACTGGTGAAGCCGAGCCGAGACCAGGGTGCTTGGCACTTGTTCTGGTATTGGGTGCCGGTCGTGACAGTATTGCAGTATAGAAACAGGATCCAAGAGAGTGGTCAATAAAAGGGCAGAGTACAGGGCAGGCAGCAAACTAGGAATGGTCAGGAATAGACAAGCTAGGTTGAAATCGCACCCAGCAACTATTGAAAATAAATGTTTGAGATACTTGGATGCTATATACAGGTATGGGACCTGTTTTCCAGAATAGGTTTTCTAGATAAGGGATTTTTCTGTAATTTGAATCTCCATACCTTAAGTCTACTAAAAAATTATTTTATAACATTAATTAAACCAAATGGGACCGCTTTGCCTCCAATTAGGATTAATTTTATTTTAGTTGGGATTAAGTACAAGCTACTGTTTTATTATTACAGAGAAAAAGGAAATCATTTAAAAAAAATGTAATTATTTGATTGTAATGGAATGTATGGGAGACGACTAGTGATGGGCAAATAAATTCACCTGGCGTGAATTTGCAGCAAATTTCTGCATTTTGTCGTTGGCAAATAAATTTGAGAAAATTTGATGGCGCCAAATAAATTCAAACAGTACTTGGATGCCCATTGACTTTAACACCGGAGTCAAAATTGACGAGCGCTTCAAAATTGACACGAATTAATAAGGGCGTCAAAATTCTGTTTAAGACTTAAATTAATTGAAAGCAATATGCAGGAAATCCCTATCATAGATTGGATTATAGAAGAAAGAGCTATTTTCTGCATCAGACATGATAAAATGCTGCGATTCTGATGCATTAGTTGTTAAGGGAACATTTCCTGTATGATTACATCTATATAACCTATTTTGTTTTAGGTAATTGCCAGGTACAGTATGTTTATAAAAGCGCCTTTACATCTTTGAGCGATTTTAACTGAGCTTCTTAGAAGAAGAGTTTCCATGGATCGTTGTACTTTATATGCAAGGATTCAAGATTTATAAAACTGTTATCACATGTGCACATGAAAAGGTTTCAAGGGCAATATGAAACTGAGTATAAAATATAAAATGCTGTAAGCTAGTGCAGATCTTTATTACTGCCGATAAGTTTTTGCTCTTAAATAAAAAACAGAAAAGTGAAATTTTTACTCTCATTTGCACAGGAGAAAATAACGCCTTCCCTGCCTACGCAGTGATTTTTTTTTTTTATAGGAACTTCAAAACAAAGTGAGTTCTAGCCGTACCACAGAGTGACATAACCATGCAATCAACCATAATTATGGACTTTAAATAATAGATAAATCCATTTTGGCCACGCTTGATATCTGACCTGGAAATAAATGGAAACAAATGGATTAACCAGAAAGCCTGACAGTCTGTCATTAATGCGTTTGAGAAACGGTTTTTGCTTAAAATGAATGAATGGGATAATGTCAAAATTCTTGAACAGGAGAGACCCTAAAGAGCTTAATTAAGGATTAATGATCAGGGCACTGGCTTAACCTCTCTTATTCCAGGTCATGCATCAACCTGTATTAACAATAATATCCTTTAACAATATATTCAACAAATGTGTAATTAAATATGAACTGGGCAACTGGAAGATGGGGCTTTTTGAGTCTTCACTTGCAAAAATGTAATGATGTGAGACCAAACAAAATCCTTTGATTACCGCAATCATGTAACTTTCCATATCCACACTGAATTGAAATCTGAATCTGTCCCCTTTCCATGAAAAATTTGAGAAACTGCTAACAGCGAAAAATTTGTGAAATGCGTTGAAGTCAATAGGCAACATTTTTTTACATGCAACAATGCAATTTTTTTTCTCACTCCAAATGGTGGTGTTTTTCCTTGTGGCGACTTTTTTGTCGCAATGTTTTTATCTCTGCGTCATTTTTTGTCTAGGTGAGTTTTTGTCGAAATGCATTAAAGTCAATGGGTGTTTTTCCTTGTTGCGAAAGTTTTTGTCTCTGCGTAATTTTTTGTCTAGATGAGTTTTTGTCGAAATGCATTAAAGTCGATGGGTGTTTTTCCTTGTGGCGACGTTTTTGTCTCTGCGTCATTTTTTGTCTAGGTCAGTTTTTGTCGAGATGCATTAAAGTCAATGGGTGTTTTTCCTTGTGGCGACTTTTTTGTCACAATGTTTTTGTCTCTGCGTCATTTTTGGTCTAGGTGAGTTCTTGTCAAAATGCCTTAAAGTCAAAGGGTGTTTTTCTCGAGTTTTTTTCTCACTCCGAATGTTTTAAAGCCAATGGGCATTTTTTTTGGCGACTTTTTTTGTCTCTGCAAAAAAAGAGACTGTTTTTTATCACAACGAATTTGCATATGGCAAAATGTAGAATTTCACCACAAATGCATGCCTGATGAAAAAATTTGCTCATCGCTATCTGTGACCCCCGCCCCCACCCAGGCTTTGTATTCTCAGAGGACCAGCCTCAGGGTTAGGACAACTGCTTTGCAATATGCTCTAGAACAGGAGTCCCCAACCTTTGTAACCCATAAGTAACTATAAAATAAAGTTGGGGAGCAACACAAGCATGAAAAAAGTTCTTTAGAGGTGCTTCTTAAGGGCTGAAATTGAAATTTGGTAGCCTCCATGTGGATTGGCTGACTACAGCTGGGTCTGTTTAGCAGTACACATGGCCTATATGCCTCCAAAACTTGCCTCCAAGTCGGAAATCCAAAAATAAGCACCTGCTTTGAGGCCACAGAGAGCAATATCAAATGACTTGATGAGAAACCTGTTGCTTGCGAGCTACTCATTGAGGAACACTGCTCTAGAATAAGCACACACTACCCTGAGAGTTGTATACTTGGGTCTACTTTTATATAATGCATTTGTTAATGGCTTGGGGGAGGGTCAGTTGTGCTAACTGGCAGATTACATTCAGTTGTTGTTAAATATAAGGTTATGCTCCTGTCCTTTAAAACTATGAAATATACTTGTAGATCATAATCTTAGATGTCCTCTATTAAAAGGGAATAGATAAAGAAAATGGCAAATTTTCCCCCTATAAATAAAATCTGGTAGGGCATTTTCCAGAATATGCAATGCAGTTTTGGGATCCAGGTCCAGTCAAACGAGATATTATTGAAAATGAGAAAATGCAAAGAAGAGCATCTACTGTATGTTGATAAAGGGTATGGCATGTCTTGGTTATAAAGAGACTGACCATGTTTGGACTGTTAACATTCTAGAAGAAGCTCTTAAATGGAAATATGATAACTATGTAGAACTAAACAAAGGAACCATATAATAAACAATCTAAAGCATTTTGGACCTTTAGTTACTTCCAGAAAATATAAGGGTATCCGCTATTCGAAATAATTTTTAAAGCTGTGAGGTGTGAATTCGTGGAAATCTTTGCTTGAGGGAAATACATTGGATATCTTCAGGAAAGGGTTGGATGCCTTTTAACAATTGAGAGAATACATGGATACTGAAATAACTAGCTGATCCAGAACTGGTCCAACTGCCATCTTTGAGTCAGGAGGGAATTTATCCCCCCCCCCCTCTTTAGCAAATTGAAGATTAAGATGGGGATCTGTCACCTTCCTCTGGAATATTTTATTTTATTTGGAGAATAAAAGTTTTATTTGGAGAAAAATGTTGATGGACTTAAGTTTTTACTACATTAATTTACTATGAAAACCTTTCAAAAAATGTTTTGGTTATAACTCACAATTCAAATATTCGCCACCTAAAACCTGCCGAGTTCATGTAGAATTCAGTGTAGTGATGAGACAAATTTTTGCCAAGTTTTGCTATGAAAATGACGCTGCATAGACTCCAATGGAAGGAATGTTGCACATCAAAAAAAAAATTCAAAAGTCAAGGGTATTTTGATTTCGGATCGGGACTATTCAATCAAATTTTAGATCCTTGAATTTTTTCATAAATAACTTCCAATTCAAATTATGAATAAAATTACTAGAGTTCAAAAAAATTCACTTTACTCTAAAATTCAACCTTTGATAACAAAAAACCCTAAAAGTATTAGGCAGCACAATATACACTCACAAAAATGTGTTTATATATAAAACAATACCTAGAGAATAATGGACAACTCTTTGAATAATGAATAGTGAAATGATTGGAAATGGTAAATATGTCACAAACATTTCATCCCAACCTCCCTATAAATCCCTCTGCCAGCACAAAACATTGGTGAAAAATGCACAACCCTACTCACGTTCCCCATTGGTCTAATTCTTTTGAATCCTGTAAAGAACACAGTTGCTTTCCAGCCTTGTACCCTGTACACATGGATCTTTCATAATATTACACCCACAGTCTGAAAAAAATAAACTGCACATTCACATACTCAGCCGAACAGTTTTCGCAGTGTCTTAAAAAAGCTTGGACGGTCATTTTTTTTTTGACTTGTGGTTTATTTTTTTTCCATTTAGTCACCAAATATAGACTAACAGAGGCTGAATTTTAGATATGGAATTGGATATAGCACAGATGCAATAATAAAGACCTATTTTGGTAAATGAAGTGCATAGAGAATTTGGAATATCTTAAGTTTTTACTGGGGATTCTGTAGTTCCTGTACTAAGAGAAAGTCCAAAAAAATATTTTTATTGGTTTAGCACACAGACACTGTTCTTCATGTACATCAGTCCCTGCCCCAGTAGAGATTAAAGTCCCTATCATATTTGTAACCTTGAGTTCATTTTATCAGGAGCCAATTAGCCTTTGTGTGCTTTTGGAGTTTGCGCAGAAGCCAGAATACCTGTTGGAATCCCACGTTGATCACAGATGATCCAAATAATGCGAAAGTGGTTTTCGATTATTTCACATTATAATGGAGTTGAGTATAATAATTCTTAAACAATGGCTATTTACCCATAATTTTCATACATTCTGTCTTTATATAACAAGGCACTTAAATGAGTATATAGCTTCTCTAAGTCAAAAATTTTGACTAAGGGAACTTCCACTTTGAAAATACTGCTTAATTATAGCATTCCCAGACATGAACTACCAGCAGCAAGGAACAATTGTTTTCATTTCACAGACAACGTGACTTGATTCGATAGCAGGAAGAAACAGTAGGTCTTATCCAGTTGTCACTTACTGCTTCAGTAAGTGATAAGATTATATTACTGTACATTTTATAAAAAATACTGTATGTGCTGTATAACCCAGCCAGTGCATGTAATTGATATGATGAAAAGCAGCAGTCATGTTGCAATGAAGACAAGAATATTTAATGAAGACAAGAATACAACAGAGTCTGAACAAGCACAGAGAGAGATAAATAGGTCCTTATACCAGTCCAGTGGTCAGAGACAAGCAGCTAGCAATGACAGGTCCGTAATACAGGCCGAGGTCTGGGGCAGGCTTAAGACAGAAGCAAAGTTCAATAACAAGCCGAGATCAATACCAGGTAATCATCCAAGAATCAGGCTGGGTACTGGAATAAGGGCCCGGAACAAGGGGTAAGGACTCAGGAACAAGCAGAAATTCAGAATCACAGGCTGGGGGGCTTAATGGCCAAGCAACAAGGGTTGTAAGAATTAGTCTTATATATAAGCCTAATTGTAGATTGCCTGCACATGCTGTTATTGAGGGAGGCGGAGGAGGTAGAATAGTAAGGAGACATAACTAGGCTTGGACGAATTTGACATGAAAATTTCGCCGACGCCCATTAAAATCTATGGGCGTCAAAAAAAGTTTCTTTCGTCCATCCCTAGACATAAACCGTATACCTTGGAAAGACACAACAGCACTTACCCTGACAGCCCCCAGTGGCTCAGGAGATTAGTGCAGGTAGCATACAGTCTACAGTTCGATTACAGGTGATTCCTGACAATTAATGTGTTTGCAAATAATATTAGTCGGAGCAGATTTCTGGACAGTAAACATTGGTAAAATATTCATTGACAGAACTTTTAGGTCAGATCACATAAATTCTGAAGTACTGAATGTGACTAAGGTCCATGTCACACCAGAAATTTAGGTCACCACTAAGGCCCACAAGGTACTAGTTGACACAATACAATGTGAAACCTCAAGAGTAGCCCTTGACAAGTGACTGATGAGTGTGGAGCTGAGTATGTTTGCAGAATAATCAATTCATTGTCAGTATCTTGATTGCATCAACCACCAAGACACTTTATGCATCATAAATAAATGACAATGTTGTTGTAGCTTATTGAGGTGGGACAAGGATTTTCTGAAAGTTAATCATCCAAAACCAGAACAGTTGTGAAGCATAACAAGAATAAGGTTGGTAACACAGAGATCTGCTCTAGTTCAGCTGCATTGCTCCACGGTGGACATCCTTGATGTACATGAACACAAGTCCCCTCTGCCCTACAATAAAATGGTCTCTGGCAGTAGACTGACTCAAAATATCCAAATATTTTTCCTATTCATTTTAAAGGACTTCTTTCATGTCTACCACCACATTGTTAATTTTACAGCTGGGGGTGAGGGGTGGGAGTAGAAATGTTCAAACATTATATCAATATTATTAATAGTAAAGGTTTCAAAGAGGAACGGCTCAAGATCTAAAAGATAAACGTGAGCCTCTTTTTCTAGTGAATTGCATTTTCATCGGCAGAAAGACTCCCACCACATGGGCGAATGCTCTTAGCTTGCAGGCCATCTGTGCAATATGTGGATGTTTTTGCCTTCGCAGGAAATGAAGCCTTTCTCAGATGACCTTTTTCAAATATTTTTTTTAAACTCGGCACAGCAGAAGCACGCTGCTAAAGCTTTCTTTCATTTCGATGTTTTTTCTTTCTTTTTTTTTTTTTAAAGACACAGGAAGTCATTCTGAACCCAACATTCCTTTGAGAGCATGCATGACATGTTGAATGAGTTTGTTTAAAGATTTTTTGGCTTGGGTTTACCATGCGATTGCTGAGTCATTTTCTTATAAGTAAGGGCACAAAAGCGTAGCTTTTAAATGTTCGATTCATCATTTATTTTTCTTCGACAATAAAAAGCCCCTTCATTTCTCTCTGCAGACCATGAATTTAAGGTTCTGAGCATTTCTGAAACATTATATTTATTCAAACTATTTGTGAACAAATTGTGATGGACTCCGTCCACTCCATCCACTTGGATTTGTGCCATGAAACTAAACTAAATCATCCATGATAGCATGAACATCCCTACATTTCAGGCTTTCGGGGGCAAAACTGTGCCAATGTAGGGAGCTAGTACAGAGTATACCGGACTTAATTCTAATGAAGAGAATCTCCGAAATTTAGGTGTTTCATTTTGGTTGTTTTTTACTTTAATAATCTATCCTACCTCAACTTTCTTTTTAGTCTGGCATGCATACAAATACCTGGTGGCTAGCTGTTAAGGCCAGTGCATTAAGTTGGGAACATGTATTGACTTCATTCCAGACCTCATGTGTTCCTCAAGAACTTATATGCTATACCAATGTGCAATGAGTTCCTTTATCAAAATTAGAAGTATACTCCATCCCAGGAAGAATCCTGGAAGAATGGAGAAGTATAAATATACTGATATTATGAAGAGGGATATCATGAATTTCCACTAGGCATATGCCCATTGCACTTCTGCTGCAAATTCATCATAGGAAAACAGCAGCACAGGTGTCAGTTCCATGGATGAGCCATATTTCATGAGGCAAAAGGTTGAACTTAGATCACAAGCAGCTCAGTGCTGAACCACTTTAAGCTAAACACAGAAACAGTTCTTTCTGAATGTGCAGCTGTGTCTTTACTGTTGGTACAGGAAGGGGGTGGGGGGGAAGAAAACATGCTGATTCAACTTAAAAAAAAAGTCTGAAACTGTGAATAGCAGTCCCTTTTCACCCATAAAGCACCACACTCTGAGACTGCTAAGGGTTTGCTGTCCCTTAATACTCTTTATACATAAACCATAAACATAAGCTTATAAGAGGTTTTTTTTAAGGAACACCAACCTCTGGAAACAAACAACTTGCATGGAGCATGTTGGGGGGAAAAAGTCTTGGAGGCGGCAAAAGCTAAAAGGATTTTATTTAACACTTGTTTTGCTCTTGGAAAACTATTGTGATAAAGAGAAAGTAGATACATTTTATACAACATGAAAATCAGAGGAGGCAGGTAGTAACGCTGGGGGTACAGTAGGACAAGATGGTGGCAGTAGGAAAAGATAGTAGGACAACAAAGCCCTTTAATTTAGTGTTGCCCAACATCTGTTTTTAGTACCCACTGGCAGATGAAGGTGACTAATTGACACTTGGCCAGTAGAGGTGTATTTTGGAGGGCACCAAAGGGGCTAACAAAGGTGCCAGGGACTGGGCAGAGGGGTGGCCGGATGGGGGATTGGATTTCAGGGAATGGTAGTCTGGAGTGGGATTAGTGGGCAGCAGACAGGGGAGGGCTGCTATAAATGCAGGCAATGCCTTACCTTTTTCCTCTTCCCTCCAGATCCTGGAGCGCTGGTGGAGTTGCCCACCCACCCTCCCCTTAGTCCCAGCTGTCGATTGTCAATATGTTATGTACTGTATGTATGTCCTTTGCGATGTTAAAAAAAAAGTAATTTCCATTGTTATGTTTCAGAAGTGGGTACAGTTGTTTTGTCACAGTTTTTGGGGTAAAAAGTGTGTCCTTGCCATTTGTTATAGATGCTGTATTGGCTTAACCTACATGCCCACCGCGGTGGCAGTGGCTGGCATTTGGAAATTGATGGTTAGTGATGTAATGGCAAGTTTGGTTAATGGGAAGAATAATAACATGTTCAAATAAAGGCTCTGGCCAACCCTCACCCATCAAAAGGAAGCTTTTATCTCCTTGTGGTTCTTTATAGTATGGTTTATTGGTGGTTAGCGAGTTAGCATGTCACACATAAATTACTTATGCCTCTTAAAATTCTTGTTAGTCCCATAATTGCTCAATATCTGACTAATCAACCAGATATTCTGTCATTTAGGCTTGATCTAGCATTATAACTCTACCATGAGGTTGCCCTACATCCTTGTTCACCAGGTTGACAACTCTGAAGGTCCTGAGTACTTCTGCCCTTGGCCATGAAAACAGTTTCAGTTGGCCAACTTAGGGTCCCTATGTAATCAAATAATTGGTCAAACAATTGGTCTGTTTTGTCCCTATATTGAGGGGGCTTATACCATACTATGCAATTTATCCCAAAACCCTGGATGGGAAAATCGCTGTGCTAGTTATTGGTTTTTTATCTTTTCCCCCTCAAAAATATGGCTTAATTTATTTTCTCAGTAGGGAGAATATCCCATTAATTGTATTTAATCATTACCAGTGCAATTGTCCCCATTCATACAATGCTGGTTTTGATCAGTCCTACAAGACTGCTAAAATCATTTTAGACATGTTCATAAATGAAGCATAATTTGTAACATAACATCTGGTTATACCTTGTGAAATAGCTTTAACGCTTGTGTCTATAGAAGGAGATGGTAAACGTCTTTACATTCAATAACCATGATAAAGTTTATTTAGATCATTGACTAAATAAGGCCTGCTGACATTTGGCATATACTGTTTCTAACAAGGTCGGAAATTGTGCCCTTTGCTCTAAGCTTCCTTAGATGTACTGAGACAAGCTCTCATGGACATGCAGAAGTTCTACGGGTGCTGTTTATGCAAACAAACTACAGATAATGCTTTCTTTCTTCCATCCTGGTTTCCTGCTTAACTGCAGGCCTTCTATCATCTGCTGGCTGAACTCGCCTTAGGTAAAGTAACCATTATTATGCAACATTCACTGCTCATACAGACCTCAAGCAAGTCATTGATAGTGGAGTCATTCAGGGCGTTCCGCCCAACGTGTTTTTTTTCTTAATTAAAAGTGGGTGTCAAAACAACTGATATCACTCCTCAGTGCATACTATGTGAATTGTATGAAAATGCAAGTAGAGTAGGAAGACTGAGCTGATTTGAGGCATTTTACCATCCTATTTTAAGTGAGGTAGAAACACAGTGGGAAAAATTCACAAAACTGCTCTGTGTGTCAGTAGTCTGACTATCTTACAGTTTGTATTAGTCAATTTATTCTTAATGCTGTTTGGTTACATTAGAAAATAATTTTAGATAGGCAGTGGTAGATTTTGTCATTTTCATTCATTGGAATTTTGCTGGAACCTGAAATGTTGGGAATAGGGGCCGGTACACTTCTTCAATTGACAGGAAGACAGTGGTTGATGGAGTGGCGGGGGGTGCTCAAATACAAGCTGAGGTCAGTCAGGCAGCAAATCAATCAAAAATATAAAACAGGCAGATGTCTGGACAGGCAACAGGTATCAGAATGGGTAGTCAAGCCAAGAAATTCATTCAAGACAAAGTAGTTCCAATAGGAAGAATACAAGTCATAACTCAAATAAGTCAAGCCAGTAGTGAAGTATCAATGAGCCACAAGCAGGAGAACTAGGGCTAGGAAAAAGTGATTTGGGTTTGGACTCCTAAAGTAGCTACTAAGCACATACTCATGCACCTGTCTTCTCACAATTCTGTAAGACAGGGGTCCCCAACCTTTTTTCCCCCCGTGAGACATATTCAAAAGTAAAATACATCTGGAGACCAAACAAGCATGCAAAAACTTAATGGGGGGTGCCAAATACGGGTTATGATGGCCTAACCGTTAGCCCCTATGTGGACTGGCAAACCTACAGGAGGCTCTGTTTGGCAGTACACCTGGATTATTTTAGAACTTGCTTCGTCAGAAGATGTTAAGAGCGGTAGGAGGGAAGGGAGAATGACATCACAGGAGCCATCTCAGGGTTGCTTAGGAGCTGGAATTGCCCCTGAGCGCAACTCAGATGAAGACCAGTTGCAAGGGTCAGTTTTGGACATTCAGTGTTCCTTTACAGGATGTGATCTCATAGCATTTAGATAGGTAGACTAAGAACACGCCAAGCAAGATAATATATATATTATATAGTAAATAAAGTACCTACTATTGTAAAATATAAGGATAAGTCACCAAGGAGTTCCATGACCATATTATACAGGTCATGGAACTCCGAGGTTCGCATAGACAAATACAAGAGTCCTCTGTACTCAACCCCTTATCAATATATTAAGGACATTGAAATATTTTGTGCCTTAGGCTACTAAAAAAATGCCTTACGCTTTGAACAAAACAGGGATTGTTTGTCCATATATTCTAATATATTTAAGCTGCCCAATTACATCAAGGCACAAAATGTCTCTATGTCTTAAATATATTTATAATGGGTTGAGTGCTGAGGACCTCTTGTATTAGTCTATATGAATTTTATGGTCACAACATTGCACCCCTGAATAATGTTTTTAAAAATTAGTGGTGGGCACACCTTTCCCTTGTTTGTTATAATCATCCACTCTTCTGTCCCACTAACTTTGCTGGAAATTCTGGCGAGAATGATGCAAGTTGGCCCCAGAGGACTTTGAAGCGCTACTATGGGCACTGGGGGAGTTTTTCCACTTGCTTTTCTGCATACCACAGCCCTGTGTCATTCTAACCGAAACATACTGTTTAATTGAGGACAGAACCGCAGCATTTCATTTCAGCAAAGAAGAGTAGTATTAAATGCGAACGCATATAAATTCCAATTTTAGCTTTCAGCACCAGCGTGTGGTTTGAGAAACTGTAAATAATTTCACCCTGATAAACACCCGTGTCGTAACCCTTTGCATGCATGCTAGGTGCCAGATATCTTATGCAATGAAGAAGTATTAATCATTTTTTTAGCCAATGGCATCCAGGTTATAAAAAGCATCAGGGTCCATTTTGGATACAGGTATAGGATCTGTTATCCAGAAACCCATTATTCAGAAAGCTCTGAAAAATGGGAAGCCCATCTCCCAAAGACTCAATTTTAAGCAAATTATTTTTTTTTTTGGATGCTTTATTTTTTCCTGAAATAATAAAACAGTACATTGTACTTGATCCCAACTAACACATTCCTATTGGGTTTATTTAATGTGTAAATTATTTTTTAGCAGACTTAACATATAGGTATCCAAATTACAGAAAGACTTCTTATCCGGAAAACCCTAGGTCCTGAGCATTCTGGATAACAGGTCCCATATCTGTATAGCAACCAAACAATTGCCTTAAAGCTTACCAGCTTGGCTACAGCAAGTAGATGATTTCTTCTTTCTCGGTAATAATAAAACAGTACCTTGTACTTGATGGTAACTAAGTTGTATAAATCAAGGGGATTTATGCTACTCCGTGTATTTTGCTTGGTAGATCATTAAATTACCAATGTGCTACACCCTCTAATGTTTCAGTTTTGTTAGCAAGAAGATTATCTGTGCACTGGCAATCTAATTATATACCTCGCAAGAACCAAACATGGAGTAGCTTCAATCTTCCTATTTAGCTTAAGTCATAAATAGTGATAGGCAAATTTATTTGCCAGGCATGGATTCGCCGACTGCAAATGTTTTCACGAAACTGCTGCAAAAATTCACTGTGGAAAAATTTGGCGCCCGTCATAATTGTCGCACACCAAAAATTATTTTGACGCCCAGTGACTTTAATGCCTTTGGAGAAAAGACTCGCTCGCATAAAAATTGTTGTGCGTCAAAATTATTTGGACGACCGTTGACTTTAATGCATTAGGACAAAAAGCGCGTATAAAAATGGTCTCTCGCGTCTAAATTGTCACGCATCAAAATGATTTTGATGCCCATTAACTTCAATGCGTTTTGCAAATTTTTTCGGAGTTTTGAGGTTTTTTTGGCAAAGCAAAACGGGACAGATTTGCTCATCACTAGTCATAACTAAAAAAAATTTTTTGTAAATAAAACAATAGGCAAAAAGTATGTTGGGCACAAGCACTATTTCTTGAACTCATGTTAGAAGGGAAGTACACTTTCCCTTTAATATATTCCCTGGGTGCATTGTTCTTCAGCTTAAACTACTGACTCACACATGATCCATCTCAATAGAGAAATTCACCAAACCACAATAGCTGCTGACAAATCCCTATTCAATTCAAATTAAAACAATACATTTTTTTCCTGATTTAAATGGTTTTTGGCTACTGCTTTCAACTCCAATCTGAACATAAAAGCAAAATTAAGTTTTATGAAAAATAAATATTCAAAGCCCCGTCGCATCTCATCTGAATCTACTATAAAACAATTTGACTTCTAGATACTGTTGAATAAACGTTATATCGACATCAGACCAACTCTCTGGAAATGACTCTTTCATGTTTCTGTGAATGATTCTTAGCAGAATAGAATTATTTGTTGGGATCCGTTATCTTGAAATCTGTTATCCAGAAAGATTCAAATTACAGAAAGACTATAGTCTCCATTTTATCCAAATCCAATTTATTTTAAAAAAAATACTTTTTCTCTGTAATCAAAACAGATAATTAATCCTTATTGGGTTTATTTAAGGTTGACATGATTTTCTAGTAGACTTAGGCTTGGCCAACTAAAATTTGCAAAATTGTCCAATTGACAAAATAACCAATACCCGTTGTACAAAGATATCAGTTGGGATGGTCTGCCCAACACACATATGCAGGTATGAGATCTATTATCCAGAAAGCTCCCAATTACAAAAAGGTTGCCTATAATAGACTCTATTATGATCAAATAATATCAATTTCTAAAAACAAATTCCTTTTTCTCTGTAATAATAAAACAGGAGCTTGTACTTGATCCAAACTAAGATATAATTAATCCTTATTGGAAGCAAAACCAGTCTATTGGGTTTATTTAATGTTTATATGATTTTCTAGTAGACTTAAGGTATGAAGATTCAAACTACAGAAAAATCCTTTATCTGGAAAACCCCAGGTCCCGAGCATTCTCAAGCATTTTGGATCATAGGTCCCATACCTGCACGAAGAACTAAAATGTATTTCATATGGTACATTTACAACCATCTTAATTTGGGTGACTTCCAAAGGGCCAGATCTGGGCCTCTGTTGGACAAGTTGGCCCGTCACCAATGTGCTGATAAATTGGAATGATTTGCCCTTTCAAATGGCGATACAGCTTAGTAACCCATGGCAACCAATCAGATATATATGTATGGGGATGTAGTAACAGAGCAGCATAAATCTTCCAAAAATTGGGCTCTAAACTCACTGCCCATATGCTATAGAGTTTTACATAGTCCCCCTTTATCTCCTCAACTAACCTTTCCTATACTCCAGCTATCTCTTTAACCTTCCCCATTACTGCTGCCTCCACCATATTTCTTGCACTGAATACACAACCTTCTTTACTATTATTTCTCAAACACCAAAACGTTAAATGTTCCCTGACATTCTCCTGTTTATAACACGCATCAGTTTTTTCATCACCTTAATTGTTCTTATATTCCGCAATCTGTTGATCTTGTAAAGCTTACAAGAGTTTTCTGTGTCCATGAACTTTATTTACCCGTTGGTCAGTCTCCACTAGCGGGAGGACATCTAGCTTTGCAGGAGTAATTGTCCAAATGAAAACACATTCTTTCCAAGTTCTCAAGGGTCTCTTTAAAATGATGCAAGTACTGTCCTCATAAAGGCAACATTTTTGGAAATTGCATGTCATGCAACATGTTCTGTTTAGGAATTTAATCATCAGGCTCCAAGAGCTTTGCTAGGAGGGAGAAGAGACCAATAATTCCTAGAACAATTACATTTTAGTTCAGAAGAACAGTTGGCAGGAACCTGAAGCCAAGAACCTATTGTAATTCTGCATCTTTACTTAACGACTGCTCCACACTAGACATCCCTAGATACTGGTTCTGTGTTTTATCCCAATCTATGTTTCTTTCCATTATCTTCACAAGCAAAGTTTGACTTTTATTACATTTTTAGCTTTGAGTCTGTCATTGATTATTGATTTTGGGGTGACTTTAATTTATTTTTTGTTGGGTGTGGTTGATATTTCTAAGAATTACAATTACTAAGTTAAACGTTTTAACTTCCCGTTCTGCTACGGGAAAACATTTTTTTTTCAAAATGGATCAGTTAATAGTGCTGCTCCAGCAGACTTATGAACTGAAATGAGTTTTTCAAAAGAGCAAACTGATTTCTTTTATATTTAATTTCGAAAACTGGCACAGGGCTAGACATATTGCTTGTTTCCCAGGTGCCCCTAGTCATGTGCTCTGATAAACTTCAGTCACCAGTCACTCTGCAGTACAACTTGGAGAGATATAACAAACACTATCCCCAACAGCCCATCAGCAGAACAATGGCAAGGTAACAGATAACCCCCCGGGTAGATATAAGAACAGCACTCATTAGTAAAAATCCAAGATCCACTACTTCAGTTACAATGAGTAGGAGAAACAGTAGCCAGCCTGAAAGCAGTTCCATCCTGAAGTGCTGGCTTTTTCTGAAAGCACATGACCAGGCAAAATGACCTGAGATATAAAGATAATAGATAGAGTCCTACGATGTTCCCCCACTTTGACCTGACCCAGCCCGCAAAGAGATAACTTACCTTCCTAACTAGGGCCTGCAAACCCGGAAGTGACATCACTGTGGACTGGAAGTGATGCCACGTTAGAGCCTAGTAAGGGGACAAATTGTGCAATAACCTCAGGAGAGGAAGGGACCAGTCTCACACCTTAGCGGGATACCCAGGCAGGTCACCTACAGACTACCCACACAATAAGGGAATCTGAACTTTCTGCCCAAAACCGAAGCACCTTGCAGGTATTCCACGGCTACCTGTGGGTACCTGACCTGATACTGGATATTGTAATGCTCCATTTCATTCTCACCACTCCGGGTGTAATAAATTGCACATCTCCATAAAAAAGACTTTTACTATACAAAGGGTTTACCCTTCGTAGGAACTATTGATCTCAGAGCTTACATCACATCAGTTTATGATGGTTATTGGCCAAAAGCACTTCCCTACGGGCCATTTAACACTTGGCTCATTTGAACTGAAGGCAGGAGCCAAGCTTGGCCAGTTTGGTCCTGTGTATCCAGCTTTGGTAGACATTCTCAGTATAACCTGAGCTGGTTTTCCTTTTGATTTGCAGGATAATATCCAAAACTCTCCATGGAACCGACCCATTAAAATTTAACACCGAAGGCTTAAAGCCCCCAAGTCCAACACTAGATACTATATATCTGGTAATGCTGCAGCCCACAAACTATCACCATAAATCTATATTCTCATGATGTAATAGCGTGCATTACTGAATCGAATCTTTTAGCGTTTCATAACTAATCATAAAAATAACAGAAGCCATGCCTCGCATTAGCCACATCCCGATAACAGTCCTTTGGGGGGACCTTTATCTTTTGTTTAGTCTGTGACTTGCACAAGTCAATCTTGTTCGCGTCCATTTAAAATACAGCCGTCCTTATTTTAGGAATTCGCTCGAGGTGTTTGTTTCCCAGATGTGCCCAGGCCTATGGCTATTTTTAAATGTAGATTGGAACATAAAAATATCTTGTTTTCACTTAAATAAGTCTTGAGAAATGGCATCTCACCAGGGGGGTGGGGAAGCCTGCTTTCAAAAAATAAACAGAATCTTTATGTAAAGCAATTAACTTTCCCAAGTCAGGACTATCTGTGAATGGCTGGTAAACAAATGTGGAAACTGCCAGCGTAAATATTGACCTAGGAACACATGCAGCACAGAGAACAGGCCCAGGTCTGTCCTTAATGGCAAGTGTATGCATTCAGTGAGAGATGGTCTTGAATTGCTCACTGAGATCTCTGCACATTTTTTAGCCTGGAAAGGAACATTCCCATGTGTGGAAAAAGATTTCTACTGTTTAGAGTGCCCGGCGATAGGTGCTATTAAAGTGACATTATGCAATTGGTGTAGAAAACAATAGAAGTGTTGTATAGGTATGGGATCTGTTATCCGGAAACCAGTTATCCAGAAAACTCTGAATTATGGAAAGGATGTCTACCATAGACTCCATTATAATCTCATCATAATAAGCCAAACATTTAAAAATGATTTCCTTTTTCTCTGTGATAATAAAACAGTAGCTTGTACTTGACGAAGTCCTTATTGGAAGCAAAATCAGCTTATTAGGCTTAATTAATGTTTGCATGATTTTCTAGTAGACTTAAGGTATGAAGATCCAAATTACAGAAAGATCTGCTATCTGAAAAAACGCACGTCCCAAGCGTGGAAAGTAGGTTCTATACCTGTATAGCTTTTTCTGGGAGAATAAAACAAAGATGCACCCATGACTGAGCAGTTCTTCAATCAAAAGTTATCGCATGCCTCCCAACCTTTTGGAAATAAAAAGAGGGACAGAAATTTTTTTGACCACTCCCATTTTTGTGGCCACACCCTTAATTACCATGTTCATTTTTCAAAGTTTGAACATATTTTTATAGTTTTTATCAGTTATTACAGTTATGCTAATGAAGGTGAATTGCCCTTTTAGCTGTGAGTCTAACTTCTCCCAAGGGACCTGTTATCTTATATTGTTACAATTACTCATTTGCTTATCTCAAAATTGTTACAAAAGTATCTTATCTGCTGCTGTGGCTGTTCTGGGCTCTCTGCCAAAAGCCAATTAAGTTAGAAACATTATTTCTTTGTCTGGCTGTTAAGTGCAGAGAAAATTGTGACTTTCCAGTACAAACGAGGGACTGTGGGTTGAGCTGTCAAACGAGGGACCGTCCCTCTGAAAATGGGACAATTGGGAGGTATGTTATCGCTTAGATAGATCAACTATTCTACTATATTCCTAATCTGCCCACTAAAGGCACTGGTTCCTAATGGTTTATTTTTTTGAGGTTAACTTTGTCAGGAAATCTAGGTTGCTCCCATGGGAAAAAATCAAAAAAAATAAAATCCCATTTTTACTTTCTTTAATGCAAAATAATCTATCTCCAGTATACTTTAATAAAAAAAAGTCTACCATTTTTATAAGAAACCTGATTGTATGTAGTGAAATTCCCCCTTCATTTACTTGCTTTGACAGCTGCAGATAGGAAACTTCAGACAGTCCCTAACTGCACTGCAAGGAAACAATCATACTTTCAAACAGCAGGGGGAGCACACCCACCTTTTTTCATAGAATTTAAGCAGCTTTGTTTGTTTTCCTGTAAAGCAGCCAGCAACCATGTAGAGATTTGCATCCGCAGACCCAGTGCAGGCTGCATATTCTGATTATTATTCAGTCTTGCTGTATAGGCTTCTATGGCAGATATTATTTGACTTCTGCTGTTTTGATAATGACGAACCCTAAGCTTAACCTCCCAACTGAAGCCCAGACCACACTGAGCATGTGCCTAGTCTTGGTCTTGCAAAGATGTTTCATATAGTTACAAGATGATAGCTCCCTGGGCCAACTTTGAAAGCATAAATTATTTCTTTAAATAGGCTTCTGGTGCAGTAAATTTTAGTTTAGTTTATGTTTATTATACAAAAATACAGCATTTGTAGCATTATTCTATTTTAGACTTTAGTTCTCCTGCAGCCTGCCATCAATGACCTTCCAGTGTATAAATATGTGCAAAAAAATAATCAGTGCATTGTTTATAAAAGTGCAGCTGTCAATAAATTTTTGTGCAATAAAAATCCGCGAAAAAAACCACAAATACTTATTCCTAATCTCTCAGATTATATCAGATTAGAATGTTCTTTGGGTCCCAGGATAACAGAGCTCCGGGCATAGTTTACATTTTTGTCCTAAAGACTTGGAACACTAGGCCAAGAAGGACTGTTTTGTGTATGTACTGGACAGTCACAGTTATTGCAAAAGCTGTCACAGCAATATATATATATATATATATATATATATATATATATATATCTCTGACGTGAAGCAGGATTTGAAAGAAACACAGCTGTAAGTATCCTGCGACATTCTCTCCCAAATAGCCTCATCTGCTGCTAACACATACACAGCAAACGTCATGCACAAACAGTGAACACTTAGGGGCACATTTACTAAATTCGAGTGAATGATTAGAATAAAAAAAACTTCGAATTTCGAAGGTATTTTTTGGCTACTTCGACCATCAAATTGGCTACTTCGACCTTCCACTACGACTTCGACTTCAAATCTAACGATTCGTACTAAAAAACGTTCGACTATTCGACCATTCGATAGTACTGTCTCTTTAAAAAAAACTTCAACCACCTACTTTGCTACCTAAAACCTATCGAGCATCAATGTTAGCCTATGGGGAAGGTCCCCATAGGCTTTCTACCCAATTTCTGATCAAAGGAAAATCGTTCGCTCGATGGATTAAAAACGAACGAACAAATAGTGCTAAATCTAAAAATTTTACTTTGAGGGTCGAATATCAAGGGTTAATTAACCCTTGATATTCGGCCATTAGTAAATGTGCCCCTTAGTGTTTAGTCTGTGCTTAGATTTGAATTATATAAAGGCACAACTGTACTAACAAATTGTAAGGTCACCAAAAATTTCTTCCACTCAACATTCCAAGCCAAAATCTGTATTTTCTTTTTGCCAAGAAAAGCAGTTGTGCAGTTCAGACATTTTTTTACCGAAAAGATTTTTATGGTAAAACCCCTATTCACTAAGGTGGTTATCTGAAGTCCGTGCTTTTCTTGTTAACCATTGGCTCCCAAATGTCATCACAAAGGGGTCCCAAATGAAAACCATATGCTGGTTATATTTGTAGCAATACATTAGATAGAACAGTGAAAGAGATAATAAGGGTCACCAAATTCATTATAGGTTCAAAATGCTTTCAAATCTAGTTTCAAGCAAACATTCTTGGAAAGGATATGTTGTTTGTGATGTCAAAAAACCCAACTTGACAAAGAATAGCAATGATTGATATTGTAGTTACCATCTGGATACTTAATTGCTCTTATTTCTCTGCATTTTCCTGATGTAAATGTCCGGCCAACTAAGTGCCACCCGTCCATTGGTACCTGCCCTATATGAGTTTTAATACCTCTGCCAGCGTTAAGGCCTCTGGACTCAAGTCTGTCATGGACAAACAATGGCAAATATGTAACTAAAGGGGTCATTCATTGTGCCCCTGGGGGACTCAAGAGTGTGCCCCTTAGTGCTCATTTTGCACCCATGGGATAGCTGCATTTTACACGGAGCACTGGATCAAAGGCCTCCCCCATCCACTGCAATTGAATGGAGTGCTGTCTAAAGCAGGAAGCACCCAATTCTAGCCACAGTCACTTTCTGTATTCACCACTTCCCAATACCAGTTGCATGTGAGTTGGGTGATCTAAACCTCCACAGTCCAGATGACTAAGCTTCAAATGTCAACATCAAACAATTGAGAGTAGCACTTTCAGCGGTATTCACCCACTCTTCACCTGGAGAAGGTAGGTGGCAGTCCAGTAGTATGTTGTTCATGTCAATGTCACATCAATTTTAGGTCATAAAAGTTTGGGGTATACTCCACAATATCAATGGGAGTGCTTGCCCATGAACAGGACACTATGGAGTCTGTTTGATGTTCCCTTTATTGTGCTGATTTCTACCAGGTGCCCCATAATCCATTAATACCCTGGTATGTTAACTGGCCACAGATGAATCAGATCTGTATATATGTGAAAGGGAAATTAGCCTGCAAGCTTCCGATTTATGGAAAGGCCACAAAGGCCCTGGTCTACGCCGGCATGCCGCCCAACCACACCCACATTGGTTTGGACACACTGGGGATTCGCAGGAGATACAATCGTTCTTAAAATTTCCTGTGCACCAATCCTCAGTACTCCGGACCTAATGCTGAAAATTTGCAAATGTGCACAAAGGAAGAGGAGTGGACGGGGTGATGAACTATTAGGCTTAATTAAAATTGAAATTATCTTTTAGTAGACTTAAGGTATAATGATCCAACTTATGGAAAGATGCCTTGTCTGGAAAACCCCAGGCCTCGAGCATTATGATAATAGCTATATATGGCTTATGTGACCCTGCATCCTAAATACAGCGGACTCATTTGCCATAAACTGCATAAATGATTATTACAAAGAGCTGATCTGCATATTTATAGAGTGTCATTAAGCCCTTTAAAATGAATGCTAAACATATAGACTGCAAACATATTCTGGAAATAAAAGTGGTATGAAATGCGTTGGCACTTGTTTTCTTACGTTATTCTTTTTATTTTCCATTCGGCCCCTTCTTTTTATGCCAACATTGTGCATATTTGCTCAACATTATGACCAGATTAAAAATTGGATGTGATTTTATATGGTGTCATGCCATAAAAGTGGTAATGTAAACTTTTATCCTATTGCCACTATTTATACAGCTTATAAATAAATATGCTCCTAAATGTTAAAACACCTGGATCTGTAGGCTGTTCTCCAGTCATTCTATAATACATAATAGATGAACTAAGCCATCATTTGAATTAGGTGTTGAACCTACAAAACAGGTCATGGATGGTAAATAAGATTTGCCCAGCCTCAGATCCAAATTGCAGGTGTTAAGATGGGAACCAAGAATCATGGAACCTCATTTTATGTGTGTAACATACTGTATGGGCCAAACAGATGGCCTTAATATTCACTATAAAACCGTATGTGCACCATTGAGTGAAGCTTAGGATGGTGGCACATAAAGCACTTTTCAACACAGTATACTTTGAATAGCTAAAAAGCAACAGACGCCGTCTCTTTTCCAAAATCAGGCACATATAAGATATTGAGACATTTTGGGGCAGATTTATCAAAGGTCGAATTTCGAAGTACAAAAAACTTCGAAATTCGACCATTGAATTAAAAAACTTTGAATTCAAATATCCTGAGGTCGGATAGAACGATTTTAGCGATCTATCAAAGGATTTTCCTTCTACCTCTAAAGACTTCAAAAATGGTTGTAGAAGGTCCCCATAGGCTAACATAGCACTTCAGTAGGTTTAATTTGGCGAAGTATTGAAGTCAAAGTTTTTTTAAAGAGACAGTACTTCGATTATCAAATGGTCGAATATTCGAACGATGGTCGAAGTATCCAAAAAATTACTTTGAATTTCGAATTTGTTTACTTCAAAAATTCCCTCGAATTCACTTCGACCCTTAGTAAATCTGCCCCGATATTGTGTCTTAAGCTACCAAAAAATGCCTTACCCTTTAAACAAAAAAAAGAGATTGTTTGTCCATACATTGCAATATATTTAAGATGACCAACTACATCAAAGTCACCCCTGGTCTGGCCAGTCCTACACTCAACTTTCATCTGATTCATTAAGAATTCCATTGCTTCATTATACATTTTACACAGAAGGTTTACCTGCAACTTACTACATTCTTCTGGAGGAATATCCTTACAAATTTTCATTGTTATGAAATTACCAGGAAGCCCTCTAGTTATGACATGGAATCAGAAGGCCAAGGATCATGTGAACTGATGTTGTCAAGGTCTCAAATATCAGCCACAGAACTAGGTAATTAAGCCATACCAATGCACAGCCTCTCCTCCAGTTTTCTACTAAAATAAACGTAGCAGAGTGAGGCCCAAACAAGAATAATTATTGTGATAATAAACTCTATAGTTAGTATAGATATGGATATATATAATTTATGTGAGGGTATGGAGGGGTGTGTGTATGGATTCTGGGTTTCATTTGGAGGGGTTGAACTTGATGGACTTTGTCTTTTTTCAACCCAATTTAACTATGTAAAATAAGAATGGTCCAGGCTAAAATCATCATTAGGGTTCATAGGAATAGACCAATGTGTAACCCAACCAAACCACAGAACCAACTGGAAACTCCCACATAGAAAGAAAGACTATGAGGTTGTCCCTGCTATGGAGAGTATTATTTACATCCCTTTTCAGCTGACCATGCTAGAAATGATGCCATGAACCTGAACTGTGCTGGCTTTAGGGAGGAACAATCAAATTAACTCAGTTTGGCCCAAAACTTTGGTGCTCCTTTGCCTGCAGCAGGGACAAGTAGGAATTATACAGCAGGGGTCCCCAACTCTTTATACTTGTGAGCCAAATTTAAATGTAAATATAGTTGGGGAGCAACACAAGCATGAAAAACGTTCTTGAGGTTGCCAAATAATTTGCTATTTGGCAGCCCCTATGTGGACTGGCAGCCTACAAGAGGATCTTTTTGCCCATAAACCTGGTTTTGATGCAACCAAGACTTGCATCCCAGCCAGGAATTCAAAAATAAGTACCTGCTTTGAGGCCACCAGGAGCAACATCCAAGGGGCTGGAGAGCAACATGCTGCGCACTGGTTGGGTATCACTGTTTTGAGTATGGGCAGCTCAAACCTGCAAAGTTAGCCTGTAGAAGGGTAGGGATATACAGTATAGGAAAATGAATCATTCATTCAGCACTAAATTCACATTCAAAGGAAGCTATCATCAAGTCCCAGAAGTGCATGACTGGCCCTTAGGAAGTAAATCTGATGTTTGCTTTCAAATAAGAACCCAGGAAATATAACTTGCTTATTAGTTGTTATGGTAGACGCATGGTGGACACTTCTGTCTTGTAGAACAGGGATGCTAAGTTTGATTCCAACCAGGACAAGGACATTGTTTTTGTGAGATTAATTCCAAAAGGTTACTTGGCTCTTGATTGGGTTTTGAGAACTTTGACTGAATAACTTCAAAAATGAACAAATAATCAGTAAAAGTAAGCTATTAAGCTATAAACTAGAACCTATGTGAACTTATGTCCATTATGAAAAAAAAAGTAGTTTTGGTAGCATTCTCTGTCTCTGTATCTTAGATCTATTCCTGGCTGTGACACTAGAGCAAAATTTCAGCACCAGCAAAAGTAAACAGTGAAGCTTTTAAACAAATTTAAATCTAGCATTTCCATCCTGGGGTAAATATAGGACAAGTGTAGTAAAAATTTTAAATAAAAAAGGTTTCTATGAACCACTCAATTTTTACTGTTCATAGGGAGTGTGTGGCTTTGGTTGGATAAACAAATTACCTCCCATCCCATAGCCTAGAATGCTGGGTTCATATCTCTGTTGTGCTGAAGTTTCACCACTGTAAGTAATGTCTATCTTATAACTGGTATATTTTCCTAGATGGTCCAGTGCAGAGATGTTCTGAAATTTTAGATTTATGCCTTTCCATCACAGCCCACTGTGATTAGGTCCTGGGTTTGATTCTAACCAGTGCAGGATCTTGAAGGTGTTTGTATGTTCTCCCTATGGGGCAAATTCCATAACCAGCGAAATGGAGGGGGAGCCTGGTTACCCAGGTTACGGACCTTTGTAAGCGATCACTCTGAAAAAAGGAAAAGACGCCAGCGTATTTTGGGACTTAGAAAAATTTTGAACTAAAAATTGAGGAAGCCCAATGCACTCCATTGCACTTCGCCTGGTCTGAGCTGGCAAAGGCAAGTCTGGCGAATAAGGTAATGTTCAGTAAAATACGCATTTAAGAGAATTTGCCGAGTTCGTTCACCAGAGCGAAAAATTTGCCTGGCGTTAGAGTGTGAAACAACGCTAGCTTCTATCTCCTTTCGCTAGCGAAGTGATGCCTGCGCCCGTTAGGAAACCGACGAAGTTCTGAAATGATGTCACGCTGGTGAGTTTTCGCTAGCGTTAGTCACTTCACCCTTTAGGGAATCTGCCCCTAAGTCCCTGTAGGTTTCCTCTGGGTACTTTGGATCCCCCACACTTAAAACATACAGACAGAAATGGATTTGACCATAGATTGTGTGTCCTTAGATTGTAAGCTCAGCTGGGGCATGGACTGATACGTTTTTCGTATAATTTTATATAAGAAGACGATGACTATACATACGGGAATGGGATACATCCTGAAACCCATTATCCAGAAAGCTCTGAACATACAGATAGGCCATCTCCCATAGACTCTGTTTTATCTAAATAATTCAAATTCTAAAAAAAAATATTTCCTTTATCTCTGTAATAATAAAACAGTAGCTTGTACTTGATCCCAACTAAGATATAATAAATCCTTATTGGAAGCAAAACCAGCCTATCGGGTTTATTTAATGTTTACATGATTTTCTAGTAGACTTAAGGTATGAAGATCAAAATTTTGGAAAGATCTGTTATCCAGAAATCCCCAGGTCCTGAGAATTCTGAATAACAGGTCCCATACTATATATGATAACTTTGTCATAAGTCATCTTGTTATGACTATTGGTATTCAAAACAGCAATTCATTAGGCTTCTCTAAACTCTCCCACCCTATGTCCTCTTCTTTGAGCCCCTATAAGAGGGTCAGCCCTGCTGTTTGTTGACCTCTGGTCTAGTGATGGTATTTGAATATGTATCTTATGTACCTTTAGGCTTCCACTGAATATGAAGCATTAATTCCATTGGGTAAGCCTGACGTACATGACACAAGTGCTTCACAACAGGGTCAACATTAAGCAAGCAAAACAGTAAAAAATCTTTTTTTTTTTATTACTATTCTCTTTCTCTGATAAATATTATGCTGTTATTCTGCACTTCGCCTGCACCCCTTTTAACTGCTCCAGTAAACAAATGGCTCAGTGGGAAAGCAAATTCATTTGGATATTGCAGAGTTGTGTTTATTTTACTTTCAAGGAGACTTGGTCGAAAACTTTCAAGAAGAGCTAATTTTAAATCAATATTTATTTTCTTTTTCAGTGTCAGTTCATATAAAAACTTTTCAAGGGCATTCACAGACCTGTTCTGGAATCCAGCGCTTTGTATGTTTATTTTGCAAAATTCCATGATAAAAAAGTTCATATTTCAATCATAGTTCAAACGTAATGTCTATGTCTCGTTGGCGGATTCATCTTTGACTGCTTGTAGTAGAGCAAAAGAATATCATAGGGGTTATTTCTGAATTTATCTCAAAAAACGCCGACTCAGGTTTTTGCGGCTTATTTATTAATACACTTTCCCGGGAATTTTACGGTAAAAAATACAAAAAATCCTGAAAAATAAGAATTTTTGGAATTTTCACCTGATTTTTTCGGATTTATTACGAAAACCCCGAAAACTTTGGATTATTGCACGAAATCGCAGAACAAAAAATCTTTGGGACTTCTCCCACTGACTTATATGCAACCTCAGCAGGTCTGAGATGCCGAAATTTTGGATTCTGACTTTTTCCATCCTCGGGGTATAATAAATTCTGAAAAACAATAACTGTACAACTTGATGGGAAAACAACTAAACCATGTGTAATTAGTTTTTGTGATAAAATAAGCATCTCTACTACTTTGTATATCAGAGATCCCCAACTAGTGGCACAAGAGCAACACGTTTCTCACCAACCCCTTGGATGTTGCTCTCAGTGGCCTCAAAGCAGGTATTTGAATTCCTGGTACTGAAATTTAAGAAATTCCTGGAATTGAATTTGAGGAGAGTTAAAAAAAAACAGAAAAAACAGATGTACTGCCAAACAGAGCCTCTTGTAGGCTGCCAGTGCACCTAGGGACTACCAAATAGCCAATCACAGCCCTTTTTTGGAACCCCATGAACATGTTTCATGGGTGTTTTGTTTCCCAACTCTGTTTCAATTTGAATGTGGCTCGTGGGCTAAAAAGGTTAGGGACCCCTGTTGTTCATGAATCCATTTGTGTTGGGATCCTGTTTGTGCCCGCCTGAATTGGTTCTATAGATATCTATGTTCCATATGCTTGAATGCACAGGGCTTGTGCAGCTCAGCCCCACTCTTACATCAATTAAAATACTTTCATGTGTATTTTGCCACAGTACCAGACTCATAAATACTCAACATAATATGAAAAACTCAATACATAATACTATGAGAATAAAAAGGAAGGTCCACCTAGTCTACAGAGCAGAACAGTTACCGGTAGCTGTTTTTTCTAGAATACTAGTGAACAAACACTAGAAATCCAGAATCTACCATGTCATTGACTTCCAACAGCCATACTCCACCAGGGTCAGAATAGTCCCTATTCTACCCCAGCCTTTAACCAGGAGCAGTCGAAACAAACCAGGGACCATATCCCATCATCTTCAGGTTATGTTCCATTCACATTCACCAACTCTGAGTTTGGGGACTTCATTCCTTGACCCCTGCTCTTGAAGAAAAGCGGCAACCCAGACACTATTTAAAGATATAAGCAAGGTGAGGGAGGAGTTAGAAGTATCGCAGTTTCTATCTAAGAACAATATATTTATGTATATTTTTGGAAGTGTTTATGCACCTTTCCTACATAACCCCCAACTGAATGAACTCATTTTACAAAGAGGTGTACAGTTACCATTTATCTACTCTGCATATGGGGGGCTGCACTCTTCTTTCCTGCACTGACTGATTGCTATTTCTTGACAGCTTCTCACTTGGGGAGAATAATCTTAATAATAATAATAACATTGAAGATTTTTTTAATCCGACGTTTGATTTGGGGGATTACCTAGCATTCCACTTTGATCACCCATAATAACTATGCACAGCAGTCATATCAATCAGAAACAATAGAACTGATGCAGGGTAACAAAGATTATTTGCGTAATACTGAACAGTACGAGAGTAAAACATACAGAGGGAGACTGACGGGAAAAGAAACATTTCAAATAAAGCTATACTTTTTAGACAAAAAAGTGAAAAACCTTCAGTCACTGGGATATGAACAGTTTTAAGGGCCTCCTATAATTATTATTTCTTATTCCCTATGTATAAACTTATATACAATTATAACCATATAAGGACCATGAATATCCTGTAAATTAGTAAAGGGATGTCACAGTTATAATCTGTGCAATGTCTGTCCCATGACTGAAACTTGTGCAATAAAATAATGTGCCCCTTGTTAAAAGGTTATGAGCAAAATTTTCCGCCACCAAAAAAACACCCATACACTGAATAGTGAAAAAGTTGCATAGATATAACACCCATTGATTTTAATGTGTTTTGCAGATTTGCTCATCACTATTTTATCACCTTTTAATCACCTTTGGCCTTATGCTTTTATAAGGTCATGGAACTCGCGCGTTTAGCCACCAGCAAATAAATTCTGGCCAAAAAATCTGGCACGTCAGAATAGTCGCATGCAGAAAATTGTCACGTGTCACAATTATTCGGACACCCATTGACTTTAATGTATTTGGACAAAATAGTCGCTCGTATAAAAATTGTCGATTGCATCAAAATTTACTTTAATGCGTTTCACGAATCCACGAATTGCTGAAGACAATCATTGACATCTCCAGGTTCTGTTAAGACATTATCCCAACATATCTTACAAATAAAGCTGAGATATGGAGGTCCGGCCTCCCTAATATAAATATGTCCCATTGGGTATTTTGTAACGTTGAATGGAAATGTCCCGAGCCTTCATCGGTATATCAAGTAATGTTATAAATCATCCAAAATGAAGACTGCAGACACAAAAGAATAGTGTACGACTGCTGGCAGCTATAAAAAAACCTTAACCTCTAAAGAGAGCTTGTACTTATAACAGGGTCACCCTCTTCCCACCATCTTTCCATCTTCCCATCATCCTTTCTGGTTTTTCTGTCTTTTTGCTTTTATTACACCTAAAAAGTATATTATTGTTGATGTAAATCAATAAGACCAGTTTGTCTTTATATCCAGTACCCTTGTACAGTGAGCAACAAGAATGTTAGGACATTTAAAACCAGAGGTTTCACTTCTCTGCATTAAAAAAAACAAAACACTTGTACAGCTCTTAATTCTCTCCTGCAATTTTATGACTAATACCATCCACTTTCTAATGCCCAATAGGACCCAAAAGATCTCCCACTTGCTTATTTTGCTCTTTCACCCATACGATTGTGTTGCAGTTAAAATGCCTGGCTTGTCACATTTCTCCTCTAGGCATCTTTTTGCCTTTTCTGCACTATTTTCAACCTGAAATTGGATCTGTATACTTTAGAACATGAACATTCAGGCAAAGAGGGCTGCGGAACACATGCCAATGTTTTTACAGTAAGTGGGGGGGGAGAAGTCCCATGGTTTCCCTTTGAGTAATTACAGAACATATGGAAAGAGTGTCTACTGCACGTTTCAGCAATACAGAGTAGGTCCCACATATATTCCTACACTAGTAAATACACAATCTGCACTTACGACCTTCTTCACACAACATTTACACAGGATTTTTGTTAGAGTTTTGATCAGTTACTTAACAACAGTAAATCTGGATCTTCAGAAAGGGTCGTGGGCTCATGGCACAAGGGGAGTATTCCAGTAGTAGGGGAGTATTCCAGCAGTGACAAGCTCGCATTTCTTGGCCCAAAACCCTTTTCCATTACAAACTCCTCTGGCAGGACTGGGGCACTTCGACTCTGAGCAAAAAAACAAGGGTGGAAAATATGTTTTGCTTTCCATGAGCCATAGCATTGGTGCCAGTTCTGATCTGAGGAGCAATGAGCGGTGTAGCTATAAGGAAGCAGACCCCATGGCTATGGGAAGATTTGCAGCCAGAGATGGTGAGTAAAGACCCATGACCCTCAACCCAGCAGGACATGCATAGGTGCATGATTGTATTCCCTGGAAATGCATAAAAATGCTAAAGACTGAAATATATTTAATTGTTGAATACTGGCAGACAAGTTAGTTGGGCCTCCAGGAGCTCATCAGAAAAACATAAAATCCAGGGTACACTCTAATAACAATTAGAAGATACTTGGTGATTAATATTATAGGTGTTGCACAGGCCTAAGATGGACATAAGAAAGGACTGATTTTCATTATATTTGACTTGGGTTTACTTGGAGATCCTCAGAAATTCTGGCAGATAAGTCTGATGACTCCCTTCTCCACCAGTTCTTGGGGTGACAATGTAGAAGAATATTCACTTTGTAACCAAAGGAGCAATAACACAATAAATCCAGCAACTCTGTCTGTGGGATGGACGCGTTTTCTGTATCTTCAGCCACTGTTTAAAATATCAGTTTTTTTCACAGACTTGAGGTCCCCATACACGAGCAGATATAAACTGCCGACAGATTAAAGCATAAGTTAACCTTTGAAATAAGTGAATGTAAAATTATTGAGAGTGCTATTCTAAGAACTTTTGTCTTTTGCATTCATTATTTATTTTGTTTTTATTCCAATATATTAAGGGATACATGTACTGTTAATATGAATGAATTGTGTTCCAACAGAGCCACCTGCTGGTCATTTTCCCACCAGTCTGGCCACCAAGTAGTCAAGGAAAAGAAAAAGGGGTTCCTGTGTTCTTCTGCTTAGGTAAAAAATTACAAACCTTTCTCAAATTTTTCCTTAAAAAGATTTCTTATTCAGCAGCTCTCCAGTTTGCAATTGCAACAGTCTGGTTGCTACGGTCCAAATTCCCCTAGCAACCATGTATTCATTTGAATAAGAGACTACAACATAAAAAGGAGAGGCCTAGATAGAAGAATGAGTTATAAAAAGTAATAAAAATGGGGCAAAACGGGCAAATTCACCAGTAATTCGCGCCTGGCAAATAAATTTGCCCATCACTAATATTGGGTTGAATTCATCCGACCCTCGACTTTGGCAAGGACCCCAGTCCCTGATCTAGCTACACAGCCCCACAGCATGATGGAACCTCCACTAAATTTGACAGTAAGCAGCAGGTTTCTTGGAATGCGGTGCTCTTCAAATAACTAATTTGTTGTCTCATCAGTCCAAAGCACTTTGTTCCAAAATGACTGTGGCTTGTCTAAATGAGCTTTTGCATACAACAAGCGGCTCCGTTTGTGTCGTGAGTGCCGAAAGGGCTTCTTTCTCATCACCCTGCCATACAGATGTTCTTTGTGCAAATTGCGCTGAATTGTAGAACGATGTACAGATACACCATCTGCAGCAAGATGTTCTTGCAGGTCTTTGGAGGTGATCTTTGGGTTGTCTGTAACCTTCCAGACCTGGGTTTTACAGCAACTATGCCTGTGGCCTTCCATTTCCTGATTACAATTGACAGTTTAAACCTCTGAAATAGCTTTTTGTAGCCTTCCCTTAAACCATTATACTGAACAATCTTTGTTTTTAGATCTTATGAGAGTTGCTTTGAGAGTCCCATGCTGTCACCCTTCAGGGAGAGTCAAATGGAAGCACAACTTGCAACTGGCCACCTTAAATACCTTTTCTCATGATTGGACACACCTGCCTATGAAGTTCAAGGCTTAAGAAGCTAATCCTACCAATTTGGTGTTGCCAGTAATCAATATTGAGCAGTTAAATGCATTCAAATTAGCAAAATTACAGCCAGTTTTTCATATTTTATTTTATTTAATTTTATACAACTGAATACTGCTTCACTAAAAATCATTGTTCAGAAAACACCACAATACTCAGATGTTCCTGGGAAATGAAAGACAGTTATCTTTTTTGTTGAAAGTGGAGTAAATTTTTATGCAGGCTGAGAGGGGTTCCCAAACTTTTTCATATGACTGATATATATATACTGTATATATACTGTGTATATAAGCCCCCATAACCAAAAAAGTCCCCCCCCCCGTGTGATTTTGGTTTGACATTCAGATGGAAGCAATTAGAGCAGAGCATAAAATACTATATTTTTGCCAACATTGTAGAACTATTTCATTATATCTCCCAGGGTTTTTTTCAACTCTAACTAGCAGTTATTTTGAAAAATATTTAGCATTTGCTCTGTTTCTTTGCTTTATCCAATAGGTTTTTTCTTTCCTCTTTTGCCTGGGGATTTGCAAATAATTTCTTTTTAAGCATGCCTAATCTCTTCTGTAATTTGCATGTCAGCTTCAAATGAATGGAGCTCATTTTTCATGCACCCAGAATCTGCCTACGTCCTTTAGAACTTTCACACATGGACCCAAAACATTTTTTCTACCGGTGTGAGAAAGTGCAAACTCGGGACAAAGACCTGATTAATTTTCATACATTTGCTTCAATTAATTGCGCCGCTTTTCCTTTTCTGCTACATCATTTTTTTCTTTAGGCCAGATACAACCTTGAAGGAGTTTCAGCATTTAATATAAAATGAGCATATCAACAAAAGGCAAAATAGCAACATGTCTATTTAAATACCTCTACTGCCCTCTGCTGCCGAAAAACGAAACCCACCATTTTATTTATGTGTGTGTGTGTGTGTATATATATATATAAAGAATACACAAAAGCCATGAATATCTTGTAAATTATATGCTTATAAACGGTGAGTTCTGATGTCATCAGTTATAAACGGTGAGTTCTGATGTAATTTCTGTCATGACTCACCGAAACTTGTGTATTATAATAAATAAAGTATCACCAGTTGCAAAATAAGAGGATATCAGAAGTTACCTCGGAGTTCCATGACCTGTATAAAAACATTATATGGTCATGAAACTCCTCGGTAACATATAATATCCTTATATTTTACAATAGGGAGTACTTTATTCACTATATAAATTTACTGTATATAAAACTGGTGGTCAGGAGCCCCATAGAAGATTTTAAAAACATTGGTTGTCAGTGGCCCCAAAGAAGATTAAAAAAAAAAAAACATTATTAGTCAGGGGCCCCATAGAGGACTTAAAAAGTCCTGCTTTAACCCAAGGGGGGCCAGGGCTGCCCATCCTGTGCCCCCCTGATGGAGGCCCTGAATCTGTAGGAAAAAAAAGCCAATGTTCGTACCATTGTTCACTTTCCCTATTGCACCTGTGTTTGCAAAGGAGCCCTTAAAGGGATTCTATCATAGGAAAATGTGTTTTTTACAGGATGCATCAGTTAATAGAGATGCTCCAGCAGAATCCTGCATTGAGATCTCTTTTTTTTAAAAAGAGCAAACAGAGTTCCCAGGTGCTCCTAGTCATGTGACTGGTACTCTGATAAACTTCAGTCACTCTTTACTGCTGAGCTACAAGTTGGAGCAATATCCCCTCCCTTTCCCCCCAGCAGCACTTCAGTATAAGGTAACTACAAAACAGATCCCTGGTGCCTATATTGCTAAAAATGCTCCCATGCTCCCCACCTAGTGGTAGATATGAGAACAGCATTCAATAGTAAAAATTCAAGTCCAGCAAACTAGTGAGAAGAGACTCCTCCAGTTACATTGACAAGGGAAACAATTGCTTATCAGACAGCAGTTCTATTGTTAAGTGCTGGCTATTTTTGAAAGCACATGACCAGGCACAATGACTTGAGATAGCTGCCTACACACCAATATTACAACTAAAATAAAATTTTATAATAATTTTATTATAATTTTAAATGGTAGAATGAATTACAAATGTACACAGTATTATTTAGTAATAAAAATGATACCATAAAAATCACAAAATAATCCATTTAAGTCTACCTTGAAGATCATAGTTGTTTCTAATTTAATAGGGGTACTTATATCATAGTAGAATAAAATACAGTGAATATATCAAGAGTTGGAGGATGATGCCTTTTATATCAATTTAAAGCATGGAAAATGCACATTATTGAAGGCTACCTCATCTGTACTAAAATAAAGTGTATTATTTCTAATCCATTAGCAAGCCTTCAGGGTAACTCCCTGTTACAAATGGCACAGACACTAGAATGACGCATGAAAGCAAGTCCAAATGCTCACCTTACATAGGCAGCCATCACATAGTGTATATTGTGTCAATTAAGCTAACTAATGTCTTTTTAGCTTTGGAATTGCTCCTTTCTGAACTGAGAAGTAAGGGCAGTGCAAGGGAAGTTCCAAGGATACTTGATACCTCTTGGGAACCAGTGAAACACCCGGTTGTCCTAACGCCTCTATAAAAGATACTGTAATATCTGCCACTGAAAGTTATCATGCTTAGCCCCGTTGTTATGATACTAAAGAAGTAATGGCAGATATTGGAAGAGACCCAAGGTGAGATAACTTGTAATTTGGTTGATTAGGTTGGGCACTTATTCCTGGGCTAATAGTCATGTGAAGTGAGCATCAAGGAGAGTTAGCAGCTACAGTAGCAAATGTTCATGTTAAAACATAGTTACTTGGATTTAGAAATTCAGCCTTTAAAGGAGAACTAACTTCCCTTGTCAATAAAAAACCCTACCTCTCTGCCCCCCCCGCACAGGTGTTAACACAAGTAAATGCCCCTAAGCCGGTAATTACCCCTCGTTGCAGAGTCAGCGCAGCAGAGCTCATGGGCACCATCTTCCAGCGCTTTGGTAATCTTCGGGTCTTCTTATGGTGCTTTGGTAATTTTCGCCATTTTCAGCACATGAGTTGTTGTAACGAACCGGAAAACTGATCCAACTGCGCATTTCACCGATACGGTGCTTACTTACTGAAGATTACAGAAGCACTGAAGATGGCCCCTGTGAGGGTAGGGGTTTTTATTAACAAGGGAGTTTAGTTCTCCTTTAAGCCAGTGTTCTCCAATCAGCGGCTTGTGAGCAACATGTTGCTCACTAACCCCTTGTCTGTTGCTCCCAGTGGCCTCCCAGTGGTTGCATAAACCAGATGTACTGCCAAAAAGAACATCTCTTATCTAGCACCCCCAAGAACTTTTTTCATGCTTGTGTTCCTCCCCAATTTTTTCACAAATTGAATGTGGCTCACAGGTAAAACAAAGTTTGGGGACCTCTGCTTTAAGCTATAAAAATGTTTGAATGTCCATTCTATTTTAGTAATATGGATTATATTTATTCTGGGGCTAGAAAACAGTAGGTTTGTTACATAGAAGGAGGGACGGTGGTGCAAATAGTTTGAAGGGATCTGGTTCTGGTATGGGGTCTAGAAAAGCCAATGGCCTTATTAGCCCTATCCTACTTCATTGGCAAACCCTTAGTACCAAGTGCACTGAACACTTACTCTCACCTACAGCATATTCCATTTTCGTTGTAGTGGCATTATTTTGATACCCATTGATGCCATTCACCATATAATGCCATATTGTTTGATTTTATCTTTATAAGAACAGTGACACAATGCGGCGTAATGGAATTTAACTAACCTGGCAATAACCAGGATGATCCATTTATCTTGTGAGGTTGCTAAACTGGGTCCAATTGCTCTAATAGTTTTGCCCCATGCAAACTCATAAATCACATAGATCTTGTAGACCCACTGGGAGGGAACTGCATCGGTGGCCCCATAGGGCTCTTGCCCAGCTGGATGTTCCTGCCTGTTTAGTAAGGAGCAGCCAATATTTCTCTTTGTCCCACTCAATGTTGGAGTGCTCTACCCCTATGTTCTTTTTGGATCAGTTGCTAGACAACATATTACCCAACCTGCCATCAGTTGGTAAGTCACATATAGTACAAAAAGCTGCTGCACGCTGATAAAGTAAATCAATTCTTTAGTTGTGCAGTTTTATTGGCTCATACAAAGTAGACAAGGCAACGTTTCAGACCTAGCAGGGCCCTTTATCAAGCCTATAGTGACACACACCACTCTGTGCTAAATAGTGTTAGGTGAGGGCGGGGACAAGGGCAGGGAAAGTGCTGGGCTGGAACAACAATTCCAATTGGTTACATTCTTATGCAATATACCACTGTGACTTTCATAAAAAGATCAGTCCATCCATTTCAGTGTCCTTCGTGTTGACAAAGAGTGTCCAAAAATTAAATACCGTGTACTTATCGATAAGTTAAACATTGTCCATTTGTCCAAAAAATCTGTGCATACAATAATATACTTAAAATATTACTTTCATACAACTTGTGCGTCAATAAAGTGATACATTTTGGTTTTTTTTAATGATTACATTATAAAATGTTTTAAAAGATTTGAATGCCAATCAAGTGATAAATATTAAGTTCATTTGAAATATTACATTGTAAAACACCTATGCGCCAATCAAGTGATAAATATGAATTCCAAAAAATTGGAATAAAATGTAAAATCTTCTAAGGAATAGAGAAGCTTAACGCTTAGATATTACCTTTCCTGCAAACTATATTCCATATTCACTGTTCTCTCAGTTGTATGCAGAAGGTAATGTCGGCTCTCTGAATAACCAAACCCCCTTATCATATTCAGCTTTCAATATCCTTAGAGAAAAACATGAAGCTTGTTAATACGTAATCAGATGTGTCCTCTAAAATTCTACCTGTCTACTGGTAAATAAACATAGCAGGGGTATAGTCCTTATTTAAACCCCTGGGCCAGATTGTGTCTAATCTATGAATCCACTGAACCTCTAACTTATGCAACTGCATCAATCTGTCTCCCCCTCTTCTAAGCAGCTCAACAGAGTCAATTACCTAAAATTTAAGGTGGCTGATGGAATGTTCTGCTTGCTGAAAATGCGCTGGTACCGGTAGTGCTGTCAATCCCTTACATATGGTTGATTTGTGTTGTCTCTCCTACATACAGTAGCCCACATGGGCATTTGAGTAAATAAATTACAAATGTAGAATCACAGATGTAGATCTGTCTTTTGTTAAATCTTCTACCTGAATGTGGATGACAAAAAGAATCCCCTTTGATCACCGAATTGCATTGTGTACAATGTTCTTGAAAGTCAGGTCCCATCAACAAAACATTCCTCATCAGACCTGTGGAAGGATGAGGCTGATGGTTGTATGCTGAGGATGAGACTCCAAATTATAATATTGTTTTATATAAGGATACAGTAAGAATTAGACATTTATTTGGGGATAGAGTTGGTTATGCAAAGAGAGGTCTTAGAATATCTATACTCCTAGAAATATTATCAACAAATATAGGGAAGCTGCATTCTCCACCTGCCTTCAGTTTAGTTTTCCAGAACTCCATAAAGAATTGTCACTGGAAATAAGCAAAACTGACTGTCGTTTGTTTTATTTACTACGTATATGTACACTTTCCATAAACAAATACGCAAATGAAAACGTAAACGGTAGCCTGCGGTTAACGAACGTCATCTAATATTTCTGAAAATCAGAAGGTTGTATATACTGCAGTTCTTGTTTTAAAATTTGCGTTTTTAAATCTAATTTGCTCTTGCAAAGACTCATTTTTTTCAACCATGAAGGAAAAGCAGAATTTGTTCTTTGGCTTGAAAAATGGTCTCTGCTCTCGATTAAGTTTTTTCTTTTTTGACCTGTGCACATCATCAATTCTCTGTCACGCAATAAATGCGCACATTCATTTGGAAGCAGCCATATATTAAAACATATCAGTCAAATATGGCCATTTGGTTTGGAATGAACTTTTTTTTTATATATATATATATATATCAGATAGAATATTCTTTTAAAGATAAATTTCAATGTGGCATGCCAGACTAATGATAAAGTTATGTATGCTTACAAAATAGACTTCATTTATTCATCATTCAAAAACATATCAAATCTACCTTTCATTGCCAAAATTTACTTTATGAGCTGATTTCCCTCAAAGCACTTCACTCTTATGGAATTCATGCCTCTAAAAGCACGGTTGGTGATGACAGAAAATGCTCACCAAATGCTAAACTCAAACTGAATGTTTGTTTTGTTGAGAGTTACAAATACCTTTATCAGGACTGTCCAACTGGGCATCTACAGCCCTTACGTGGCCCTCCAATGTATGTAGAATGTCTGATAAGATGTCCCCTACATGGAGCCCTAGTGTTGGATAACTATTTTTATTCAATTTCAGTAATTTCATTATTCAGAATAATAATAGAATTTGATACTTTACCCATCATTGCTCATATGAAGGCCTGATGAAGGTCTTTCAACCCTTAATTGTACATCTCTTCAATAAGATAGAAGGTTATTTGAAATATTAAGGACAAGCTTCCAGATTGTTATCATTGCATTTAAATAAAATGTTATCAATGCAGCCCTCCTAGCATGCATTTCCACATATTAATGCCCAGTTAGTCTAGAGTCTGTCCACTGTGCAGCAACATTATAAAAAAGTAATGACATTGTGAGGCGTTTATATATAAGGCCTTCTGGGTTTACTTGACATGCTGATGCCAAGTCCATGGGTGCGTCATGATGCAGGAGTGATGGCGGGCAGGGACATCTTGGATCCTGATACCTTTCCACCTGCTCTGAGCCTAACCTGCTTTGATGACAGTTACTTCTTTGCAAATTGGTACCAATTCCAGAAACGTACCAACGTACCAACGTACCAACGTAGTCAACCAACTTCTGCCATTCCTCTACTGTTACAGCCCTGTCTACACCTTTGGGTGCTTTCATCTGTGGGAGCTGCAGATATATTTGTTTTCACTATTATAAATGGGGTGGAAGTTAAGCAAAATTTACAGCTATGGATTGCAAGACCAGTAAAAAAACAATGCCAAAGTCTGAGCTGAATCTGTTCGTCAGCAAATGGAGTGAAAAGTCATATTTATGAGCATTCTAGGTGGGGTATCTCCAAGATCCAAGTGCTCATTGGTAATCTATATAAAAGGAAAAGGCAAGGCAGTATGAATGTACTGTGGTTGCTGCATGCATCAGTATCATAATTGCTTAAACTGTGGGTCTGGTCTATTACAGAGCCTAAAACTGTTGTAGAGGAAGCCTGTCTGAAGGGTTTGTACTATCTTGGAAATTCTCAAAATGATAGGCCCTATTTTCATATTTCTTTAGCGTTAAGCTCAAGGTAAGAAAACCATTAAGAAAGTCATTAACTGAAGTCTTTGTGCGAGAGGGCAAGTACTGTATATACCAACATGGCTCATGGTGACTAAACCTGTCTCCAGTTTCGGACTGGGACACAAGGGGCCCACCCAAAGACCTTAGACCAGGGGCCCACTTCTTCCTCTCCTCACTCAACCTCTATTCTCCTAGTCTCTTTTCTTTAAATATTATAAAATTGTTAATGGCCATGAAATAGGCCAAATGTTTAGAAGCAGGAGGGTCCACTGACACCTTGGCCCACCGGGAGTTTTCCTGGTATCCCGGTGGGCCAGTGCGACCATGCTAAACAGTAATCTATTTAACCCCTTTGCATATTAAGTATTAAAAAAAGGCAAAATAAATTGCCATGATGTACATTTGCATATAAAACAGGAACAGATGGTGCATGGTGGTTTTGTAACATTCTACATGGATGTGCAGTAAACCAAGTAGTCCGGTGTCAACACTCAGATGCCTACTGATGGGTGAGTTAAGCAGCCATGACATAAAGGCAGGTATGCACAAACAAGAGCTATAATAGAAATAGCTTCAGCAATATGTTGTTTTGTGACATTTTCAACAACCTTGGAGATCTCCAACAATTAAAATGGTTTTATATTTCTTCCATAAGTTCTTTCAGTTTCAGCATCAAACAAAATACTTCTGCATGCATTCTATTGATGAGTGACATTGAGATTTCAGCAAATATGCCTTTAGGTTGACTTTGTAATAACACGTATACACAATTACAAACAGATAAAACTTCTTTATGCTCAAATTAAAATATTTTATGATTTAAACCTACAGAAAGAGCCTCTGGGGCGATGGCAATGAGTTTCAGTAATAGCGTGCATAATGAATTCTTTGCATTAATAGTGAAATCCTCATGTGTCTTTTGGCCAATGGCATCTTTTGTAGGCTTTCTTGATATAGCATGTCATGGGTGATAACTGATTCAGCTCTCAGCATAATAGGGCTGGCAAGTAAACACTTCTAAAATAAAAATCTAATTACAAAGAAATACAAATTGAAATTCCAAAGGGAGGATACCTGTAATGTATGGTATCCCAAAACCCAGATCTAACACCAAGGTCCCAGTCATGGCTCACTCTTCTGCCTATAACAGCCGCCTTTGCCTTCAGGAGGAGCCCTCTGCTACTCAGATGCTGTCAGGTCTTAAACTGAAAGGACCAAGGTGAGAGTTCTGGGCAGACTAGGGAACCAAGCGTGTATATGAAGGACGGAAAACAGACCGGGTCAGTATCAATCAGTAGCACAGTACAGTCAGAATCCGAAGAATGGTCAGTAACAGGCAGCCAATTAGCAGAAGTCAAGGACAGGCAAGGGTCAAGAACAAAGATTAGAACTATGAGCACACCCAGGAACTTTCAGAAAATAGACCTACATTGGGCAATGAGTGCTTGGCAAACAGAAGGCGAAAACAGCTGCTGTGCCCCCTAGACCACCAGGTCGCCTTACAATACCAGATTTTAATGAAAAACTTGGGGGCCTTCTAGAAGATCCAGATGATTACATTTTAATTGAAAAGTCCAGAACATTGTCCTTTATTTTTCAAAGGATCTTCCAACTTAGAACAGATAAGGGGTCCATTATCCCAGTGACTCCATTTTATTCAAATAATCAAAATTTTTAAAAAAACTATTTCCTTTTTCTCTGTAATAATAAAACAATAGCTTGTACTTGATCCCAACTAAGATATAATTATTCTTTATTGGGTTTATTGAATGTTTGCATGATTTATTACTAGACTTAAGGTATGAAGATCCAAATTACGAAAAGTAGGTCACTTAATGGTTGAAAGACCATCATGATGAGCAATGATAGGGGATCAGATCATAATGGGCCAATCAAAATATTTGCTGATGCTTATTTACCAGAAGGTGTTCTAGGAACATTAGGAGTTTAAACCAAGCCACGACACAATATATGCAGTTGTTGAGAGGAGACAAAAGGAAATTGGCTGCTGACAAAGACACCATGGCCTGCCCAACTGACATCTGGTTGAAGATCAGTCACATATCTATTGGACAGGATTGGATGAAACAGTTGATACGTTCCTCACCAAATAAATCAGCATATGCTCCTATTATGATGCAATCTTTGGCTCAGGGGCCAAACAGTGTCAGACTGGCCCACCGGGATACCAGGAAAACTCCCGGTGGGCCAAGGTGTCAGTGGGCCCTCATGCTGTTAAACATTTGGCCTATTTCATGGCCATTCCCTATTTCTATGAAGCTAAATAGATGGAATAATAGTTTATAGTATGTAAAGAATAGAGACTAGAAGAATAGAGATTGAGTGAAGAGAGGAAGAAAAATAGTACTGAGTGGGCCCCTGATCTAAGGTTTTTTGGGTGGGCCCCTGGTCTAAGGTTTTTGGGTGGGCCCCTGGTGTCCAAGTCCGACACTGGGGCCAAATAAAACTGTTATTATGCCAAAAAGATCCACTTGTCTGGTGCCAAAAAAGCAGATATCTCTAGTTCCTTAACGTACCCCCTCCTTCAAACTTGCCCTAATAAAGTTCTATTTATGCTACACAGCTTCTGTTTTAACAAATGTTCCCGTTTTCCCCATTTGTTTTTAATGAGATCAAAATAAAGGCAACAAAATCTCATGTCTGCTAATCCCGCAAATAAGGGAATCGAGAGAAATCAGTTTTATGTTTGTACAAGTTAATCTTGCAGAAAATCCTGTACTCGAGGCACATGAAACTATGCCCAGGCCAGAAGGATGAATGATATCTTTTATTGGATTTGTGTTGTTCCACCTGACCAAACAAAGGTGTATCCACAGAAAGCCCAGATAATATGTAAGTAAAAGGACTGGGCTAACATAAATATCTGGTATTTATTTAACATATAAATGGCTGCCCGAGCAAGCATGTGCATGTGTGTGTATGTATGCTCATGTGTGTGTCAATTCATTAGGGATCCTGAAATGTCTTTGCATGTTAATGCTAGAAACTGGCTTTGCTGGGAGGGTGTCACTAATGATAGGGATTTGGCTAAGCTATAGTTTATCAATTTTTAATGACATGGCATGCATACAAACAGATACAAGCCAGGACTTATTTTCTTAATGTCTATATAGATTTAATTTCATAAGTCTTATAACCTTAAATTATACGTGGAAATGCTAGATAATGCTAGATACAAATTGCACCCAATTTGCATTGCAAGGCAGGCACAATTGTGTTTGTTTCTTTGAGGTGGGTGCAAATCATTACACTGGAATTATGGGGTAATTACTACATTGTGGGCAATTTGCAGCGAAAATTGCCCTTTATAAACCCCTACAGTAGACTTCAAATATATCAAATTAAATATAAAGCTATGGAAAAACATTTTGGATTCTATATGTTTCATATATAATATGGACATGGCCACAGCCCAGAGACTATTACCCCACTGTTACTATAGACACCCTCTTTCCTTACTATACCTGCTATCTCACAGTCATACTCCCTTCCCAGAGACTATTATCCCACTGTTACTATAGGCACCATCTCTCCCTACTATACCTGCTATCCCACAGTCACACTCCCTTCCCAGATACTATTATCCCACTGTTACTATAGGCACCATCTCTCCATACTATACCTGCTATCCCACAGTCACACTCCCTTCCCAGAGACTATTATCCACTGTTACTATAGGCACCATCTCTCCCTACTATACCTGTTATCCCACAGTCACACTCCCTTCCCAGAGACTATTATCCACTGTTACTATAGACATCATCTCTCCCTACTATACCTGCTATCCCACAGTCACACTCTCTTCCCAGAGACTATTATCCCACTGTTACTATAGGCACCATCTCTCCCTGCTATACCTGCTATCCCACAGTCACACTCCCTTCCCAGAGACTATTATCCACTGTTACTATAGGCACCATCTCTCCCTACTATACCTGCTATCCCACAGTCACACTCCCTTCCCAGAGACTATTATCCACTGTTACTATAGGCACCATCTCTCCCTACTATACCTGCTATCCCACAGCCACAGTCCCTTTCCAGAAGCTATTATCCCACTGCTACTATAGGCACCGTCTTACGAACAACTGGTATTCAGTGTGGTCCCATCTATGTAGGGCCCAGAGCAGTCACTCATAGTGATGGGCAAATAAATTCCCCAGGCATGGATTTGCTTCAAAAAATCAGTTGAAAAAGTGTTGCACGTCAAAATTTTCACTTGCACAAAAATTGTTGCGCGTCAAAATTATTCGGACGCCCATTGACTTTAATTTATTTGGACAAAATAGTTGCGCATATAAAAATGGTCGCTCGCGTCAAAAATTGTTGCGCATCAAAATAGTTTTGATGCTCGTTGACTTCAGTGAATTTTCTATGTTTCGCAAATCTTTTCGCCGATACGCTAATTATTCGTTGAAGCAAAACAGGATAGATTCAGTCATCACTAGTCACTCCCTTTTTATATCCCAAAAGACAGCTCCTCAAATTGTGTCTCAAGCAAAGTGTAGCATTCAAACCCATTGAAGAGTGACCTATTTTAAGCCTATCACTCTGGAACCATACAATAAGTTTCTTTACGGGAAATTGATTTTATATGTGTTCACTTGCAAACATTCTACATGAAGTCAGCACGCCCCATCAAAACTGTACAGCAGAGCCCAACTATCTGTAATTAAAATGTCCTTTGCTTGTGGGTTTTTTTATCAATCAGATTAATAGGTTCATAGAGTGCGTCCGCTGTTTTTCAGTGTAACTGAACGTAAAGCTGAACTCTAAGTTATTTGAATAAACTCTTCTCATTGCATTGAAATCATGTTGAGTGCCTACAGAAAATATTGTGAATAGAAGCCAGGCTTTATGGAAAAGAAAAAAACCTTGGAATATGTTACCGGTGAATTATGCCTGGGGAGAATGAGTGTTCAGTACATCTAATCCTACCATTAACTGTTCCTTCCTTCCTGGAAATCACTTTATTTATAGCCGAGGACTCATAGAGCCCATGCATTTATATATAATGTTTACAATTGATATTAAGCAGTAATATATTGCTTCTCCAAGGGCCTGATCAAAGTGCGCTTTCAAATGAGTTTAATTCATATAATTGCACTGAAAATTGCGTACAGAAAGGATCAAATAGAACTATTGTATGGGAAGGGATAAACCAAGTTTACATATGCAAAGCATAGAGTTGCAATGCAGAGCTCAAAACATATTTCCTTGTGCATATGGATACTTTATTTCAGGAAAGCTGCTCCGTTTTCTTTTATTTTTTTATCCCAACAGAATTTCACTATTTTGGATGATAGCATTTTACTGTAATTGTACTGTAAGTATAGCGGTGGCAAATAATAGGGTTGCTGAGGGCAAATAGTGTATCATGGCTTCTTCTTGGCTCTTACTCAGTGGAGAAATAGCCCAAGAGTTGTCCAGTCATCTATACACTCTCTATTCATTATGAAATGACTTGGATATGTCCAGCGACAAAAAGTAGCCAATTCACCCTTTAGTAAATTTGCCCCCTTGAATCCATTCAGCAGTACCATACATCTACGGCTGGTGGTTTAGGTGCCATGTTATCAAATGTAGGGGGGAAGGAGTAATTACGACAGCGCCTGTTAGTAAATCGGCGAAGTGCCGAAATGACGTCACACTGGCGAAAATTTGCCAGTGTGACGTCATTTTGGCACTTCGCCGATTTACTAACGGGCGCTGGCGTAATTACGGTATCGAAGAAGCTAGACTGGCACAACTTCGCACTCTAACGCCAGACGAATTTTCACTCTGGCGAAAGAGCGTTACTAAGCAAATTCACTACGTTTTTGATTTTACTGAACGTTACCTCTATCGCCAGATTGCCTTCGCCACCTCAGACCTGGCGAAGTGCAATGGAGTAAAAGGGAGCCTAAGAAATATACTTCTATTTCAAGAGACTTGTAGATACAGCTGCCAAGATAATGGAGGAAATTGAAAAACGGCTATATGGTACAGGTTATCAAATGGATAACAGATAATACCATTAGACAGACAGAGCTTATCTGCTATCTGCTGTGTAACCTGAGCCTTTTCTCCTTTGAATGGCTGCCCACATTGCTACACAGCAGCTTATTTATATAAACAATAGTAGTGTTTCTGAAGCAAACGCACCAGTTTTACCAGTGCAGGGCAACACTGCATTATATTTTTATTACTTTAAAACACTTTTATTTTTTGACGTTACTGTTCCTTTAATTCTAAGGAAATTTTCAATTGGTCTTCATTTTTTCTTTTTTATAGTTTTTGAATTACTTGCCTTCTTCTTCTGACTCTTTCGAACTTTCAAACGAGTGTCACTCGTGCTGTTTTTTATTCTTCTTCTTTCTATTCGGGGCCCTCCAATTCATATTGCAGTCTCTTATTTAAATCAATGCATGGTTGCTAGGGTAATATGGGCCCTACAAATACAAAACTGAGGGGGTTGTGGGTGCACACCTGAGGCCAATTTCAAAACGTTTAGACCCCTGTCTAAATGATTCCAGTAAATATGCAAGTGCATGTAATTTTTTTGGTTTTTTTGTTACAAAGTTATGATCATAATATTGATAAGCCACCATATCACGTCAAGGTAAAACCCCACATGGTGGTCCCTAACTTATTTACCTCTAATCATAGTAAAAAAGGAATTTTACCTCTCTGTTTAGTAACTATTCTTTATGTAAACATCTCCTGTGCTAAATCCTCCCCCGCCAACTGCTGAGCGGCTTTTAAGAGGGAGAGACTGCCTAAACCAACGACCATTTTAGAAAAAAAGTAAAGTGGTGTAATTAAAACCAAAGTGGAGTGATATGTGCAGTTGCACAATAGTGTGTATACATGTATATGTGAAATGTGAAGGTGTGTATGGTAGTGAAAAGGGGAAAGTGTGTGTGTGTATTTGGGGATGTGTATGAATGTAAGCATAGAATGAAAGGAAAACTAAATGAAGAATGCAATAAGTGTAATGTGTGTGTAATGGAAAAGTGTCTAATGGGACGTTGGTTTTTTCACGGCTAGATCCTCCCATGCCACTAGCATTTATGGCTTTTAAGATGGCTACCTCATCAGTCCATTCCAGCTGCAAATCCCTACAAGTCCCCTGACCCATGTCCTCTTTAACACGCAACCCCCCCATGAGCACACGTACCTGCTTGGGTGTCCCTTCTTGCGTGTCAAAAAAGGAGAGCAAGAGGAGCCCACCGGGTTTTTTCCCAGTGTCCCTCCAGCCCAGTGAAACCCTGATCACTGATAAATAATGGCTTATTTCTATTGAAACTCATAGCAGTGCAAATAACTATTGAGATGAATCATAACCGTTTCATTCTGAAGGTAGATGATAAACATACCAACAATGTCTACCTGCCAAATAAAGGCCAGAGCTTGCTAATCAAAGGGCTGCATGCAAATCTACCCTCTGTAACCTAGGGTGCAACAGTCTGCACACAAGCTACACTATACATTCTCTATAAACTGGGCTGCAGTAGACCGGACACAATCAGTAAACCTGACTGCATTCATCTGCACAATCATTACATTTTATGCAAATAGGAGGGGTGCAGCAAACTATGCAAACGTTGGACTTTCTCTGTAAATGCTGAGGTACCCAACTGTGCACAAGAGGTGCAAACTGTGGTGCAACAAACAGTGGCAAACTATACATTTACCTTCAAATGTGGGGAAGCAAATGGTGTTGAGGGATTATAATGTGCAACGAAGTAAGTATTAACTACGTAGGTAGGAGCTACTAATACTCGGTTGCTATTGTGGGCTGAAGGTCCAGTCTGCTATCTCACTATTGAGGCCCAAAGGAGCTGCTCCAAAACCAAGCAGAGTTTAGTAACAAAGCATGACCTCTGCAAAATACCTGGAACTCTCCCTTCCTTCCAGTTTGAAGTTCTCCTTGCCATAAGAAAAAACAGCCATTGGCTGTAATGCATTTGGACAAAAAAGTCGCTGAGACAAAATAGTCACGAAGACAAAAAAGTCGTCACAAAAACGACACTCCTGGCTTTATTGCATTTGGAGTGAGAAAAAATTTCTGCACCTAAAAAATGTTTTGCTGCCTATTGCCTTCAATGCATTTCGCCAATTTTCACAATTGTTTTCGTAGTTTCACAAATATTTGCAGAAGCGAAATGGGACAGATTTGCTCATCACCCATCAGGTTCATATTCTATGGGAATAGCTCTTGCTGTGTAAGTTGCATCTTTGAATTCTGACATAAAAATGTAATTATGAGCTTCGTGGTACAACACACAGGAGATCACAGAAATACAGTTTTAAATTTCACAAAAACTCATTTTAGGTGAGGCAGAGGCACACTGACATCTACTGGAAAGATATTGAATGACTGTATACTACCGAACATTATGCTTGTCTCATTTCTAGATGATGTAGATCCCAGGGTACAATAAATCTGGGCAGTTTCATGATGGTTTCCCACTAGATTACACTATACACCTGTCTTGTTCATTATTCACTTGCCAATGCTGTATTTGACCCATTTTTCATAGATGAGACGTTCCAGCCCCTCCCCCCCCCCCCAAAAAAAAGCCCTTAGGGTGGGTCTCCATGATCTGCTACAGTAACATGAAATTATCAAAAGGTTCCTTCACTGATTTTTATATTTTTAGATGTAACATTTAATTTCCATGCTCAATTGAAATGTATAAATTGGGGATTAAGGATTCAAATAAGTGTTAGAGCTCAGTGGAGCCAGCACTGAGCACTAACACCCCATACAAAGTGAAAGCACGTTCCGGACACCTTTATGAGCTTTAATAATTGTATCAGTTCATTGAAAACCTTATCAGGCATATTCTCCTGACAGTGAGGACGTTTTTTGATCAGATATTAAAAAGGTCAACTGATGGAAATCTTTCTGGAATCCCCAGATCCATCTATTATAAATAACTCTCTATATACATAAAACAAATTCATATTTATATAATGCCTATATCAAAATAAGGGTTTCTAAATAATTCAGTGCATTTATTTGAATTCGAGAGGCAAATATGTATTTAATGACATCTGAAAGTGAAAATAAGGATATTTCTGCTATTTAGTCAGGGCTGGATTTACGTAGTGGGTTCCCCTAAGCCCACTGCCGTTCATCGCCCCTGTCCCCTCCCCTTTATTTGTGCAAATTTTCATCATCTGGACCGGAGCAATGGGGATTGGCGCATGGGAATTAAAAAAATTATTGTAACTCCAGCGCATCCCCAGTGTTTTTGAACCAATGTGGGTGTGGTTGGTAAGCATGCCGCCCCCCCTAAAATCCTGCCGCCCTAGGCCCGGGCCTAGGTGGCCTTTCCACAAATCCGGGTCTGTATTTAGTTCCTTTTTAATTCCGAGAGTCCCATGAGCTTGACAGACAGTACATGAGCTGCTCACTTCCCAACAGTAACAAAACAACAGTTACCACCTCCTGGGTGACTAATAACAAACAGTAACAAAACAACAGTTACCACCTCCTGGGTGACTAATAACTTTGTTTATTTATTTGCCATGCCACAAGTATACAAAATACCCTCATTCTCCACATCTCTCCGAAGGGATTAGTGAAAACCCCTGGAAGTGAGTGGCTTTGGTAAGTCTTTATTTGTTTAACGTTTAGCTTCTTTGTATTGATGTGCAGGCTGACCTGATAACTGAGGGACCCGAGGGTTTAGCTGCAGGTTGGGTGGGTTTAGGCCGAATTTTGGGTGTCTGTTGCGGATGAGAGTCGGGTGCGGATCACACTGGGGTATTACAATACTGTAGTGGCTGTGTTTTCTGAGATGTCTTTTTGTGACTTACCATACTGATTTGCAGGTTTGGGTTTGGCGAGGGTCCTACAATGGAAAAATGGAAACACTTTTCATGCTAGGGTTAGGTGCGGGTTATGGTTTTGCGGGTTAAGGTCGGATGCGGGTAGAGTTTTTCCTTACGCACACATCACTACTTCTTTGCAATGACACAATCCTTTCTTAAAAGGGATTCTCTCATGATTTTGGTGATTTATTTTTTGATGGTCATCTCAAATGACCCACATACGGTGGTCCCTAACTTGTTTACCTGTAATCAAAATATAAAAGGTCATATACCTCTCTGCTGAACAGCATTACTTGGAGTAAAAATCTCCTGAGGCTTGGTTTCAATCTGTGGACTAGATCCTCCCCCGCCACCTGCATATGGGGCTTTTAAAAGGGAGACTGCCAAAACCAACAACCATTTTTTTTAAAAAAAATTTGATAATGAAGAGACTATAATAAAGGTAAAGTAAAGTTATATATATAGGTGCATATATAGGGACCACCGTATGGGGTTTACTTGACGTGATATGGTGGCTTATCAACTTTATGATCATAACTTTTTAACAAAAAACCCTGTTTTTCTTTTTTAAATACATGCACTTGCATATTCATTGAATTATTCAGGGGATTATTTTACTTAAATATGTTTTTATATGGCCTTAGTAGTGCACCCACAACCCCCCTTTTTTCTAGTATTTAAAGTTGCCGCAGGTTTGGACTTTCAAAACCCGGCCAATTTTTTAATGCAAATTAAGTGTGCAAGCATGCTGCTGGGAGGCACCTGTGTGGATGTCTTCTGCTGTGTTTGGTATGTAAATGTAGAAATTTGTCCCGACTTACAGGGAAATTGTAAAAATGTCCTCTTTAAAAGAAAACTTTACCCCCAAAATGAATATTTAAGCAACAGATAATTTATATCATATTAAGTAACATATTAAAGAATCTTACCAAACTGGAATATATATTTAAGTAAATATTGTCCTTTTACATCTCTTGCCTTGAACCACCATTTTGTGATGGTCTCTGTGCTGCCTCAGGGATCACCTGACCAGAAATACTACAACTCTAACAATAAGAAGAGATCAGCGCCTGTGGCAACGTGGCAACAGAAATTAAAAGCATAGCGTAATACGTTCCAAATATGTAATATCACCCTGTGCATACACTTGGTATTAAGTACGTGTTTTCTCCCCTTTTCCCTTCAAATGACTGTTAATGGGGGGGGGGGTGGTGAGGTAGCAATAGAGGTGATAGGAAGGTGATGGCTTCCCTGCGAAAAAGTAAATATATTCCAGGAGTGAAGCGCCTCCACCTTCTATAGAAATGCCTACTTACAAACCACAGCCGTGGTGTTATGCATGTAACGAAAAGCTCTTTCTGGTCCCTCCTTTGGGTCACAACATTCCTTCCAGGTTCCAGGCCAGAGATAAAACCGGTGATAGTGTAATACCGTTTTTTATTAAAAACAAATTAAATATGCCTTGCTTCTGGGCACTGGTGTCCCCCAAACTGTGCACAGTTTGGGGGACACCAGTGCCCAGAAGCAAGGCACCACGAGGGAGTCTGGAGTGAGTAAGCAGAACTACCCCTCGCGACCCCATATGGACTTTTTATTGGACTGAATGCGCAAAAACCCGTCAGGGTAAATGTGAGTGTAATTTTTTAATTGATTTTAATTTGTTTTTAATAAAAAACGGTATTACACTATCACCGGTTTTATCTCTGGCCTGGAACCTGGAAGGAATGTTGTGACCCAAAGGAGGGACCAGAAAGAGCTTTTCGTTACATGCATAACACCACGGCTGTGGTTTGTAAGTAGGCATTTCTATAGAAGGTGGAGGCTCTTCACTCCTGGAATATATTTACTTTTTCGCAGGGAAGCCATCACCTTCCTATCACCTCTATTGCTACCTCACCACCCCCCCCCCCCCATTAACAGTCATTTGAAGGGAAAAGGGGAGAAAACACGTACTTAATACCAAGTGTATGCACAGGGTGATATTACATATTTGGAACGTATTACGCTATGCTTGTTTTTTAATTTCTGTTGCCACAGGCGCTGATCTCTTCTTATAAATATCCCTCTGGGAACATATATACGCTTGATTTTGGACTTATATACAGTTGAGAGACTGTGAAGGGGTCGGCAAGAAATTATCTAAGAGACTGACATTTTTAATTGGCTGCATTTGTAAGCTGTATATTGTTTTTATTAACTCTAACAATAACAGGAAGAAGTGTGGAAGCAAAAGAAAAAACTCTGTCTGTTAATTGGCTCATGTGACCTAACATGTATGGTTTGTTTGGTTCGTTTGTGTGCACTGTGAATCCTATGATCCCAGGGGGCGGCCCTTATTTTTTAAAATGGCAATTTTTTTATCTATGATTACCCAATGGCACATGCTACTAAGATAAGTATATTATTATGAAAATGGTTTATTTACATGAAGCAGGGTTTTACACATGAACTGTTTTATGTGAAGTTGCCTCACGAGGAAACTTCGGGCCACTTTGGAAAACGAAACGCTCAGAGTGCCATCCTGCCCGTGATTTACATTCTAGCTGGCGGGAGGCAGTTGGGGGAGATTAGTCGCCCCAAAGAAGAGGAGATTTGTCCCCGGCGACTAATCTTCCCAAATCTGAGTATGCGCCCGGACTAGGGTTGCCACCTTTTCTGTAAAGTTTTACCGGCTGGTGGGGGTCCCAAGAGGGGGCAGAGCCACATACCATGATGTAAAACATCGCACAATGGGCAGAAGGCCTAAAAAAACACATTGCCGGTAAATTTGTAATACTGGCCCCGGCCTTGGCAGGTGTTTTACCAGCTAGGCCAGTAAAATACAGGCTGGGTGGCAACCCTAGTAGGGTTGCCACCTTTTCTGGAAAAAAATACCGGCCTTCCTATATATTTATCCTTTTTCCCTATTAATAACATTGGGATCAACCATCATTTTTACCGGCCAGGTGGCAACCGTACTTAGCCCTGACCCAAAAATAGCTTTTGGCTACTTTTTTTTATAAATGGAAGCAGGGCCAATCAAACGGATCCACAGGACCAGAGAGGATTTGTTAAAAATATATTTTATTTATGCAAAGTTAAAAAATGTATATCATCTCCATCCGCCCTACGCGTTTCGCACCCACTCACTCATTGATCTAACGACTAAGTGCCCTAAGTGGGTGCGAAACGCTTAAGGCGGATGGAGATGATATACATTTTTTAACTTTGTATAAATAAAGTATATTTTTAACTAATCCTCTCTGGTCCTGTGGATCCATTTGAGTGCAGGTCGGCCCTGCTTCCTTTTATCCTTTACTGTACCGCTCCCTAAAGGTAAGGCCACACTGGCCGTTTTGGGGAGATTCGGTCGCCTGGCGACTAATCGCCTCGTCTTTGCGTCAACCAATCTACCCAAACACCTTCCCTGACTCTAAAATAAAAAAAATGCTGGCGCTAATCAAATGCAGCGATACGTTTTCCGAAGTCGCCCGAAGTTGCCTCACGAGGAAACTTCGAGCGACTTCGGAAAACAATTGTCGCGTATGATTAGCGCTGGCCTTTTTCATTTTACCCGGCTCAAAGTCAGGGAAGGGAACTCCAGCTACAGAACAAACATATCTGCTCCTGAATAAGGGAACGGCCCATTCCCATAAGCAAATGTAAAGTAAGAATGAGGGAAACCAGGACTAATTTCCTCTCTGTCCCAAGGGTGTTTATAGCAACTGAATTCCTATTTCACAAAGTACTTGAAATGAATCAGAAAGGCTTACAAAAGCGTCTGAACACATCACCACGCTGAGGCACAGGGAATGTAGTCAAATACGGAGTGTGGGGATAAAAACAAATGTGCTCCAGGTGAGGCTCGAACTCACAACCTCGGCATTGCTCTGCATTGTACTGCTGTATAAGTACCGCGCGCTAACCGATTGCGCCACTGGAGCTCTGACACTGTCGACCTCAGAAGGGATTCATCAGTGATGCCACGGGGGGAGGAGCCATGATGGTGTACGGTAACCACCCCCTTTGCTTTCTGAGCTGGAGTTTGCGGAAGTCGGAGCGCCATGTTTATTGTGTTAGGAGAGGCATAGACGTGTACTCGGGAGGAGGGTTGGGAGACAGAACTAAAGCGACCGTGTAACGATCGCAGCGATGGGAAACGCAGGTGCGATTTTTAAAACGGCGTTGGGAGAGGGATTGAGTTACTGTTTTTATTTTCAGCACATGTGCAGCCGATCCTATTAGCAGTGAGGTTGGTTGAGCAGGCAAGCGCTGCTGTATTGGAGCGGAGAATTAGTCGGCTGCAGAGGGCTTGCGTGTCACGTGATACTAAATGGCGTCATAAAACTTTAACTTTAAAAGTTTAACACGGGTTGTCGCCTATAGCAGCCAATCAGCAGGCAGTGCTTCATGGGCACCTGCTAAAAAGCCGAGAGCTTATTGGTTGACGTGGGTAACTGGGAATCCAGCATATATTTGAGCGCAATATAAAATCCCAATTTCGATACTTTACCCTCCCAAAAAAATAATTCAAGGGAAATTGTGGTTAGTGTTACACCTTTCTGAGAAAAAAATGCTGGTCTTTATATATTTCATAAAATATTCCAATCTTTCTTCTATGACAAGCTGAAAGCGGGAAATCATAATAAACTGCCACACAGCAGCAAAAACTGTCACCAACTCTTTGTTGTAACTCTCTTATTTCCATTTTATAATCACATTTTAACCCCCCCACCCAAGAGTGAAAGTTGTGGCCCCCCTCAACTAGGGTTGCCACCTCACCCCTTTAAAACTGAACACATGTAATCCACAGCCTGCATGGCTAATTAGCAATTTATTTAGACGCAAGCTGCAGACTGGACTGATTTATGTGCATCCATGCATAGATGAATTGCTAATTAGCCATGCAGGCTATGAATTCCAGGGTGCCCTCCAGTGTAGACATGAGACTGCCAGGGTGTTCTCAGAGTAGACATGGGACTGCCAGGGTGCTCTCCTGGGTAGACATGGTACTGCCAGGGTGCCCTCCAGGATAGACCTGAGACTGCCAGGGTGTTCTCCAAGATAAGCATGGGACTATAAAGAATTGGCAGCACTCCCAGGCCTTGTGTAAAACCGCCTTTATTCTTTCATATATAGCAGCAGCTGCTGCTATATATGAAAGAATAAAGGCGGTTTTACACAAGGCCTGGGAGTGCTGCCAATTCTTTATATTCTACTTTGCTAAACATGTGTAGGTGAACACATGGAGTGGCGTGCACCCATCTGAAAAAGATAAGGACAAGTGAGGAGCTGGGCTAACAAAGAAAGTATAAGCATGGGACTGCCAGAATGTTCTCCAGGGTAGACATGGGACTGCCAGGGTGCTCTCCATCATAGACCTGAGACTGCCAGGATGTTCTCCAAGATAGGCATGGGACTGCCAGAATGTTCTCCAGGGTAGACATGGGACTGCCAGGGTGCTCTCCATCATAGACCTGAGACTGCCAGGATGTTCTCCAAGATAGGCATGGGACTGCCAGAATGTTCTCCAGGGTAGACATGGGACTGCCAGGGTGCTCTTCAAGATAGGCATGGGACTGCCAGAATGTTCTCCAGGGTAGACATGGGACTGCCAGGGTGCTCTCCAAGATAGGCAAGGGACTGCCAGAATGTTCTTCAGGGTAGACATGGGACTGCCCGGGTTTTCTCCTGAGTAGACATGAGACTGCCAGGGTGCCCTCCAGGATAGACCTGAGACTGCCAGGGTGTTCTCCAAGATAGGAATTCGACTGCCAGAATGTTCTCCAGGGTAGATATTGGATTGCCAGGGTGCTCTCCAAGATAGGCATGGGACTGCCAGAATGTTCTCCAGGGTAGATATGGGACTGCCAGGGTGCTCTTCAAGATAGGCATGGTACTGCCAGAATGTTCTTCAGAGTAGACATGGGACTGCCAGGGTGCTCTCCAGGGTAGACATGGGACTGCCCAGGTGCTCTCCTGGGTAGACATGAGACTGCCAGGGTGCCCTCCAGGATAGACCTGAGACTGCCAGGGTGTTCTCCAAGATAAGCATGGGACTGCCAGAATGTTCTCCAGGGTAGACATGGGACTGCCAGGTTGCTCTCCAGGATAGACCTGAGACTGCCAGGATGTTCTCCAAAATAGGCATGGGACTGCCAGAATGTTCTCCAGGGTAGATATGGGACTGCCAGGGTGCTCTCCAAGATAGGCATGGGACTGCCAGAATGTTCTTCAGGGTAGACATGGGATTGCCAGGGTGCTTTCCAGGGTAGACATGGGACTGCCCGGGTGCTCTCCTGAGTAGACATGAGACTGGCAGGATGCCCTCCAGGATAGACCTGAGACTGCCAGGGTGTTCTCCAAGATAGGAATTCGACTGCCAGAATGTTCTCCAGGGTAGATATGGCACTGCCAGGGTGCTCTCCAAGATAGGCATGGGACTGCCAGAATGTTCTCCAGGGTAGACATGGGACTGCCAGGGTGTTCTTCACGCTAGATATGCCCCTTTCTTTTCTGTTGTGGTTTCCTTGTTCTTTTCTGTCTCAACTTTATTCTTCTCCAGAGCGGCCCAGGACGGTCACCCCTGTGCCCCCTGATGGTGGCCCTGTGCCAGAGTGGGGTCTATGGGAGTTGTCTCAGTACTCATTCCCTGCATAATCTGAATATATGTACTAATCTCTTCAGTGATTCTGACCCCAAATGGCAAGAGCTGGAGTTCTTCCTGATAATAATGCTCTGTGTGTGTATGGGGTAAGCGCATGCTGTTTGTGTCTCCTGAAGGATTCCCAGCAGTTTGCTGTTCTCCACATTCATCAAAAGATTGAAATTAGGAAGGTTTTTAGCCAAATGACACATTTATGAAACCTGATACCTGGCAGAATGTGTTTGACTGAAGGCAAAAGCCATTGGGATCTATTACGTATTAAAGGACAAGGAAAGGGAAAATCATTGGGGGGTGCCCATGCACACTGACCCAGACAGCCCTAAGCTGCTATGTGCAGTACATAGCAACATGTTTAGATAGTATGGTTGAAATAAACTAGATCCTAGTTGACCTAGTCACCTCTCTTGGTGGATATGTTACTGGACATTGACAGACCAGATTTTGGGCAGGATTCATTAGGATCATGCGACCTGTCAAAGTTGAGTCTTTCTAGGTGCTGTGCAGAACATAGTCACATGGCTAGACAATATGGTTGAAATAAGCTAAATTGCCTAAACAAATCTAGGGATGAGTGTCCATAGCGATAGCAGGAACTTTCCTACCCAATAGAGAGTAATATTATTGAATACATTCAAGTTATAATACATTATACTAAATATTAGATTGGGTGTCTTGTACAGTGTAACTAGTGCAGGAACAATTGGACAAAGCAATAAAACAATTTATGTTTCACTTACCCTACACATCAGCAGTAGCCATAATTATGGCACTTCACTTTTCTGTTATTAATGACTTATCACTTTAGAGAATTTATCATTTTAGCTTTTCCAATCAGATAACATTCAGTGGCCAGGAGCCAACACAGAAACAATTAAAACCACTGTGATTGGATTAAGCCAGCTCAGCCACAGCCTGGATTTTCCAATCAAATCATTATGTAGCTTCTAATAAGAGACAGAGCTGTTTTGAATATGAACAGATATGGATGTGGCAGCATCTGGATTGTCTGATTAGATCAGTCCCAATGAGTATAGGCAATTATTATGGTATTGTCGGGTACAAATACATTCTAGTTTATTGTCTAACTTGACGGTTACACTATAGTAGATACATTAATGAGATGCCATTAAAAATAGGGGGGTGGTGTATAATGTCAGCTGAATGGCACTGGTTTCCAGTTCACTATTTTATTACTGGGAAATAACAATAAATACAAATAAATACTAAATAAACAGTGCTTACAGCATCATGTTAATATCAGTTTAGTAATGGAGGGACAACATACTCTGTACATGGCCATTATTGTATATGAAGTAAAACTGCTAAGCTTTAGTCCTGGGCTCTTAACAATTAGCCAACCTGAAGAACTTTGTTGGGGAGCATGGCACCACCATGTTTATTCGGCTCCTGTGGTTCCTCGCAGGCTGGATGAATGGACAATACACTTCAAAATCCTTGTGCTACACATGGGCCAAGTTCATGCGTGAGCAAGAAATACCTGCGAGCCAAAGAAATATGGTGGTGCAGTACTCTCTCACATTTGCAGATCTAGAACATATGGATCTCCTTCAGGCCATCAGTTAAACATGGATAAAGATCAGTGCCATTTGCCCATTCATGAGAGTAGCCATACTGAACACCATCCTACCGGCCCAAAGACCAGTTGATCACAATAATAATAGTGCACTCCTTTGTGACCTTCTTTAGAGTGATAAAAAGGAGAATATATATAGGGGGTTATTTAAGCGCAATTCCAAACTTGAATGCCATGTTTTTCCCCATAATGCAGTACTTTTCCTAGAATCTCAGCAGGTGGAGTTACATCTGAAGGCAGTTGTGGACTGGCGTTTTGGTTGAAGTTATTTCCAGCATTTGGTGTGCAAGTGAAATGTCCTCCCTATTCTATGACGCAGGCCACTGTTGGAACACTGAAGCTATTCCTGGTTTGGAGGTGGTGATAACTCCTAGGTTCCCACAGTAGCTCTTGTTTTGGAAGAAGATGCAGGAAGGACCTTATGGTGTACAGTGGCCTGGCGATTCCACCCTATATTTATGTACTATGGATATTGGTCAGTTGAGGTAATGTCTAGGTTTAAAAAATCTCATCTGCTGATGTACAATGTTGGCCAGTTTATGGTGCTTCAGCAGATGAGGAAGCAAGGAGGGTCTTCAGTTCTGCAGTTCCACAGGTTTTTGCTGTTGACGCAAATGATCGGAGCAATAGAAAGGTAGTCATAATTTGTATGGCTCCTATAATGCTATTCATCTGTTAGTTATGGGCTGATCAGTTGGAAGACATACCTGTTTGGCCCCTATATGGCCACCTTTAAGTAGAATTCATTGCCCTCAATCTGTTTGGAACTATAGCCGTATGAATGCTATAACTGTATATGATGTATCTGGCACCTTGGCAAAAGGTAAGAGAGTTTCAGTCTATACTGGTTCACAAGGGCTCCTAAACCCAGACAATTCTGAACACCACTGTTGTAAAGCTTAAAAAATGTCTGTTGAAGTTGGAAGGGAAGCAGAAAGGTTGTTGGGGTTGGACTGGAAATTTCATCAAAGCGGTAAAATGTTCCTGAAACCTTTCCTTTGATTTCATTTAAATGAGTTCGAATTAATGATGGATAGGAACACTGTGATTATTTTATTTTCTCACATTTTGCCAGAAATAAGTCATTCATCCTCCCATAGAAACAGATGAGATTTGCCAGCCTGGAGCTGTATGGGGGATGCAGAAAACATGATCAAAGTTGAAATGTGTCAGGATAATGTATTACTGTTGAAACAGACGTTTACAGATAGAAGTGGATAAAATCTGAAAAATGTGCAAAGTTGGACTGGGTTTACCAATGCTTTATAACTAAGGACCGTTGTGTGCAGTTCATGTCAGGCCAGAGTCACTTTCGGGCTCTGTTTTCGGCATTGCTGCTAAATGCCTCCTGCTAGGTTCTTCCAGGCAATAATGTTACTTGCCTGTGCACCTTGGAGACTCCCGTTATACAGCAGAAAACCAGCTAACTGGAAAGGCTTTCCCTATTTATAAATGAAAATACTCGAGAATTAGGGGTAAATAAAGTTAAACTTATTAAGCCTCATTAAATGGCAAGTCACCCCCAAAATAAACATTTGCCTAATAAAAGAAATCATAATACTAAGCTATTTTTAATACACTTTAATTTAAAGATATGAGTTTTTCACCTTTGAGTTAATTTTTAGGGGGTTATTTATTAAGCTCAGAATTTTTCCAGTTGGATTTTTAAAGGAGAAAATACAATTGGTGTTAAAAGATTGATGAAAAAAGTACTCCAACTCAGATTTTCTGAGTTGTGCCGGGTTTGGGGAGCAAAATACGAAAAAATCGCAGGATTCTGATTTTTAACGGTTTTATTGTGATTTTTTCCGCACAAGTAAAAATCGTGAAAATGTATTCATAATTAGGGGGTTTCCGAAAAAATCGCAGGATTCTGATTTTTAACGGTTTTATTGTGATTTTTTCCGCACAAGTAAAAATCGTGAAAATGTATTCATAATTAGGGGGTAAAAACCAATACAGATTTGGTTGGAGTCGTTTTCAGAAAATAATGAGAACTTTTCAGATTTTGATAAATAACCCCCTTAGTACTATGGAGAGAGTGATATTCGTAGACACTTTGCCTTTGGTATTCATTTTCTAATTATTTATGAGTTTTGGGTTATTATAATTTCTATAACATACTAAAAGGTAACCTAAAGGTGAACCACCCCTTTATACAAAAAATATTTCCTTAACTCCTGGTTGTTACTTGCCCTTTAGGACAGAGAATAGAAAGGAGCAGACACTACTTTTAGTAGCAGTACATATACTGTACTCATATCTTAAAAATAGGGATGCCTCGAATTCACTATTTTGGATTCGGCTGAACCCCCGAATCCTTCGTGAAAGATTCAGACGAATACCGAACCTATTCCAAATCCTAATTTGCATATTTAAGATTTAAGAATTCTAATTAGACGATTCGACGCCTTAAACCTGCCTAATTCATGTTTAAATCAATGGGAGAGGTCCATTGACTTGAAGATTTGAAGATGTTTGTAGCTTTCTTGACATTCGAGTTTTCGGGTCAGTAAAATTTGTCCAAGGATTAGATATTAGATTTTTTTTTGTAAATAACCCCACAGTCGAATTTCAAGTATATTAGAATTTAATAGAGTTTTAAAAAAATGAATTCGAAATTCGACCCTTGATAAATCTGCCTCTAGGGGTCATTCACTAAAAGCAGGACAGGGTGCAAAGAGGAGAAAAAGCTGCTACCTTAGTGCCCCTTAGTAGTAGTGCCTGGCTAAATAATTTGCTCATCACTACTCCTTAGTACTCTAGCACTTAGCCCAGGGTCATAGAGCATTTTTCTGTTAATGCTCATAGGTAATGATGGGCAAATAAATTTGCCAGATATGAATTCGCAACGAATTTCCACATTTTGGCCCAACCAAATTAATTAGAATTAATAAAATGCTTTGATGATTCACTGGCGAAAAATTGTCGTGCGCATAAAAATTATCACGCGTCAAAATTATTCAGACGCTCATTGACTTTCAAGCATTTGGACCAAATACTTGAGCTTATAAAAATTACGTTTTGCGTCCCACCCACGGTGTTGTTAAACGATCCCCATTGTAGAAAATTCTAATTGCCATTATAGTAGAGGTTATGCATAATGCTCAGCGGGACGTGTGGGTTTTATGGATAATGGATCTTTTTACATTAAAAGACGTCAACCCACATAAAAAAAAACATAATTCTAAGCAACTATGCAATATACATTCATTACATATTTTCTATGGTTGTAATATATATTTACAGGTACGGGATCCGTTATGGGGAAACCTGTTATCCAGAAAGCTCTGAATTCATCCCCCATAGACTCCATTTTAACAAAATAATCAAAAATTTTAAAAATCAAATTCCTTTTTCTCTTTAATAATAAAACAGTAGCTTGTACTTAATCCCAACTAAAATATAATTAATCCTTATTGGAAGCAGAACCAGCCTATTGGGTTTATTTATCATTTACATGTTTTTCTAGTAGACTTCAGATAATTATGGAAAGATCTGGATGACAGGTCCCATACCTGAACTACTGTCAACCAGGACCTCAGAAAAGATCTTGAAACCACAAAGTATTTTAATCATTTTAACACAAGAGGGTGCTAGTGTTCCATCTTGTATCTCCTATTCCGTAGGGTTGAAACGGTTGAAGTGCTGTAACACTGCGCAGCCTTGTCATCTGTAGTCGTACTGGGGAGAGTGTAAAGGAGTAAGAGTTGGGCAAATATTATATAACAATACAGAGCTGCCATTAGGGGGGCACAGGGGGTACATCTGTACCAAGCCCAGGACTAAAGGGGGGCTTGGCTGTGCTGCACTTTTTGAATTGACAGCGCCAAAAATCTGAAGAGCCGAAGTCCCAAAGACCCGAAATCCCAAAGACCCGAAGGCGCGAACGGAGCCAAACATTCATAAAGACCAGAAGCCGCGAAAAGACCCAAAATTGAAGTCCTGAAGTAGTGAAAAAAACCCAAACGGAGCCTAAGGTAAGTTCCACTTAACAACAATTTTTTTTTTAATTGATTTTATTAAACCCACCAATGTATTATTTTAATACTCTATAGGCCCCTGACCACCAATGTTTTTTTTTTTTTAATGAGGGCCCTGGCTGCCAATCTTTTTTTTTTTTCAATTTATCGGGGGGGGGGGGGCTGGCCACCAATGATTTTTTTGAATTTGTAGGGGGGCCCTGACCACAAATGTTTTTTTAAAAACTTTTATGTGGAACCCTGACCTCCAATGTTTTTTTATTAAATTATAATTGGGTCCTGACCACCAATGACTTTTTATAACTTGTGTAGAGGGGGTTACCTTTTTTAGCGCTGTCTGTGCGGCCTTTTTACTTTGATGTGGGGTTGGGCTGGCTTTGGGGGCTAGGTAGGGACCAGGGGGCACAGAAAATTTTGCTGTACTGGGCCCCATGATTTCTGATGGCGGCCCTGTCACAATATGAGATTGCGGCTAAATCCTTTGCCTCTTTCAGGCCCATGAAACAAGTGGTATAACACCAATGTCATTTTGTACAAAGATATTGGCTTAAAGAGGGTGTGAGTGACGGCAGTGTATTCTGTCCTCGAGCTCCAAGAGGGCCAAGTGCACAGTAAATAGAATACACAATCATTTTAATAATGTCAACATTCTGGCCCCTGAGGAGCTGATATTAGTGAAACCAAAAACGATGTGATTATCAGTAACTTCCCAAGGTACATTAACGGAATGCTTTCAGTGGACTCCTGACACAATTGAGCAGAAACCGGCTGATTAACAGATATGGAGGAGAACCGACTCCTGTTACACTAGGGTTTACACTGTGTATATTAGGGGTACACAAGAGGCAAGTGCCTAGGGTGCAACAAAGTGGGGGTGCCAAGCACGTTCCGCTTCTTTTGCCTACCTCTGGTCCAGACCCTGAACAGAAAGAGATAAACAAATAGCAAGTACAGGTATGGGACCTGTTATCCAGAATGCTCGGGACCTGGGGGTTTCCGGATAGTGGATCTTTCAGTAATTTGGATCTTCATACATTAAAGGGGACCAGTCACCCCAAAAAAATATACCAAATCCTATTTTATCATGTTAGTCAAGCAAAATGAACTTTAATTACACTGTATAAATTATTTGAATCTTGTTTTCATCAGTCTGGGAATTCATAATTATAGCAAGCAGGCAGGAGCCATTTTGTGGACACTGTTATTAAGACAAGCCTTGTATCATCTCAGAATCTTGTTTGTGCACCAGAATGGGGGACCTGATGTCCATCTCCATGCCCTGGCTACACAATTAAATGGTGAAGAGAACGGGGGAATGTGGGGAGAGAAGTGACATCTAGGAAGTGCTGAATGGAAAGTGAAATAATTGTCTGCCCCTCCTATTTGATTGACCGCTGAGATTTTCAAATGTGTTTACAACAGCTATGAATGCATTAATAAAAAAAAGAATTTAGATTTCATGTTTACTTTGAAAATAACTTTTATTATACAGCTTTTTATGTCTGGGTGACAGGTCCACTTTGAGTCTACTAGAAAATCATGTAAACATTAAATAATCCCAATAGGCTGGTACAAGTTACTGTTTTATTATTACAGAGAAAAAGGAAATCTTTTTTTAAAAAAATTCTATTATTTGGATAAAATAGAGTCTATGGGAGACGGCCTTTACATAACGGGTTTCCGGATAATGGATCCCATACATGTATGTGTTTTTAAGATACTCTTGCCAGGATACAGACACGCACAGAAATATATATATTTTTTCAGATAACATATCCCATACCTGTACACTTACAAATAATGAAAACAACTGAAAATATTTTAATCAATGTTTTTTGGAAAGTTATTTAGAAAGTAACACCCCAGATGCTGAAGGGTTAAGGCAGGGTAGATGTGGCCAGAGTAGAGAGTATAGGGGTAAATATAGAGATTCTGGTTAGGAGGAGGTTGTTGCCCTGAAAAAAAAATGAATGTAAAATAAGTTCTCTTTTCTTAGTACTTTTACAACTTATACAATATATTTCTTGTTTTCAGAACATTAGCAAATTTTTTCACTGCCAATATAATGGATTTGATACAACATCACAAGCTGCTGGTCATTTAGTTGGCTGAAAATGAATTTCCTGAAGGGAGTAAAAGGTATTGATATGCTTGGAACTGATCAGAGAAATGAAGACCTTTTTGTTCCTATTTCTCAAAAAACACAAATAATAAAACATTAAGACCAATTGCAAATTGTCTCAGAATATCACTCTCTACAGCATACTAAAAGTAATTTCAAGGTGAAACAACCCCTTTAATTTAACATTTTTGTAGTGGAAAAGTAACTGTACAAACCCAATGTCGTCAACATATAGATGTCGGTATATTATACCTTTTCCATTCAGCAATCAGTTTCAATGTTGTTGCATGTGGATTCCCGCTGCACTAGGGGTTTTGTTGGCCATGATGAAAGCCCAGTCTTTCCAAGCACAAGATCTACACCAGCAGGAAGACACTATATAAAGCCCATCCTTTACATTGGAACAGAAATAAAACCTCAATGAACCGTGTTATGACAAATCTGTGTTTTGAAGAATATCTAAAGAGGCAGTTGACACAATACATTGTGACTCGGCATCCTCTGAAAATCAGACGACGCTTGACGGTGCAGATATTCTTTGATTTGCCTTTAGTCTCTAGGACAGGCACAATACACGTGGAACAAATGCTTTGTATGAAGCTCTGCTTTCATAGGAGGCCGGAATTCTTTTTACAACGTTTTAGGATTTCTTTAGTGAGATTCTATCAGAGAGACAATAGGCAAGGGAACATTCTATCTTCAGCTGTACAACAGAACAGAGGAAACGCAAGGAGATCATCATAGGAAGTCATTTCTGTGGTCCTTCAGGATTAAGTGTTCTTATTTTTGGTTGGCTGGTGAGGTATCCGTAATCCAGGTTCATTCACAATCAGAATAGTCATGAACAGGACAGGGAACAATAAACAGCATAATCAGATATTATAGAGTGCTTCCTGGGAATTATGTAAAATCTACAGCCAGGCATAGAACTCAGTCTCAATGGGATATTTATTATGGATATGAATGGCGAGCTGATGATGTCATGAAGCGACTCCACAGCAATGATTTCCATGCGCACATGGGCACAGTGATGTTATTGGGTCACAACCTTACATTAGGACTGAACGTTTCTTCTGGGATAGGAAAGTAATGAAAGGAAGAGGAAAGAGGAAGAGGAAAGAGCATGGAGGTCATGGGAAATGAGGGAATGAAGATTGGGGAATGTCTGGTTTGAGGAGATGAGGACAGATACTGTTAGGAAATAATAGAAATGTCTGGTGGCAGAGTGGTAGGAAATGCATCATCAGTGGTAGCATTGGTTTGGAGGCCTGGCTTAGGGAGTTGGAGAGAGTAAAGGTCACCATAGCTACCCACAGTTTTCCTGGCATTAACTAGATGATATCACTTGAAACAGTCTTTTTAGTTGATCTTTTAAAAATCTTTACATCTATGGTCACCTTAAAGGTATGGGGTTCAGGAGTAAAGAGTAATCATTGGGGGAATGAGCAGAAGGGTTTGGGTATGGACATTGATGTGTGGGGAGAAGAGAGTACAGAGAGTTGGATGAAAGAGTGAAAGCACCCATCGTAGAGGAAATGGGTGGCATGTGGAGTAGGAATATTGGGTAGAAGTGGTATTTTTATGATAAAAGTATTGTCACTCCCACGTTGTGTCCACCATGAGGAGGACCTGGGAGGAGGTATAGTAATACCTTGGCTTGGTTTTGCTTTTGTAAAATGGATAAAGAGCAAATGAAGGTACAGTAGCTGTTTAACATGAAAGAAAATAGACCAACATCAAATGAATATGACATTTATCTGTAGCTTCAGTAACAATGGTGGGATTCATCAGAACCTCTCTTCATTTCACGCACAATATAAACATTGGCAATGAAATGTGCCTTTACAAATCAGAAAACTTTGAAAACATTGTCTATCTCTAAACTCAAATTATATAGATGCCCGCCCCTGGCCAGAGTTGGAGAGATTTATAGATGGCAGAACATAACGCAGTGCATTAGGGACAATAATAACAAACAATAAAAGATGCAGTAAAATCTCTATGGACTGGCCAACAATAACCTCACGGGGCAGACTGGAGTCTTTGTAATTAGGAGATGATTGCTCAGGACGGCTCTATCCTATTGATATTTAACATTAACCTTCTCAGGCATAACCAGCAGCTGAAAGAAATGTTTGTCGGGGGCCCAAACCAAAGGAAGAATTATCACATCGAAGAGGGAGAATAAGTAATTTTCAATTTTCAATAGTACATAATTAAACAGTGATACATCTAAAGTGCACCGTCATTGTGACAGCAGTGTTTTATATTACGCTATTTAGGCTTCTGTGCATGTAGTTCAACTAACAAGTACAATTATTTGTCTAACTTCTTATTAAAGGGATTCTGTCATGATTTTCATGGTGCAGTTTTTAATTCTAATTTACACTGTTTACACTGCAAATAATCCACTCTACCATGTAGAATTTCATTCCTAACCCAACAAGTGTATTTTTTTTAGTTGTAATATATTGGTGTGTAGGAGCCATCTCAGGTCATTTTGCCTGGTCATGTGCTTTTAGAAAAAGCCAGTGCTGCACTATGGAACTGCTTTCTGGCAGGCTATTGTTTCTCCTACTCAATGTAACTGGAGGAGTCGCAGTGGGACATGGATTTTTACTATTGAGTGCTGTTCTTATATCTACCAGGCAGCTGTTATCTGGTAACTTTCCCATTGTTCTGCTGATGGGATCCTGAGGGGGGGGGGGGTGATATCACTCCAACTTGCAGTGCAGCAGTTACTGAAGTTTATCAGAACACTACTGGGGGCACCTGGGAAACTGACAATATGTCTAGCCCCATGTTAGATTTCAAAATGAAAAATAAAAACTCGGTTTGCTCTTTTGAAAAATGGATTTCAAGTCTGCTGGAGCAGCACTATTAACTGATGCATTTTGAAAAAAACATGTTTCCCCTTGACAGTAAAACCAATGGTAGCCGGCATAGTGAAGCAACACATTTATTAGCTAATCTTTGAGATGAAGGGAATCCTCCTTAAAATAAAATATGCAGATTATTTTGAATTGCTTTATAAAGATAACTCTCACTGCTGTCAGTTCTCTGCTTTGTAGGGACTGAGGAGTGTCCCTGAGCCAAGCACAGTTCTTGAGTGCAAGGACCTGCGTCATTGGATGCTATCGACTGGCAAGGGTGCAAAGTGCTAAAATATGGCTCCCCTTTTTCACACTTTGCACTCTGCCCCATCAATGCTAAACAACCAAGGTTGGAGTGGTGGGTGCAGGACCCCCCGCCCAGGTCTGCTGCCCAAGGGGCTCCTCCATGCCCCCACACCCCCCTACAGGGGCCACCGCCACCCACCCTACCCCCTCCCCTGAGTACACATAAAGTAAACCTACCTTCATTGTGTCAGGGGAGGGAGATCAGCAGCCTGGAGGAGTGCCTGTGGGGCCCACCAAGCTTTTTTTCAGTGTCCCGCCAGCCCAGTCCGACCCTGTAAATGACCCATAGAATCTCCATTTCTTTCAGCCGTGGAGCAACAGTACAACACTTCCAGCAGCATAAGTTTCAGAATGGAGCACAAAGACCTGCACGTCCCCCATGAATCCAGCACCACCTGAGTTTGGTAGCACTGTATTCATGAGGGACAGGCAGTAGAAGGCACCATTCTTTCAGATGAGCAAGTTAGAGGTCACATAGGAGGCAATAGGACAAGTGGTAAGGACAGGGGTAAACGTCTAGAGCACAGATATTCCCCAGATGCAAGCACCTATTGAATAAGCAGTATAGGGTGATGCCTACCAAATCCATATGTATATAGACTCAATTTTAAAGGAAACATTTAATAAAAGTACTTTTCAAATTAAACATGAAATCCAAATTTTTTTCATTAAAACATACATACACACTTAAAAGTCCTATCTGTTAATCCTGTATCACCTGCCCCTCCTCTATGCTTTAGGCATACTCCGGGGCAGGCAATTACTTTCATTTTCCATTCAGCACTTACTAGATGTCACTGCTCTCTCCACATTCCCCCACCCTCCTCACCCTCTAGTGGGCATGGGCATCAGGTGCCCAATTCTGCCATATAAAAAAGATTTTGACAGGATACACAGCTTGCCTTAATAACAGGGTCCACAAAATGGTGCCGTCCTGCTTGCTGTGATTGTAAATTTCAAGACTTAAAGAAATGAGATTTAAATAATTGATATAGTGTAAGTGAAGTTTATTTTGTTTGAGTAACATAATAAAATAGGATTGTGAATTATTTGTTAGGATGACAGGTCCCCTTTAATTAAATAAAACAGTAGCTTGTACTTGATCCAAACTAAGTTATATTAAATCTGTATTGGAAGCAAATCCAGCCTATTGGGTTTAGTTAATGTTTTTATGATTTTTTCAGTAGACTTAAAGGAGAAACAAACCCCTGCTACTAAAATCCCTTACCCCTCTCCCTGCTCCCCCCAGCCAAGATGGTATCTTTGTTAAATGCCCCTAACTCTTTACTTACCCCTCAGTGCAGATTCTGTCCAGTGGAGTTCACGGGCAGCATCTTCAGCCACTTTGGTAACCTTTGGGTCTTCTACCTTCCCTTCGGCAATTTCCATGAATTTCGGCGCATGGATCCAACTACGCTTGCGCCGATACAGCACTTACTTCCCGAAGATCACCAAAGAGAAGAAGATGATCTGCAACGAGGGGTAAGTAAAACTTTAGGGGCATTTGCCTGGGGTAACACTTGGGTTGGGGGGGAAGAGGGAGGGGGGGTTTACTTCTCCTTTAAGGTATGAAGATCCAATTTATGGAAAAATCCCTTATCCCCCAGGTTCCTGTATTATGTAGTGTAGAGGAACTAACAAGCATGTGACTACTGTACAGTACAGTGACTACAGTTACTGCAGAGCAGGGGATTGTATAGTCATAATGACTAAAGGTGGCCATACACTGTGTACACTGGTGAGGTCACCAAACGAGCGGATCTTTCTCCCAATATGCCCACCAAAGGCAGGGCAATACGGGGCTAATTGGATCATTCAGGCCAAGGACCAAACAACAATGGGAATAGGCTCTTACAGGGCAAGCAAAGGAGAGTTGGGAGCACTCACCGGCCCACGATGTATTTCAGCTGTGCTACACGTGGAAGTACGCCCCCGAAGCGTTGTTTCAAACAGCCAATTTTCGTAATCACGGAGCATCAAGCAGATTAAAACATCCGTTTATTGAAAAATGATTAAAATATAACAATGGAGCATAGTGAGCCCATCGGCTCCATGGCTTTGACGCGTTTCGTGGACAAACCACTTCCTCAGAAAGCTACATTGTAACCGACAAGAGTAACATTTAAAACAACAGATACCACACCCCTTATAAAAACATTAACCCCATCATGGTTAAATCCCATGATCGGTTCTCTAACAGAGTTGGAAGTGTGTCTCGCTCAAATATGTTGAATAAACTCGTACATAATGCATATCATATGTCAAAAAAATAATAATAAATAAAATAAATTATATGTTTCAACTTCAAGTTACATGCTTTCATGGCTAACAAGATGGGGTATAAATATAAATTTATGTCATAATATAATATATGGTCTAATAGATACTTGCAGTGGAGGTTACCAAAGAAAATAATTGTAAGGCAAAATTTAATAAAGTGTTATATCGAAAATTAATGAAAAATTAATAAAAAGTTAATACAAAAGCAAAAGCAAAAAACAGAAAGAAAAAGAAAGAAAAATATCCGATCCATCTGACATAATTGGGAAGTGAGTTCCCAGTCTTGGTTAAGACCTCCACTCGTATTGATAGTCTTTAATTCGAAAATCCAATAAGCCTCTAGCCTTAATAAGGCTTCGTTCCTATCACCTCCTCTAACATTAGTTTTGGGGGTGTCAATAATTTGAAATGAGAAATACGATACCCCATCATGTCTCTCTATGGCATGTCTAGAGATCGCTGATTTTTTATCTCCTCTATTGACGGCTGATATATGTTCCAAAATTCTAACCCCAGCCCTACGTGTGGTTTTACCCACATATTGTGCACCACATGCACAAGTTGCCAGGTAGACAATGCCTTTAGTACAACAATTGAAATGACGTTTAATAGAATATTCCTTTTTGGTGATACTACTAAAAAAACTCTTTGAAACATTAAGTACCAAACACGATTTACATCTTTTTCGACCACATTTATAGTTTCCTTTATGTCTTAACCAAGCCGAATCAGTATATTGACTATTAGATCTATAAAGGCTAGGGGATAGGATAGAGCCCAGTGATTTTCCTTTCCTGAAAACAAACGAGGGGGACTGATCTAGAACGTCCTTCAAAACGGGATCCTGTAGCAGAACATTCCAATGCCGTCTTACACTCCGCTGTACACAATGCGCCTCTTTACTATGAACCATGGAGAAACGTACACCTGAATCTTGTGCAGCACCAATCCCATGTGGATGGATATTAGGGTTGCTCCGCTGTCGGGAATGTTTCAATAAATCTGTTCTATTTTTTGAGACAGCCTGTTCATAGGCCTCTCTAATTACATCATTATCGTAACCACGTTCCAAAAATCTGTCCCAGAGCTCCATCGCTCTCTCGTGGAAAGCCTCCCACGTGGAGCATATTCGGCGGAGCCTAAGGAACTGACCCACGGGTATGCCCCGTAGGCAGGACCTCGGGTGACTACTCTGTGCATGCAATAACGTGTTACGTGTGATGGGCTTGCGGAACAGGTTTGTCCCAATTTTATGATTAGAAGCTATGAACCTAATATCTAGAAACGGTATACTGTTAATATGAGTTTCATATGTAAATTGTATCTCTCTGGTTATCGAATTGCAATACTTGATAAACAGCTCGTCTCTGTCCCATTTTCAATAAACGGATGTTTTAATCTGCTTGATGCTCCGTGATTACGAAAACTTACAGGGCAAGGACAGCATCAACTAGTCTGTGATCTTTGATCACAGGGAAAATTAAACCTTACCTTTCAATATCTGACTGATTTTTGGCCAGATATCGGTCAGAGGAAGCCTGTTGGAAGACCCCATACACAGGCAGATAAGCTGCCGACTCAGTCTAAAGGACTGGAATTGGCATCTTAAATCTGTCCATGTACGGCCACCTTAACTTAGAACACCTGTGAGCAGATTAACAACAGGTGGAACAGACATGCCTACTTGGAAATACAGGGATAGCAATAGCAGTGAACCAGGAACTTAGTTGTCTGATCATATAGAGGTAATGCAGTCAGTACTGATAATCCCAGGCAGGATGTTAAATTTATAAAATGTTTAATTCTTAGCAACCTTTCTTTTTTATAATTTTTTTACTTATTTTTCTTCTCCTTCTGACTATTTCCAGCTTTCAAATGGGGGTCAGTGACCCCACCTTCCCCGGCGGGAAGGCTTTTTGGGGAAATTAAGAAGAGGCGATTTATCGCCGGGCGACTTAATCTCCCTGAAAAGCTGTGCCTTTATCCTTAAATTTGAAATTCTGTATAGTTGGATCATGAATTACACGTACACAGGGAAGTAAGGAAAGTATGTTACACAAATTATCACAAAGAAGCTTTTCTCTCCCATATCCTTGGAGATAAGATGGAGGTTACCTAATTTTACAGAGAAGGGTAAAACTGTTTTCCTTCTAGCAAAAGTAGAGCTTATGCCAAAATAAATACACAGTCATATTTGCATAATTAACAGGAGAGGATAGGCTGAGGACCCAGCTTGCCCTAGTGGTTCCCATGTAAAAACACAAACATGTTTAGTTGAATAGATTTCCACACTAGGGAGTAAGGGCAACCAGATCACCCACCACACAAGACTCAACATGTCACAGATGAATGTCATGTCTCAGGAGGGTGGCAGTTGTTAGTGGGAGTTAGAATTAGAAGGGATTTAACCTTTGTACAAACTGAATAATATTCATAGATATATAATATAGATATATAGGATGCATTAGATATATAAGTAATCCATGTTATGCTTGGTCAATATTTTTCTGAAAATTAAATGCAAATTGTGTTTTTACATTTGTATATTAAAGGGGTTGTTCACCATTAAATTACATTTTAGTATGATGGAGAAAGTAATATTCTGAGACAATTTGCAATTTGTCTTAATTTTTTTTTATTATTTATGGTTAGGGTTGCCACCATTTTGGATAGGGGAAATAGACAGGTGGCAGGGTGGTGACATCAGGGGGGTTGGATGTTGGGGATGGGGCTGATGATGTAGGGGGTGGGACTGATGACATGGCAATCAATGATTGGCTTCTGATGGATCGACTCACCAAACCTTCATTTCTTTGTAGCAGCCTTACAGTATAAATTTACCACCACCATACTTCATTGGAACTTTTGTGGTGTATGAGGTGTGGGCAGTCTTAGATTGGCACCCCACATATTGCTTTAAAATTTAATCTCTGACCAAAATATTGAAGAGTAGAATTTGTCCCGTTTAGCTTTGCTGAAGTATTCACAAATCTACAAAAAAAGGCATCAACATTTTTTTTCTGCGCAAGAATTTTTTTAGAATCGAGACAATTTCTTCTCACTCCAAATGCATTAAAGTCAATAATCATTTTTCTTGCGGCAACTTTTTTGTCTTGGTGACTTTTTTTTGCTGCAATTTTTGCCTCAGTTTCAAGAAAGAATTTGCAGATGGCGAAGTGCACAATTTCTCCGGGAATCCTTGCCTGCTGAAAAAATTCGCTCATCGCTATTAAAGAGTAAAGAACTTCATTTGGGCACAATGAGACAAAACATTGATATTTTACTAAACATGGAACTCAAATTAAAAATAACAGGATTTCAGTAATGTGTCACTGACAATATTTCCATTACTGTTTCACCAACTACTTCAACCTCCCTCTCACTTGATTGTAGACTTTTTGAAACTTTATAAAATGCTTATTACAGCATCAGCGGGAAAACCAGCTAAGTGATTCGAAATAGTGCCCTCAATTTTTAACTTTCATGTACAGGTATGGGACCTGTTATCCAGAATGCTCGGGACCCGGGGTTTTCCGGATAATGGATCTTTCCGTTATTTGGGTCTTCATGCCTTATGTCTACTAGAAATTCATTTAAACATTAAATAAACCCAATAGGCTGGTTTTGCTTCCAATAAGGATTAATTATATCTTAGTTCGGATCAAGTACAAGCTACTGTTTTATTATTACAGAGAAAAAGGAAATCACTTTTTAAAAATTTGGATTATTTGGATAAAATGGAGTCTATGGGAGACATCCATTCCGTAATTCGGAGCTTTCTGGATATCCGGTTTCCGGATAAGGGATCCTTTACCCGTAGTAATTTACAGTATGTACTGGATGAATACCATGCATATCCCCATGACTGCTTCAGTTTTGTCTTAAGAAATAAAGTCAAGTGCTTCCTGATGGAACTACAGATCTAGACACCCAACAAATTGTATCTATAATTTGATGATTGCCTGTTTTTAAAGACTTTGCAGAGATATAGCATTTGACCTCGTTGTTTTATCATCCTTCTGGACCGTGACTAAAAATATAGCACCTCTGTGCTTTGGACAATAATGCTGATATGGCTGTGTATGTTCCATTAAACCTGTAAAGTTGCTAATATAATATGAGGAATATAATACAAATTTAAAGTGAGTCATCCTCAATTAATGACAACTGATGGAACAAGAAAATCATTTATGGGACTATACACATATAAATGTAATACAAATGGTGCAAGTATTCCTGAAGTGACAATTGAAGTGCAGTAGGGTGATTTCATGGTCAGGTGAACATTTTCTTCTGCATTCTTCTACCAATGATAGGTCCTATTAGCTAACGCAGTTAGAAGTCTCTAAGATCAGTGGTGAAACCTTTTCAAGATTACTTGTTCAAGTTCAGTTGCTGAGGAAGGACTCCAACCTGAAACATTTTGTGGGGCAGTAGATACCTCAATAAACATTGGAAGGCCACCTTACTCTAACAGCGCAGAGGTCCAGCAGTCCTATATAAGATGCAAGGCATATTAGTAATAACTTGGGGATATTTCGGGATCTCTAAGCTCACGCAACTGATAGCAGCCCTGGGCATGTGCTGTGAATCTGCAGAAAAGCAGAAGATGAAGTCCTACTAGAGGCAACTTACGAGGCACAGATCTTCACCATCAAAGGGCTGTGGTGGTGGTTGGCTGTTACAGACACTGAAAACATGTGGTATGGCATTTCTAATTGTGTTTTGTTCCACTTTCACTGAAGGTTAATCTCTTGGTTTTTGTTTTTATACAAGATTTAGTAACCAGGACTGTAACACCATCAAGTGCCTAATATATGCATATCTATAATCTAACTGTCTGACTTCACTGTACTTGTGGAGAATGTTAAACTGAAAATGATAAATAAAGTCACAGTATAATTACATTTGCCATCAGACAAGTGAGGACGAAATGTTCTGGTTTGATGAAGCTATTTCTGCTTCCAGAGAAAGATAGAGAATTTGGCAGCATTCGCCCTACACCTGACACATTTACAGTGTATTTGAAATGAGACTTAAAAGCCGCTACTAACTATAGTAGCTGCTATAAAACACATAACTATATAACTGCTATAAAACACATAGAATGGGCATATAGGGTTTTTAAGCCATCATGTAGCTCATCCTAAATAAAAAAATCTAAAAACACCTTAGTTGGATCTCCACTGGTCCTTTTTCTCAATTATATAGTGGGTCTTTCCCCAGTAGACTGGAGGTAACCAATGCAGCTCTGCATATTTCAATTTCCATCAGGTACATCAAGCTGTTGGCTGCCCTCCCACACAATGAAGATTGGCTGGCATCCCAGCCTCAGATAGCAGCATTGAAGTGCAATGGTTGGCACTAGTAAGGTTTTTTATGGTGATATTTTTTTCTTACAGCAACTGAAAATATAACATTTAAAGTGCCATCCCTTACATTTTTAGAGATGAGTCAAGAAAAATACATCCTGGCACAGGGATATCCATTTTTTTCTATGAAGTTTTTTTTAACTCTTCCTTAGTTGAAACCCCAGATACCTGTTATACGGCACCTTTTACTGAGAGCATAATAATAATTAAAGGGATACTGTCATGGGAAAACAATTTTTTTTTTCAAAATGAATCAGTTAATAGTGCTGCTCCAGTAGAATTCTGCACTGAAATCAATTTCTCAAAAGAGCAAACAGATTTTTTTATATTCAATTTTGAAATCTGACATGGGGCTAGACATATTGTCAATTTCCCAGCTGCCCCAAGTCATGTGACTTGTGCTCTGATAAACTTCAATCACTCTTTACTGCTGTACTGCAAGTTGGAGTGATATCTCCCCCCTCCCTTCCCCCCCCCAGCAGCCAAACAAAAGAACAATGGGAAGGTAACCAGCAGCTCCCTAACACAAGATAACAGCTCCCTGGTAGATCTAAGAACAACACTCAATAGTATGTCCATGTCCCACTGAGACACATTCAGTTACATTGAGAAGGAAAAACAGCAGCCTGCCAGAAAGCATTTCTCTCCTAAAGTGCAGGCACAAGTCACATGACCAGGGGCAGCTGGGAAATTGACAAAATGTCTAGCCCCATGTCAGATTTCAAAATTGAATATAAAAAAATCTGTTTGCTCTTTTGAGAAATGGTTTCAGTGCAGAATTCTGCTGGAGCAGTACTATTAACTGATTAATTTTGAAAACATTTTTTTTTCCCATGACAGTATCCCTTTAAACAAACCCTGCTGCTTAACCATAATTCCAAGTACGGCCTACCAAGGAATAGTTTCGAAAGACCATCCTGCCAGCACTTTGGATCACTGCAGTTCTTTCCTCGATCCATACAGACCAAGTTGGCCAATGCTTCAAGTTGAGGCTTGGATGCAGCACACCATTTTCAAATTAGAAAGTTTACATAATAGCTGAAAATGAATAGAACAATGGCATCTTAGTGCAAATGAGTTTGTGATGCTCGATTCAACCAGATAAAGTTCTTCCTACATGAGTTTCATGCTGTTGATCAATCTTGATCAGTAAATCTGCACAATAGAGTTGCCTCCTCCTAATCCTCTCCCTCTAAAGCTGGCTATAGACGCAAAGGTAAAGCTGTACAAATCAAAGTTTTGTACGGTTTTCGGACCATGTGTGGATCATCCCAACATTTCTTATACCATGGCAAATTGTTGTTTAGTCGATGGGATAGTTTAGAAGATTTCTGTTGGCTAACGATATCAGTGGGTGAGTATCACTACTATTTGTTGGACATAACAGTACAATTGCTGTCATGGCCAGAACATAGTCTGATTTGTTCTTTTACTACTTTATTTAATCTGAATGGTTAGTGGCAGGTCTGAAGATTTCTACATCCGATACAAGGTGAAAATCTGTATGTCTATGGGCAGCTAAAACGAGAACTAAACCCCCCTAGCGGAGCTCATGGGCACCACCTTCAGGATCATCAGTCTTCTTCTATAAGTGTGCCCTGTATTGGCGCATGTGCAGGAGGAGCACTCTTCCGATTCATAGCAACTGTGAATGTGCCAAAAGTGACGGAATTTTCCGAAGGGAAGGAAGAAGACCCGAAGAAGACCGGAGATCTAGAAGAGGTCGCCCATGAGCTCCGCTATACTACCTTGCACCGTTACGTGAGCAAATTTCAGGGGTAACTAACTATGTGGGGGGGGGGGTAGCAGGGAGGGGGGACTACCTAGGGTAGTAGGTAGAGGCTTTTCTTATTGGGGGGTTTAATTCTACTTTAAGAGTTGCATTGGAAGGTTCGGTGAATGTTGAAAAAGGAAAAATCTCAGTTCAGATACTCTGCGTCCATCTGTTTCAGCTCTTTTACCAAGTACAAGGAGACATGTGCCTGAAAATTGTTGAGAACGGAAAACACAAGGACATCCACATCAAGGCCTAGTACTTCTATAAGTGTACTGCAGGTATGGGGTCAATTATCTGGGAATTCATTATCAAGGATGGCAACTATGGCAATGCTTAAGCAAACAATAGATAGTCCTTGACTGATTTCCTTTTTCTCTGTAATAATAAAATAGTGCCTTGTTCTTCTATCTATCTATCTATCTATCATCTATCTATCTCTGTCTATCCATCTATTTATCTATGTATATATCTATCATCTATCTTTCGCTGTCTCACACATTCTATTTCCAAACAAATCTTTGTCACAAACACTTGAAGCTCATACAATTAAAGGGATCATTAGTGTTTATTGTATGGTGAATGCTACAACAATCATAAACGTAACTTTACCTGAATTTCCCTTCAGTATAATTACATTGCTGTCACTAAGTTACTTAAATAAGATACAATGAGTTTGCTATTGTCTAATAGATAATTATACACTCCAGCGCTGGTCTAGAAAAACATGAGGATGTGCACCACAGAGATAATTGTACGACTCCATGAGAGAGACAGTACCCATGGAAACTAGTGACATCTGCAAGCATTTTTTACATGTCCTCTGCATCGTTTGTATTGTGTTACTAAAGGGACTAATTAGAATGCATGCAATTTAACTAGGGATTCATGCAGAAAGCTAATTAATGTTTACATTAATTGTTTTCCTTTAAGAATAACACACAGTGTTTTATCCGGGCAGATGTTCCTCCTTCCAGGCCGAATTCCACATTTGCCGCAGAGATACACAGACACAGTGGGGTTTGTGTTTGAAGGAGAAGGCTGGATACAGAGAAGGATGTCTTAAGGCAGTGCTGTCCAATTTATATGGTACAGAGGGCGGAATTTTTCTAATCTACATGGTGGAGGGCCGATAAGGGAAGCCAGTATTAGCCACTCCCTGTTTTTAGACCACACCCACTTTAAACCACACCCATGTTACCGCAAGACCATGTCCACATTAATAGCACACCAAAAAACCAGATGGTTGGTGCTCACTGCAGGGATCAGCAGGCCTGGACTGGGAGTCAAAATAGGCCCTACCATTCCAAGTACACAGAGGCCCAAACAGCCCCCCACCAGCCCAAACAGCCCTCTACCAGCCCACTATATGGTATCTTTCTATTGAACCACACAGCAGCCCCTCAGGCATTTGCCAGAACACACAGATTGCCAGTCCGGGCCTGGGGATCAGGGCCGGAACTAGGGGTAGGCAAAGAAAACGACTGTCTAGGATGCCGTCATTGAGGGGTGCACTTTTAATGGGGTTTTATTTTTTTATCATCTCATTTTTTTTCAAGCGTTTATTTAATAATTTGTTTCAGTAATCATGGTCACTCAGTCGGGTGGAATCCCCCTCTTTCACCTTCTCCCTCTTGCCAGCAAGTAATAGCTCCTTCTGTGCGTTGCGGCAGTGCAGCGTGACGTGTGTATAATGACGTCACTGATGCGATTGGGTGTCAGAGAGAGAGAGGCAGAGAGCTGGCTCTCAGCCTTGCACAGTTGCACAGAGACATTCTTTCTATTACTGTGAAAGTGTGAAGCTTCCTGCTGGCACAGCCAGGTACAGATTTGGGGGCCATATGTTTGCTGTTGCTGCTGGGCTGGGCGCTGGCACAGGTACATTAATATAGTTTGAGAAAAAAGAAACCCCACCAAATAGAAGTTTCTATACCTATACCAAGTCAAATTGAACCGCAAATTGCAAAATCAGGCTAATTAATGATAATAATAATTCATTAATAAAAGTGCTAGTTATTAAGTTAAGTAAAGTGCTAGTGCAGATAAATAAAATGAAATTAATCAGTACCAAAGGCTGATAACAAAATTAATTATTTCTGAGACCAATGGGTATATTACCCCACCAATAAATTCCAGTAATACCCCTTAGTAAATAAATTCATTAATTAATTCATATAGAATGTGATTAAACCAGGTAAGTATAATAAATTAGTATAAGTTACAACAATAAAGTGCGGTGCAATAAATAGGTTAAAAAATGAGACTTGGTAATTAATTAGATGGTTAAAAAGGAATTGGTAAAAGGATGGCCAAAATTCAAAATGGGTTAAAAGGTTATTCGGTCATATTCCAAGATTAGAGTTGTAAGAAACTGGAAAATATAGTGGGTGGAGTTGTCCCAAATTAACGAAATTGATTCTGAACAACAATTCCATTAGGGGAATATACTGGATATCTTTATGGGGGCAGGAATTTTGGTCTAAACTCCTTACTATACCACCTCTTCTATCTTCCTTCCATTCTAAGGGGCCGTGAGTTTGTGGTTTTTTAGGGCTATTTAGCCTCTTTTAAGTGGTAGGGCAATTTAATTACAAGGCCACAGCTCCGGTTACCCTGTCCTGCCTTGACTTTGTGGTGTCCCAGGCTTTAGAAACAAAATAGGCAGTTAGTTTTTGGGACAACTCCACCCACTATATTTTCCAGTTTCTTACAACTCTAATCTTGGAATATGACCGAATAACCTTTTAACCCATTTTGAATTTTGGCCATCCTTTTACCAATTCCTTTTTAACCATCTAATTAATTACCAAGTCTCATTTTTTAACCTATTTATTGCACCGCACTTTATTGTTGTAACTTATACTAATTTATTATACTTACCTGGTTTAATCACATTCTATATGAATTAATTAATGAATTTATTTACTAAGGGGTATTACTGGAATTTATTGGTGGGGTAATATACCCATTGGTCTCAGAAATAATTAATTTTGTTATCAGCCTTTGGTACTGATTAATTTCATTTTATTTATCTGCACTAGCACTTTACTTAACTTAATAACTAGCACTTTTATTAATGAATTATTATTATCATTAATTAGCCTGATTTTGCAATTTGCGGTTCAATTTGACTTGGTATAGGTATAGAAACTTCTATTTGGTGGGGTTTCTTTTTTCTCAAACTATATTAATACTTTTTCATCTGACTTGGTCAGACCTCCACCTATAGTTTGGGTTAAATAAGGATTCAATATATCTAAATAGACACACAGGGACACCAATCCGTGTTGTTACAGGTACATTAATACTTGGGGGCAATATGATGTGATCAGATTTATTTTTGGCTGCTGCTGACACAGGTAAAGATTGGGGGCAATATGATGGCTGCTGGGGGCTTTATGATGGATGGCTGCTGAGCTTGCTGGTACAGGAATGGGGGGGCAGTATAATGGATGGCTACTGGCACAGGTATGGGGGGGGCAGTATGATGGATGGCTGCTGGGCTTGCTGGTACAGGTACAGGAGGCAGTAATATAAATGAAAAAGTGTTGTACATTTTCTTGCTTTCTTTATTTAAAAACCATCATGGTAATGCAGGACAGGGGGGCGCTGATTGAAGCAGGGTGCCAAACTACCTTGGCCCGGCACCGACAGGGATGCCACTCATATGTGAAAAAAGTTAAGTCATCTTAAAATATACCCTTAAATCCATATGCCTCCTCCTCCCCTGTGTATAATACAGTACCCCAGCATAAACACTTTAGGGGCCCCTAACAATAATTTTCAAATGCTAACAAACCCCCAGAACAAATACCAGGCTTATGTTCCATTGGGATCATAGGTCAGGCAGAGTATGGCAAACACAGGGTGCAAAGAGCAGGCAAAGTATGACACACACAGGGAGCATAGGGGAAAGAGAACAAAGCAGGAGACAGAAAAATCAGGATGACTCTATCCCCAATACAGGGGATTACAGTGTGAATTTGAGGTTTAAACAATGCAGGGGCCAGTTAATCTCTGTAGTGATACCTTTTAAATTTTACACATGTTAAACAGACACAGCAGGCAGACTTTGATGTGGAGGGCCACATAAGGGGGGGTCGTGGGCCACCAGTTGGACAGCCCTGGCTTAAGGTATTGCAAAGTTACTTTGTGGGATAATAAATGTGTTAGCACGGTGCACCTACTTTCCAGGTATTATATGGGTTTACACTTGAAAAGCGCCTGTTCAACACCCATGTTCTGCCAAGCACTCCAGTTTGGTGTCTCCACTCCCTGGCCTTTGTAGATGTTGTTTAATTCATATGTCCTTTTTATAGATATAAAGAATGAAAGAGTGTAAAGTGGTAGAACCCTTTCTAAATAAATAATAAACCTCCTTTACTTCTTTATTCCACCCAGACTCCTCATTCCTTAGATTTCTGCAGTTGACTGCACTGGTGTTCAGGAGCATTAGCTAATCATAGAAAGAGCTTGGGTAGAACATGACATCTATGTAAAAGAGACTTTTTGAATATTTTTCAGGCAACAGTTTAGACTCTCCAAAGTCTAAAATGTAATACAAAAAATGCAGATTTACCAACAGGTACCTAAGTGTAATACTCAATGCTATCTCTTTTTTTGCTGGCTCCCAACCCTGCCCATCCCCACACCTAGGGTCTCAATAAATCTCTGATGGGTTTTGAACTGGGTACATTCTGGTTACGGCTGTTTTGTCATTACTACTGAGCCAGGTGAGCAGGCTGCAATGCAAACTGGAGTGGGCTAGAGGAGGATAGACCCAGGCGGGACAGAGCTGGCGTAGAAGAAGGACAAAGGAAAAACCGCTTCCTGGTGATTCTGATTCCTTCACCTACCTTCCCTATAACAACCTGCAGCCTGATTGGTTATGTAAGGCCAGCCACTTAGAGCCAGTTGTGTCTTATTTAAGCTCTTCACTTAACTGAGAATAAGTTAAGTGTAGTTTTGGCTTGAGCATTATGGCTTGCTCCTAGCTCTAGCGCTAACTTGGTCTCACCCTTTCTAGTCTGGTCCTCAGTCCTGCCTTGGTCCTGTTCCTGTCCTACTCTGTCCTACCTTGGTCCTGTTCCTGTCCAAACCCGGCCCTGCCTTTGACCTGTCCATGTCCTAAACTACTCCTGCATTGGTCCTGTTCCTGTCCTAACCCAGTCCTGCCTTGGTCCTGTTCCTGTCCTGACTCAGCCCTGCCTTGGATCTGTCCATGTCCTGCCTTGGACTTGATCCTGTCCTTGATGCTGTCATACCACTTTCTCCTTTGAGACTACAAGTAGGGCCCTCTTCATCTCAGAATTTGTATGTTTGATCCATATGCCCATATGTACAGCGCTGTGGCACTTTATGCATGTCACTACATATACTCCTACTAGTCCTCAAAGTTTAATTCACAGTGAGACACATGAATGATTCCATAAATTTCAAAGACTAACCACCCCACAGGGATACTATTAAGAACCAGAAAAAAGTCATGACAGTCATGTCAAACATTTTCATCCCTTATGGACAGATTATATTGACAGTCTCGAGGAAGCAACTTTTGCAAAACAAGCTGGAGCTGAAAATACAAGCTGTGCAAGCTTTGCAAAGATGCATTCTCCTTCTGGAATAAGTACACCAACATTGTCAAGCTACTTGTATCCAAATCTATGTATGTGTATTGTGAGTCGGTGGATTACATTTCTGTGTGCATGACAAAAATGATTCAGCGCTGCAATTTTCAAGTCATTAGACACAGTAGAAACACCTGCTAGCACTTCTTAAGTAAGATCCAATGCGTTTAACATTCCCATTGTTATTATCTTCCTGTATATATATTTCATTTGCCTAAAGTAAAATATAATGTCAGCAGTGCCAGGTTGATAAAGAGGGTGCCTAGTTAATACAACTCAGAATTAACAACTTCCTGCTATTTTAATGCTTTTTCAGAGCACCTCTCTCTCTCTATCTCTCTCTCTCTGTCTCTCTGTAGGGCATATATTATTTAGAGCTCCCATTAATGTCAAGCTACACATTAATAACAATGTATAAACTGATAATTGAATAGGAGAAAAATGGCTTCATTTTGATGGTATGTTTCTAGCCTCATCAACCTGCAAATATTAGATCTTCTGCCGAAGTGAAACAAGATACCATGATTAATTGAGACCTTTCAAAGGGCAGAAATGCATTTGTACCTATTGTAATCCATCTAACAGATTGTAATGCATTTTGTGGGTTATTCAGAATGTTCCGAATAACAAGAAGGCCATTTCCATAGAATCCATTTTAATCAAATAATTCAGATTTTTTTAAAAAATTATTTCATTTTCCTCTGTATCCTTTGCTTCTTATCATGTACAAGCTACGTGATAATTAATCCTTACTGGTGGCAAAATAATCCTATAAGGTTTATTTAATATCTACATGATTTTTTAGTAGAGTTAGGTTTGGAGATCCAAATTACTGGAAGATCCCTTATCTAGAAAACCCCAGGTCCCGGGCATTCTGGATAACAGGTTCCGTACATATCCTTTGAGAGGGTAACAAACAAGGGAAAGTTGTGCTCACCACTAACTTTTAAAACCATTAGGCGGGGGTGCAATGAGGCTGTGACCACAAAATACATATAGACAAATACAAGAGTCCTCTGCACTCAACCCATTATCAATATATTTAAGACGCTACGCTCAATTTTCATCTGATTCATTAAAGGGATACTGTCATCGGAAAACATGTTTTTTTCCAAACACATCAGTTATTAGTGCTACTCCAGCTGAATTCTGCACTGAAATCCATTTCTCAAAAGACCAAACAGATTTTTTTATATTCAGTTATTTAATCTGACATTGGGCTAGACATTTTGTCAATTTCCCAGCTGCCCCAAGTCATGTGACTTGTGCCTGCACTTTAGGAGAGAAATACTTTCTGGCAGGCTGCTGTTTTTCCTTCTCAATGTAACTGAATGTGTCTCAGTGGGACATGGGTTTTTACTATTGAGTGTTTTTCTTAGATCTACCAGGCAGCTGTTATCTTGTGTTAGGGAGCTGCTATCTGGTTACCTTCCCATTGTTCTTTTGTTTGACTGCTAGGGGGGAAAAGGGAGGGGGGTGATATCACTCCAACTTGCAGTACAGCAGTAAAGAGTGATTGAAGTTTATCAGAGCACAAGTCACATGACTTGGGGAAGCTGGGAAATTGACAAAATGTCTAGCCCCATGTCAGATTTCAAAATTGAATATAAAAAAATCTGTTTGCTCTTTTGAGAAATGGATTTTAGTACAGAATTCTGCTGGTGCAGCACTATTAACTTATTCATTTTGAAAAAATGTTTTTTCCCATGACAGTATCCTTTTAAGAATTCTATTGCTTCATTATACATTTTAGAAAGGGACTAAGTTTTACCTGCAACTTACTTGCTGCTTTCAAAGCAGAGGGTAATATACAACCGGCTAAATAAATATACACCTGCTTGCCCAACATCTCACTTAATATGATGCCAGTCCTTTTACTACTTGTCAGGAGCAATCCGTTGCAGAGGGCCCCACTTCATCAACATGGCGGCAGCCATGCCTTTGTGCACGTGACGCCATCGCACCATGATTCGGCTCCAAAATTCTAAATAAAAGGACACTGGAGACCTGGGTTCAATGCCCGAATATATGGTAGGTCTTTGTTGGTAAAGCTCCTGGGTGCTCCTTAATTGCTATTTTGATCGATTCTCCGGCTCTGACCTCCTCCTTTGACCCTGACTTCGATACTCCTGCCCTGATCTTTTTGCCTGGATACGACTATGAACTTTCTAAAACCCTTTCCTCCTTGGTCCCATCTCCAATCTCTATAAAGTCAGTAGGCCCTGACACTGCTCTTCAGAGAAGGTTTCCACTAGATGTTGGAACAATGTTGGAGGAATTTACTTCCATTCTGCTATGGGCATTAGTGAGGTTAGGCACTGATATTCATGATAAGGCCTGACCCACAGTTATTGTTCCTAATAATCCCACAAGTGTTGCTTTGGGTTAAAGTTAGGTCAACATGTGTTGCTTTGGGTAAAGCTGGCCAATTACTTTCTTCCCATTTCTTCCTATTTGGTAAAGGGACCTCACTTAGCTGATGCCACAAAGTAGGAAGCATGGAACATTAATGTTTGCTTTCAATGATACCAGGGGCTCACCTAAAATAGCCTCCAAACATTTCTCCTCCTTCACCAAACTTTACCATCACCATTATACATTCAGGCAGGTAGTGCTCTCCTGGCATTTGCCAAACCAAGACATAACAAGATGGTGAAATGCCATTTGTCAGTCCACAGGGCTCTAGAGTCCAAAGGTGGTGACTTTATTTGCTTGTGGCAGGAATAATTGGTTGTACCATGTGACTGAGGAAGTGTGTGCTCAGTAGTAATCTCTCCTTGTGAATAAGGCCCTTTGCACATTTACTGCACTGCCAGCCTTCAGTTTTCCCAGAAAAAAAGACAAATGCTGATGAAATGTATGCAATTATAAAATTGTATTACCCCTTTTAGATTGCAGGTAGGAGACTCCACTTGACTGTCATGTTCACAATGGAAAGCTTTAATATACATTTTGTACTAAGGATACAGATTAATTTCCTGTGTTTATAATGGCTGGGCAAGGCTATGCGGATGCAGTTAATCAATGTCAGGAGCCTGACAGATTAAGGCCATTTACCACTATATTTATACCTCTATATTTATGCCAATGGGCTGAAATAAAACGCGTGGATGATAACATTAAACTAAATTTTCCATTATTCTCAAATCGAGAGCCCACCAGCCCCTGATAGTAAATCCTATTGCTGATTTTGTTATACAAGAATGGCTACAAGAACTACTGTAATTTTTATTCTAACTCTATTTTATTCTTCCCCCAATATGTGAAAGGGTCCACGGAAGTAATGTTTTATTGTGAAGATCTTGGAACTCAGTTTGCCTCAATAATGAAAGAGAATGTCATTTATAGGAAGCAACACATTACATATGGGTGTTTTATTAGTGTTGTGCAGAGAAAGAGATGTTTTAACGTAAAGCATCTGAGGTCAATGATGCAAATAACTGGAAAATAATATCCATAATACAAATTTTGATTGTCTTGTTGTTCTTTGTGTCTGTTTTTATCTTATTAGCACAGTCTTGTGCAGGTAGTATCTGTTCTAAACCATAACCTGGTGCAGGATTTTGTTGTTTCTTCCATTGCTTCTTTAATTTTGAGATGTTTGAGTTCTAGTGCCAATAACTTCAGATTTTCTTACTGCAAAACAGGTCATTTCTGTTTATTTTTTCTGTTTCAGGGTTTTCAGCTCAGAACAGTATAAAACTGGAAAGCCAGACCCTGGTACCTGTTAGAAAATAATATAGAAATAAATGAGTCACGGAGGCTCTCTATTTAAATCTGTTTTTAAATAACAAGTATCACTTACTTTGCACTATGTCAGGTGTCTGATGATCACATGCATTGACTAAGAAATCTGATATATCCTATAGACACCCGTGCATGATACACAGATACAGAAACTGGCACCAGATATCAGTCGGGCAGGCCCATCAGTAGGCCCATACTTGTCCGCAGATGTTTCCAAATTGGAAGCTTAAAGAATAAATAAACCTTTAAATTTGGATCTATAAGTGAGCACTGTACAAAGGGACCAATGGCATATAGCAAATAATCAATATAAAACATACAGTTTGTAATAAACAAACATTTATTGGTGCAAAATCATTGCAGCAAATATTGCAGCAAATATTACAGCAAATATTGTTAAAATGTGATTCTCAATACAAAAATATTGAATTATACCGTACCACAAGGCAGTGTCCTCCATCTGTCCATATACCTCATTTCAGCCACTCTCTCCTGACACGTTTCACGCCATTCACACTTCATCAGAGGAGGTCAAATCAGAATCTTTAATCTGCCCATGTAATGTCACCTTAACTTGTAAACTTATTGTTGTTCTTTTATAGTCAGGTCTATTATGGAAAAAATGCTTTAGAGCTTATGAATGATCTATTGGTGCAAGATGATACAATGCACTGTGCTTAAATTCATCTATACTATTGCCATACCCCAGTTTGTTGATTGCACTTACCTTGGTGCATGAGGTGCAAAGCATGACGAAGCCCTGACCCTAATACTTACCTTCACCTGGAGCTCCCTTCTCCCCTCCACTGCCCTCCCAACCCCCTCACCTCCGTTATCAGCACGCACTTGTTCTCGCACGTGAGATGGGTGGCACCGCGGGCTAGTGTTGGGCAAATAAATTCGCCAGACACAAATTTGCTGCGTCAAAAAAAAAATCGGCGAGCGCATAAAAAATGACGTGCATCAAAATTATTTTAACACCCATTGACTTCAATGCGTTTCACAAATCTTTTGCCGTTTTGCGAATCTCGTGGTAAATTCGTGAATTCACACAGATTCGCCCGTCAAAGTTCTTTTCATTTTTGGAACTTTGTTTTAACACATAATACAAATGAGGCTGAACAATCTGTTTCTGTTTATCTTAGACTTTGAAGTCATGGACAAAAAAAAAATCAGTTTCTTATTGTATGCATATTCATTTTGTTTACTTTCTTTATATTTCTGGAATAAAGCCTTTGTCATTCTATGGCCCAACTTTAGTTTGTTGAGTAAAATTTGTTATAATTTACTCTACATAATTACTAATTTACTAAACATTGAAACAAGGGTCCAGCCAGCAAACCCCAGGCAATGCCCATAAGTAAAAGTCCCAGGCAGCTCCCATTAGCTGAGGTCCCAGGCTCAGAAGTCCACTTTTAGAAATAACTCTGTTAAGCCCACCAGAGATGCTCTACAGATCCCAAGCAACCAACACAAGAGCTGTTTTAAGCTGGCCATAGATGCAAAGATCCGATCGTACGAATCATCGTACGATCGGACTTTCCCATCTCCCGACCCGCCACTAACCATTCAGATCAAAGTCTTACCAGTCAGATTAGTTAAAGAACAGATCAGCAATGTTCTGCCCCTGACAGCAATCGTACGATATCTATGTCCAACCAAAGCTAGTGACAGTCTCCCACTGAAAATCGTACGATCGGCAATACACGCAGAGATATTATCGGCAGGCGACAGAAAATTTCTAACCTGTCCGATCGACCAAACGACTGATCTCTGACGGACGAAAAATGTCGGGACTCTCCACACATGTTCCGAAAATCGTACGAATCCTCGATTCGTACGATCAGATCTTTGCGTCTATGGCCAGCTTAAGTCTTCTCAGAAATTCACATTGGGAGGCAGCATTATCAAAGGTCGAATTTTGAGTTCATGTGAGTTTGTTTTACTCACATGAATTCGATTTTACTGGAAATTCGATTGGGGGGTAATTTATTAAAAAAAAATTGAATATGTAAAACTCGGATGAAATTTACCGACCCTAAAACTCAAATTGAATTCGATTCTAATCGACCAAACTCGATTAGAGTTTTTTCTCCGAAAAAAACGTGAATGTCAGCAAGGCTGTGAACATGTCTAAATTGGTCACTGGACCTCTCCCATTGACTTATACAGGAATTCGGCAGGTATTAAATGGCGAATAGTCGAATTTGAATTCTTAAAGTGCCAGAGTATTATAAATCTTGAAAATCGAATTCAAATTTTTTTAAAAAAAAAAATCAAATTGAGTTTGGATAATTCCCTAATCGAATTTGACAGTTTTGAAAAAACATAAAAAAAATCAGAAAATTTGAATTTTTAATTTGACCCTTAATAAATCTGCCCCTAAAAGTATTTTAATAGAAATCTTACTCAAATGTGCGAATCAAAACAAGGATATAGTAGATTCCCAATTAGAATGATTATTTTTATAGGTTACACTGACTGCAAGTATACAATCAGAGAGCTAGAGAAGCAACTTGGTTTACTCTTCCATTACATCACATCAGGCTCTAAAATCCTTTTAACATGCTGATAAAAGCCACTTCACCCTTAATGTTCTTACAGTTATCGTCAAGGATATGTAGCCTACCCATAACTGTTACAATTCATTTTATTATCTTTACGCTATTCATATTTATAAGGAGTATCATTCTCATCAACAGCATATTGTCCAGAGGAATAAGTACCATCTAGGATGAGCCTTGTTATCCAAAGAGACAAATACAACTAGAAATAATCTTTACATAATTTATAGGGACAATGGATTAAGATGGGAACAATGGCTCTCTCCTGCCATTAAAATAAAGTACCGCTACATTAGAAAAACCCTTAAAACACTTTGTTTAATAGAAGTAATTCATGCATGGATAAAAATGATGGCATGGTATTGTGCTCTATAACGTGTATTCTTATAGTTATCCCTGCAATGTTCATTTGTGTTTTTTATAAAATTATAAAGATATAAAGTTGATTCTCTAAAAGATAATAGAAATAAGAGAAACCAGAATAGGAAAATGAATGAAGCTTGTGCAATAGTATAGAACATTGGCGTAACTAGATGTTACTGGGCCCCACAGCAAATTAGTTTTAGAGCATATGCAGAGGTTGTCCTGTTTTTACTAATATATGTTGAAATTGCTCTTTATTTGGTCCTCGTGGAATCCCCTATACCTCCTTGATCCCCCTGCAGCCACAGGGTCTGCTTCCTCTGTAGTTACACTCCTGGTATAGAATATACTTGTACAATTATATAACAATATGCATAAAATAATAATAAATTATAATAAATTTGAATGTACTCACAACTCGAATAGAAGTTACTTATGAAAAAAACCGAACATCTTATATTCGATCGAATAGTCCTGACTCGAAAATCAAATCGAATCAAATTCTTATGGAGTTTTCCTCTGAAAAAAACTTGAATGCCAAAAAGCCAATTAAGAGCTTCAAATGGTTGGGCGGACCTCTGCCACTGATTTGTAAATTAATTAGGTGGTGAATATTCGAATAAGAACTGTTTCCATGGTTGAGTTGTAATAAATCTCACATTCTAATTTTCATTTCAGTTGGTGCTTTTAAATTAGAATCTTTGAAAATTTGAATTCTAATCTACAATGTGAACCTTAACAAATCTGCCCATAGCATTCTATAGTGTCTACATCAAGTTACCATTTGCATGATTTTATCCACAATTCAAGGAAAATGCATACATTCATCAATTCACAAATACATGGATGCATGGATAATGTTGTGATTGTGATCTGTTTTGTTGCAAAACATTGACAAAGGGGAGTTCACTTGGGTTACACAAAACAGGTAATGCAATAATAGGTTAAAAGCTTGTCCCAGTAGATTGATTGAGAGCAGTGATGGGCGAATTTGGCCCGTTTCACCGAAAAATTCACAAATTTCCCACGCAAACTACGAAACAAAGAGAAATGTGCTAAACGCATATTTTGATGCCCGAGTCAATTCGCGTAAATTTTGACGCGGCGTTAAAGTCAATGGACGTCCGAATAATGTTGACGCACATTGATTTTGACATGAGCGACTATTCCGATGCGCGTCCAATTCGCTGTGAATTTGCCCATCGCTAGTTGAGAGCAAACATCTGGTTGCTGTGAGTTCCAGAACCACAATTTGAACCTATTATATTGCCCACTTTTCCCCACCTTACAGGAAAACTAAACCCTAAAAATGAATGTTTTTTTACTGAACTTATTGCACCAGCCTAAAGTTTCAGCTTGTCAATAGCAGCAATGATCCAGGACTTCAAACTCTTCACAGGGGTCAACAACTTGGAAAGTGTCTGTGACATTCACATGCTCAATGTGTCAGGGGTCGTCACTAATTATCCAGCAGAAAATGAGGTTTATCTGTAATATAAGCTGATGCTACAGGGCTGATTATTAAATTCTGATGCTAATTGCACTGGTTTCTGAGCTGCCATGTAGTAATTATCTGTATAATTACTAATCAGTCTTATATTGTGACATTTCTATTCATTGTGTACTGTATATTGTGAGTGGGTCCCTAAGCTCAGTAAGTGACAACAGCACAGAGCATGTGCAGTGACTTTGCAGAAAAAAGATGGGGAGTCACAGATCTTTACTGCTAAAGGCCTGCGGTTGCCTTGGGCTGGTACAAAAATCCAAAACATCATGTACAACATTTCTAACTACATCTTTAGTTAAGATTTAGTTCACTATGTAACGCAACCTTTCCTCTCCATGTTTCATTGTGATGTGATGGATTGTAGGATTTGAAATATCTCTGCTTTGCAGAGAGTCTGCTCTCTGCCCACTGTTGAAAGCATACAGAGTTCAAGTTATCCATCACTTCACAATGGAACAAGGCAGGAGATGGGTTCCATGACACTTTAAGCCTAAGGGGTGGGGAACTGGTCTCAGTGATCAAGGCAGACTGACGTGGTTTCCTTTGAATCTGAGTAATCAAATATGCCTGTGTAAATAAAAAATACATATACACTTGCTTTGGAAGTTCAGACAGTGTTTTTGAATCTTTTCTACATAAACCTAACTGAATGGTACATTTCCCTTTAAATCTACTACAATGTAGAGGACTGTAATAATTGGGTAAAATGCCAACATATGATTTTAATAGCACCGGAGCCAAATGCAGAGAAGATAATTGTCATGCAAGTTCATAGCAGAGCTTTAAAGTAGACATGGAAGTAACAATTACAATCTTTCCTGCGACTGTTGGTTGCAGGAAAGATTCTTCATGTTCCAAACAGACATTTAGAACTGAATCTTCAGATATACAGGTAGAAAGTATTGAATTCTAACAATAGCTGACTATTCAGCACTAAACATTGGCCGATGTTCAGGTACCCGATCAAAATTTTCCAACTTGCCCGATTGATCAGCCAACCGATATCGGTCGGCTTGTCTTCCACCATACACACACCGAATATCGTACAAATCGTTGTTTCATCTGTGCATCTATGGCCACCTAATTTGTTCGGATGGGTTGTTTGTAGAACTCAGGTTCCTTTAACATTGTTTTTCTAATGTCTCTTGAGTTCCAATCCATAAAGAGCCTAAATTTAGAAGTGGGTAAATCTTTGCACTGCAAACAAAACAGTTGCGTTCTTGAATGTTACTGATCTTGACTCTCAAATACTTTACAGGAGGGCACATCTTGTGTCGCTTGGGTAATGAAGTTCTGAAGCTTGGCTCTGGAGATAGTCTGCTTATCCCAGAAGAGTCTCTGTAAGTGTAACTTACTTAGCCTCTCTTGATATAGATCTCTACCCCTGTGCTTAGTATGACCACCAAGTATTAAGGTGGCCATAGACGTTAAGATTTTTAAATTATCTTTTCATTATCATAAGACCAAACTTATCCTGAAACGACTGTTTAAATGTATGATTTGTCCATCAACTAAAAAGACAATTTCCTGGGTTTTCTCTGGGTACTTGGTTTCTTCTGACATGAAAAATAGATGGATTTATTGGTTCCTTAAACTGGTCTGTGTGTGCTTATCAAAAATGGGCTGTGATTGCCATTGGGCCAGGTGATTGAGGACATTTTCTGCATTATATGTCACTGCTATATAAATGAAGAAGCTGTTCTCATCCAATAAGGGATATAATTGTAACCCTAATTTGGTTACTGTCTTTTTAAATAGCAATTAACCCTTGGCAATCAAGGCCCTGAGTCCATTTTGCATATGAAAAGTACTGGGGACTGGGATTTACAGTGCAGTGCCTCCGCCGAGGGAACACTAAGGAGCACAGATCAGGGGATTTCCACTATGAAAAATAAAACTGTATTTAGTAACTGTAAATGCACATCACATAATATAACTTTGCTTTGGGGTACATGTGTGAACTATCAACCCCAGGCACAGTCTCTCAATGCCACAGTCCCACACTGGATGGATAAATGCAAAATCACTTCAGTCTGTTCAATGTCCCTTCCCCAAGAGCCCCAGGTAGCGCTACCTGCCCCAAGGTACCTTTCCCTTTGAAAGTAGTAGCTGCTCCCATGTGGCAGGTACACAAGCAAGACCTGTCCTCACCCTGGGGAAACACACAGTGGCCAAAGTATCCACAGGCAGGAAAAACTGTCTCTCCCTGAAGATGAAAATGCTTTCGCAAAGCAAAACACAGCCCTATCCTTTTCCTTATCCCTGGAAAATCCTTTCATGATCTCTCTGGCTGCTGCAGCAGGGATCCCTTTATATGCCCTGTACATTTGGCTCCAAAGTCAGGCACTCACCCTCTCCTTAGGATGCACTGGGGTGACCAGCCAATCCAGCTCTCCAGCCTGTAATTAGGCTGGATGATGTCACAGACAGAAAAACAGGTTAATTATATGTCTGATCCCCTACACAATTATGAAAAGCGTTGCCTGTGAAATGTACAAAAAAGACACATTTGCCAATATAAAACCAATGAAATTGTTTATTTGTTCAAACCAACTAGTTCTGTTCCAGTTCCCAAGCAGGCCACTTATAAACATGCCAAAACCTATTCCTTGTCTGTTATAGATATAGATGTTCCTCATTGCCCCAAATATGTTGTTTAGCAAGTGAGGAAAATATGAGGTACAATTAGAACTATAAAAAAATCTTGTTGGCATTTATTGGTTTAATGTAAACTATACACCTGCTCAGAAGGAAATTATTGTAAACAGTCAGATGGGAACCTTCAAATGAGCTTGTTTTGAAAATGACTCGTTTTGTCGGTACGGAACTCAACTATGCTAATTCCCAGTCCCGCGGCATATTAAGCAGTGCTATTAATAATTGGCTGTGTAAATACTCAGCGGCAGGCTTAATAATACATGGAAGATTAATTTGGTGTTTATGTAGAAGAAAGGGATGATACTTGCTATTACTTTTTGGATTCAGGGATTATTAACCCATGGTTTGCGACATAAAATTAGATGCTCATTCTGTTTAAGGTGTGTCCCCATGATCCCCTCTGATGCTAATGTTCATGTGATGTTTCTTCCTCAGTAGAAAATAGTGGTGCATAACTGGTCCTAATACAATCAATATAATAATAGTATCATATAGTAGCGACAGCTCACCTGTATTTATGTTTGGGTTCCAAGCCCCAATCTCTCAAGAAAAACACAATGAAAACTGGATTTGCACTCTCAAAAACGCCAATGTTCAGGCCAATAGTCAAAGTAAAATGTTTTTATCCAAATGGCACATACTCAAAAAGCTTAATGTGTTTCATGCCTGCCTTAGCCTATAATTAAGAGCCTTGTGGGCATAAAGCATGCTGGGCTTTTCATGTACATATTATTTTATTAACACCTTCCTTTATCTCTCATACATTGGTGTTTTTGAAAGTGTCCAACTTTCTTTTCTAGTTCTACACTAAGGGGTCAATTTACTAACATTTGGATTTCTATTTTTTCCATAAATTGTATTTGTTCTCAAAAAAATGTTTAATTTCTCTAAAACTCCAAAAATGTGTTAAAAAAACAGTGACACCAAATAATGGGAATATTTTGTACTGTTGCCCTGATCTGTTGGCTTCAGAAACACTACTATAGTTCATATAAACAAGCTGCTATGTAGCAATGGCAAAAAAAGGCTAAATGGCACAGGATAAGCAGTGGATAACAGATAACACCATTATGTTCTATAGAGCTTATCTGCTATCTGCTGTGTAACCCGAGCCTTTTCTCTTTTGAATGACTGCCACCATTGCTACACAGCAACTTATTTAAATAAACAATAGTAGAGTTTCTGAAGCAATACATAGTAGTTTTACCAGTGCAGGGCAACACTGAATTATATTTTTATTACATTAAACGCTTTAATTTTTTGATATTACTGTTCTTTAAGTTCCTTTAAGTGCGAAAACCACAAAAAACTCTAATTCAAAACCTTGCCAAGTAAAACCAATCAAGGTACTGGACCTTTTTTTTAGGCATACAGACTCTTGGAGGTTTAAGGATTTTTTTCTCTAGTCATTGTTTAATCGTGGTTTCAAAAAGCTCTAATACAGATTTGACACTTGTTATCCAGAATGCTCGGGACCTCAGGCTTCCCAGATAATGGATCTTTTCATAATTTGGATCTTCATATCTTAAGTCAACTAGAAAATCATGTAAACATTAAATAATCCCAATAGGCTGGTTTTGCTTCCAATAACAATTAATTATATCTTAGTTCGAATCAAGTATCATTTTTTTAAATTTTCATTATTTGGATAAGAAGAGTCTATGGGAGGCTCGGATCTCTTCCATACCTGAGCCGCTAAAACTCGTCCTTTAATAAAGGGCCTCACAGTTTGGGCTGCAAAATTAATTAATTTTTTAATAAATTAATGTGAGTCCCCTGAGAAAGAGCTTAAGAAATAATGCCTTACTTGTTTGGAATTGCTGTTTATTTTTTAATAATGCCTAAATATTAGTTAAAATAACCAATAGGGAGTGCAGTCGGCCCCAAAGCTCCAGGACCTACATTTGAATGACAAGATGTCGGTGGACCCTGGTATATAAGATCAGTGGAATTCATCTTAATCCTTTGTCTTATATTCTTCAGTATGGAGACTTGCCATGATTTCAGGCTTACAAATGAACCTAAGGTTCTACTGGACCATATTTCTGTAGATAGTAGTCTCCTGCAGTTATCAAGGCTGTTCTGTTCCATTTCTGGTTGTTCTATAGAACTATGAATGTCATGCTCCTTTGTTTTTTGTTTGAATTCCACTTGGGGAAATTTGTAAGAGAAGTGTGTGTTTGATCACAAGCTGTTCAGCAATCATGCAGCCGATGAACCATGGGACGGCATATTCCAATGTAATGAGACCCAGGAAGTTTCCAGGGAAGTGAGAATAGTCCCAAGGGCAGGCGTTGAAGCTCCTTAGAATGAACCCTGTAGAAAACTCCCATGCGTAGGTCCATAGGGTATAGAGAAGACATCTTGTGAAGAGATTGTATCTGGTACGGAGAAAGAGAAACATTCTTTCCATGATAAGGATTGACGTCCCATATATGAACAAAGCCCAGATACTACTGACTCCCTTAAGTTTCCAGCTCAGTGTGTGATAATAGTCCCAACAGGCTGTAAACAATATTTCACAGACAAACCCATGGACTGAGTATATATACCATCTGTAAAATACATTAAGGGACCTGGTTCTCTCCATCTCCAAATTCTTCAATCAGCTTTTAAAGACAGAAAAAAAGAAGAGTTAACTCAGTCCAATGTCAGATTGCTTTGAAACTTTATATATATATCATAGATATTGGCTCGAATGCCATTAATTCTCCTCATTCTACCAACCATGACCAAGCCACGTTGAGTATCATGCATAATAAACTTGACATTCCCTGTTCCTGGAATATGTTCAGCTCTGCCTGTTGTTATAATGAAGACAAATCTGGAAAATTTGTTTGCTAAAAAAATAAAACAACTCTGTATTATGTTGCAAAGCCAAAAATGTGCAGAAACCTAAGAGAATCACTTTATACTGAACTCACTTTTTATCCATAAACTGGGAGGGAGAGGATGGCTCAATTAAAGGGTCATTATACAGCTACATACAGTATGCCATTGTTTGACATGCGCAAAAAATTGGACTTAAATTGAAAATGTTTTCAATGTCATTTAAAGGGAAAATAAATATTTACAAATTAGTTTCTATTGTGTTTGTCAAGCAAAATGAACTGCACTTAAACTAAATAAATTATTTTAATCTTGTATCATTTAGTCTTTGAGTTACACAATCCCAGTAAGCAGGCAGGTGCCATTTTGTGGACATTGTTAGCTTTGCATCACGACAAAATCTTGTTTATGTGCCAGAATGGGAGACCTTATGCCCTTGCCTATCCACTGGCTGCACAGATAGGTAGCGAAGAAGGAGTATGTAGAGGGCAGTGACATCTAAGACGTGCTGAATGGAAAGTGAAAGTAATTATCTGCCTCATCTCTAAGGCAAAGAGGTGGGGCCGGCAATATATGATTGACAGCTGAGATGTTTAAATACCATTATAATGGTATAGATGTGTTAACAAAAAAAGAATTTAGGTTTTATCATTGATTTTAAAAGGACTTTTATTATCCAGTTTTGTATGCCTGTGTCACAGGTATAATTATCCATATTTTATTTCATCATAAATCACTAATGAATCATTGATTTTTTTTTACCTTTACTACCTACCCCCTGAAGTCAGTTTTGTTGATAAACCAAAAATAAATGAGCTCTCAAGAACCAAGCCCTTTCCTTCTCCCAGCTGCAGTCTGAGTCTCGGGTTTACAGGTAAGGAGGAATTCATTATACCGAGGAGGGGGGGGGGGGTTTGGGTTATCAGTGGTTTCTAATTAAACCCTATTCATTGAACGTCTGTTGAATGAAGGGTTTACTGCTGCCCCTTTGATCTCAGATCTCCATGTCATGACTCTCCACTCCAACTCGATTGGGTATATATATATATATATATATATATATATATATATATATATATATATATATATAGAACAATACTGCACAAAATGACAGCACTCCAAGGAAGTTCACAGCGAGTCGATGTTGCTAAAGTGGAGGTCTTTATTGAAGATCCAACGTTTCGGTTCCTTACTGGAACCTTCGTCAGGGATAATAACACACAGTGCACAAACAAACAAACATTTAAAGGCCAGAAAATGGCGCCAAAGGGGCTGTCTTAGAGCGCCCATCAATCATCATTAACTGTACATTACAGAGTAACACAAAACCGCTTTAGTGCCGAAATGCGGAAATAAGTATGATATGTAAGGGTGATCCTGGTGCTTAACGTACGTGCAGCTAACCCCCAGACGGTGTTGGGCAACAGAGCGATATACAGTGAGAACCTGTCCGTCGTACTACGGGAAATGTTCCTTCGATTTGTGGAGAGGGGATATTCTGAAAAGATCCTGTACACACAATTAAACAGGGCATTACAACACACCCAAAGTGACCTCCTTCTTGGGAAAAAGAAGCCCCAACAAACGACGGCTCCCCTTATTTTTACTACCACATATTCGTCTGCATCCTATCAAGTATCCAAATGTATCAACAAACATTGGCCTATGCTAAACATGGACGACTCTCTTTCCTTACACAAAGTACCCAGGCCCATGTTGGGCTACAGAAGGGACAAAAGTTTGAGAAACCTGTTAGTACGCACGGACTTCTCCACAGTGGCTAAGAAAGATACAAACTGGCTATCTAAAAACACAAAATTGGGATGCTATAAGTGTCCTGATTGTGTCACATGTAGAGGCTTGCTGACGGGAGCAGATTTCCCTCATCCACATCAAGGGAAACGATATAAGATCAAACACAGACTAAGTTGTACTTCCACATATGTGGTATATATCATAATTTGCCCTTGTGGACTGTACTACGTGGGCAAGACAAGCACCACACTACGAGAAAGAATTGCTAACCATAGATCGGCCATAAGTAAAGCTTTCAAGGACAATAAAGCCACACAACCGGTGGCTAAACATTTCCTGACAACAGGACATCCACCTCCGACCTTTCGCTGTATGGCTATCGATCAACAGCCCCCCCTGTCAAGAGGGGGGGATAGAGACCAAGCACTTCTGAGAAGAGAATCCCGCTGGATATACAGACTGGACACCCTCTCCCCCCGTGGACTTAATGAGACTTTGCCTTTAGGTTGTTTTTTATAAACCTCGGACACATGTATATATTGCAACTAATAATCCTTTCTCCAGATGCCATTTTTTTGTAACATTTAAGGTTCTTTATCGATACTATTGTTGTAGCGTGTAAGCCCTTTAGATTTGATACTGTAACAACACAGGTTGTTGTAACACCCTAACCCTATTTACATCTGTGCCAATCGGAAGAGTATCTTACCGCACACTTCTTGTGCATTGCTATACTGGTGTGTGCATATCACTAATCCCCTATAGGTTACAATTACTCTCCTTACAGTGCTTTACCTAGTGCAGTTTGTGGGTAGTGGACTCAGGAGCGAGATAGCTGCGCTACACGTGTACTGGCACCAATCCTGGGCAATACTGCAAAGCACAATTGAACATAGCCGGTAGTCTGTGACGGCGGGGGCATGGCCGGACTGTTGTGTGGCCCGGTCGGAAGCGACTGGGTCGTGCAGCATGATCCGGCCTGCATTATAGCTCCACCTGAGACTGGGCTCATATCACACTCCACCTCATATGGCAGGAGTATCCGCAAGTGCTGCCAGCACACATAGTGCCCTCGCTCAACCCGTCGCCAATAACGGCGGTGATGGGGGTGGACTATGACGGGGTCCGGTCGGGAGCGACTGGGCTCCGTAGCGTGGTCCCACCTGTGTCCCCGCCTAGTACCGGGTTCCTAGCTCACTCCACCGCACAGGGCAGGTGTGACAGCGAGTTTCTATCGGTTGCTACCCATGCAGGCGCTGAGATACGCTGACTCTAGGCGCGTTGCCTAGCAACGCAGCGTGCGTCTCTCTGCTCTGTAGTTCCACGGAGTGATTCACTTCCGGCCCATTGAAACTGTACGACGGACAGGTTCTCACTGTATATCGCTCTGTTGCCCAACACCGTCTGGGGGTTAGCTGCACGTACGTTAAGCACCAGGATCACCCTTACATATCATACTTATTTCCGCATTTCGGCACTAAAGCGGTTTTGTGTTACTCTGTAATGTACAGTTAATGATGATTGATGGGCGCTCTAAGACAGCCCCTTTGGCGCCATTTTCTGGCCTTTAAATGTTTGTTTGTTTGTGCACTGTGTGTTATTATCCCTGACGAAGGTTCCAGTAAGGAACCGAAACGTTGGATCTTCAATAAAGACCTCCACTTTAGCAACATCGACTCGCTGTGAACTTCCTTGGAGTGCTGTCATTTTGTGCAGTATTGTTCTATATGTTATGGACTAGCACCCAGGTATCGATTTTTTCTTATGGTTGTGCACTCCATTCCCTCTATTCTAATATATATATATATATATATATATATATATAAAGATAACAAACAAACCTCACTCTAGGTCTTTTATCAAGTGAAAAAGGTTTAAGTGATGTTTTACATGTATATATATATATATATATATATATATATATATATATATATATATATATATATATATATATATATATATATATACCCAATCGAGTTGGAGTGGAGAGTCATGGCGTGGAGAATATATATGTCCCAATTGAGTTGGAGTGAAGAGTCATGGTATGGAGATCTGAGATCAAACAAAGGGGCAGTAAACCCTTAATTTATATATATACAGGATATATATATATATATATACACACACACACCAATAAAATAAACGGCACTCTCAGGACTTTTTTTTAAAAACAAAACAAAAGTGATTTATTCAACATTTCGGCTCTACATCGCGAGCCTGAAGACGGCTCTCGATGTAGAGCCGAAACGTTGAATAAATCACTTTTGTTTTGTTTTAAGAAAAGTCCTGAGATTGCGGTTTATTTTCCTGGTGTATATTAGCAAACTATTAACCGGCACCCAGGCAGTAATCTTTTATGGTTTTCTGTGTGCACCATTCCCAACTGTTTATATTATATATATATATATATGCACATACATACTTATCTTCTTTCAATGTTACAATACTTGAATGTTACAGTAAATGAAGTTGGTTTCCAGTCGTTCCAGGCTATATGTTTCCCCTTAGAAGAGTGTACATAAAAGGTTAATTTGTGGACTTATGAGACTGGCATCATTATCTTTCCCCTTTTCAAGACGCTCAGCCGGACTTTTCTCCTATTTCTGACAATTCCCGGGTTCGTTCCAGAATGACATCAGCTCAGCTACAACAAACTCATAAAACTCATAGCGGCTGCCTCTACATTGCACAATTTATCAGGGCAGCAAAGATTATAAGGGAAGCCTGAGGCTGCTGTCAATATAAACTCATATAACCTCCAATGCAATGTTAGTGCTGGTTCTTGTTCAGAAGGATGAAACGCTGCTGATACATACTAGGAAAATACCTACTTGGTCTGATATTGGGATTAAAATGAGGCTCTTCTCACTACAGATATGAAATGAATGTCACTACAGGTATGAGATCCATTATCTGTAAACCCGTTATCCAGAAGGCTCTGAATTACAGGAAGGTCATCTCCCATAGATTCCATTTTATCCAAATTATTGTTTTATAAAAATGATTTCCTTTTTCTGTAATAACAAAGCAGTCGCTTGTACTTGACCCCAACTAAGATATAATGAATCCTTATTGGAAGCAAAATCAGCCTATGGGGTTTATTTAATGTTTACATGATTTTCTAGTAGACTTAGGTTATGAAGATCTAAATTACAGAAACATCTGTTATCCAGAGAACCCCAGGTCCTGAGCATTCTAGATAACAGGTCCCATACCTGTACTGATTAAAATGCATAGTGACCATACAGATTAGACGCTTAGGTTTGACTAATGCACAGATATTTAAAAACATAAACTGACAGTTTATACCTTATGTAAGTGCTTGTACAGGAATATACTTTTAAAGGGTTTTTATACAGTCACTATCATTATAATATCTTTGAATCGTGACTCAAAAGAGATGTACAGTTAAGGATAAAGTTTTAATGAAAGTTATTCTTAGCAACTTTTCAATATTAGGGATGAGTGGTAGTGATGAGTGAATTTGTCCAGTTTCACCGGAAATTCACCTGCGAAATTCTCAAAACGGCGAAAAATTTGTTGAATCAAATTTTGGCAGCAATTCAAAACAGCGACGACAATTTGACAAGCATTAAAGTCAATGCCTGTGCGTTTAATTGCCCCTGGTGTCGGAATTGTCACCGGCGTCAAAATTATCAAAAAAACTTTGCGTATTTATTCGCTGGCAGTGAAAAGTGGACATTCGCCATAAATTTGCGCCTGCCGAATAAATTTGCCCATCAATAATGAGCGGAAAATATATTCTGGCAACGCAAAATGGGTCAGTGTTGTGCCGCAAGCTGCCATGTTTTTCCCACTTTGCTTTCTCCCCCGTTGGTGACTACAAGTGCTGGTCTTTGTGCTCTAATATGAAGAGAAAAGAACTGCACTACCCTCATAAATACAGAATACACAAAAAACTGTGTGTTGGCACAATTGTGCACGCCTTTGTGCAGTTGTTTGATGGGTGTTAAGAAAAGAGGCCCATTTGTGATTTTCATGCCTAATAGCTTGTGCTTATATAAATAATGGAGACAAAACAAAGGAGCATTACCAGGAGGGCAATAAACTGTTGAACTTTAGCTAGTGATTAGCAGACATTGATCTGTATACAGACTCACAGATAAGGAAACTGTCACCGCTCTGCACCAAACTTGCTTCAAGTCACATTGATGTTTTGCCAAGTATGTAATGTTTATAAAAAAAAGATCATTGAATATACAATATACAGGTATGGGACCTCTTATCCAGAATGCTCGGGACCTGGGGTTTTCTGGATAATGGATCTTCCTGTAATTTGGATCTTCATACCTTAAGGGCTATTCCACACGGGGAGATAGCCACGCGTTTGCGGTCGCGGCGACAAAGCGCCGCGCCAGTCGCCGCGACCGGCGCAGGCGACAGTTTTGTATGGGCGCCTATGTAAACGCCTGTGCTAACCACACGAGGCGATGCGGCTTTTCAACAGTCGCCTGAAAATGCCTCGCCAGGCTTTTTCAGGCGACTGTTGAAAAGCGCATCGCCTCGTGTGGTTAGCACAGGCGTTTTTACATAGGCGCCCCATACAAACTGTCGCCCTGCGCCGGTCGCGGCGACTGGCGCGGCGCTTTGTCGCCGCGACCGCAAACGCGTGGCTATCTCCCCGTGTGGACTAGCCCTTAATCTACTAGAAAACCATGTAAACATTAAATAAACCAAATAGGCTGGTTTTGTTTCCAATAAGGATTAATTATAAATAAATGATAATTTTTTGAAAATTTGGATTAATTGGAAGTCTATGGGAGTAGGCCTTCCCATAATTTGTAGCATGCTGGATAATGGGTATTGGGATAATGGATCCCATATATATACATACATGTTTTGTGTTTCGTCAGGGTAGAAAATAAGAGCACAAATTACGGTTCATATCCCATTCATTTTTCTTTAGTGCCATCTAATACTGCACAGAAAAATCTAATTCTAAAAATGAATGGTGTCATCACCATTGCCTCATCCCAACTGTGTATTGAACCTCCTAGCACTTAAAGGGCCCCTGTCCCCCCTAAATTGTTTGCCTCACCAAGAGGGGTGGGCTATAGGGTCGCCACCTTTTGTCCCAGTTGCATCTGGGCAGGGGATGAGGCCGTGACTCAATGGGGGCGGGTCTGTGACCGCAGGGATGGGTTGTGATGTCATGGGCAGGGCTACGACTTGGCGATCGCCGATTGGCCGATCGTTGCGTCAATCATAGGGTATCCTGCCTGGAATTTCCTAATTTGGGAAACCAGGTAGGCAGTTTTGATCCGGCCAGCCCTTCAAAAAAACCAAGCCGTCCGGGTCAAAACCGGACAGGTGGCAACCCTAGTGGGCTAACAGTGTTTATTTATTTATTTTAAAATCCCCACACTAAGCACTAGACCACCTGCACCTACCACCCCAAAACAATCATCATGTTATTGAAATGGCAGAATAAAAAAGCAAAGCATCTTAAAAAAACATATAGTTATACAAATTAAAAAATAAAGACAAGTGGAAAACTTGCTAGCAATCAGCCATTCTACAATATGCTATATTGGAAATTAAAGTTGAACGCCCCCTTTAATGCTATGAAAAATGCTACTTTAACATCAGTGCCCAATGTAAAATCCCACATATAATATGTGCTAACGGTGAAATTATTGTATGTGAATGTGTATCAAAACCAACGAGTTGACCAGCCCCCCCTCTGGTGCAGGAAAGGCATTGCATGAGCTGCCTCGGGGGGCTCCTGACATAGAATCGGCACTTGATGAAAATGTAATAATGTGATTAAAAAAAGGTTGCGCTCTGTGCTATGGGTATGAATACCCTTATGTACACACCTATGGAAGCATCTCATTTGCACTCTTCACTTCTTCTACAGATTGTTATTTAGTCTTATCTACTATGAGCTGAGGAGCAAGTGTTTGTGCCCTCTAGTTGTGCCCCTGCTCACAGTCTGTGTTTAGAGGAGCAAGTGTTGGAGTACCCCTGGTTGTGCCCCTGCGCACAGTCTGTGCTCAGAGGAGCAAGTGTTGGAGTACCCCTGGTTGTGCCCCTGCTCACAGTCTGTGCTCAGAGGAGCAAGTGTTGGAGTACTCCTGGTTGTGCCCCTGCTCACAGTCTGTGCTCAGAGGAGCAAGTGTTGGAGTACCCCTGGTTGTGCCCCTGCTCACAGTCTGTGCTCAGAGGAGCAAGTGTTGGAGTACCCCTGGTTGTGCCCCTGCTCACAGTCTGTGCTCAGAGGAGCAAGTGTTGGAGTACCCCTGGTTGTGCCCCTGCTCACAGTCTGTGCTCAGAGGAGCAAGTGTTGGAGTACCCCTGGTTGTGCCCCTGCTCACAGTCTGTGCTCAGAGGAGCAAGTGTTGGAGTACCCCTGGTTGTGCCCCTGCTCACAGTCTGTGCTCAGAGGAGCAAGTGTTGGAGTACCCCTGGTTGTGCCCCTGCTCACAGTCTGTGCTCAGAGGAGCAAGTGTTGGAGTACCCCTGGTTGTGCCCCTGCTCACAGTCTGTGCTCAGAGGAGCAAGTGTTGGAGTACCCCTGGTTGTGCCCCTGCTCACAGTCTCTGCTCAGAGGAGCAAGTGTTGGAGTACTCCTGGTTGTGCTGCTGTTCATGGTCTGTAATGCTGCATTGTGCACTTTGTAAAATGTGTTGCAAGATTAGAGCATTACTAAAACAATAGAAGACAATTCCCACTCATTCACATTCAATAAATATCAAAAGGAATTTCATATAGGAAACCTTTCCAGATATATTCATGAATGTGACAAATATCCCTTCACATAAGGTTAAGGACCTGACATACTGTATATAGTATTTCCAAAATTGAACTCCCGCTTTGTGTGACCTTTTTCTCATTTACATGTAGAGCAGTTATATCCGTGGCTACTACAGTAAAGGCTTGTGTATGAATATATATATCATCATCTAAAGTTCTTCCCCATTAGGACAACATCACTCACCTGTGGCTCCTCTCAAATAAATTCCACTTGTGTCTGTACTCATTTCCATGGGCTTTGCAATTAGTTAATGTTTTCTTAGCCAAACAAAGTATCATTGATCACTATCTGGCCGGGGTGCGGGTGAGGATGGGAAGGGTTGGGAATGTCTGTGCTCTCGGGTAGGACAAGATGGTACGAGCTGTTTGGGTTTCTTTGCTCATACAAAGGTCACTAATAATTTACTGTAATAAAAATACAGAGCTGAGGCGGGAAAGAGCAGGTGGTTAATATGCTCATAGGTTTATCTGCTTCTCCTCTTAGCAATAAATGGCACCGAGATGCAGGAGATTTGCTGTAGGAGTTTGAGAGTAGTGCTTTGTAACACTTCATGTTTTATTATGAAAGAACAGATCCTTTCTGGTTAAATCAACATGCTCAGTGACACCATATTGATGTTTGTTGTTACTTTCTAAGGGATAGTGGGTACAGGTATGGTATCTGTTATCAGGAAACCTGTTATCCAAGATTACGGAAAGGCCGTAGACTCCATTTTATGCAAAAAATCCAAATTTTATAAAATGAATTCCTTTTTCTCTGTAATAATAAAACAGTAGCTTGTACTTGATCCCAACCAAGATATAATTAATCCTTATTGGAGAAAAAAACAATCCTATTGGGTTTATTTAATGTTTTCTAGTAGAATTTAGGTATGGTGATCCAAATTAAAGATCTGTTATCCAGAAAACCCCTGGTCCTGGGCATTCTGGATAGCAGGTCCCATACCTGTACTTAGGGAAAAATTTAAAATGTACCTTTCACCCAGAAATGCACATTGTCAAGGACAGTGGTTCAGTGTTTTCACATCGATTAATCTAGGTGGTATGTTACATCAAACAGGAGAAACCTCTAACTGTTGAATTGCTATTTATTCATGTAGATGGAGGCACTTACAGGCACTTCCTTGTTGGGAGGCTGATAACTGTCCATATTCACAGAAATATCATTATAAATGATTTGCAGTATGTGTATGGCCACCATATGTACCATATGTACAGATAAAGCCATCAGGAATTCATATTTTGTAGCACCATGTCCAGACTCCAGACACCATTTTTAGTTCTAAATCCTGCCTCTAGATGGTGCTAGAGTGCAATGGCTTCAGTCCATCAGAAGCAATGTACTGAAAAAATTTGCACTCTTGCACCTTCTACAGGGGTCCTGAACCTTTTTTACCCGTGAGAATTGGAGAGCAACATAATCATGCTATAAGTCTCCAGGGGTGCAAAATATGGGCTGTAATTGTCTATTGGTAGCCCAAATGCAGTAGGGATGGGCGAATTTGACCTGTTTCGTCAAAAATTCGCCGCCGGCGAAATGTCGCCGACACCCATCAAAGTCTATGGACGTCAAAAAAAATGCAGCGCGGCAAAATTTTTTTGACCCGCGTCTTTTTTTTTGACGCACGACACCATACAAGTCTATGGGCGTCATTTTTGCGGCGAATCAAGGTGAAAAAATTCACTCATCCCTAAAATGCAGCCTAAAGAAGGCTCTGTTTTGTAGTACACATTGTTTTTATGCAACTAAATATTGCCTTCTGCTTTAAGGCCATTGAGAGCAACATCCAAGGGATCGGAGAGAAACATGTTGCTCACGAGCCACTGGTTGGGGATCAATGTTCTAGAGGTAGGATTTAGCACTAAAAATGGTGCCTGGACAGTGTGAAATGGGAAATCCCAATGGCTTCAGCTGTACTACGGATATTGGTTTTGGGGATCGAGCATGTCTTAAATGTAACCTGCCAATGCACCATATCTTCCAGTTTAGAAGAGCTGGGGCTCCAATCACTTTGGCTTTCTGCCCAAACAATGCAAAGTGGCACCTTGTACAGTCTCTGATTCAGCCTTGGAATATAAGACACGTTTTGTTTAAAATGTAAAATGTTGCCAGGCTTCCTTTTAAATTTGGTCACCCATTTTCAGCAAAGGATCCCTTATAACCAATGCCCAAGGGTATGAACAGGGCTGTGAGTTCTGAAGAGATTCCAATGTCAGACAGTTGTAAAATACAATCTTGGTTGTGTCCCAGCAACTGTTACAGGAGATTATTTGGACCTGGGACTATACCTGTGTTATTGAAGTATAGCATCAGCTTAAGCTAGAGGTTCAGGTATTTGTGCCATGCCGAAAAGCAGCTGCTGTTGAGGTGAGCAAACTGGCATTCAGTCAACATACAGAAAGTTAGCTCTTGGAGTTCTTCTCAGTTTGGAGTGGTCATCTCTCAAACCCCACCATAGTGGTCCCAGAAAGACTACTATTACTCTTTAAAAAATACAAGCTGAGGCTTCTGGAGTAAGATAACTATGAAAATAATTGTTCATGGGATACTATTTTTAGCAAATGTAGTGACTCAAAGGTTTAACTCCCCTCTACTGTTCAGGGAATCCCTGGTCAGAAACCAAATCTCTTGGTACAAGGGAACGAGAAATGATAGAGGGAAAGGTCAGGAACAGAGTCATGTAATTGATCCATAATGTATTTGTGACAGATGGAACACACGTTCCAGGGTAGAAAAAGGAAGCGGCTGTCTCTAAGGGTTGAATATTATGGATGGAAAACATTAGTGAGGCTCCTTATCTCACCCCTCTGCCCCACCCCAGTGCAATATTCTTCATCACAAGCCCAGTGAGCAATAAAATGAGGCATCACAATACAAGTTTCCCTGCTGACATGTTTATGTTTCGGTGTAGGAATATACAGTAGGTATCCAGAAAAAAGGCACCATATGGCACATACATTACCCCCCCCCCCACCACCTCCATTAAAAAATAAAGAAAACAAATTTATCAGACAAGAAAAGATAAATTTATTGTTGTTGTTTTTCTCCAGCCATACAAGGAACATACTGTATTGCTTCCACGCCCTGTGGAAAGAACAGATTTTGTCCCGTCAGTAATAAGATCACCTTCCTAATACATTTGCCTGTAAAGGAAACAGGTACACAGAGTACCTACACTCATTTATTTTGCTGCTATTAAAGTCAAATACAACTTTGCTTCTGAACCGGTACCTGTTAGGGGAGATGTTTTGGACCTGGGACAATAGTGGTTTTATTGTCAGAAATACCTGCTCAGTAATCTGTTCCCTGCTGAAGGGGAGTTTTCCTATTGGCTGGGTGTATTACATATGTTTCTGGATTCCAAGGGTATTAGGGATGCACTGAATCCAGGATTCAGTTAGGGATTCGGCCAGGATTCAGCCTTTTTCAGCAGGATTCGGATTCGGCCAAATCCTTCTGCATGGCCGAACCGAATCCAAATCCTAATTTGCATATGCACATTAGGGTCGGGGAGGGAAATTGCATGACTTTTCGTCACAAAACAAGGAAGTAAAAAATGTTTTCCCCATCCCACCCCTAATTTACATATGCAAATTAGGATTCAGATTCGGTTTTGAACCCCTTTCGCGAAGGATTCGGGGGTTCGGCTGAATCCAAAATAGTGGATTCGGTGCATCCCTAAAAAGTATAAAATGGGATCAAATATTTGTTTAGTCCCTTTAAGGACAGCACCATAGTGGGATGTGTATCTGCCAGAGGTCTTGAGGTAGAAGCTGGCCTCAGAGAAGAAGAAGAGATTGGACCCTAAGGCAACCATTTCTTAGTAAAGTTGGGGTAACATGGACCCCATAATTGAGGTTAGTAAGCAGCATTCAGTAGCAGTATTAGTGAGGGCTAGTGAGCAAGAGCAGTTATATACTCTACCAAGTAGAAGGCAAATGGTTACTATTCTTCAGGTGGCTTCCGCCAGAGAAGGGGCTGTTAGGGTTCAGTGTATTCCTTTAGAGCACTACTGAATATCTGGATGCTGGGGCAGACACCTGTAGTCTAAGTGCCTGAAGTTGTAACATAGTAACATGGTAAGTTTGGTTGAAAAAAAGATACACGTCCCATCAAGTCCAACCTTTTATGTCGATATAAAATCTGCCTAACTGCTAGTTGATTCACTGGAAGGCAAAAAAAAACCCCATTCTGAAGCCATCTTGACAGCTCTCACTATAAAAAACCTTTTCTGAATATTTAGACAGAACCTTCTTTCTTCTAATCGGAATGGATGCCCTTGTGTCTACTGAAAGGATCTACTGGTAAATAAAGCATTTATATTTATATATAGTTATCACCCCTTAAGCTCACCAGCTTGGCCAGTCTTTCCTCATAGCTGAGACTTTCCATACTCTTTACCAGCTTTTGACTCCCTCTAAGTCAATAATGTCCAGTTTGTGCACTGGAGACCAAAACCGCGCTGCATATTCTAGATGGGACCTTAACAATGCTCTATAAATTGAAATGGTGACCCTCTCCTACTGCAAAGCTATGCCCCTTTTAATACAGTACATCTCAAGACCTTATTGGCCCTTGATGCTGCTGACAATGGCAAAAAAATTTGCAATAAACAGAAACAGCAAATAATTTGCAAAACACATTGAAGTCAATGGGCGTCAAAATAATTTTGACGCAAGCAACAGTTTTTAAACGCGCAACTATTTTTTCCAAATGCATTAAAGTCACTGGGCATCTTTGTCAATTTTGACACGCAACAATTTTTTTTTTCACTGAGAATTTTCGCCGCAGTTTTGCTAAAACATTCGGAGGCAGCGAAGCACAGGAATTCGCCGCAAATCCATACCTGGCGAATAAACTTGCCCATCACTACTGGCATTACTTGCTACAGCCAAGTTTATTATCTACTTCCATTATGGATTTGCCTAGTCCCATTAAGGGTATACGTGGCTTTAATATTTTTACATCCCAGGTGCATGATTGTACATTTATTGACATAGAATCTCATCTGCCACTTAGCTGCCCAAATTCCCCGCTTCCTGCTGCAAGGATGTCACATTGTATAATTGAATGTATTAGCTTCAACTATTACATGTACCAAGAGAGTATCTTTTTTTAATGGAAAACTATACACCCCAACAATGTAGGTCTCTATTAAACAATATTGCATAAAACAGCTCATATGTAAAATCCTGCTTCATGTAAATAAACCCTTTTCATAATGATATACTTTTTTTAGTAGTATGTGCCTTTGGGTAATCATAAATAGAAAATTACCATTTTAAAAAATAAGGGTCGCCCCCTGGGATCGTAGGATTCATGGTGCATGCAAACAAACCAAACAAACCAAACATGTTAGGTAACATGAGCCAATTAACAGGCAGAGTTGTGTCTTTTGCTTCCACACTTCTTCCTGTTACAGTTAGAGTTGCAGTATTTCTGGTCAGCTGATCTCTGAGGCAGCACACAGACCATCACGAAATGTGGCTCAAGGCAAGAGATGTAAAATGGCAATATTTACTTAAATATATATAAGTTTAGTAAGATTCTCTAATATGTTACTTAATATGATATAAACAATCTTTTGCTTAAATATTCATTTTGGGGGTAAAGTTTTCCTTTAAGAAGCCCCTGTTTCATTAGATACTACAACAAAGTATCTAAATCTACACTGAAATCAGTTTTTCAAGAGCAAACATATTTTTTATATTTAATTTTGAATTCTGACACGGGGCTAGACATATTGTCTGTTTCACAGGTGCCCCCAGTCATGTGACTTGTGCTCTGATAACTTCAGTCAATCTTTACTGCTGCACTGCAAGGTGGAGTGATATCACCTCCTCCCTTCCACCCCCAGCAGCCCATCAACAGGACAATGTAAAGGTAACCAGATAGCAGCTACCTGGTAGATATAAGAACAGAGCTCAATAGTAAAAAGCCTTGTCCCACTGAAACACCTTCAGTTACATTGAGTATGAGGAACAATAGCCTGCCAGAAAGCAGTTCCATAGTGCAGCACTGGCTCTTTCTGAAAGCACATGACCAGGCAAAATGAGCTGAGATGCACCTACACACCAATATTACAACTAAAAAAATACACTTTTTGGGTTAGGAATTAAAATTTAACATGGTATAGTGAATTATTTGCAGTGTTAACAGTGTCATTTAGAAATAAAATGACCCAATAAAAATCACGACAGACTCCCTTTAACTGCAAGATGATTCAGAATGAAAATAAATAATTCCTATGTGCCACCCCACCTACCCCTCATACATACATACATACATACATACATACATACATACATACATACATACATACATGCAGTGCTGGTGACCAAAGGTTTCTGCAACAACTTTTCTTTGTGCAGGGCAGGGTGCAAAATGCAACAATTTATGTACTTTGCACCCATATTAAACAAGCCCTCTTAAATTCTTTAACATGTTTCTCTTTTTAAATCAACTAGTTATACAGGCCAATGTTATGCAGAGCTCTTAATATGGTTGACTCATATATAAATGGATTGATAAAGATGGCAGCATCATTAGCAAGGACTGGGTACCCAAGTGAAGAGAAAAAAAACTGATGCTGCAAACTGCAGGGAAATACTGCAAGAGAACCTGTTTCGGATTGCTGAAGTTTGGATGAAAGTTCATCTTTCAGCAAAGCCCTGATCTTAATTTAATTGAGAATCTGTGGCCCTTGAAAACCGAGGTGCACAAGCATCATCCCAGTTACCCTAAAGTTAAACCCCAGAATCTGCCTGGAATAATGGGCCAAAATGACTAATGAACAGTGATAAAGCTGACAGGGCCGGATTTACATAGTGGGCGCCCCTAGGCCTACTGCCATTCGTCACCCCTGTCCCCTCCCCTTTATTCGTGCAAATTTTCATCATCTGGACCAGAGCAATGGGGATTGATGCATGGGAAATTATTGTTTCTCCAGCACATCTCCAGTGTTTTTGAACCAATGTGGGTGTGGTTGGGCATCATGCCGTCCCCCTAAAATCCTGCCGCCCTAGGCCCAGGCCTTGATGGCCTTTCCACAAACCTGGGCCTGAAAGTTGACATCAAAAACCTTCATTATGAGTTTCTTGCTTTGAATTAAATATATCACAAAGACTAAGCTTTCCGTGTAGGATTAGTTATTCAGCACAATGAGAGAATAGTTGAAAGGTTTTTGCAAGGTGCTGTATCTACTAAAACTAATGCACATTGGGAGAGCAAACATTGGGGGAACATTATTCTTATTAATGCTGGTGTACCAGTTGGCTCTCATTTTATTCGAAGCAACAACTTTGTAGGTGTTTACAAAGAAGTTGACTTATTAATGAACGTTAATTAAATATTATGTGAGAAAGTCAAAATGCCCTGAACTTCGAAAGAGGAGGGGGCTCTGTGGAGAGAAATGTGTGGCTCGTTTGTTAATTTCAATTACACTTCAGCAATGACCTTGTGGAAAAGAAAGAAAACTGTGCCATTTCTGTATTCTTCTTGCAGGGAAAATGGTTTGGCCTCGCAATCTTTTTTTCCAGAATAATTCAGTGTTAACGACATACAGAAGATACAGGATTGCAGAGGTGGGGAGATTGTTAATGGGCTCTAAAACAAAACTGTAAATCAAAAGTGATTGTGTGAAGCCAGTGGGATTCCAGCCAATCGTCAGCAAGAAATGGCATATGTATGAGGTGATACACAGCTTGTTTATCTGTATAAATCAAATATCCTGCATTTCGTTGTTTATTGTAAGAGTGAAATTTCCTCCCACATATCAACGGTGAGAAACTGTTATTACTGTTCAATCTTCTATAACCAGAGAACAACTATCCCCCAAAGCAAGAAGAGCGAAGTCCAGGCTTCTCAATGTGGCCTACTATTACTGAGTAGTGATGGGCGAATTTGTACCGTTTCACTTCGCTGAAAGACTTGCGAATTTCACAGTAAATTCACGAGTTTTGAAACGGGACAAATTAGCCCATCACTACTCAGTAATAGTAGGCAACATTGCAATAATGGTGAAAAAATTTCCAAAACGCATTGAAGTCAATGGCCATCAAAATCATTTTGATGCACATCAAATATGACGTCCGCAACAATTTTTATACGCGCGCCTATTTTGTCCAAATGCAGTCAATGCAAAGTCAATGGTCGTCCTGAATAAGTCAATTATTTGCAGTAGAAATAAAAAATACATAATAAAAATCATGACAGTTGCTTGTACTTGATGCCAACTAAGATATAATTAATCCTTATTGGAAGCAAAACCAGACTATTGGGTTTATTTAATGTATACATGATTTTCTAGTGGCGTTAAGGTATGAAGATCCAAATTATGGAAAGATCCATTATCCAGAAAACCCCAGGTCCTGAGCATTTTGGATAACAGGTCCCATACCTGTACTGTAATCTTGAGCCTCCACGTTGTAAGGAGATGTAAGGGGACTTTCAAGTTTCATACTAAAGCAGGCAGGTTCTTGGTTGCAAGCCACTCTAATGTAGCTTTGACTGTGTGTTTAGAGTCACTGTCCTTCTGGAAGGTGAACCTTCACCTCAGTCTCAAGTCTTTTAAAAATGTAACAGGTTTTTCTCAAGAATTGCGGCTGTATTTGGCTCCATATTGTCTGAAAACTTGACCAGTTTTCCAGTCCCAATCCTTACCAATAAGGCTACCACCACCTTTCAACACCTCATTGCAGGGTACTGGTTTGCTCCACACAAAGCGTATTGCTTTAATTTCAGTCTTTTCAGACCAGACTAAATATTTTTCACATGTTTGGTGTATGTCCCACATGCCCTTTGTCAAAATGGGCTTTGATATGGGATCAGCAATAGCTTTCTTCTTCATCCTATAAAGTCCAACTTGTAATGATTGAGTGAAATTTGACCCATGGAAGGTCTTTTCCAACACATTTGCACCTTCAGAGGTACCATTGGTCTCTTGGTTGCTCTCTCTATTGCCCTCCTTACTCTGTCAATGAGTTTTGATCAGTGGTGTAACAAGATGTTACTGGGCCCCACAGCAAATTCAATTTAGGGCCCCAAAATATTGACAGGTGGCCTGTTCTACCCAGACATATTAAAATTGCCCATTAATTAGGGCTTCACTGGTCCCCCATTCTCCTGGGCCCCCTGCAACCATAGGGTCTGCTTCCCTTTGTAGCTACACCCCTGTTTTTGATGGAATCAGGGGGTTTGCAATATTGTTTCTGGTTTTTAGTAATGAATAAGTTAGAATCCAGAACATTACCTTATTGGCTTTATTGACTCTGTTTGTTTAGATACGTTTTCTTTCTAATTCTGGAACCTTCCAGGAACAGGTATATATTACAAGTATGGGACCTGTTATCCAGAAAGCCTGGGGCTTTCCAGATATTGGATATTTCCATAATTTGGATCTTCATACCATATATCTACTAGAAAATCATGTAAACATTAAATAAACCCAATAGGCCGGTTTTGCTTCCAATAAGGATTGAGTACAAGCTACTTTTTATTATTACAGTGAAAAAAGGAAATAATTTTTGAAAATTTTGATTATTTGGATAAAATTGAGCCTGTGGGAGATGGGCTTTCCGTAATTCTGAGATTTCTGGATAATGGGTTTCTGGATATCAGATCCCATACCTGTATTTATTTTAAGATCATCTGATAGGTGGCCCCCATTCAACTTATTATATGACCTCCAATGGAAGTTGGTTTACCCATAACGAATTTGGAGTTTCATGGTAAAGGGAGTGAACACTTAGGGGCAGATTTATCAAGGGTCGAAGTGAAAATCTGAAGTAAAAAAAAAAATAGAATTTCTTGCTATTTTTGTGTACTTCGACTATCGAATAGGCCAAAATTCGATTTGAATTTTGAAATTTATCATGCACTGTCTCTTTAAAACTTCGACCAATCGCCATCTAAAAATGCACTAAAACTTCGATTCACACGATTCGAATACAGCCTATTCTCCAGAAGTTAAAAACGTACATTTTTTAAATAAGTTTTGATTGGTCTTTTTTTATTCAAATTTCGAAGTTATGGCAGTTCAAAAAAAGTATTCTCGGCACAATAAGCATTTTCCCCTTTTATACCTATTTTCTTATTCAACTGTGTCTTCACTCATAAAGATAAGGCTAGAACAACTTTTCATAACCTGCTGCTCCTCTTTCCTCACACTGATAAATGCAAAATTCATCCAAATAAATAAGCAGAAAGAAAATCACTGTGTCTACTCATAAATTTCATCTGTATCAGGATGTAGTTAAACATTTTTTTCAAAAAATCCAAATTACAGGAGCCTGAAAATGCAAACACAGTATGTTCCGGATAAATGGATTATTTCAATGCCGTTCCTGTGCAGGCAGTTAATTTAAAGTTTACCAGATTTTTTTGGAATAATCATAAACACAAATCTAATTTAACAATCTGCAATATTTTGTTGTGGAGCAGTGTTTGCTGTCAGTGTGACTTATAGCTCATTCCAATCATGCCATAGAAAAGGTTTGAACTATATATTTTTTTTTTAAAGCAATTCTATAATAAATATAGCTTTCATCAGTGATTTGGAAAACACAAATAACTCTCAACTTTCCCTAGATTTGATAACAAATACACACGAAATTGCATTAATTTTAGCACCATATATCCATTGGTTACAGGTGCAACTTCATACGTAACTATTACCCTGTTGCACTGTGGGTAACAAAATGGTTATTTATTTCTGAAAATTTACCAAGGGGGTCTGTAATGACGTACACCAAAAATATGGAATAATATGCCATCACTTAAAGGGGTTGTTCACCCTTAAATGAAATTTTAGTATGATGAAGAGAGGGATATTCTGACATTTGCAATTGGTTTTCATTTTCTATTATTTGTAGTTTTTGAGTTATTTAGCTGTTATTATTCAGCAGCTCTCCATTTTGCAATTACTGCAATCTGGTTGTTGGGTTCCAAAGTACACTAGCAACCATGCATTGATTTAAATAAAAGATTGGAATATGAATAGGAGAGGCCTGAAAAGAAAGATGAATAATAAAAAGTAGCAAAAACAACACATTTTTAGCCCTACAGAGCATTTGTTTTTAGATGGGTCAATGACCCCCAACTGAAAGCTTGGAAAGAATCAGAAGAAAAATAATAATTCAAAAAATATAAAAAAAGAAAAAATGAAGGGCGATTGTAGTAAAAGTTGTTAACTTTTAATTTAAGTTAACTTAAAGTTATCTTAAAGGTGAACCACCAGAGAGCACTGTTGGTTACAGTGACTAGTGATGGGCAAATGTGACCCGTTTCGCCAAAAATTCACGAATCAACCAAAATTTCTCAAAATGTATTGAGGTCTATGAGCATCAAAAAATTTTTGTCACACAACTATTTTTTTCACCCGTTGGAGTCTATGGGTGTCATTTTTGCAGCAAAACTCAGTTAGAATTTTCTGCACTTAGAAAGCTGCCAGAACACCTTTGCCTACCCAGACCATAGGGTCCTACTGAATTTTCATATTTGAACAGTATGTACACAGAGAATAGCACTATATCGGCAAGGGTTCTAACATGAAAAAGCAAAGTGCAAACCTTCTGAAATCAGAAAGTGTTTACTTGTCTCATGCTAAATACAAATAGATAAGAGTAAAGCATCATAGACAGAGATATGCAAATCATTCCTTTACATCTCTATGGCCAACTCTGCATCCAGCTCAGATACAGCCTAAAGTTCAGAGCCATATATCCAAACTTGCAGACAGACTGCTTCAATCTTGTTAGATCTCATCAGTACAAGATATTGGAACAGAGCTTGTCAGGGGTAGGACTTGGAGAGTAGTGAAATGGGAAACCGAACCTGGTTAGGATGAGAAGGTCTGAAAGGAGCCAAAAAGCCCTTCACTAGCAATTTACATGCAAAGTGAAGCCTTCTGAAATCAGAAGGTATTTACTTGTCAATCATGCCATAAACACAGCACTGCTTAGATACCAAAATAAGAGTTTTGATTTTCCCATAATGCATCATGGGCAGAGACATGCAAATTCCTCCTTTATGTCCCTTTGGCCAACTCTGCATCCAGAACTGCTGGTTTATATCACAGATACAGCCTAACAGTTCAGAGCCAGATATCCAAACTTGCAGGCAGCCTGTTATGATTTTGTTAGATCTCATCAGTGCAAGATATTGGAACATGTGCTGTGTGTATGGCATGAAACAAGTAAATAACTTCTGATTTCAGAAGGCTTCACTTTGCATGTAAATTGCTAGTGAAGAGTTTTTTGGCTCCTTTTAGCCCTTCTCATCCTAACCAGGTTCGGTTTCCCACTATTCCATCAAAAAACTATAATTACTGGTGTGCAAAAATGTTGCAGAGATTTGTTGCATTAACTTTATATTGACTCCAAAGAACACTATAAGCATGGTATCTTATATGGTAGATAAAAAACAGAACGTTTGGATCTATGGTCTGTTTCAGAAGATGTTTTTTACAGAAGTACAGTAAATATAGAAAACCATATCAAAATTGCAACAAAAGCTAGTTAAAGACTTTGGTTAGAAGTTGTCCTCCCAGTTGTATAGTTAAGTTGGGTTTGAGAAACACAGCAGCAGAAGACATATAGAGAATTCATATGACTGTAAATGGTTAAAGCTTTGTAAGGGCCAAACTGGTTTGGAGTCATGTCATGTATTTTTCTGTTCCTAATTGGTCAAGTTTTGTACCAGGTTATTTCTGCTTTTTTGTCCCATTTGGCCTACAGCTCCATTCACTCTACTGTAAATAGCAAGTTCCTACCCACTGTTGGAGAGATGCTGATATATGCAAATTCATTCATTAAAATGCATTGTTACTCAAACAGTATTCAGAAAATTAAATTGTCTTAGTGCTGTCACATATTACTTCCTTATAATCTTCATGCATTTGAAAAACAATGCAAAGATCATGAGCATCAAATGAACTTTTAGGCGGTTAAGTTCCCAGAAAATCCATTGTTTCCTGGACAGGCTATGTTATATACATAGGGCGTTTACATGTTTTATAATAGAATTGTTTTGCTTTGTGCTGTCGTTATGATAAATTGCTCAGTCCAATTGATTTGTGTAAAAATGCCAGCACTATATTTTTTTCCCTATACCGCCTTTTTTTTTAATTAATATTCTTAAAATGAAAAAAATAACAGACATGAATTTGAAAGCAGTTCTCCTTAACATTGTTAATTGAATTCTAATTCTGAATCCCCTTAACAGGTCCTCTCCTATTCATTTTTCTTATTCAAATTACATTTGCATGGTTGCTAGGGCAATTTGCTGAAATTGCTGAAATGGTAAACTGGTGAACTGCTGAATAAAAAGCAATGTAACTCAAAAACCACAGATAATAAATATGAAAAACAATTGCAAATTGTCTCAGAATATCACTGTGTCATACTAAAAGTTACCGAAAAGCTGAACAACCCCTATAAGGAACACGTTAACTAAAAGTGGACCCAATACCAAGCCCTGAGGGACCCCACTAAGAACATTACTCCAAGTAGAGAATGTACCATTAACAACCAACCTCCATCCCCGATCCTGTTGCCAGTTTCCTATCCATATGCAACTGTCCTCAATAAGCTTAACAACCCTTAGTTTAAAAAGCAGTCATCTATAGGGCACTGAAGCATTCACAACTTCTTGGCAAAAGCTTTATTTACTCCACAGTTACTCACTCAGCCTTAGTAGGTATTACAAGAACAATGTAACACAGTAGGTAACATAGTACATAGTTTTTTGGCCCCATCCCCCCCCAAGTTCTCCACTCCTAACTTTACAACCATTGAACAGTTTTAATTAATGTTTACTGGAAAGTTGATTTGAAATATTTAAATTATTTGGATGGGTATCCACGTCCAAGGAACTCAACACAGTTATGAAACATCATGTGTAGACTCTAATGGGACAGCAGCCTCTACTGGCCAACTGTCAAGAATGTGAGATGGACTACTTATCTCTTATATGGAAGAATCCTTGTTTAACCACCCCTGATCCATATCTAGTCTGTGTAAAGTCTACTGATCTAATGACCCTTTTAAGACAGATTAAGAAAGTTTGGTCTTATGAAAGCAGTTTAAGTACAACTTGTAGCCAAGATTAGCTTACTCCATACTTATAATAAAGCAGCGTTGTATAATAAGAGCTCAGTTATTCTTTTTCCCTTTTTGAAATGTAGGCCACAATGTCTCTGAGCGAAATGTTCCATGTTTCAAAATAAAATGCCCATCGTGATCACTGAGGATTTCATTATGGATTTGCTTCTTGGCAGATGGCTTAGCAGAACAGAGGTCAATAAGAAGATTGTAATATGAGGAGACTAAGGTAATATTTCAGGCTAAGCCGGTGCTCGCTGGATGGTAATATGCCAGAGGCTGTATTTCATTTTGTACTTGTTTTCCTACTTTATTAGATGCTGTATGACGAAAATGTGACTTCTGCATGGAATATATTAACATCTGTTATCATTTCATGCTTTAGAAATCGCAAATGCAGTGCAATGGTTTAAAGTGAATTCTGGGGCCATATTTCTAAAGGTGTGTTAAAAGTTTTACCCCAAGTAAAATGTTAACAAAAACTGCCGTGTAGTAGTGATGTGTAGGTCAGGAAAAAAAAATCAACCCACACCTGACCCCAACTCACAAAATCTTGCCATTGTAGGACCCACACCTGCCCTGTACCTTTGTCTTCTCGCTCTGTACACTACTTCTGTGGGCACATCTGGTTCCAAGACAGGGGATGTTAGGGAGCAGTGGAAGAGAATACTTCTCCAGTCTGACACCCAACACCCAACCCTAACCTGCAATGATTGGCCAAATTTCATATCATATTAAGTGGCATATTAAAGAATCTTACCAAACTGTCTGTGACATTATCCAGCCCAGTTACAGTCTGGAGAGCCATCCAATTGGCTGGGCGTCTGAGTGCATCCTTTGGAGAGAGGTGTGCCTGACTTTGGAGCCAAATAAACAGGGTCTCCAACGGAGCTTAACAGGGGTTCTATGCTGCATCATCCAGCCAGAACCAGTTTTTGGGAGACTGTCCCCAAAAAAAGTGCAGAGAAGCTGCATCTCTAAAAGTACAGAGAGAGCCCATCCTGTTCCCTGCCAAGCTGCTGGAGACTCAGGAGGTGAAAGGTGCCACTGGTGAGATTGATCCTGCTGCAGAGCTGCCTGTAATCTCCAGTGTGACTGTGAGAGCACCCAGTGAGTGAGCCACCCAAGGGAGAATACTTGCAGGATACAAACTTAGTGGCTGCTAAGTTCCAAAGGGAGAGGTACATTTTGGAAAGGTAGCACTACCTGGGGCATAAGAGCTCTTGGAAAGAGACATTTCAATAGAACTGAACTGAACTGTGTGGTCATTAACCCCTTCCAGAGGATTGGGACTTTGATAAATAAAAAGGACTGTTTTAGAGAAACAGTCAAGTACCTAACAGTGGGATAGGTAGGTCCCACGTGTCCCCAGTGCAGAAGTGCATTGTGTATTAGATTGCCCAAGTTCTTTCACTGCTGTTTTATATAAAGTTTATATTTCTTTCATTTGCAAACTGTGTGTTTTATTTTTTCTAGTGGAAATCCCCTGAGGTGTGCTCCTCAGTGTTCCCTAGGTGGAGGCACTGCACTGTAAATCCCAGCTCCCTTTTTCATATGCAAAAGGGACTCAGGGCCCTGGCTTGCCAAGGGTTAATTGCTATTTAAAGAGACAGTAACCAAATTAGGGTTATACTGGAATATATATTTAAGTAAATATTGCCCTTTTACATCTTTAGCCTGAGCCTTCCATTTTGTGATGGTCTGTGTGCTGCCTCAGAGATCACCTGACCAGAATACTGCAGCTATAACTGTAACAGGAAGAAGTGTGGAAGCAAAAGACAGAACTCTGTCCATTAATTGGCTCATGTGACCTAACAAGTATGGTTTGTTTGGTGTGTTTCTGTGCACCTTGAATTATAGGATCCCAGGGGGTTGCCCTTAGTTCTTATAAAGGCAGTTTTCTACTTAGGTTTACCCAATGGCACATACTACTAAAAAAGTACATTATTATGATAATGGTTTATTTACATGAAGCAGGGTTTTACATATGAGCTTTTTTTTGCAATGTCTTTATATAGAGACTTACATTGTTCTGGGTATAGTGTTCATTTAAGGCATTCCTCGGGTGTCTTCAGCCACTAATAACAGATTCCTATTGCAGTTAGTAGGGCAACAATTCCTGCTACTTTGGTTGCTGTCTGAATCATACTGTATAGACCTAAACATTACCAATCCCTAGCTCTCACCTATGCCATCATTTACAGTATAGATATGCATGAAAATAAGGTGCTGGTTTATTTGTAATAGTTCAGACAATGCTGAAGAAAAGGCAACACTCTCTCAAAAAATGGATTTATACTTGTCCTTGTATCCCCATGGAATAGGCATAGATAGGCACCAGACATACTAAGAACTTTATTATTGATTACACTTTAGACATTTATGTTGCATTTGTTGTCCCCTGATACAAGTGAATTGAATTTACTTCTAACACATTTGATTTATTGCAAACCCCCTGAACCATATACTATACATTCACAACAGACACTTCTTATTTGTTCATTGTCGGCTGTTCTAAAAGAAGAACAGTGTGTTAATGAGATTTAAACAGAGTAAGAAACAATTTACAAGGTAATTCATCAAGGCTGTCCCTGTTCTGTTTATAAAGTTTATGCTGTATTTATGTTCTTGTTTTGGTGGGTGAATATTTTGTTAGTGAAGCAGTAGGGGACAAGTCACAGGAGTAAGAGAGAAGGGCCACAGTTACCTAAGGTAAAAGTAGTGAAAAAGTCCATGTGTCATATGACAAAGAGCTGGATTGAGTTCCTGTAACTGGGTCCTACAAGAGTTTCCGAAAGCAAAAACACAGGCTTTACCAGTAAAGCACAACAGTACATTAAATTTTTATTATGTTAATGACTCTATTTATTTTTTTGGTGTTACTGCTCCTTTAATTTACTGATACAGGAAGCATCTCCTGGTGCTTCTCTGCTCAGTTACATAGTAACATAGTAAGTAAGGTTGAAAAAAGACACATGTCCATCAATTTCAAACTTTTAACTCTATATATAACCTGCCTAACTTGCTAGTTGATTCAGAGGAAGGTAAAAAAAAAAAAACATTTGAAGTCTCTGCAGTTTACCTCAAAGGGGGAAAAATTCCTTCTTGACTCCGAGATGGCAAAAGGACCAGTCCCTGGATCAACTTGTACTATGAGCTATCTTCCATAACCCTGTATTCCCTCACTTGCTAAACACCAACCAACCCCTTCTGAAAGCTATCTAATGTATCAGCCTGTACCACTGGTTGAGGGAGAGAATCTTTACAGCTCTCACTTCATTTACTGCTGTGGATAGGAATTGTCAGACAGTCCCTAACTGCTGAGCATGGAAACATTTATACTTATGAACAGCAGGGGGAGCCCCCACCTTACTTCCCAGCCATGCAGAATTCAAGCAGCTTTGTTTATGACGATCCCTAAGCAGCCCGGACCACACTGAGCTTGTGCACAGTCTTAGTCTTGCAAAGATGTTTAAGAAAGTTACAAGATGGTGACCCCCTGTAGCCAACTTTGAAAGCATAAATCATTTGTTTGATTAGGCTTGTGGTGCAGTAAGTTCCTGTTTATATTTAGTATACAAAATACAGTATTTCTAGCCTTATTCTATTTTAGACTTTACATGCCCTTTAATGCTGCTGACTTGCATTGCTTGCTACAGCCGAGTTTATCATTTACAAGGACTCCAAGCTCCGTCTCCATTATGGATTTACCTAGTGCAGTCCCCTTAAGGATATAAGTGGCTTGCATATTTTTACATCCCAGGTGCATGACTTTACATTTATCAACATTGAATCTCATTTGACACTTGGCTGCCCAGATTTCCAGTTTGTCAAGATCCTGTTGCAAGGATGCCACATCCTGGATGGAATTAATTGGGCTGGATAATTTTGTGTCATTTGCAAACACTGATACATTACTTACAATACCTTCCCCTAAGTCATTAATGAACAAGTTAAATAAAAGTGGACCCAATACCGAGCCCTGAGGGACCCCACTAAAAACCTTACTCCAAATAAGGAATGTACCATTAACAACCACCCTCTGTACCCGATTCTGTAGCCAGTTTCCTATCCACGTGCAAATATCCTCAAAATGATCAAAAACCCTTAGTCTAAAAAGCAGTCATCTATAGGGCACTGTATCAAATGTTTTGGCAAAATCCAAATAGATCTTACCTCATTATAAAAAGCAATCAGATTTATCTGACATGACCTATACTTCATAAAACCATGCTGATTGCTGCTCATAATGTCATTCACTAGGACAAACTTCTGAAGATAATCCCTTAACAAGCCTTTAAATAATTTGCTCACCAAATTTGCTCTATCTCTTTTTAAATATTGGAATGACATCAGCTATCCTCCGATCCATAGGTACCATTCCAGGTGAAAGCAAATCTGAAAAAATCAGTAATAGGGGCCGATCTAAACTGAACTAATCTCTCTTAAAGTGGCCATACACGGACAGATTAAATCTGCCGATATCGGTCCTTTAGACTGATTCGGCAGCTTATCTTTCCATGTGTGGGGGCTCCTCCAGATCGATATCAGGCCAAAAATTTGGCAGATATCGATCGGTCAAGTTTGATTTTTTTGTACGATCCTGGACCGAATGGGCTAGTTGATGCGGTCCTGCGACCTGTCTGAGCCCATTTGTAGTATTTGTGTATCCGATATTGCCCAGCCGTTAGTGGGCATATCGGGTTAAGATCCGCTCGTTTGGCAACCTTGCCAAAGCGGATCTTATAGTGTATAGAATCCGGGGGTGTATGCCATCTGGCCCTTTTTTATTAAAGCTTTATGAACCATATCTTAAATCAACTCGTGACATAGAAAGTTAAGCTTTTGCGATTCTTTCAGGTCCAAGTCCAGACAGAGCAGCAGAGGGCACTCCTGTTCCCAATTCATGATATGAATTGGATTCATGTGAACTGAAAAAGTGCTTAGAATAGCAAATTCCCATTAAAGGAGAAGGAATGGTAAAATCACTTGAGGGGTGTCAAGCACCTCCAGTGATTGTAATCACTTACCTCCTACCCAGGGCTGCACCAGTAGGGATGTAGCGAACTGTTCTGCTGCGAACTAGTTCGCGCGAACTTCGACCGTTCGCGTCCGCCGAATGTTCGCGAACGTTTGGGAACGTTCGCATTTTGAGTTCGCGTTCGATCGTTCGTCCATTCGACCATTCGAATTCCTTCGACTGCTAAAAATCGAACGATTTCCATTCGTTCGAACGATTGTAAGCATTCGATCGAATGAAAAGCATTCGATCTAATGGCTTCGATCGTTCGATTCGAATGAAAATCCTTCGATCGAATGATTAAAATCCTTCGATCGTTCGAATCGAACGATTTTAGCGGGTGTTCGAAGTTCGCGAACTGTCCGCGAACGTTCGCATTTTTTGCCGGTGTTCGCGAACGGCGTTCGCGAACACCAAATCGGCAGTTCGCTACATCCCTGTGCACCAGCACAGGATTGTTACCTTACAAGTGCCTCGCCATCATTTCCTTACATATTCAAAGTATCCTCTTTGCTTTTTGAAACTGGGTTCATGCTTAGGTCTTGCAATTCTCTCTTTAGCGTCCCATCGTTTTAGAATGAATGGTAAGACTAATTGTATTAACAATTCAGTGACCCCTCATTAAGTAAGTCACTTTCTGTTTGCAGTGCATATTGTACATTTTATATAGCCAAATGTAATAAACTATAATCTGCGTCCCATCTCTTTTGGAGACATTCATTTGACTTTCGCAGTGGCTCAGACAATGTTGGGCACATGTTGCCGTTTCCCTACTTGTTGTTAAATGTTTATATAAATTCCTAATTATCACTGGCAGGTCCATTAGGAGGACCATCTGTGTCTTTTAACACTACTGAACTTGCTTTCAAAGCAGTTTATTTTCATCTTTAGATAATAAAATCTCAGTCCCTTTGGACCCTTTAAATACAGTATGGTTTTCCATACATTTACCATCAAACCAAGTGACAGCTGGCTGAGCTTTTTAACTACAGATACAAACACATGCAAAAATGTATTGATCATAAAATTAAAATAACATCATGATGTGTGGAGTTTTAGGGGGTTATTTGCTAAACTCCGAATGCCAAAAACCCAAAACATTCGGGTTTTTTTTAGTATAAAAATCTAAATTTTTAGTGGAAAAAAAAAACATGAATTTTTCGGGATTTTTTTTTACCCCGAAAATTAAAAAAGAATTCGAAAATAGGGCTGTGATTGGCTATTTTGTAGCCCCTATGACCTGGACAACCTACAGAAGACTCTGATTGACAGTTCACCTGGTTTTTGTACAACCAAATCTTGCCTCCAAGCCTTGAATAAAAGGAACATGGTTTATGCTTGCATGGCTCCCCAACTCTGTTGAAATGTGACACCTGAGTAAAAAAAAAAGGTTTGGGGACCCCTGGTTATTTAGATTTAGAAAACAGTGCAGGTAGCCCGGACAACCCTTCAAAATATCAGGCTGTGTGGGTCAAAACCGGACAGGTGTCAAGCCTATTTGCCGCTGCTTAGTGCTTTGTGCTGCAATTGTACCTACTGATGCAGAGGAACTTTGTAGCTTCCATCACCTCTGGACCAGGCAGTAGCTCCAGGGTTCTCTAGTGTTGTCCGTCTAAAATAAATCTCTCCCAAGTCTATATTTATTTTTTTATGTATACAGAAAATTTCAAAATAGCTGCAATTTCCCAGCATTTCTATAAGGCAACTTGTATTTTGCATAAAACAAATGACATCAGAGAGAAAATGCAGATATTCAGGCAAGGGTGGTTTAATGACAAACAAATGTAATGCTAATGTACAATTTGCAAAGCTCTGCGGCATCGGGGTCACTACTTAGCAAGGATTCCGTATTTATATTCATTCTAATGTTTAGACATGAATGGATAACAGATAATTAGGATACAGTGGGAATTAGTCACATCTGCATATAAAAGTGGCTGTGAATTTATTCCTAACCTGCAAGTGGGTTCAAACAGGAACAAATACAGGCAGGTATGGCCGCCTCAATCGCCATTTATCGTCATGTTATTATCATGAACAGAATCAATAAATGCAAGATGGTATGGTATGCATCCCGTAGACATATATATATATATATATATATATATAAACAGCAGCAATACAATATGACTGCTTTATTCTCTAATAATAGGTGATTGATTCTGATTGATTCCACCGTTGCCTCCATAAAGCCAATTTATAGCATAGCAATAAAGGCAACAGTAAAAGGACAATTTTTCTCTATTTCTTCTCTGTTTTCCTTTTAACCCTTGTTTCATGGCTCTCTGCCCACCTTTACCATTCAATTACTATCTCCTTTGGAATTCTTTCTTATCACTTGTCTCCTGTCTCCACCCTTTGCCATTTTGCCCCTCCATCTATTTGGGACCTTCTCTAGGGTTCATGTATAAGATCTGCATGATGAAGAACATGTTGTGAGCATGTTTAGGCAAGTTATCAGGGGAATTTATTACTATTATTATTACAGAGAAAAAGGAATTCATTTTTAAAAATTTGGATTATTTGGATAAAATGGAGTCTATGGGAGACGGCCTTTTCATAATTCGGAGCTTTCTCGATAACGGGATTCCACATAACAGATCCCATACCTGTACCACTCACCTGCTCAGGTGTTTTTCCTGTTGGACTAAGAAGGCAGGTAAGTGGTTTCTGATCAACTTAGGCTTCTACCTTCTCTTTGTTACAGAATAAATCACAGATGACTTATTGGCTTGTTATTGACACAGATCTCTTGTTGTATAAATCCTTCCGTTTTTCCTTTTTCTGGGCTTGAGACCCAAAATGTTGTCCTGATCTGAAAAGCGTAATCTTGGCCTGTGCCTGTGTCTTACTCTGTTTGATGCCCACCTGTCCAGAACATATTGTGTTCTTGACTCTTCTTGATTCCTCCAATCTGTTTTTCTCAAACCCAACATTCTCCTGATTTGCTTTTGCCATGTCCATCCCAATGTATGCGCAACCCATCCTGTCCTAATCTTCTTATATTTTGCCTGTTTGCCCGCTCTGCACTATAGCTGGTCCTTGCTGTTGGACTAAACTGGGTATTGTAGGGTGCCAAAGTGCAAAAGCCATGCAGTGTGCTCCTATTCCATCTGTCCATTTCTATTGGCTTCTATGAACCCATGGGACTGATTCACAAACATAGGTGCTGAATTTTACATATACAAAGGCCAATAGCAACCAATCAGACAATAGTTTCATAGTTTTATGAAAGCAAGTATCTGACTGGTTGTAACTGACCACTGTCCTTGAATACCAGTATATTCATGAAGATCACAAGTAAAGCAGAGTTGAATTAAAATAAAATATTACACTTTACAAGTACATTAGAGGACATTATAGACAAATGGCAGGGGACCTTTTTACCCATAAAGTGGATCACCGTACCAGAGGTCACCCCTTTAGACTAGAAGAAAAGAACTTTCATTTGAAGCAACGTAGGGGGTTCTTCACAGTCAGGACAGTGAGGTTGTGGAATGCACTGCCGGGTGATGTTGTGATGCTGATTCAGTTAATGACTATAAGAATGGCTTGGATGATTTTTTGGACAAACATAATATCAAAGGCTATTGTGATACTAAGCTCTATAGTTAGTATAGATATGGGTATATAGAACTTAATTAAAAGTAGAGAAGGGTGTATGTATGGATGCTGTGTTTTCATTTGGAGGGGTTGAAGTAGATGGACTTTGTCTTTTTTCAACCCAATTTAACTATGTAACTATGTAACTATGTAACTATGTAACTATGAGTAGTCGTGAATGTAGCTATAATGGTAAATTATGTCATCATGTAATAAAGCTAACTTATTTTATAACATAACAATTGTGTGACTTGGGATTGTAAGAAACAAACCTATGTCTGGCTTGAGTCTATCAAATTACATGTTACTGCAGGTGGGATTTATTGTAATAATAATACTTTTCTGCTGAAGGCAAAGTCCAGTAATATCATCTCTAATGTTCATTCACTGTGTGCTCTTTTTGATTATCCAAGGTAACAGCCATATTTTCACTACCCAAACAATAAACATCAAGGGAAATATTTGAGAGGAACATCAAGGTTGAAGTTCAACCATATTTCCTTTTGACTAGATTAGCAGAAGCACATGAGATGATAGGGGTCATTTGCAGAGACCCCAGGCTGAAGTACAAGAGTATTAATTGGCAAAAAAGAGCAGTTACCCATAGCAGGCTATTAGCCGTTTGGCTAGACTGCTATAGGTTGGAAAAGTTTAATCACTGTGGGAGCAGCCATCACCTATGTTAGTAAATCAGCCCTGCAGCATCACTGAGTATTCATGGAAGTTTCTGAGCATTGAAGAATGTTGGGGCGGATCTGTCCTGTTTTGCCAAAAAAATTGTGAAATGGTGAAAAATTTTTAATTTTTTTTTACATGCAACAATTTTTTCTCACTCCAAATGCATTAAAGTCAACGGGCGTTTTTCTTGTGGTGACTTTTGTTGTCTTGGTGACTTATTTTTTGCAGTGGATTTTCGCTGCAGTCTCACAAACAAATTTGAAGATGGTGAGGTGCGGAATTCTGCCACAAATCCAAGCCTGCCAAAATAATTAGCTTGTCACTACTCTTAATATGTATTCACAACCAAATTCTGTACCAGAAATATAGAATAAGCAGTAATATTGTCCCATATCTACACATCTTCCATAATGGTGTTTCACATCATTTCCAATTTATTGCACTAAAAGAAAATTTTTAAAAGTTGGCTGTTTAAAAGTTTTCCGAACCAAAAACTGTCATGATGAAACTGCATTCAGGGGTTAGTTTGACAGTTCATGACAGCCAGCCAGATAATGGCTTCAAGAGGACAACGCTTAGAGACAGATAACTGAAGTCAGTAGTCCACCTTACAATGATCATTTATGAAAAAAATATATAGACTTTGCAGAATATAGAATTTAAAGGCAATTTGCAGAAATCTTCATTTATTAAAGGTTGACAAGGTATGTATTGATGAGCAAATCTGTCCTAATTCATAATTCATGAAACTCAGTGAAGTCAATAGGCGTCAAAATTTATTTTACGCCCAGCAATTTTTTCTCACTCCAAATGCTTTAAAGTCAATGAGCGTTTTTCTTGTGGCAATTTTTTCGTCACTACGACTTTTTGTGTCTTGGAAACTTTTTTTCTTAAGGCAACTTTTTTGTCTCGTGACAATTTTGTCTTGGCGACTTTTTCGTCTCAGAGAAATTTTTTTGCGGCAGATTTTTGTCGAAAATCCATGCCTGTCGGAAAAATGTGCTCCTCACTAGTCAAATGTCAAAAAACAGAAAGAAAACGTCATCTTTCTCCCACCTAAGGTGTCCTTGTGTATAACTCTTTGAGTTCCTCGAAGGATACAAAGCGTTACTCCTACCTTTGTTTGTACCAAGTAATGCTGCATACTGGTGGAAGGGCACATGGGTGCCCATGCCCTTTCCATATGCTACTAGCAATAAGTGATAGTGATAAGTTTATGGGTGCTACAGCACTTTCCAGTGGTAAAGGAGCCCTGTCTACCCAAAAAAGGCCATATTGTTATTCTAATTTTCATAGAAAATTATTAGAACCTTCCAAATGGCATCAAGCATTTATATTATATAGTCTTTACAGTATTTCAAGGTCACCTGTAGGCATGGAGACCTGTACCTTGTTAGATCAAGTTCAAGAACATCTATGCAAAAGATTTTGTTGCCTTATTACAATTCATTACAACCTGTCCAGTTTCCTACGTGCCCGCATTTGTGCCTTTCTAGAAAAGTGCCTATAGAATAGTTACAATTTTCAGTGATTATAAGACAAGCAATCGGTTTCATCTTTTGATCTTGTAACATATTACAGGCTAAAGGTATGGCTGCCGCTAACTGGTTTCTCTTTCGGCAATGGGGCTTTTCACAAGATACAAGGAAAATGTAATATAAGGCAAATTTCCACATATTTATTAATGTCTGCATTTAGAACTTTTTGTACTTTATGTTTCTCTTTTATGATCCTTGTGTTTTGATTTATCTCTGTTGGAGCTCAGATATTGGGAGAAAGATTAATACAGAACTGCAACGTTAACTAAATTCTACTATCAAGTTTATTCCTGTTTCTGTAGGCAACACTTTTTGCCCTTTTTTTAATAAGATATTTTGTTTTATTTCAAGTTACTTCTATTTAACATAACTGTAAGAAATTGCTATCTTGGGTTTGACATTTTCTTGTATAAGATTAATACAGTATATGCCTAGCAGATACCCAGTTTCCAAGGGAAAATTGTATTCTGTTTCACACAAAGCCAAAACTCAGTATCAGAGGGTTTCCAGTGAATTGTAGTTGGGCTGTATATTTGCTACAGGAACCATAAAGATGCAGACAATTGGCAAGGTGTGTTTTTTATCTTCCCCACCTGATCATTTAGGTTGTTGGCTATGGGTGCAGGTAGTGAAAACTGATATAAAGTGAACACTGGACAGTAGTGAGGAGACATCATGTGATGAGACGACATTTGAGGACGGCAAATGTTGTAGATGGAAGCTGAAATGAACTTTCTGGACAGAAGAAGCTGATCTCTGTGCTTCCTTTCATGTTATAGTTGTTAAGGTTGGTAACTATAATGTAGACCAGTGTTTCCCAACCAGTGGCTCATGAGTAACATGTTGTTCACCAACCCCTTGGATGTTGCTCCCAGTGGCCTCAAAACAGGTGCTTGTTTTTGAATTTTCTGGCTTGGAGTCAAGTTTTGGTTCCATAAAAAACAGATGTACTGCCAAACAGAACATCCTGAAGAGTGCCATTCCTCATAAAGGCTACCAAGTAGGCAATCATAGCACTTATTTGCAGGTCCGGACTTCCTTGTCTGGCACCCCTAGGCCACAAGGTCCTAGAGCCCGTCTCCTTCATCAGGCACCGTCTTCATCCCCGAGCTGCGATGTGGCTGGGCAGCATGGCCCCCCTGAAAATTTGCCACCCTAGGCCCAGGCCTCACCACAAATCCAGGCCTGCTTATTTGGCAATATCACTATTTTCATGCTTTTGTTGCATGCCAACTCTTTTTATATATGAATGTGGCTCATGGGTAAAAAAGGTTGCGGACCTCCAATGTAGACCGTAAAATGAATCTGTAACTGTACATATACTGTAAATATCTTTTGGTTTAATTACCCAATATTGTAAATATTGCTTGATTTATTATTCAATATATATATATATATATATATATATGATATTTTGTTTCATTTCATGTTTCTTCTTCTACAGGAAATCATATGTTACTTTGAAGATGGAACCTAGGCCACAGGTCCACCTGCTAAATTCACACAGAACTTAATATGCAGAGAATTGGAGGGTGCAAAGGTAGAAAGAGTAGAATAAGTTTATTAAAGAGTGATACGTCAGCCCATGACAAATTTTTGCAGCCATTTGTTAAACTCCTTTTTCAGTTGTGATTCAAGTCAAGATGCTTAAAATGACTCTGATGCAGTCACATACAGTTCTGATGCTCTTGAACAAATTGGTAAAATGTATTGGGTGAAAGGATAAAATCTTTACCCAAAATGAGCTGTACCATGTCACTGAAACTAAAGTAACAGTAAGTGTTACACATGTAAATGCCACAGTAAGAATGATGAATAGAATGAATACATTGATGATAGTCAAGACTTTGTGCTATAATTCAGGATTTTAGATGTAATGAATCCTATATTCCTATACTTTTCATTAAAGCATCTCTCAGGTAAAAGTTGAAATCAGTAGGTATCATGGCTAATTCAGTCCCTGTGTGACATTAGGGGGAAGTTAACAATTCTACACACTTGTATGTGCAATAGTATTGTAACACGTATATCACAGAAGATATGTGGGCGGCAAATCAGTTCATATGTACAGGGTTATCATTGTCCTAATCCTCAAATTAAATTCATTTTGAACTACCAGTAAGGTCCAGATTTAGCCATAGTTATACACCAGCTATCCTAGGTGGAGGGTCAAGAGAACACTGAAAAAGTCGATAATAATCCTCTAAAATTAGAGCAATGGCCCAATAATCAGGCAATGCACAAGTTTTGCTCAGTTTTGACTCCTCACTTACATGACCAGATCTGAACAATGGGGGGGTGCATTTGGTCCTTTTGCTAATAGCCACACCTACAGCACATAGAAACTCACTTGCTTATTAAGACCACATCCACGGCCCAACCCAAGCCTCAGCCAAGGGTCTGGCCCAAGCATTAATTGAATAGAATATGGAGAAGCCGCACACCACACACTCCCAAAGGTTCTTATCCTGGTGCCCAGTGATAGAGGAATCGGCAGCCTCACAACAAGGGTAAGAAGAATTTCACCGGCACACAGGAATTGTAGTAGCAGGGCAAGCCCTTGCAATTTTATTATGCAGTAGTGCAACGTTTCGGGGTCACGCCCCTTTGTCAAGCAAAGGGACTTGACAAAGGGGCGTGACCCCGAAACGTTGCACTACTGCATAATAAAATTGCAAGGGCTTGCCCTGCTACTACAATTCCTGTGTGCCGGTGAAATTCTTCTTACCCAAGCATTAATTGACCAACCCATAGTCAGATATTGATTGAAGAGCATAAATTGAGGTCTTTGCACAGTCAATGGACAACACAATATTTTGTTTGACATTGTTGCTACACTACCAGCATTATTTCCCCATATTCATGTAACTTTCCTTAAAGGGTCTCTCAGATCATGCCATATTCATATCAATTGTATTAAATGGTCTCTCGATTGAATGTTTAAATCTGTTGGTTTATGGCCACTTCAGTCCTGAGGACTCAGCTACAATTCTACACATTTATTTGTGCAATATTCTTTAGCTGTTATGTCACAGGAGATATACAGAAAATAAATCAGTTCATCAGTACAGGGTTACAGTTGTCCTAATCCTCAGGTTCATATGTTAAAAACATATTAAACTACATGGAAAGTCCAGATTCAGCCACAGCTATCCCAGGTTGTGGCTCAAACCAACGCAGATGTAGTCACATACAATTATAATTCTCCAAATTATACCAGGCTTTGGCCAATTTTCTCCCTTCTCTCTCAAGTCATTTGAATAGTTGCATAAAGATAAGTTTGCTGAGACCTGCACCCAGAGTTTATAGAATATCATTTGCTGATATCCACCTTCCTATCAAGACTTCAAACAATGGAACGGACCCACCATTAATTAACCCAGCCATGGTCAGTTGAATTGCAGTAGAAGAGCACCACTTGAAGCCTATACATAGTCAATGGGTTGAATGGGTAAAGAAATTATTTGTCTGAACTTGCAGCTTCATTTGTAACCACCAATATTTTTTCCTGATATTTAGCAGAAGCTCAAGAATTCTCAGGTCAAAAAAATGATTTATAGAATTAGTCGCCCGGGGGATGTATGAGCTTTGATTGAAAAAAATCACACATCTTTGTTGCTTTTTCAATTAACATTGGCAGCTGTATTTGCTCACTTTTGAATTCTGGAAGTTCAGGTAATTGGCTACAGCTTGGTTTGGACCACCCATACACCTATACATGTATTTTTCTAGTAGCAAGTAAAAAAGAGGAATAAAAACATGGTACTTGTGAAATATAAGTTGTGTTACACATGAAATATTTATTTGGATATCTGGGATAGTTAACTATCCTAAGGGGCTAATTTGCTTAGAAATACATATATCGACTGAGTCTTCCATACTTTGAGCCATTTTATAAATAAGCCCTATAGATTACACCTTAAATAAATGTATCTGTCTGGGATGTCCAGAGTAATTATGTGGTATTGACATCACTGTAAGGATCGTTTATCACAGAAAATCCAGGGGGCAAAGTGCAATTTCAAATGCAATTTACCCACAACACATCATTTTCCCATAATTGGGAAGACAGGAAGACACAGACTTCCGAGGGAGGAATGCTGAAGAGTAACTTACTTATTTCAAAAATGGTACCGGATTTTTGGATTGATTATATTAAGTTCCATAATTACAGGTGAAGATCATATAAAATGTTCTTATAGGGATATAAGCTAAACAACACTTCACTTCCCATAGGGAACTCCATAGTGGTAATTTGTGCACTACAGTGGGCTAAGTACAGTTTTAAGCACATGTTTTTTACCTACAATGCAGTTTTTCCCCTTTATTCCAGCATAATTGCATTTGCCACTGGGAGATGTGCCTCACGTAATTCACTTAACCAGCAAAATGTTTCCAATGTAGGACCCGTACCCGCAGATCAGTGATATGAGTCTCAAAAAGCCATCATTTAGAAAATACAGTACAGTAAATGTAGACACAAGTACCTATTGTGAAAATATACCTGTACAAATTTTTCTATTTGAAATTGTTGTACCACAGGACTGAGAAGTTTTGAAGAGCCAGCAATCCTGAACTGAGCTAAAGCCTCAGCACAAAAGTTTGAGTTTTTAATTTGAATTCCCTATATAAACCTTATCAACATGAAAAAAATAATTATCTTCCTTCTACATTTCCATTGTTCCCACAAATTACAACTGTAAATGAATATAATATTGCTATTTCAGTGTCATGTATTCTACATGGTCATTTCTGAAGGCTTGGGGCAGTGAACCTGAACCTTCCATCTACTTTGATGACTTCACCATTAAATCTAGCCTCCTTATATATTATTCTATTGATTATTCTTGAACCCAAGACGCCACAGTTTAAATACATTCTTCTAGATTTGATATAATTCTTGGAACACTGTGGGGCACATTTATCAAGGGTCGAATTTCAAGGGTTAATAAACCCTTGAATTCGACCCTCGAAGTTAAATCCTTCGAATTCGAATATCGAATGCTTAGATCGAACAATCAAAGTAGAAATCGTTGATTGAACGATTAAATCCTTCGAATCGACTGATTCGAACGATTTTAAACGATCGATCAAAGGATTTTTATTCGATCAAAAAAATGTTAGAAAAGTGCAGGGGAAAGTCCCCATAGGCTTACATTGAACCTCAGTAGGTTTAAAGTGGCGAAGTATGTAGTCAAAGTATTTTTTAAAGAGACAGTATTGCGACTATCAAATGGTCGAATAGTCGAACGATTTTTACTTCGAATCATTCGAATCATTTGATTCAAACGAATTTGATCGAATTTGACCCATTTGATGGTCGAAGTACCCAAAAAAATACTTCGAAATTCGATTTTTTTTTACATTCGAATCCTTCACTCGAGCTTAGTAAATCTGCCCCTGTGTGTTCGTTAAACCAGTTTATGTTCCTTTGCAGTATTTTTTAACTAAAACAGAGAAAAATCTTTGAGGTAGGAAATTTTCTAAGCTTATTCCAAAGTTATACCTACTCTGATACTGACTTTTCAGCCACCAATTATTCTACTGGTCTAGATATCTCTCCAGGGGTTTTGAATATGTATTACAGTAGAAAGATGTTCAATAAAGAAAGAAGGAATCTTTACACTTGCAGCCAGTCCCACATGAGTTGAAAATATGAGATTGTAACCTGTTTTTATAGGCACTGGGATGCAAATATCACCTTTTAGCTTTTTAGTTCTATGACAGCTGAACCAGCTGAGTTAAGCATCAATATCTCCAACTCATACACAAATATTTAATCTTTATTATAATCTATCTTAGATTATTTTAGTGCTAGTCATAGTTGTGTCTTTAGTAGTAAAAGGCTTGCCAGAAAGGGATTTTTAGAATAGTATTTTATTGCATGGATTTAAAGGAGAAAGAAAGGTAAAATAAATCTACTAGGCACAAGTTGCTTACCTGCTACATCGGCTGGTGCTCCACTTATCCAGAATAATGCAACAGCCTTCCTGTGGTATTGTGCATGAGTCCATGTTCAGTAGGCCCACTGGATGCCTGGAGCAAGAACAAGATGGCAACACAGCACTTCTTAATAGTACCTTGGCTGGTGCAGAAGAGGAGCACCAGCTCAGATTAGCAGGTAAGAAACTAAATTACTGAGGAGTGTCTTAAAACTTAGCACCCCCTTGTGATTCTACCTATCCTTCTTCTTTAACATTTTTCTGTGCAAGCATTAAAGATAATAGGAAGGCAGAATGTCCGAAGGGGGTCAAGTTTAAGAACCTTTTCCAGTTATTAGCTACTGTATATGGTACAACTCCAAATGAGGAAAGAAGCAAGGAACCATGTCCCAGAGGAGATCATAGTTTTGAGATCAAAAGGGAATTACTTCTCTAAGGTTTAATTGGCATCTGGCACAAGAGGATTTATTTGTCTTCCTCTGTAGAGGGTTTTGGACGGCTGTAATGCAGAACATTGTTAGTTTAACCTAATTTGCTATGTAACTATGCCACCCGTCTTAACCATTAGTTGACCTACAGTATAGGCAACAATTCAGAGGGGAACTCAGATGGCACTCCCTTGTATGGCTTTTTCTGTAGAACAATATATAAGGCTTTATTTGCAGCTTTAATTCATACAGTCTTGCAGCCCCCTGGCACAGTTCTACAGTTCCCCCAACATTTTCCACCTGTTACACTATCCTTTAAACTTCTTAGCAACCGAAGACCCTTCTTCTTATTAATTTTGCACAGAATTGATTCAGACGGAAACAAAACATTCCATAAATGTTTAAATCTCCCAGCACACAAAACAGAGATTTGCAAAAAAATTACAAAGTCAATTTAATATTGTACTACATCTGAAGGAATTGGATTTTCTTCTGGCATCAGACCTGCTGTTGTTAGATTGAACTTTTTTTTTTCTGACAGCATTTTCTTTAATTAAATGTTTAGTTTCGTCTGCAGTGTAGATGTGTGATATAATGCATTCATATCTGTACTATGTTTGAAGCACCTACAGTGAAACAGGAGTTCCCATATACCTTTAAAGCCCCTGTTGATGCTCCAAAGTCTGGACTAGTAACAATAGTTCCCTAGGCTGCCATAAAGACTAAAGGGCTCATTAACAATGACAGTTGTGGGTGCACAAAAATGGATGCAGAGGTTGACTCCATTAATTCCATTCATTGAGGTATTTCCATCTGAAGACAACCATCGTACTTCTCTAAAGATTCGCTCAGTGCTGTAGGTCTTTCAGGTCTTCCAAATCTTGTATCCACAGGTGTGCTTTTTGACTGGGGGAACCCTGGAGCTACCGGGAGGGAGTGGCTAGCTAGGGTTATTTGGAAATGAAGATGACATTGGCATGGGGTATGTTACATTAATGCATATTTTTCTGTTGATACAATTTGTTTTGTTGCTGTTCTTGCACCATTAAGGGGGTTATTTATCAAAGTCCAAATGCCAAAAACTCGAAAACTTTGAGTTTTTTTACTATAAAATCCCAATTTTTGTCGATTTTTTTCAAGATTTATTATACCCCAAGGATGAAAAACGTCAGAATCCAAAAATCCAGAATTTCAGACCTGCCAAGGTTGTATATAAGTCAATGGTAGAGGTCCCTATCCTATTTGAATGTTTCTGTGGTCTGCACTGAAATTAGCCTGCAAATCCGACTATTTCGGACATTTCAGGAAAAAGCCTGAAAAAAATGATCACTTAATAACATTGGGCAAATTTTAATGTGGGCAGTAACCCATAGCAACCAATCAATTTTTTTTTCAGCCAACAATGAATGCAACAATTTGATTGGTTGCCATTGCTTACTGCCCACAGTCAAATTTGTCCTTTGTTGAAAAATGACCCTCACTAGTACCATGCCTCTAAGGTTATACCATAGCTTCTTAAATTGTGTTGCCCAAAGCTGGGCATAGGTTGTATCAGTCTCAATGTGAGTAATTCAGAAAAACTTAGGTTGACTTTTATACTAACACTCTTTACAGATTTTTATGAGCTAAGAGTCCGAGTGTTGGACTGTAAAGGAGGGCTTGAAGTTAAGAGGTTTTGCCCATTGTACTTTGTCCAGGATTAACTTTTTAAAAAAGTTGTGGAGACAAGAAGTTACAGTAGAAGTTCACACACATACATGTAATAGTCAGGGCTGAAAATACAGAGGTCAAGTCTGAGGGACATTGTGTAAATATATATGGTGAGGTAGATGAAAAACAAGCATCAAAGAACGGAAATTGTATTTTTTTTTTATTCAGGCCAGCTCTATTAAATAACTTGATGAAGGGACACTGATTGGCCTTTAGTACTGAGGGACCTCTGGGGAATTCTCAGTAAAGACTCAACAGCTCACTTTGAGGGGCTATTCCAGAAGAACATGCTCTTTCCTTCAGAGGATCCTTTTCTACATAATATCTTACTGGAGCCTGAGCCCTTTCATAGAGACACAAATCTGAATCCATTAAACTGTTTTTTTGCAAGGGCCATCGGTATGTTTCAATTTGCATTATAATCTACTTGCTGCTATGTGTTTATTGTATGCATTGGAAAAATCATATAATATTCATTCAGGAAAGAGACAGTCTATACTGAGCAAACTAACCAGTACTGACATTTTATTTATTGATTCTCTGTCAATAGAAACATACATGCAAATGTGAGCATATTTCTATTAAAAAGTAAATATAATATATGTTAAAAAATTTATTCTGTAGCTTTAGGATTATTGCCAAAACGTAGAATCAGCCATTGATGCTGGATATGACATATTTTCAAGAGAAAAAAAAAGATTAAAAGTTTTATGTTTGATAAGGTCAAGGAACAGAAATAAACCGTTATTTTCCTCAGCAACAAATACATATTATTTTTAGCAATAATACTGTTCCAAGGAATCAGAAAACAGTGATATAGCTAGAAAAATCACTGAATTTAAACATTGTGATTCTATTATATTCTATTTCCACAACCCACTCTGGGAATACTGGAGCTAGCAACAGCTCCAGGGTTGAAGGTATCTCTAGCGTTCCTAGGTATCTACAGTTCCAGTTGGGCACCATTCATGAGAAGAGGCAGGATGAGCACATTTGCAACCATGTGAAAGTGCAGGAGCAGGTTTGGAGGCAACTGCTACAAAATTGCATCAATGTGCACTCTTCATTCCATCCATATTAGATTAATATTAATAGCTATAAACTATCCTATAATATTATTATATATGTCTGGGCTCATGCTGTCATGATCATTGTCCTGTGTTACAAGGCATAATTTATCAGATTCAAATCAGAATTATCTCCTGATTTATGCCGTAAAAATGTAATTGATGTTGAAGTGAATAAGGAGAAATGTTTTTCTCTTTGAATTGAATCTGGCCAGTGTAACCAAAATAAAATCCAAGAAAAGGTATTTATGCAATTCCTAATCCAGGCATGAACTCCAACGTCAGGAAGAGATTCTAAAAGTTCTGAATATGAATCTCCAACTTTGACATTTGTATTTATATGTTGTTTTCTTACTACTGACTTAAGTTTGTGTTCTGCTTGTCTTTCTGACTTCTAAGACAAAAGCAAGACCATGGGGCATATTTATCAAGGGTCGAATTTCGAATTGAAAAAACTACAAAATTCAAATTCAACCAAAATTAAGTCGAAGTTTTTTTTTTTGGTCGAATAGGTCCATTTTCGATCAAATAGGTCCTTATTTGGTCAAATTTGAATCGTACGAATCGAGGAATAACACATTAGATCGAATTTGATTCAAAGTTTTTCCCCACTTGATTTTTCAAAGTCCACCAATTGACTCCAATTAGGTTCTAGGAGGTTCCCCATAGGCAAAAACAGCAATTCGGCAGGTTTCAGATGGTGAATGGTTAAATTCAAATTTTTAAAGAGACAGTACATGATAAATTTCGATATTCAAATTTTTTAATTTTTTTCAAATTCAAATCGAATTTGGACTATTCCCTAGTCGAAATACACAAAAAATAGCTTGAAATTTGGATTTGTTTTCATTCGAAAATTCACCTCAAGCGTTGATAAATCTGCCCCCTAAACTGAGAAGGCAGCAAATATGGAGAAAACCCTGCATACTATTAAATGAGACAGCTGAATGGGGAAATACTTTAAGATGCCCTACAGAATAGCTTCAGTCACTAGTAAAACATGAAAGGGACAGAGAGGATATTAATGCAAGCAACTACATGTAAAAGCACGTCCTTTGCTCATCTAGGTCTAAATAAGGTGAATAGCCTTCTGTAAGGCTACAAATTCTTAAATTAAACAATACTAAAAAACCCATGGTCCTTAGCTAAGTGGAAATTAAATGGTCACTAAGGGGGTTATTTATCAAAGACCAAATTAATCTCAATATATTCTGCTATAAACTCAGATTCCGCTTGTTATTTTGCGCTTATTTATTATTACATTACATTATTATTGAAAATTTGCTTTGCGGAAAAACAGATTTTCAAGATTTTTTCGGGTTTTCATCAGATTTTCACGTTTTTTTCCAATTTTTCACCCGAAAACTCAAATTTGTGCTTGAAAACTCTGCACGAAACCCAGCGCACATCAAAAAATCATTGGGACTACTCCCATTGACTTATATGCAAACTTGACAGGTCTGAGATGCCGGATTTTCAGGACTTCGGACTTTTCCATTCTCGGAGTTTAATAAATAATAATTTAATAAATTCGGAGTTTAGTAAATAACCCCTCTCAGAATAAGTACTGAGGAACAGGTCCCTGTGATCAACAGCCATATGCTTACTCCCTTTCCCAATTCACTTTCCTAACTTGTCTGACTTTACTTCTCTTTTATTCCCCAGGACTCAAATAGTTTAGGGGCTTTAGTTCTTCTCAAAGGCTGTGGTGGGGAGCACCACAAGTAGACTTTGACAAGCAACTGTGACCTAAAAAAATGTACTGGTACAGCTTAAGTAGCAATCAAAACCCTTGTTAGCAAAGTTACATCGTTGTTGCATTTGACTCTTTTTCAATAAACGTTGAACTATAATATTTCCATGTAATCAGGTCACAAAACTTTGAGGTGACTCATGAATTCCTTGCATACAGTATCTATATATATCATATACTTCTACTGTGTATTCTAAGTTCTTTATCTGTGCAATGTAGTGCTGTATAATATTTTCATTCATAACTTTTAATACATCACTTGGTAAGCCTCTACAGCTACTGACTATTGGAATTAGAGTTTCATTCATCACTTGTTTCTGTTCATAGACAGGTACGGAAGGCTATCAAATTATAGCTGCATTATATTGCCTGACCCATAGGCTTTTCAATATATTAGATTAAAATATTTTCAGAATATTGCCACTATTACTGTACTTAAAAGGGATTCTGTCATTCCTAACCCAACAAGTGAATTTTTTTTTTAGTTGTAATATTGGTGTGTAGGTGCATCTCAGGTCATTTTGCCTGGTCATGTGCTTTCAGAAAGAGCCAGTGTTGCACAATGGAACTGCTTTCTGACAGGCTATTGTTAGTTTTTCAGTGTAACTGAAGGGGTCACAGTGGGACATGAATTTTTACTATTGAGTACTGTTCTTATATCTACCAGGGAGCTGTTATCTGGTTACTTTCCCATTGTTCTGTTGTTAGGCTGCTTGGGGGAGTGAGCGGGTGATATCATTCCAACTTGCATTACATCAGTAAATAGTGACTGAAGTTTATCAGAGCACAAGTCACATGACTGGGGGTGCCTGGGAAACTGACAATATGTCTAGTCCCATGTCAGATTTCAAAAATATGAATATAAAAAAATCTGTTTGCTCTTTTGAAAAACAGATTTCAGTGCAGAATATTGCTGAAGCAGCACTATTAACTGATGCATTTTGAAAAAAAATGACAGTATCCCTTTAACCTTTTGCCTGCCAAGCACATACACCATACGTGCTGGCAAGCGAAAGCTCAGGCTGCCAAGAACGTACTATGTATGTTCCTGGGCAGCTGAGCTGTTCTCTCTGCGTCTGTGGCTTCTGCCTGTCCTGGGTAAACTAAAAGACCACCCCCCCCCCCCCCCCCGGAAGGGCCTTAAAGTGAAAGAGTACAAAATGTCTAAAAACTGCTTGGTAGTAGATGTTCACATTTAGGACAAAATGGCTGGCAGTGAAAGGGTTAATGTTTATCATTCGTAGTAGCAGTATTTTGTTCATATAGAGTCATTGGGTTATATTTATCAAAGAGTGAAGTTTCACTAGCGTGAAATACTACCTCTCTCCATTCATTTCTATGGGATTTTTAAAGGCGTATTTATCAAATGGTGAACTTTCACTTTCCCATAGAAATGAATGGAGCGAGGCAGTATTTCACTCTAGCTGACCATGGTGATCTCTTACTTCACTCTTTGATAATAATACCCCATTGTCTCTTGCAGCACATTACAGTCTACAAAGATTTAAAAACAAGACAATTTACACCAACAAGCAGTGTTTATATTTTCAAATAAGGATGCAGTGAATGTGAACAGAGGGCCCATCATAGGCTGGTTGGTAACATTCGACTGCAGCTTTTGGAGTGGCATCAGTGGGGTTTGTTATAGATTTAGCAACAGTTCAGCAGAATTATTGAAAGTCAGGATGGTTGCAACGTATTGGCTAAATTATGTCACATGTAGGTAGGTTGGCAAGTGGCACTTGATGGGGCCAGTTTAGAAGTACTCACACCCACTCCTCTCAGTCAACCAAAAATAATATGGTATTGTCACATATTGGTAATTAAGTGTTTAGACTGAGAGTGAAGTCTATCAAATACTAATTAAGATGCTCCTGGCCAGGTATTTAGGTAAAGCCAAGGGAGTTGAAAGGCAGTTGGAGGAATTGTTTGTGGCACCTTCTGATCTACATGTATTTTATTTAGTATATTGGCTTATACATTTTACTAGTCCTGTCCATTATCTTTTTAATTCTGCTGCAGACCAAGTCATCAAACCCAATCTAATGCCTAAATTCCATTTTCAAATCTGATTGCGCCGAAAGTAGCTCTAAACACTCCAGCTCAACTAAACTTCACCCAGCTATTGCTGGACAATAATCCCATGGTCCATTAACATCATGGCTGTATTATAAAAGCAATATTACTTCATAAAACTGTTTCCCAGCATTCCAGGGGTAGAGGTCCTATAAATATGCAACATGACCCTCCAATGAGAATTCCATTTCATGTGATCAAATTTCTCCCCATGTTCCTTGTTCCCTCAACCGGAGCTGAAAGTATTAAGCCCAGTATTTTTATTACAGAACATCTCATCAATAGGTCCTCCCTTCTGATTTTACATTGTAATGTCATGAAACCAAGTGATCTCCATATGTAAGACGACTAGGGGGCAGATGTATCAAGGGTCGAATATCGAGGGTTAATTAACCCTCGATATTCGACTGGCGAATTAAAATCCTTCGACTTCGAATATCGAAGTCGAAGGATTTTGCGCAATTCGTTTGATCGAACGATCGAATGAATAATCGTTCGATTCGAAGGATTTTAATCCATCGATCGAAGGATTATCCTTCAATCAGAAAATTGTTAGCAAGCCTATGGGGTAGGTAGGTAGGTTTTAGGTGGCGAACTAGGGGGTCAAAGAAATTTTTAAAGAGACAGTACTTCGATTATCGAATGGTCGAATATTCAAATGATTTTTAGTTCGAATCGTTCGATTCGAAGTCGAAGGTCGTAGTCGAAGGTCGAAGTAGCCAATTCGATGGTCGAAGTAGCCAAAAAAAAATATTCGAAATTCGAACTATTTTTCTTCTATTCCTTCACTCGAACTTAGTGAATTGGCCCCTGTGCTGGTAAGCATCCTTCTCATGGTTTAATCTACAATGATATTTTTGGTCATCTAATAAAACAGATAAAATCTCCTTTCTGCCAATCTGTACAGTGAGTTCTTTTATTCACCTGAAATATTAATGCCTTTCGATACCATTTATCATGGCAGGGTTGCTCTGATAACTTCCCTTTGGAGCTTTCCATTTGAAACCCTTGTCTGAAAATGGTATTTTGTTTTCCTTTAATAACTTACATAAGAGTTTTGTAATATATTGCAACATAGATACAGTACATTACATCTTTGGTTGAGCTTTCAAATCTATTTTACTTGTTTCAAACAATGTACGACCCCGTTTAATAACCTGCATTTAGATTTAGAAAATATTCATCACAGAACAGTAAGATAAAATATATTTCACAAACACAAAAAAAGCTTTAGAAATAACTAATAGAGCTGAGCCTTTGTGATTTGTCCTTTATTGCTGCAATGTCCTCTTAGAAAGAGATTATTTACAGCTTTCCTCGTTTCAACCCCCCAGAAGAACGTTTCTCTTTGAGAACCTACTTCTTCTGTAAATTGGTTCTGCAGTAGAGAAATACCTGGAGGAAAAAGGAATATTTTTGATGCATTGGTAGTCAGGATAAGAGAAATGATGAGGACAAGCTGCCAATGGCAGATGGGTCGTTCTATCACTGTGATATCCTTATGGGCAGTTCATTGATGTCCAACAAGTGGGACATCCCAGTTGATCACTAGCAAAGGGGACACATTTGCTGATCACTTTTTATAATTGTTAACTGGAAATTCTGCTTATGGCTCACTTTCAAGTTGGTCTTTTCAACCCATAAACCTTGTCCATTTACAAGGTCATTAATGGTGGTTTATCTTGCTTACTGCACCTTTACTCAATGCCTTGTGATCTTCAATCTTTTAGTGACAATAGCAGAAGACGTTTGAAGATCTTAGGCCTGTAGATTCAACTTTGTTGTTTGAGTTTTATTTATAGGAGGTTTTAGTAGTCCAGAGTTGAGTGACCTCATAACTTCTGTTTTTATATTACCTCTTGCTTATATCTCCTTAATTATTTAAAAGTGTTACTCAATCGGCTCATATTTAATTTAAACATTTTATTATTCTCTGAACTTCTGGCCGCAACTTTTCTTAGCTCCTTCCATACCCAGCTGTAGTTTGATAATTTTCCCAGATAAGCTGGAATTTTTCAGATTTTTGCCAAAAAATCTGAAATAGTCGGATTTTCTGGCTAAATCCAGAGCAGAACACATAAACTTCACATTGACTTATATACAAAGTCGGTAGGTCTGATATGCAGGATTTTCAGATTCGGGCTTTTAACATCCTCGGGGTATAATAAATCAAATGTTTTGAGTTTTTGGCATTAGTGACTTGTCCAGGGTCACAAGGAGTTATCCCAACAAATCAAACCAGGGTCTCTAGCATGAGATCCCACATAAGAGGCTGATCACTTAATCTCTACGCCAGCTCCTCCTCCTAGAAGACATTCTTAAAAACTATCTTTCGTATTTAACTACATTTGACTTATATCTGGAGAATACAAAGAAAACTATTCCATCCACACTGGAAGAGCCAGAAGAAAAGAGTCTGTGTATTCCTCTTGTAAAAAGAAAATATTCCAATATACTCCCTGCTCCTTTATTTCAATAACGACAAATGTGTGTGTTCAACATTTCCTAAAATATTCATTAAAGTTTATATTTATTTTACTGCCTTGCAATTATATTTTGTGCTGGCCTTACTCATTGATACTGCTGAATTCATCGAATTCTAAACACACGGCATATTTAAGGATTATGTTTATGCATGGACAAAAATGAGAATTAATGGGGAGTGGCAGAATAGGAAGCAAGGGAAATAATTGCATTTGAGGGGCAAAAAGATAACATGCTTATTATGTTTCCATATGGTAATAAAAATAACAAATTCAAAAGGCAGTAATAAATTAAAAGTTTAGAGTTTCTATGACAACAACTATTTCAACTTAAATGGAAATGCAGCAAAAACTGGTGTTTTATGGAAGCTTTTAACAATTTGTTTCAAGAAATACTAATCTATTATTTACCACAGTATAGTAGGAATATATTTCCTATTTAAAAGTTTCTGTAATACAAGTGTATTACACATAAGAAGGGAAAACTAATGAAAGTCCTACAGTACATGTCCTGCTTGGCCAGTAAGAAGATGGGGCTCTATTTCCTTCTGGCTCCCTTGTACACTGGCCTATATAATGCACAAGTCACACGGGCCGGTCATTTTATTTATGCTAAATCCCTTGGTGCCACCACTAACACAATACTCTGGACCCATAAATAACTTCCAGTATCTTCTTTGTCCAAACTTCCCAATCTTTCTTTACCTAGGCCTCACCCTAAAACATCACTACTAAAAGCTACAAAACAATTCCATGTCCTGTTATATTCTCTGAACAACAAAAAAAACCTTATCCAGAACAATTGGAGTACAGAAATTAAGTGCCTTTCATAGAATCTATGAAGAAGTAGCAGCAGCTGATGTTTATAGGGAAGAAGAAATTCACTCAACTCTCGCCAGATCTGTATGGAGGACTTAAAAGTAGAACCAGCCTTACAGTTTCTGAGACAATGCTCCTGATTTTGTTCTTTTTTTGACACAAAATAGCTGCTTTAGGACAATTGATAACAAATATAGTTTTTCTTCATGGCAGGCCATCATTTTTACTATGCTTAGTATTATTAGGCATCTCTTTACATCAGTCCCTGAACCATCAGGGGATACAGCCTAAAGTCCCTATCACTAGGGATGGGCGAATTTGACCCGTTTCGTTAAAAATTCACCGCCGGCAAAATGTCGCAGACGCCCATTAAAGTCTATGGGCGTCAAAAAAATTTTGTCGCGCGGTGAAATTGTTTTGACGTGCGTCTTTTTTTTTGACGCACGCCACCATACAAGTCTATGGGTGTCATTTTTTCGGCGAAACGAAAAATTCGCCCATCCCTACCTATCACAGTTACTCAACACACTAGAGTCAATTTCATCAAAAACCAATAAACCGCATACAGCATGGTTTGGTAATTTCAATAACAAAAATATATTGCCTCTGTTTTATTTTAAGGCAGTTTTGAAATTATAATTTCACTGCAAATAGTTACGCCGTTAGGCCAATCTCTTCTCGAAGATTAACGAAGAGAAGAAGATGGCTCCTGTGATCTCCGATGCCCTGAATCTGCAAAAAGGGGTAAGTAAAGAGTTAGGAGCATTTACCAAAGGTACCACCTAGGCTGGGGGGAGGGCGTCTATGTAGGGTTAGGGGGTAGGGGTTTGTATTAGAAAGGGGTTGGTTCTCCTTTAAACCACCTGTCATGATAGCTTATTCTGCCAACCAATGTGCTTTTATAAATGATTTTACTCACATTTTTCACTTTATTAGTGTATAAAACACAGATTTGGAAGGCCAATACTACTTCTGTAAGATCATTAAAAAACATTTTTAAAGTAAATTTTCTTAATTTTTATAAAATTTCTCTTATTTTTTCCTCAACATATCAGGAGCTCAGAAGTGATGAGAACCTTTTAATTCAGTGGAATTCTCAAGTCAGGTTAAAGAATCCACTCAACAGAACCGTATGGGAACCTTGTAGAAAATTGGCACACAAAAAAAAGCCATAAAACTACAAAAAAAGTTCTCAAGATTTCTCACTTGAAACAAGAAATGTTCTTGAATGTTTATGAATCTGCTTACACTATGGAAAAGGTACAAGAAAACCAAGTCGAGGAAATGTTCATATGTATTTATAAAGTTTGTCAAATTCACTTTCATTTCATCGCAAGTTATTTCTAAACCTTGAAGTTCCTTCTAACAGTTTCTCTAAGGTTGCACTTCTAGGAATATTAGAAAGTTTGACGTGAGCAGCTCAGTAAGTGTAGAATCTGCTGGATGATTTTCTCTGTAGGTTCCATTTACTTGGGCAGATTCCACATTAGCCTTTCTCTCTATGCTTGTCTTGTTGCTGTGAGCACCTGCTGATTCCTTGCTAAAAAAAACTGGATAAAATTATTTTCATGAATAAAAAAAAACAACAAAAAAGGAAAAAATAACAAGCATGCCTAAGTGTGAGCTAAATATCTTGGCAGCATTATGCATAATGCTTTTTATCAACTAGTGGATGATAGAACAGAAGATATTCACAACATATATAATCTTTGGCTTTTTGTACTGTCAGTACATCCCACAATGGACTTGACAGCTCTGAAGACAGTGTGAAGATATTTCCATTTTAAAAAAAAGTTATGTTATGCCAAATTGAGAATAAAATCTGTCTTGGAATAACGGGAAGAGGAGACTTCCACTTGGCTGGATTTAAAGGGATTCTGTCATAGGAAAACATGTTTTTTCAAAATGCATCAGTTTATTGTGCTACTCCAGTAGAAATTTGCACTAAAATCAGTTTTTCAAAAGAGCAAACAGATTGTTTTATATTTAATTTTGAAATCTGACATGGGACTAGACATATTGTCCATTTCTCAGGTGCCCCCAGTCACCTGACTTGTGCTCTGCTAAATTTCAGCCACTCTTTACTGCTGCACTGCAAGTTAGAGTGATACCACCCCCTCCCTTCCTTCCCCAGCAGCCTAACAATAGAACAATGGGAAAGTAATCAGATAACAGTTCCCTGAGCAGCACTCAGTATGAAAAATCCATGTCCCACTGTGACTCCCTCAGTTACATTGAGTAGGAGAAACAATAGCCTGTCAGAAAGCAGTTCCATTCTGAAGTGCTAGCTCTTTGCACATGACCAGGCAAAATGACCTTAGATGGCTGCCTACAAATCAATATGAAAACAAAAAAAAATACACTTGTTGGTTCAGGAATAAAATTTTATAAGGTAGAGTGAATTATTTGCAGTGTAAACAGTGTAATTTAGAAATAAAAACTACACCATAAAAATCATGACATAATCCCTTTTATAACCTTGAAGAGGGCAGCTCTGAACAGTTGCAATTGGGCTTTACTATGCTGCTAGCACTACCCTAAATGCCTAGGGCTGTACCTGGATTCTGCTCATCAGTGACACTAGACTCCTCAATGGGAATTATAGGGAGCCAACATACACAGGGTAAAATGGAATGATTTTTCTGCACTGGAGCCACACAATGGCAGCTCTCTACTCAATGAGGGTAGGTGACTCCTAATTTGAACATTTCAGCACTCAATTAGAATGTTTTTCAACTAGAATGTTTCTCAAGCTCCACTAGTCAGTGCAATTGGTGTACTAAAAGGCTCTGTGTAATTTGTTGTTCTGAAAGTTTCTAAAAGGTTCTCCCTTTTACATACGGTAAGAATTGGTTTATTTTTTGGCAATGAAATAAAATAAAAGTCTAAAGCTAATGGCACGGATATGTTTGTCAACAGAGTAAACAAAATGTGATATAATATCATGCATATTGGTTAGATGTTGTACAGATGTTGTTTTCCTGGTGTGTGAAGCTTTTGAGAATGCCTAGAAGGAAAATTTGTTGGCATTAATCCACTTTGAGGTCTACATGTATATTTTGTATCAGTTGCAAATGCAATAGCTGATAATAAACAAGTAGATAATCTTCTTTTAGATGTTTGGTTCATATATCTCACCATGTCCCACAATTTGAGCATTATTACATCATTGTTACATGGAAATGGAAGTGGAGGCCATATACGCTGCTGTGTGCTGAGCAATAAGATCATTATCATTATCACTTATTCAATATTTTCAATATTTTACAACATTCAGAAGCACCAATTCTGCAGTTTCTGATGGTATCAGATCCAAAAACCGAACTAGAGAATGAGAGAGAGATCCAGCCTAGAAGATTGTCTGGAATCTATCCAGAAATTCATCTCTGATACCCACCAACCCATACCAGACAGGCATAGGTTGAAGCAGAACCTTCTCCATAATGCATCTATAGGAGCTGCCCACCAAATGTGAAAAAATAAAGGCTCAGTATAGTAAATGCATTTGTAACAATGTGTCTCCAGAAAAACTCTTTGTCATGGGATAATATAGTCAAATTTTAGGATGAGACTACAGGATTCCATTGGGATCATAAACTAGCCCAAAATGTTAGGTCTTTATAGGGATGAAGTATCCTCCTAGACAGAAGTAAGCAATGTCAAGGGATGAAGACTTATCTTATGTATCTACAATTTTGGGATGATTTTAAATTATTTTAATATGAAAGTTTTAGCGATCCTTATGAATAGTTACTAAATCGAGGCAAAATTTAGCCTCTGGGTTTGTCTGCTGTTTTTTCTTTTTATCATAGCTTCTTGACAGACAAAAAACTCATTAGTTGTTACTTATTATACTGTTCATTCAACAAGAAGATGTTCACAATCAGTGCTCCAGGTTCATTAATATATTGATGGACTTTCTTCATTTTTTAAGGGCCTTCTCCTCCTGTAGAGCTGCCGTTCAGACAACTTTTTGAGACTATGTTATGACAGAGAAAGAAAGGAAATGGCTTTGTCTTTATAGATCTGTATAAAACCATTATAAAAACTGAATCTGGTCTTTGGTGGCCCAGGCCCAGTGTAAACAATGTTTTGGTTCCCCAATCACAAGGTGTTTGATCTTGTGAGCTATCTATATCTATCCATCAATATATCTATTTCCCAGAGATAAATATAGTTAATTTATTAAATGGCAAGCATTGCATGGCAGTACAATTCTTTTAAAAGGGGGTCATTAAAAAAGGACAGAAAAGGACATACATAAGGGAGCAGGTTCAAATAGAATGATAATAAAATACATAATGTACTGCTTTCAATCTTTCATATTTATAATATGTATTATATTTAATTTCACACAGAAACCATCTTCCAGCAGAATCTCAGGGTGAACCCATTCACCTAACAAAGTGCAAAATGGTTAGTTTGTAAACATTCACATGCAGAATTTAAACTGTTTGCTGCTAGGGATGTATATTGTATATTGACATTCAACGACTAGGAAAGGACTAGGAAAGCCCTGCACCCTAAGTAGAGACTGCCAGCCATTGGGCAAGGAATGATAATAAGTAGCCTAGTTACACAAAGATAGCAATTTACAAATGTTATGAAAATTGGAACCCAGACAAGGTCAGGTCTAGTAAGTGATAGGCTACTCATGTTCACTCTAGGAGTGATAGATAGTTATAGTAGGCTATTTAGCTGAGCAGCTAAGGCTCCACCGAGGAGTGTGAGTGGAATTATGATCCCGGGTACCAATGGCCCAGAAGTAGGGATTTAGCATTAGAGTTCGCTCCATTTAGGCTGAAAACTGGGTGCACCTTTCGTAGACGCTGTTTATGCTATTGTTGCTGCTGGGACTTGTACTGACCAATGGTACTTGTGAGTATCTGCCTATCCACTGCTGTTCATGTTCCTGCTTATCTCTGATAGAACTCCTACATAGATTATCTTGTCCTTTAATTAATCTGTTCTATGGTTAAGTGTTCAAGAACCGCTGGTGCCAAAACATTGACTGTTACAGTTACACCCTGCCTCCACACCGTTGGGAGGGCTTACTCCCTGAGAACCCAGGTCTTATCCAGTGCATATATTGGGGTAAAACTACTAGTTCTAAATAGAGGTGCTGCTCATTTTACTATAAGCTTACAATAATATACATGTAAAATTTGGAATTCTGTACTCACATCTTATTTCTTGCTTGGTGCTCTTTATTTGAATATCCTGATTATTTTCATATTTTTTCTCCTGCTGTCCTAATTTCTTTTTCTTCTTTTGATGTTCCAGATTAGTTCTCCCCCCAATGTTCTCACTTCTGCCAGGGACCACTGTCAGAAGTCAGTAGACCACGCACCCATCCTTAAAACAAACCAATTACCTAAATTTATTATCATCCAGCAAACCCTGTCCCTACCGACAAACCCCACCCCTTTGCTGGCCATGAATCGGGCTGTGTCATTGTTGTTGGAGGTCTGTAAGGTGCAAGAATTTTTTTTTGTCATCCTGCACACCATTCCTGGGGTTCTGAGGATATACTGTATAGTCCTCTTTTAGGTTGTGTCTCCTTAGGACCTTGGCTTCATTAGTTATCTCCACCCTCAGACAAACAGGTCAACTCCAGCCTTACCTTATATTACTTTCCCAATGAGGAACCACCTCTTTTTTTCAGGAGAGAATAGGAGAGCACAGATTACCCTGGGGCCCCTGCACTTTTTAATGGAGCAGTAAGAGGTGCACACATTTATAAATAACCTCTGCAAAGTTTGCCCCGGTGCAGTAATCCACAGTGACCAATAATATAATTGCTTTTAAACAGGTGACCAGTAAATGCTTCCTGCTGATTGGTTGCTATAATTGATTAGACCACTAGCAATCAGCACACCTATTATTTTATTTCAGCCTAAATAGCTACAAATACGCAAGAAAGACATCATAAAGGCTAATGTACAACAGACTTAACTATCTACTTCAGTTCAAAGGGCATTTCATAATTAGCTTTTGCTTCTGAGTGCAAAGGAGAATAACTAGAATATCATATTAAGGCTCACTATAGAGACACATTATTTTTCTTCCGTAGTTTTATGATCTTTCAGTATATTATGAAGTGCCATTTTTTTCTTAAATTAGAAAAGCAAAAAGAGAGCCAGAGAATCATGGGAAATATGCCAGATACTGTATCTGCGGCTCATTTCGCTCTCGGAAACATATCTGCCATGATATATTTATTAATATAATCTGTATTTAGTTAGTCTTACAAATGTGAATTTGTACCCGCTTCTTCTCTGTTTATTGTTTTATTATTTATCAGTCCATTAAGAGTTTGTATGGTTTTTGGTTTGAATAGTTATTTGTTTTGGGATTTGTATATCCTCACCTGATTTTATTATCATCTGTTATTAATTGTGCTTCATTATATGCCATGGCGCTTTCAATAAAAAGTAGAAGAAGAAAGGAAATTATTGTGGTGGCAGATGGATGAAACAATAATGTGGGTTGATTCTTCAGACGGGAGAGGGGGGGATTGTACACATGGAAGGAGTCTGGCTAATAATAAGATAAATGTTCAGTTATGCACAAATAAGCCAACCAATGGATAAACTGATCTCACATGGAAGCACAGCTATACTGTGTCAACTGGTTGGTTTCCAGCTCTTGGCTAGACAGGCAGTTCTACATTTGGGCAGCTAAAAATTAAATTAGTTACAGTACTAGCCACTAACAGTCACATTATATCATGTTCAGGGGCGATCCTGGCCCCTTTGTTACCTGTGGCGGCTTGCTGTTGCTGCCCCCCTCCCCACACTCACCTTTTTGGCACCAGAGGGGGTTCAGGGGGGGGGTCCAAGGGGCCAGGATGCTAGCGCAGAAAAGCACAATTGTGCTGCCTGTACTAGAAGAACAAAATATTCAGGTTGAAAACCAGATGATGTACGGCACGTCGCAACGCGACTTGACGTGAGCATCACAACGCCTGTGAATTTGGCACCAGATTTGACGCTATTTATGGATGTTTCAGATGCCAATCTGTGTCTGGTTACCAAGTTGTTTTCCTAAAGCCTAGCCTTAATACTACTGACTGATTTCTGATGTTGCTGACCTTGCCTGTTTGACCATGAACCCCTGCTGCCAGTCTAGACCTTTCGCTAGTGACAAGAACGTGAATCTAAGCTGCCCACCCTTGACCCAGACCTGTTTACTACGTCTCATGCCTTTTCCTCTGTACTTCGATTCAGTACTTCATTTATTGTCTTTACTGGCTTCTCTCCATCCACAGTCCTCCTGTTTAACCCTCGGGTAGGATCTGTGCTGTGAGAGCCGCTTGTCGGTAACTATCAGTTTGATCAGGCCCCCCTTCGTATAACCTCCAAGATTCTGCCTGGTGCTCGGTGTCTCATGAGGGATTAGCATCCTCCAGTCCGTGACCAATAAAGTGGATACCGGCATTACAAGGCTGTTATAAGCAGGATAAACCCAGCGTACTTATTAGATGCAAGCAAGCCCCTTTTTTAGACATACTAGAAAGTGAAGCAGTACAACACTTATAGGGTACAAAGAGTGATATCATAGAAAAAAAAGTAGCATATTCAGTTAAAGGAAAAGCATGATCATGTGCAGCTCCCCTGATTGGAAATGTCAAATCACTTGCATCTAATAAAAACACAGGGGTTATCCCACTTGTAACAGCCTTGTTATGCCGTATCACTTTATTGTCCATGAAGAGCAGTTCACAGCCCAATCAGGGCACTTCATAACCCTCTAGTCCTTGGAAGATCCTTAAGAACTTCTTAAGTAGTCTTTATAAGTAGAGATAATGCTTCTTATGACTTTCAGTTTGCTTTATGGTACAAATTTACAGTCCTTTCTCCCTTATGACCAGGATTCTAGATTAAAACTCAGTGTCCCACAAGATAAAGCAGGATTAATTACCCTCTACTTGAAAGGCTCATTAACATTGACTACACTGCTGCTTGGAGATGCCTGTGGCCGATTTAACAATGACACTGAAAGAGATAAGAAAGCGGCGGCAGAATAAACACAACCAATGACGTTTTAAGACATGGAATCTGCATCTAGAATGTTATAGTCAATAACACAAAGGTATAAAGTGTTGGCAAAATATTACATTGTATTATAATGTATTAAATGTATAAGGGATTAATAATGTGATGACATTGTCTTTTAATTAGCACAATGAAAACAAATTTGTACTTTAAAAGGCTCTCGTGTAATCCAAAGATAATGCTTTACAATTAATGCAATACATGTGGGTGCAAAGTGCCATCTGCTTCTCTTCCAAGTCAAGTCAGCAGACACAACCCACTAGTGGATCCCTGGGATTATTGTCAGATCCATGCTGGCTTTGGCTCCAATGATCTCTTGTGTTCCCGTGTGTTCACCAGAACAGCTGGACAGGTGCATTTGGACTGCCGGCAAGTAAGTGCTAAGTCAGAGGTAGAGTCAAGCAAGTGTTGGAGCTAGGCCTAGAAAGGTTCTGCTGCTGTAGAGGGGGCACCTCTATATGCGAGCCACCTGGGAATCCTATTTTATTATTGATAATATATTGGGAAATGTGTGTATTGCTGAGAAATGAAAAAGCTGTATATAAAAGTGTCATCTGCAAAACCTCCATTTGACCTTCCATACTTAAAGGGATTCTGTCGTGATTTTTTTTATTTTTAAATGACACTGTTTACACTGCTAATTCACTTTACCATATACAATATAATTCCTAACCCAACAAGTGTATTTTTTTTGGTTGTAATATTGGTGTGTAGGTGCATGTCATGTAATTTTGCCTGGTCATGTGCTTCCAGAAAGAGCCAGTGCTGCACTATGGTACTGCTTTCTGACAGGCTGTTGTTTCTCCTACTCAATGTAACTGAAGAAATCACAGTGAGACCTGGATTTTTACTATTGAGTGCTGTTCTTTTATCTACCAAGGAGCTGTTATCTGGTTACCTTCCCATTGTTCTGCTGATAGGCTGCTGGGGGGGGTAATATCACAGACTGAAGTTTATCAGAGCACATGTCACATGATTGGGAGCACCTGGGAAACTGACAATATGTCTAGCCCCATGTCAGATTTCAAAATTAAATATAAAAAAATCAGCTTTCTCTTTTTAAAAACATATTTCAGTGCAGAAGTCTGCTAGGGCAGCACTATTAACTGGTGCACTTGGAAAAAACATGTTTTCCCATGACAGTATCCCTTTAAGTATCAACTACACATATCCCATTCCCTATAATGGTGGTGGATTCCATAAAGGTTCATTACAACCACAGGTAATATAACCCATGGTACAATATGTTATCTGTGCCTGTGTTTTAGGGCAGGACTCCACGGACGATTCCGGGGTGATCCGAAGCGCTGCACAAAAACACAGGCGTCACGTCGGATGCAACGGAAATAAGGTAAGTAATTCTATTGTCGGATCGCATCGTATTGTTGATGCGACATGACTGTCGGATGCAGACACAGTGTGCAGGGTCTGCATCCGACAGTCGGGTTGCGTCGCATCAACGATGCAATACGATCCGACAATAGAATTACTTCTCTTATTTCCATCGCATCCGACGTGACACTCTGCACCGGAATCATCCGTGGAGTCCTGCCCTTATTCACAGCAGTGCTTCCACAAACACATAGGGGCCGATTCACTAACTTCGAGTGAAGGATTCAAAGGTAAAAAACTTCGAATTTCGAAGTTTTTTTTGGGCTACTTCGACCATCGAATGGGCTACTTCGACCTTCGACTACGACTTCGAATCAAAGGATTCGAAGTAAAAATCGTTCGACTATTCGACCATTCGATAGTCGAAGTACTGTCTCTTTATAAAAAACTTCGACCCCCTAGTTCGCCACCTAAAAGCTACTGAAGTCAATGTTAGCCTATGGGGAAGGTCCCCATAGGCTTTCCTAAGTTTTTTTGATCGAAGGATATTCCTTCGATCATTGGATTTAAATCCTTCGAATCGTTCAATTCGAAGGATTTAATCGTTCGATCGAAGGAATAATCCTTCGATCGTACGATCGCACTATTTGCGCTTAATCCTTTGACTTCGATATTTTCGAAGTCGAAGGATTTCAATTCCCAGTCAAATATCGAGGGTTAATTAACCCTCGATATTCGACCCTTAGTGAATCAGCCCCTTACTGTATAATAACTAACTGATCTACTGGCAGCCTGAATACCTCACAAACCTGCTTTTTGACAGTGCCGCAGCCACTAATAAGGCAACTTAAACCAGCAGAGAAAATTAAATCCAATCAACTCACAGCCTTTTAGCTTTTCTCCTAAGCTCTCCCAACTGCAACCTGATCCCTCCTTCATGAAAAGAGATTTGACTCCTCTCCCTCGCCTTTTGCAAAATCCTTCTAAATAAAGGACTTCCTAATCACTGCTTGTCGTATGAGGGAGACATGAGAATATGAGTTTTGGGGGCCTTTTTACGAAGTCTCAAATTTGTCTGGTTGAGTTTTAAATGGGAAAAAAAATCTGAATTTTTAGAGGAAAAATTAAACTCAAATTTTTCGAGGTATATTATGCTCCAAAGCTGCTAAAAATTTGAATCTGAAAATACTCCAGCTAAAACCTGTCATGTAAAAGTCAATGGCAGACAGTCCCTTTAACAATCGGAACTTGTTTTTTGCCTTCATGATGGTCAAAAGCTTTGGGCTGCTTGATGCTGGTTTTGGTCCGATAAGCCAATGAATTCTAGTTTTCTGATCGATAATCCGAATAAAGTTTTTCGGCCGACTATTCTAAAAGTTGCAATGTTTTGTCAAGACTTTTCCCGTACGGACCATTTTCATTTCAAATTATTAGTAAATTAAGTCAGATTGTGGATGGGAGTTTGATTGAATTTTTATTATTAAAATAATGGGAAAAATGGACATTTATTAAATATTGCTTATACATGTCTAATGGACATTGATATGCCTTGATTTGTGTTTGAAGGTGTTCCACATCAAGACTTAAAGGGGTTGTGTAACTCAAAGTAAAATCTGAGTAAACTTTTAGTATGATGTAGAGAGCGATATCCTGCATTTAGTTTTCATTTTTTATTATTTGTGGTTTTTGAGTTATTTAGCTTTTTATTCAGCAGTTTGTAATTTCAGCAGTTTGTAATTTCAGCAATCTGGTTGCTAGGGTGTAAATTACCCTAGCAACCATGCATTGAATTAAAAGAGATATCGGAATGTGAATAGGAGAGGCTTATATAAAAATATGAGCAATAAAGTAGCAATAAACAATACCTTTGTATCAATACAAAGCATTTGCTGTTTAGATGGGGTCACTGACCCCCATTTGAAAGCTGGAAAGAGTCAGAAAGAAGGCATACATGTATGGGACCTGTAATCCAGAATGCTCAGGACCTTGATCTTCATACCTAAATCTACTAGAAAATCATGTAAACATTAAATAAACCCAATAGGCTGGTTTTGCTTCCAATAAGGATTAATTATATCTTAGTTGGGATCAAGTACAAGCTACTGTTTTATTATTACACAGAAAAAGGAATCAGTTTGCAATATTTAGATAAAATGGAGTCTATAGGAGACAGATGTAATTCAGAGCTTTCTGGATAATGGGTTTCCGGATAATGGATCCCATACCTGTATATAGAGAGAGAGAGAGAGAGAGAGAGAGAGAGAGAGAGAGAGAGAGAGAGAGAGAGAGAGAGAGAGCAAAGAAATCCACACTCTTTTGTGATGAAAAAAAGGTTTATTCAACGTTTCGGCTCTTAGAATCGAGCCGTCATCGCCGTCATGATGGCTCGAGTCTAAGAGCCGAAACGTTGAATAAACCCATTTTTTTCATCACAAAAGACCTATGAGTGTGGATTTCTTTGCTCTATTGATATTGATATATGTTCCAGCACCTAGGCATTTCCATTGTTTTCTGAGTGCACCTATCCAGTAGTTTGTTATATATATATATACACACACACACACAGATGGGATTGTCCTCAAAGATAAGTGAACTGTGAGACAATTTGTTTTGTGCTATTGTGTATATTGTTGTCCAATAAAATTGAAAAGACGTTGTGGCACTTCATGTGCATCTCCTTTGCTTTGTGTTTTTAAAGTAACATAATCCAATCCCATAATGGGAGTTCAACATCTCAGTGCAATCTCCAAGTGCTCCATGAAATGTCAAGGGAACTCTGCAAGCACTATTTTCCAAAAATATGAGCTGGCTGCTAAAGGAAGACCTGATGACCACTGGTGGCCATGTGCCGGGACTGAACAGATCAAACAGCTGGACAATACAGTGCACAACAATGCCTACCAATGTGCCCTATACTCTATCCGTTATAATCCATATATTGGCAAATTGGCTTTCAAGGCTGCAATTTCACTTCCTTTAGCATCCGGCAGAAAACTTTAAATAACTTTTTTTAAATTCATTTATTTATTCCCCTGATGAAGTCAGATGTTTGATGAAATAAGTTGGGCCACATTATTTGATGAGCTGATTGTAATACTTCTTACCATAGAATATTACTTGCTTGCACATATTGGCCCAGATTCAATTAGATAAGAAAAAGTTATCTCATGGTTTATCTCAACAAGAAATGGTTCTCATCATCATTTACTACTATTTAGTTCTATATTTTAGACCTACATTTTTTCTAGTGAACCAAACTGGTGATGTTGTACCAAATGACAATTTTAATGAGTTACGGTAAAACATATTACCTTCATTTTTGTGATTTGCCATTAGAAAGAACTGGACGCATGAGAATGCCTAGTTTGCAGTGCATGATGATGAAGGGTAAAGAAATAATCATTTATTACATATACAGGGCTGCTTTTCATAATCTTTTTCTCTTGTTTCGATCCATTGTACATTTATGTGCTTGTGGAGTCATTTGTCCTTGATTTTAAGTGGATTTAGCAGTTAAAGGAAAGTCTTTTTAGGAACAGTTTACAGGAAGAGGAAAAAAAGAAATTCTGTTCTTCTTGGTTACGGATGACCTTGATCTTTGTTCTTGATGTTTGTGTCAGTGCTGTTTCTAAACAGTGTGTGAGCGCCGACTGATTTGCACAAAAAGAAGTCTCCAGATATGTGCTGAATATACTGCCTTCACTTTATCTTCAATTCCCAACCACATAAATAATCTAACAATTTCTTTGTCTTGAGTTTCCACGGCTTGCCAAAAATAATGAACAGATAAATAAAGCTTAGGCAAAAGTCAAAAGTCTATAATATTGAGAAAACAAATTCAAGCAAAGATCTTAGATTACAGGGAAGGTGTTGTAGAGTAGGTATATATTTATCATAACGAATCATAATGAAGAGGTATATTTTGTCTGATGTACTGTGTCCTGGCTGTGCTGTTATTCAGCAGGAAAGGAAAGGTTTTCACTGCTAAATGTCTTAGACTAAAGGAACAGACATTGCAAAACAGTTTCAAGTAAATCTGGTCAAACATAGAAAGATTTGCTCCTTTGGCAAAGTTTCTGAGCTGATTGAGTCAGCAGTCAGATCATAATATGGGCCAATATGGGCAAAAAATTCTAATACAAAGTATGGAAACTTATACATTGTATTTTTTGATAAGGTTTTGCTTATCACTTATATGTTTCCATCACATATTGTCTCAGTTCTCTTGGAACCTTGGTTTTGACAAAATAGTTTTGATGGAGCCTTCAGGACAGCTCTGTCCTGTAACAACTGTCGATTTCTGACACCCAAGACAGTTATTCCAGCTCAAGCTTCCTGAAGCATAGAAGTCTCTTCCCCAAATTCGAAGTCTGGACCGTGAAGTTTTGTTTTGAGATTTAGAAGGTCTGGTGACTTTGGTCTTCCCAGCTAGAATGCCTTAAGCACTATTCTGACTCAGAAAGGAACCTCTTCCCTGTTTGTAGAATCGACATTCTTCCTTGTGGCTAATACTGTCTATCATTAATAAATAGGACCAGTGTTGTGAAACATATCTACAGCTGTCAGTCCATATGATATTTAAGAGCTGACAGGTGATAGATTGGTAAATCAGTCTTATTTTTTTTTTAAATGCTCCACTGGGTCATCAATAACCAGCAAAATAGGCCAATTTTCTACATCTTCAGGAAAAGTGAGAATTTAAACTCAGTGGGACCTCTCTGAGTAGTTTTGAGCCACTTAGAATTAATAAGGAATTTTATTTCTTCATGCCAGAGTTTTCAGCTTGAAGGCAGAGCAGCAAAACGTCAGATGAGGAAAGAAAGAGCGTTGGGAACTAAGTAAGTGACTAAGAGCCTATTCTCCGCTCACAGTTACTGTTTTCCATAGGGCAAGTTTTGCACCAACACTTCTTAGGGCTCTTACTGATGAGCGGTTGAAGCTGCGCTCCCCTGCGGTCCGTTTTTCTGTGTTCAGCCGCAGGGAAGCGCAGGAATAGACGCATTAAGTTCTTTACAATGGGGCTGTACTCACACAGGCACGAGTAGGCGCCGAACGCAGGTTGAGACGCAACATGCTGCATTTTTCCTGCGTTCGGCACCTACACGCGCCTGTGTGAGTACAGCCCCATTGTAAAGAACTTAATGCGTCTATTCCTGCGCTCCCCTGCAGCTGAATGCAGAAAAACGGAACCGCTCGTCAGTAAGAGCCCTTAACTTGCACCTTTGAATGACGCACAAGTTAGGAGACAAAGGGGCAGGAGGGGGACACCTTGAATATGAAGTGCCGAGACTTACAGCAGTACCGTGTGCAAGTTAAGGTGCAAAGTGTAAAAACATTGTGGATTGTGCCTGTTTTTTTTCACTATGCTGCAAAAACAACCCCCAAATATATCTTAACTTTCAAACAGGTGCCAAAAATTCCTTGTGAGTAGTGATGGGCGAATTTGCGCCGTTCCGCTTTACCGAAAAAAACGGCAGAAAATTCGTGAAATGTCGCTGCCGTCTCGTTTTTGACGCCGGTGCCGTTTTTGACGCCGGCGTCTGTTTTTTTTCTAGCGAATTTTCGTGGGCATTTCGCGAATTTATTCGCTGGTGGCGAATCGCACAAATTAGCCGAGAATTCCCGCCTGGCGAATAAATTCGCCCATCACTACTTGTGAGTGTTCTGTGTGACAAATTGCCCAATGAAGAATTCTGACTACAGAAGAATGCTGTGAAATGTGTGTATTTTACAAGTTTTGATCCAATTAACAACTTTTTTCAAAAATATTTCTCTTTTTCTGGTCTAAAGTGGATGTGTGCTGCCTGCTGTAAATATCCATAGTAACCTCTTCATTTTTATTTTTAATTTGAATCCTATTTTAATGAAATAAGCTTCCCCTAACCAGATAACGAGTTGTCTTGGCTACACGGCTTCTAAATTAGTTCTCAAAATGATATGGGCTCTTTCATGGTTCAGCAATTCTCCCATTAAGCTTTCTTTTTTAAAATCGTGTCCACAGAGGTAATCTAATCTCACAGCCACTTAGCTCTGGCAGCCCAATGTACATGGCAGACTGTGTCTGACATCAGATTACGCCCAATGAAGAGCTTTGGGTTTTTGTTTTGCATTTTTTAATTGGGAAAAACTTATATAACTAGCCGGTGCTAATGAAACAGCAGTGCTGGGATATATCTGGGAAATGCAAATGTTGGATTCTCTATGCTGCTGCAGTTATACAGAAAAACAGTTATTTGCCATTTGTCCTCACTGTCCAAATGATAAAAACCATGGAAAAGATAAAAACTTCATAGAAACACAGCAGCAAAGACATCCTTGCAAGTAAGAGCTTCTAGGGTGGAAATAAGACATGTTAAAGGCATTTAAAGACCTTTGTCTGTAGCGTTTTACAATTACAGAGGGTTGTTCTACAATTTTCCATGCACAACACACAACAGGGCAGATTTACTAAAGGGCAAAGTGGCTGTCACGTCGCAATTTTATGAACAGGTGTAGAGGACAATTTGCTAGCAAAAGAGACCGTCACTAGCGTAGTTTCACATTCTATTGCCAGGTGCATTTTTGCTCAGTGTAACGGGCCCGAAGGCACAGTAATAGTGTAGACCAAAGAGGAGACCAGACCAGGTTCGAGGTACAAGAGGGTTTATCCAAAGAATCGTCAAAATACAGGCAAATAGGTCAGACCAGGCAGAAGACAAGCAGAATCGAAGAACAGGCAGAAGTCGGTACACAAGAATCAAAATAGACAATAACACCCAGGAACTCTGTAGCAGGAACCTATAGTTGGGCAAGGACTGGAAGGGAAAGTACGTTTAAATAGTCTCTGGGTTGGCGCCAAATTTTGACGCGCTTGCGTCAGACGCAGACGCCAGCGTCCTCACGCTGACGTCTCGAAGCCGGCGCCCGATTCTGACGCCGGCGTCCGTTCCGTCGCCGACGACCAATCCTGGAGTGAGAAGAAGGTGAGGTCATAGACCTGTGCCCAGCAGGAGCCATGTGGTGAGGCAGGAGGTCGCCATCTTGGACGCCATCTTGAAGACCTGAGGTAGATTCCATTACACTCAGATGAATGATCGTTAATCCGCAAATTCACAAAAGCGCGCATTTTACAAAATGTTACCTCTTTCTCCAGAGTTTCCTTCACCACCTTAGACCTGGCGAACTGATAAGATGAAGCTACATCCTCCTCAATCTTATGTCAGTGACATCATATTCCGAAAAGTCATAAAAGTTCTGAAAAACAATGCAGTTTTTTCATATTTTAAAGCGGGATTGCCTTCAAAAGTTCTAACTATTAAAGATTTTTGTGTTAACATTTTTTTTCCAACCATTTGAGGGTCATGCCATATTGGTTTTAGGGTGGGCTCCTGTCTAGGGCATTAGAGGATCTCTCTTGTCTTTATTTTGCTTCCTTGGAAATTTGTAATAATAAGTGGCCACTTGAAGCATTTGCACCAACATCTCTAATAAAGACGTATATACGACCTATATGTACCCATCAAATTGACCTAAGGTACTATATTTGTATTATGCCTTATTGAATAAAGTAGTGGATGTAGAAAGCATGAAGTGTGAACTCAGTCTTTACACTTATTTTTGGGTTAATATAAATATTAATATTCAACAGGCACCACAAACCCTTCATTCCAACTTGCTGCAACATGGACCGCTCTCCTACCCCATGGTACCAATGGAGTTAAGACTAATTTTAGACTACAGTACCTCATTATGTGTCAGAATTTAAAATATACATAATCATCTAACTACATATAGCACATTGTTCCAATTTTGTTACTTTTTATTCAGTAAAAAAAATATATATATAACAACACAGCCAAGAAAGAAAACTGCTTTCAGTGCAATTAATAATGGTGCAATCTATTTGGCTCAGCAATTATTTGCAGAATAAAAATGATATTAACATTTCTTTCACTAGCTTTCCAGCTGTGCTATTGAGTTCCTCAATCAAGTGCCTTGCATTTATTTTCAGGGCCTACTTGACATATATTAACATTTTTAAACAAACGCATCCATCCCAGAATGACTCTTATATAAGCCCGGAGCAGTTTTGCGAAGATTACAGATTAATTTTTGAGAGTACAGCAAAGCAGTCCCGTCTATTCTATTTGTATGTAATGAAGTTGTTTCATCATAATAAATAATCTGCCTCCTTTTTCTTTGTTCTTCTGTTTGGGAGAATAATGTCACGTTGGATTGGTGATCTTTTTCAGGAATGCAACGGTTATATAGGGATTGGGATTATTTGGATAAAATGAATAGGGATGGGCGAATTTGACCCGCTTAGCCAAAAATTCGCCACCGGTGAAATGTCGCAGACGGCCATTAAAGTGTATGGGCGTCAAAAAATGTTGTAGCGCAGCGAAATTGTTTTGACGCCGCCATACAAGTCTATGGGCGTCATTTTTTCGGCAAAACGAGGCGAAAAATTCGCCCATCCCTAAAAATGAAGTCTATGGGAGATGGCCTTTCCATAATTTATAGCTTTCTGGATTATAGGTTTCGGGATAATTGATACCATTTCTGTATCCCCTCCCATCCCAAATTTACTTACCTACTGCAATATAGAATGAGTAAATAATTTGCTTTAATTAACGAGATTCATGCCATGCCCCCTGTGCAGTAAGGTTAGGTTTCAGATGAAATTGTGTCCCTTTTGGGTTTTATTCATGGACAGTCATTGCACTAAATGAACAACAACAAATGGAACAGAATTAATATTTACATGCATTCGTTATTTCTGGCATTTCACAGCTCACTTTAATGCATCGCTCTATCGCTAATGAGTTAGCAGGTCATGAGTGATACATTTTTAATAGAGGCACCTCTTTAATATTAGTAAAAAAACTTCCCGTTGAGCAATTTCTAGAAATTCAATTTATCTAATGCCTCTAGGGCGGGGGCCGTCAACCTTTATTTATGAATGAGATACATTCAAATGTAAAAAGAGTTGGGGAGCAACATAAGCATGCAAAAAGTTCCTGGTGGTGCCAAATAAGTGATGTGATTGGCTGTTTGGTGGCTCCTTTGTGGACTGGCAACCTAAAGGAGACTCTATGAAAAATGTGTGACCAAAGTCTCTGAATATTCCCCTTTGTTATCCGACCCGACAATCCTCGTTTCTCCTCGAGTAAAAAACAGGAATCTAAAATTTTTTTAAACGGTCAGCGCTTATGAAAGCTCAGGGTAAAAATATGATGAAAGAGGGAAAATAAAAATTTTATAGTGTAGTATTTACTGATAGAGTTGCAGTTCCACAACCTCATAAACTCCCAAAATAATGCCTTTGGTGCAGTTACCCTTTACGGTTTACCACGTGTGGCTATTAGATGGGCACTTACAGACGTTTAGTCTAACATATGCACATCAAGAATTGCAGAAAAATAAAGCTGTAGAATGTTCTCTCTAGCTGGAGGAAGTTAAGAAGCGCAAATATAGTGTAACATCATTTTCATTCTGTAACATTAAAAACCAATTGGTTACACTCACATTTCAGTAGTTAAAATAGGCATAACATCTCTCTCCATTCAAGTCCGTGCTGTTACAAGTATCTTTAGTGGTTTGCGATATAGGTTCCGACCAGCGTTGCCTTCACACTCCACTCGTTACTTCCTGGACGCTTAGATATGACGTCAGCCACCTATGCATTACGCGTTTCGTCATTTGGCGAAAGCCTCTAAAGAAATCGCCAAGCGACAAAACGCGTAAGGCATAGGTGGCTGACGTCATATCCGAGCATCATGTCGCACCATCACCAATGATGCCTGGTAAACAACTTAACAACTGTAGAAATTCATGGCAACTCTAAATATAACCAACATATCACAGTTTCATCTGTAACTTAGAGAGAAAAATATGTTCTTCATAAGATGTTCCCGCACTATCTCTCCGATGAAGGTATAATAAACCAAGGATGTCGTGGTGGGGCAAACATTCCGTGGACACACAATTTCACTACACTTTTTTCTTCCAACCGTTCTGGAATTTTTTGAGCTAAGTCTGGAGGATATTATGTAACTTATGAACTTAACCAGTGAGAGGACAGTTCTCCACTTGGAATCTTCTTGACTTGACTTTGCTGGTACTTTTCCCTCTTCCTCTAAAGTTTTGTGATTCTGTCCACTGACTTACAAAATGCTGGCATTGTTCTTTAAGCCTATTTAATGAAAAATGATTGAACGATTGTTAATCCGCAAATTTATCAAAGTGTAAACTTTCCAATACGTTACCCATTTCACCATAGTCTACTTTGCCTGGTTCTACCTGGTGAATTGTTTAGATGAAGCTACATTCTTATCGTTACTACAGTATGTCAGTGACAGTATTCAAGAAAAAGTAACTGTTATTAACCATTTGAAGCTCATGCCACCTTTGTTTTAAGGTGGGCTAGTTTTTAAGACAACAAATGATCTCTTTTGTCTTTATTTTGCTCCCTTTTTAATAATAAGTGGCCACACTTCCAGCAATCTCACCAACACCACTAATAAATACATCCATATGACCTATGAACTTTATGTAGTCAGCATATTTAAACTGGCATAAGCGTAAGTATGTTAACGAAATTTAGCTCAGAGGAAAGTAACACTAGAGAAAGTAGCGTTAGAGAAATATATGCCAGTGTTCATTTGACGATACAAACCTTCGCATTTTGATGAGTATGCATAGGCTTTCCAAAGCGAAAATTCAGACCTAAGTAAATATGCCTCCTTGAGTTTATTATGACCCAATAGTATACAGGGATGTGATGATGGGGTTCATTCTTATTGTTCCAGGGACACCCAAGACAGTAAAATGTCAGCCTAACTCATTCAGACCCTTTGCACTGTTTTCTGCCAACATGGGGACAGCTGAATAGTTTGGTAACCTCTGGTATAAAGGATGCTTAGTATAACCAAAACTGAATTCTTCTAGCTTTAAATCAAGGGTTTTTAATCCGAAATTCAATTGTTATGCTTAGTCAACGGTGTTCGGTCAATATTTCAACCTCTGTTGCTCCACGTCCTCCAATGTTTGTGTTTTTGCTTTTTTTCCTTTGTTAGTGACATGGCCATTACCACAACCAATTGGTCAGTGGGAATACAAGGCAGAACATAGTAACATAGTAAGTTAGGTTGAAAAAAGACACAAGTCCATCAAGTTCGAACTTTAAAAACTATGTTAACCTGCCTACGCTAATTTATCCAGAGGAAGGCAAAAACCCCATTTGAAGCCTCTCCAATTTGCCTCAGAGGCGAAAAAAATTCCATCCTGACTCCAAAAAGGCAATCGGACCAGTCCCTGGATTGACTTGTACTATGAGCTGTCCCAGAACCAGGCCCTAATCATTAATCTCCTGGAAATATAACGCTAACAAAGTGATGTCACACTGTTGATATAATGTATTTAAAAAGTATTTCATTTCTCTACAAAATGAGCGTTGTGCCCACCTTGGTTACGTTTCTTCCATCAGCATTCACACGTCATCCTTTTCATTATGTAGTTTACATTTTAAGACAAAGGGGGGGAATTTACTAAAGGGCGAAGTGGCTAACGCTGGCGAAAATTCCGCCAAGGAGATAGACTCTGGCGCAACTTCGCCCTCTAACGCCAGGCGAATTTTCGGTAGTGTTACTACGCAAATTCACTAAGTTTTTGATTTTACTGACCGTTACCTCTATGGCCAGACTTGTCTTCGCCACCTCAGACCAGGCGAAGTGCAATAGAGTAAATAGGAGTTCCCCAAAAAATAGTTGAAAAATTTTCTAAGTCCCAAAAAATGCTGGCGTTTTTTCCTATTTAAAGGGTGATAGACTGAAAAAGATCTTTTTTGTTTTGGGGTACCCTCATTCCCCCCTACATTTGCTAACATATACTGTGGGCACATGTGTAGTGCAATATTTATATAATTCTATTAAGGTTCCCTGGGCTTGTGTAGTGTAATGTATTTACAGCAGCATATACGCCCATTGTACTTTAACTGCACGCCGTATGCTAATTAGCCAACGCTAGCGTAACTTCGAACTGCTGAGCGTAATTTCGCTGGCGTAATTTCACCATCGTTCGTTACCCTGTGCGCAACTTTGGATCTTCGTGAATTAGCGTTGTCCAGGCGAATTTACGCCTGGCGAAGTGTTGCGATGTGCGTGAACTTTCACTGGTTAGTGAATTTGCCCCATGGTTTTGTTTAATATGTATCATTCCATATGGGGGCGCAAAAACCTTCTTCCTGTCAATTTGTATTAAGATCTGACCTTTAATAAATGCTACTAATGGATCGGTAATAACTTTGTAATTCCATAAATATCCCACAAAGTAATACATCAGTGCAAATATGTCATGCAAGTGGAGCGAGTTGTCACTAGATGTCATTTATTTCATTTGAGCTCCATATATTGGTAACATAATGATACTTATCACTAAAGGAACTGTCAATTAGTGGAAGTGAATGAATATAAATGAGCTGCAACTATATTAACTGTATATATATATATATATATATATATATATATATTTAAACATTGTATTAAGTTAAATCAGATATACAGAGCATTGAGGATTAAAGGAGCCTATATTCACATGCAACTGCACTGAACTGGCCATGACTTACCACTATACAATTCTTGCTGCCCAAAATGATACATGGGCTTAAAATGTCTTTTAGGTTGACATTTACATAAAATAGAATAATTAAACCCTCCCAAGGGCCAGAGTCCTACGTGGGTAGGAAGGACCTGTGCTTGACCGAGACCCACTAACCTGACCTGTGTCCGCCACCCAACACATCCCCCTACCCAGAACCACTATAAGACCTGGACCCTACAGAGCTTACTTATCTCGCGGCCAGGGACCCATGAAACTGGAATTGACAACACCCTAGACTGGAAGTGGCATCACTCTGGTGTAGATTCCCGGCACAGAGACAGAACATTTCTTGTTGAGCTTTGACCGGGTCAGGCATGCTAGAGGGACTAAGGTATTAAGGTGCCCACCCCTTGTTTCATGGTGGAAATCCAGGAAGGCATTGGGTCAAGTGGTAATTGCGCTGCTTGGGCATCTGAGCAGGTGGGGGATGCTTGCCAGAGTGGCGGAATATGCAGTAGTCCCAGATCTGTGGAGTTTGTGGTACCTCTCCGGGTAAGGGTCCTGGGAGGTAAGGATTTGATGAGGTAATTGTGCTCCTACTTGCCCATTCAGGTGCCGCAGTATGGCAGTGGCCCATTCAGTGGCAAGAATTCCAGTTTACTCAATGTTTATATTACTGTTATACTTTTTTAATATTGGTTAAAAAATCTGTGGCCATCTAAATTCCATCCTAGGCTCCAAGTCTCTTTATTATAATTATCAGGTTTTATATTGGGTCAGGTAAGGTGAGAAAGTGGCCTTGACGCTGCCCAGGTCAATAGTCTATCTTTATAGCCTTGTCCAGAGGGGACATTGCAGGTAACAGTCAAGCATGGCTGCCTTTTCTCAACTCATTGTCAGGAAATATTAGTGGAATTGTATCTTTTTGGACACATTATTTTGTAGCTATAGAAACCAATCATATTGTGGGTCCTGCTGGTACAGGTATTTGACCAATTATCCAGAATGCTCAGGACATGGAGCTTTCCAGATATGGGGTCTTTCGGTAAATTGTATCACCATTAGTGATGGACGAATCTGACCCGTTTCATTTATTGAAAATTGGACCTGTGACAAATGGCGCAGCAAATTCTTGATGTATACCTAATTTGTTCATCCATATGGCAGTCATTTTCATTGCTAAACTTGCTGAGAAATTTCACTCATCACTAATCACCATCGTTTAAGTTTACTAAAATGTGCGTTAAACATTAAGGGGGTTATTTATCAAAATCTGAATTTTTCTAATTTCTTAAATAAAAAAAGTCTGACCAAACTAGAATCCATGATTTGACCTTATTTATTATAAAAAAAAAAAAAAGCTTGATTTAATCAGTTCAGGTAAAAACTCGATAAAATCAAGTGAAAACCCAAATCGTTTTACTTTTTCTGAGTTTTACCCCGAATCAGTCAATTTTTTTGGACTCTTTCCCGAAAAGCACAAATAGGTCAGATTTTCAGGCTAATTCCAGCGCAGACAACAGCAACTTCAAAATAGGATAGGGACCTCTGCCATTGACTTATACATAACCTCGGCAGGTCTGAGATGGTGGATTTTTAGAGAATTAGTATAGAGTTAAGGATATGAACCAGAAAGCAGCACATTAAGGGGCAGATTTATCAAAGGTCGAATTGAAAATTCGAATTTAAAAAATTAGAATTCCGAGCTAATTTTTATGTACTTCGACTAGGGAATAGTTCAAATTCTATTCGAATTTGAAAAAAATTTGAAAATTCGAATTTTGAAATTTACCATGTACTGTCTCTTTAAAAATTCAACTTCGACCTTACGACATCTAAAACCTGATGAATTGCTGTTTTAGCCTATGGGGGATCTCCTAAAACCTATTCGAAGTCAATTGGTGGACTTTTTCAATCGAAAATGGACCTGTTCGATCGAAAACGGACCTATTCGGCCCAAAAAAAAACGTTTGATTTCATTTTGGATGGTCTTTTTGAATTTTGAAGTATTTGCAATTTGAAATTCAACCCTTGATAAATATGCCCCTAACTGTGGGGAGGACTGATAGAACGTAAACTGTGTGAATGTGGAGCATGCGGACTTGGTGATGGACTGAATGAAAGCTCCATTTTACTGCAGGTGGAGAAATGATAATTATATTGAATAAGAAGGAGAGGCTAGCAAAAGATTGTTGAAATGCTTGTGAGCAAGATAAAGATCTATTGGAGGTAGGGATGGAGAGCAAGACAAAATTAAATTGAAGAGGAAGCAGAATAAACAGTATAACAAAATAGAACTGGGTAATAAAAAATATTGGATTTGACGTGGCAAAATACACAATGTATGAAAATGGAGGCAAAAGTCAACCCGAGCAACCTGAATAATAAGTCAGGTAGAAAGGTTACAGCGGACCTGCTGATGTGGCATTAGAAATATCAACAAAGCCAATAAACTGGGGGCAGGTGAAGCAAAAAAAAAAAACATCCATGTTTTTAGCTCATTTGATGAAGAATAGTGATGAGCAAATGTGTTCCCCAGGCAGATTTGCAGCAAAATTCCCATTTTGCCATATGCTGAATTGTTTTTGCAAAAATCCACTGCGAAAAATTTGGCCACAACAAAAAAGTCGCCAAGACAAAAAAGTCACCAAGACAAAAAAAAACGCCACCAGAAAAACATGTATTGACCAATGCATTAACATTATAAAAATATATATATATCAAACATTTTCAGGTCATAATGCTGAACCGATCTCGCTGCCCCCTTCCTTTCTCTCAGCAATTAGACTTTTGGATGTTTTTGGGAAAGCTATCCAATTTAGTCATTTCTGATTCTACTGATTGTGCTTCAGGTTGATTCCATTTTATAAACAATAACCGTGACAATATGAGCAATAACTCTGACAATAAGCCCTTCAGTTGCTGATACTGATCCAACATTTCCTTTATGTAAGCTTACTGGCTTCTATTAGACATGCCGAATTCTATCACTTTTTTATTGCCGTCCTTACACCCAAAGGAAAAAAGCCCCTGTTGAACATATCAGACAGTGGTTTCCTCAGCTGATCATAATGGGCTTAGCTTGTCATACGCTTTCTCAAGTAAAGTGTGAAAAATTCATTGTGAACGACACCCTTGTACTTATTAAACACTCAAGGCTTTCATTCCAACATACATTCAAAGCTATTTTTTTGTGAAATGCATTCACGCAACAGCGTGAATGAATTTCACAAAAAAATAGCTTTGAATGTATGTTGGAATGAAATGAATCATGATATATTTTATATCAATGATTATTATGCTCCAGCTAATTAATCTAGACATTAAACACCAGCGATCCCCAACCAGTGGCTTGTGAGCAACATGTTTCTCGCCAACTCTTTGGATGTTGCTCCTATTGGCCTCAAAGCAGGTGCTTATTTTTTAATTTCTGGCTGGGAAGCAAGTTTGGTTGCATAAAAACCGGATGTACTGCCAAAAAGAACCTTCCAAATAGCCAATTACAGCACTTTTGGCACCACCAGGAACATTTTTCATGCTTGTGTTGCTCCCCAACTCTTTTTACATCCGAATGTGGCTTATGGGTAAAAAAAAAAAAGGTTGAGGGCTCCAGATCTATGGAATTCCCATTCCAGTATCTATATGCTTTGCTATAGACACTAACATGGAACAATCATTGGGACCTCCTCCCATGTTCTCTACCCACACAGAGGGTGCTGATGATCTGTTTGCCAAAGAGTTCTGACGAAGAGTGACCTCAAAGCAGATGCTTATTTTTGAATTCCAGGCTAGTTTTGGTTGCATAAAAACCAGGTGTTCTACCAAACAGAGCCTCCTGTAGGCTGCCAGTCCACATGGGGGCTACCAAATAAATTTGGCACCTCCAGGAATTTTTTTCACACTTGTGTTGCTACCCAACTCTTTTTACATTTGAAGCTTGAAGCTTACACTTAAGCTTAAAGAGGACCTGTCATCCAGAAATACAAATCTGTATAATAAAAGTTATTTTCAAATTAAACATAAAACCCACATTAACACATCCATACCTGTTATAAACTTGTTTAAATGTCTCAGCCGTCAATCACATACTGCCTGCCCCATCTCATTCCTTAGGCATTTCTTAGCTGTCACTGCCCTCCCCACATTCCCCCCTCTACTCCTCATCTAATTGTGTAACCAGTGCATGGACATGGGTACAGGTGCCCCATTCTAGCACATAAACAAGATTTTGTCAGGATGCAAAGCTTGCCTCACAAAATGGCTTCTACCTGCTTTCTGTGATTGTGAATTCCAAGACTTCCAAAAAACAAGATTTAAATCATTTTTATAGCGTAAGTGAAGTTTATTTTGCTTGACTACCATCATAAAACAGGATTTAGAATTATTTCTTAAGGTGACAGGTCTCCTTTAATTATCCTATGGTTCCTACTGTACATCGGAGGGTTACTGAAGCTGGATGGGACAGGGAGAAAAACTAAGAGAAGACCAGGTATATAGACCATTTTATGCAGCACATACAACACAAATCATTGACTTAAGGTGGCCATACTTGAGAAGATTTAAGCTGCCGATTCTGTACCTTCAGACGTGGGTTGGCTGCTTATCTCCCCATGTATGGGGGGGGGCTCCAACAAGCCTGGGTGAAGGATATCAGGCCAAAAATCAGGCAAATATTGGTCAGGTAGGTTTAAAAATCCCATTGGGATGAGGACCACATCATCTTATTGATTTTGATCTTGCACCTACACCCTACATTCCAGTTGTTGTGATACAATCGTATGGCCCAACGGTGGCTATATTGGGGAAAGAGCTGCAGCCCCACAACCACATCAAATGAGTGGACCTTTCAGTGTACGGCCAACTTTAGACCCTCCTTAAAGGAGAAGAAAAGATACCCAGGCAATTTATTGCCAAAAGATTAATCTCAATAGTGCAAGCTAGAATGCTACATTTATTTTTTAGAATGCTTTACCATAGCTGAGCAAACAGCTCTAGAAACTCTCTCTGTTTGTTTAGGATAGCACCTGCGATATTAGCTTGGCGTGACGTCACTTCTTGCCCGAGTCTCTCCCTGCTCTCTCATAGCTCTGGGTTTAAATTATAGCAGTGAGGGGAAAGGGAACAACTGAGCATGCTCAAGCCCAAGCCCTGGAGGTTTAAGCTGAAAGAAGGAAGTCTGATACAGAAGTCCATCTGTACACAATAGATAGAAGGACAGAAATGCAGTGTTTCTTCAGACAGAGGACTTTAAGGGTTTACTGGTGTAATTATATAGTCCTTTCTGATAAAGCTTGCTTACTTTTAAACTTTCCTTCTCCTTTAACAAAAACCTTCATTGTGTGAGCATAGTCTTAGTCAATGAAACAGGAGATTTGTCTCCCCACATTAATAATTTGCCACCGAGGCCGGAAACTCTCTCAAAAAATGCTGCGCCCTTCGCTAACATTGTAATTGCCGCAAATAAATTACATTACTCACTGCAAAAATTGCATTTTGCATTAAGCCCAAATTATTATATATTTAAATGGGAATGTGGATTTTGCATTGACATGCAATAATATATTTAAATATTTTCAGATAAACATATAGCCGGGAGGCAATGGCAAAGGAATTGCCAATCATTTTTTTCTCTCATGATTAATGATATTCACTTGCATCACAGGTTTCACTTATCACTTCTATACTTATCATGTGGGATTTGCAAGTGACAAATCTGGCAGCAGTTGTAATCAGTGGTGAGACCTTGTAAAGTTTCAAGTTTGTGATATGGATTTATGCAGGCAATATTCGGACATAGCTCTTGGTTTGTAGTTTGAAGTTTACTAGCTCCCTCATCTCAGCAGCTCTGTATTTATATCCTGTTCTGCTGTAGGCACTGGACCTCAGTGAGCCCCCTTCCACATCAGACGCCATGCATATGACGTCACCCCCAAGACATCTGCGAGAAGTTTGTTCCTTCCCCCTCACCCCACAGCTTAGTCGTCGGATTTGCTAACTATTCTCCGGCGGCTGTGGGGATTTAAAATTTTTATTTAAAAAAATGTTTAATCTGTAAGCACTCAATGGCTGCCCTTTTGAAGCTGCCACCATAGGCATACACCCTTGGGTGCCTATATATATATAAATACAGCCTTGTATTGAGATTGCTCTTCTGTTCAAGGTGGAGTCCTGTGCAGGTCTGGTTGGGCAGACCCAAGCCCAACCCAGACTTACAACTTGACCTGGACCGGCTGACCCATTATAACGTTCCCTGTCCCTGCTATCCAAACCTACCTGAAACCCTTGGACCACCCACATGTTCTGGGTCATTCTGCTTGGACCACCCACATGTTCTGGGTCATTCTGCTCAAAATCCAACCACTTTTCAGGTATTCTGCAATTACCTTTCCCAATGCAGGAGTCTAATTCAGTGTTCAGTTGGGGCATGAATAACTATTGGAGAATAAACACAATCAAACAATGTCTTTTTCAGACTCATCTGCCGCTCTGTTCACCCCAGTTTTACCTACACAGCCAAAAAGAAATGAGGCGGGTCAATGCCTACATCCATCTATTGATCAGAATACATTTGTTTGTCTCCATTCATGTATTGAGGGGGGCATACTCATTCAAATAAAGGGTAACACATTGTAAATGATGCTTTGCCAGATCCAAATCCTGTAAAAAATATGACCATCACTAGTGTAAAAATATTTTAAAAATAAAATATTTGTCTTAAAATAGATTAATGAAGCACTTCCTGTACCTTTAACGCTTCAGGAGCCCTGTCTAATTGCCATTAGCACATGTATAACGTGTATCATTTAATTAAAATATGTTATTCTGATCATACAGATGTGTCTCATCTCTTTGCTTCTGTTTGGAGGCATTTAAAAAAACACTGAAATATTAATAAAAGCCTATAACACTGAACACTGCTTTGCAGTTCCTCATATTTACTCAATGACCATATTCTATCCATCATGCCATGTTCTATTATGGAAGTAATTACAAGTGAGGGAGATATATTATGCTGTTTATGTTTTCGTGAACAAAGAACACAGCTGTAAGGGGAAAAAATGGTAAAGGAATGAAACATCTTGTTTGTAATACAAATCAGCAACACTGAAACAATGCATTACAGTTGAAGGTGAAGAGACTGGTATACAGGTTGAAGAAGAAATGAGCCAAAAAATGCAAGAAGAATATTTTTAAAATAGGTAAAAATTAGGAATTTCCATCTTGTAACTCGATGTTGTTTCTCTGACAAGTGATTTGTACCTAGAGCCTTTCCGCACAGTAAACATAAGTGGTTGTATTATGGTTCAGTAGTGTCATTCTATTTTTTGACTGTTATTACAGATGTTGTCATTGTGAGACAGAGAATCTACTTTAGAAGGTTCTGGTAGGAGGTAGTTCCTCAGTGCCAATCAGGTTGGATGGCAAGTTTATATACAACAGTGTGTATTTGCCTCATTTTCTTTGGCTGATGAAAAAAAGAACTCATTATGCCAAGGGCCTGAAGATCATTACCTCAGGGGACTGCCCATGGTGAGAGTCTTACTAGCCAACATCAAACTCCCCTTTGAGACCCAATATTTGGCCACTTTTACCTAGTAACAAAGTTAAAGGTGTGAAAATACCACTCTATCAACCATTCAGTCACAGTTTGAGGAATATCTATAGTGGCAGATAAGTGTACATCCCCAAATGTCACTTTAATTGATCTTCAAGTTGGGCATTCAAGAATATCTAAGGATGAAATTGGCATTCTATCTAAATCTCTGTAGACATTCAAGAATATCTAGAATGACAAATAACTGTTCACCCCCAAATATCACTTTATTTGATCTTCAAGCTGGGCATCCAAGAATATCTAAGGATGAAATTGTCATTCTTTCTAAAACTCTCTAGACATTCAAGAATATCTAGAACGACAAATAAGTGTTCACCCCAAATCTATTTTTAATTGATCTTCAAGCTCACGCTATAGACAGTGTTGGGAGCAAATACCAGAATGATTCAAGCCTTGTTATGTGCTCGACTGGGAGAGTCTGGAGCCTATAAAGAGATCATCGCTGTGGATGCCTGTCAGCTCTGTGTGAGACTACCCATCTGTGTGACTCCTTTGGGGTGAGTGTTACCTGAGGGAAGGGGTAGGAAAGGATAAGGATCCAGCGATCTCCTGTTTGGAGAAACAGGCTGTTTGTGTGCCTGCCACTTGGGAGTAAATGCTTTCCTCTTTAAAATTGCACTTCTTTGTATAAAGTTTATATTTTAATATAATAAAGTGCGTGATTGATTTTTTCCTAATGTGACTATCCTCAGGTGTATTCTGGGACGCCATTAGGTGGAGGCACTCCAAGAGAGGAGTTTCCCAGTACCTTTCACTTAGCAAAGGGGACTCAGGGCCTGCATCGGTAAGAATTATGTGATGTAGCACCTTGGCGCCAGGGGGGGTGGCCAAAAATGGCTTACATTGACATTCTCTCCAAATCTCTCCTGTTTGACTTTTAGGGGCAGATTTACATATGGTCGAATATCAAGGGTTAATTAACCCTCGATATTTGACTGCCGAATGTAAATCCTTCGAATATAGAAGTCGAAGGATTTACTGCAAATAGTTTGATCGAACCAAAAATTGTTCGATCGGACAATTAAATCCTTCAAATCGTTCAATTTGAAGGATTTTAATCCATCGATCGAACAATTTTTCTTCGACCAAAAAATTGTTAAAAAGCCTATGGGGACCTTCCCCTAACATTGCACCTCGGTAGGTTTTAGGTGGTGAAGTAGGGGGTCGAAGTTTCTTTTAAAGAGACAGTACTTCAACTATCGAATGGTTGAATATTCAAACGATTTTTAGTTCATATCGTTCGATTCAAAGTCGTTGTCGAAGGTCGAAGTAGCCAATTCGATGGTCGAAGTAGCCAAAAAAACATTTGAAATTCAAAGTTTTTTTTATTCTTTTCCTTCACTCGAGCAAATGACTACGGCTAAAACCACAGTTTGAAAAATAATGCTTTAAAATATTCATAGACGGAGACTCAAGGCACTTGGTATGATGTCTTGTAACAGGATATCCACTTACAACCTACAAGTGGACTATTTGTAGATGTTTGAATTATCTATAATTAGATGGTGCTGACTCTCTGTGCAGTGCTTTGAGAGATTGTCCATCTTTCACTTCAGTCTTTCACATCAGTCCCTGGCTTAGTGGAGCTTACAGTCTAAGGGCCATGCCATGAACATGCATAAAAGGGTCAGTTGCAACTTGCATAGGAGTTAACTGATGTTCCTGTAGATTTTGTTGGGGAGTAAAAGGACACTCTAAATTGAACCCAGGACCAAAAAGTTTTAAGAACCAAATGCTAATCACGTGCAATGCTCAGTGTATGCTGAACAACAAGCAGCTTTCTGCTGATCAACCTCCAAGGCAAAATAACATTAATTGCTTAAGAACTTCTCTTTCCTATGGGAGCAGCAGAAGTTTACTGAAAATAACTAAGCAAATTATTTCTCTCCTTCTGAAAAACAGTGTCATTAATATCATCCGCCTGGAATACAAACATAACCTTGAAACTCTTAAAGGGGAGCAAATTTCTAACTGTTCTTATCCTTTCTCCAAAAAAAACGGCTGTATAGGATACAAACCTGTTATTTGTAAAGATAGTATAGAAAAATTGTGAGGATAATGCTGCCACTGGAAAGTGACTTTTCGCTAGCGTTACTTTGGCAATGCGAGCGTTTCAAATCGAAGATGCGTTAACATTCATTTCTGCCCAGCGAAAATTCACTAGGGATCCTGTGCTCAGATCAATTTGCATAGGGCATTATGGAAGTCTTTATGTTAAATATTGCTAGAGTCCAGCAATATCCACCAAACTGTCATTCTAATAGTCTTTCAGAACTAAAGATGATCATACAGAGGGTAGTGATAGGATTGTCTGGCTGATCATGTCTGGTTATTGAGATATTGAACCAGATTCAATTAGATGAGAAAAGATTATCTTCTACAGTAATTCAAATCCAGATTATCCCATAGAGCTAGATGCAATTCAATGAAGAAAAAAAATGTTTATCACTGTTTATCATATAAAAACTCTATGGAAGTCTATTGGAAAAATACTGGAACTGAATTAGAAGGTTTTTACGTGACCATAAATTAATGTTTTTAATGGAACTGAATCTGGCCTGTTGTCTGATTTGGCATACCCCATGAATAACCAGTTATCATTGATCGAACAAGTGGTTCTGAACCAAAATGGGAGGGAACTACAGCCAAAGTGGGAAGGAGCTACAAGCCTACCACTTACAGATGGTGCCTCACAAATATCGGGAATGCATCAGCTGTCAGGGCCTAGTGGTTCTAATAGGTTGGAGTCAGGAAGCTGTATGCAGAAAAGTCCAATAGTATCCAAAGGGGTTAAAGGGATTCTGTCATGGGGAAACATATTTTTTTAATATGCATTAGTTAATAGTGCTGATCCAGCAGAATTCTTCACTGAAATCCGTTTTTCAAAAGAGCAGATTTTTTGATATTTGATTTTGAAATCTGACATGGGGCTAGACATATTGTCAGTTTCCCAGCTGTCCCCAGTCATGTGGCTTGTGCTCTGATAAACTTCAATCACTCTTTACTGCTGTACTGCAAGTTGGAGTGATATCATCCCTCCTTTCCCTCCCAGCAGCTCATCAGCTGAACAATAAAGACACTGCACAATGGTCATGATGTCAATGGGATAATCATCGTGAAATGGGCCAAAATTGGCTTTATGATACTGTTTTGTGTAGAACCAGTTTAGCATGAAACTGAGCCAGAATTTATTTTATTTTATTTCTACTGGAAATCATAGAGAAAGGAGAATTTGTAAAATGGATCAGAAGTTAAATTATCAAATCCACAAAGCACTATGTTATTCATTAATGTCTGAATCCAAATTTTTAGTAAAAAAAAAAAACTGGAATTTTTCGTGCTTTAACATACCCCGAGGATGTAAAAAGTCAGAATACAAAATTTCGGCATACCAGACCTGCCAAGGTTGTGTATAGGTCAAATCCTGATCTATGGTGGGTCTTGTGCAAAAATCAAAAGATTTTGTGGTTTTTGGTCAAAAATCCGAAAAATCTGTTCATTGCGCAGAAAATCCGAAAACTTTGTTCAATTCGAATTTACGTATGATTTTGAAGATTTTTTAGAGTTTTTTTACCAGAATTTTTCGGAAAAATCTATTGATAAATAAGGGAAAATAACCCCTGCGGATTTGGTCCGAGTATATTTCAGAAAATAATGAGGTAAATTCAGATTTTGATAAATAAATGTGTCTGTTAGGAGCTGCCACATAGATCCCCTTTAGTTTTTTCTTGGCAGTCAGCACAATAACAAGGCTGCCAACATTTTATCACAGCGACAGGACTGACCAGGGCATTGGCCACTTCCCCGTGCAGTCCATTACCCGCATGAACAGGAATAAGCTGGAGCTGCATATTGTTCATTGTAGAACAAGAACATAATGTGCACAAAGAGTCACTGACAGAGATAACTGAACGCAGTAATGAATTTGGAGCAGCTTTCGAGAGGAACCTCAGGAACTGAAGAGTGATACAAAAGATTGAGCAAGATTCCCTAAAGGGCTGAATGTGTTGCGTGTGTAATACATCTGTTCTAAAGATATACAATTTATAGCTGGAGGGATCAGGATTGTGTGAGTTGTTATCTCAAGGCAGACAGAATGGCTTTTTTGCAGTGGATTGGATTACGTTAGAGGGGGGTTCAGATAGCGCAGACTTGAGGTAACACACAGGTACAGATAAATATGTTGCAGCTGACTAAGGGCCTTTATTTGAATGACTCCAGGGGCACTGCGCCAATGAGGCGAGTTGAGAAACTCAGGCAGCAGCGCCCCACTAGTTACCAGGGGCATTAAATGCCGTTCCTGTAACTTTAAGAGCTGAATTTCCGTTTTTAAAACTGTAAATTCTCCTCTTCTAGCGCAGAGAGCACAATTGCGCTTTCTGTGCTAGCCTCCTGCACCCACGTGGACCCTCTGCTGACGTTGTGGACTCCCCTCGACCCACTACAGAGCAAAAAGGTGAGTGCTTGGGGCAGGTCCGGACTGGGAGTCAAAATATGCCCTGGCATTTCAAGTACACAGAGGCCCAAATAGTCCTCTACCAGCCCACTGAATAGTGATTGTGTATGGGACCTTACAGCAGCCCCTCTGGCATTCGCCAGAACCCACAGATTGCTGGTCCGGGCCTGGCTCGGGGTAGGGAATGGCGGCAGCAGCAGCAAGCTGCCTCAGGCGGCGGAGGGGCCAGGATCGTCCCTGAATGACTCCAATTGTTGTTAGTTGGTATAGGTTGAGCCTAGTTTGATTCAACATCATTCCTGCTGAATGGAATGTCCCTATTGTTTAGCTTTTTATTTTATGTAACCTGTTAAGGGAGTTCTGTCACAGGAAAACATGTTTTTTTCAAAACACATCAGTAGATAGTGCTACTTCAGCAGAATTCTGCACTGAAATTTGTTGTTTTTTTTAAAGAGCAAACAAATTTTTTAATATTTCATTTTGAAATCTGACATGGGGCTAGACATATTGTCAGTTTCCCAGGAGCCCCCAGTCATGTGACTTGCGCTCTGATAAACTTCAGTCACTCTTTACTGCTGTACTGCAAGTTGGAGTGATATCACCCGCCTCCCTTCCCCTTCCTCCCCAGCAGCCCATTAGCAGAACAATGAGAAGGTAACCAGATAACAGCTCCCTGACACAAGATAACAGCTCCATGGTACATATGAGAATAGCACTCAATAGTAAAAATCCAAGTCCCACTGCGACTCCTCTTGTTACATCAAGTTGGAGAAATAATAGCCTCCGTGAAAGCAGTTACATCATGAAGTGCTGGCTCTTCCTAAAAGCACAGTATCAGGCAAAATGACCCAATATTACATTATTACACCAATTTACACACCAATATTACAAGTAAAAAAATATATACTTGTTGGTTCAGGAATAAAATTTCATATGCTAGAGTGAATTATTTGTGGTGTAAAAAATGTAATTTAGAAATAAAAACTACACCAAAAAATCATGACAGTATCCCTTTAAACCTTATTCGCTCTCCCAGTGCAAGCACAGATATTGATTCTGCGTATAACCCATGTTTGGTTATCGATGTGAATATTGCGCCCACTCATTACAATGCAACTGACTCCGCTTAAAAGCAACACAAGTCTGTATAACTACTACAAAGTGTTCTAGTTCATCTGTCCCAGATACAAAGCCATCACATAACTCATTATTTATTTTCATTAAAGAAGAGCATGAATAATTGTGTCATTCGGCAGTGGAGAATGGGGGTGTTAGACAATAGAAGTACATTTTTGAATAGATAATAAGAACTGATTATTCAAAGGGAAAAAAAAGAGATTCAATCCTAAACTTTGTTCTTCCCCCATGAATGCAGAAGAATGAAATTACCCAGTATGACCCTATTCTATATAGGTTGCTTCAACAAGCGCTAGAATTTTGGAGACTTGGGCAGCAAGGGTTGCCATGGCAGGTAAGTTAGATCGAGTATGATGATTTCATGTTGGGCCATTATCCTTACGGTGATACCTGGGGGACATACATGAGCTAGTTATTACTTTGAAGGATCTCTACTGCAATATTAGCATAGCTTCTGTTCATTGCAATTTTTCCTAAATACATTTTAGTATAGGGAAATGAGAGGGATATTGGTAAAGTCAACCTGTATAGGTATGGGATCCATTATCCAGAAACTCATTATAAAGAAAGTTCTGAATTACGGAAAGGACGGTCTCCCATGGACTCCATTCATTTTATCCAAATAATCCAAGTTTTAAAAAAAAAAAATTCCTTTTTCTCTGTAATAATAATTCCGAATACACAAAAAGTCTACACCATTCTGGACCACTATTCGTGTGCTTCATCCAATGTAGTATACAGGATTACATGTACTAGGTGCTCTACAGGAGGCATATACATTGGTGAAACAGGACAAAAACTGGGGCACAAGGATGAACCATCAAAGACATAAAATCAACACCAAATCATGTGATACACCAGTGGGGCAACTTTCTGTAGGTAAAATCAGTCTTCGGGACATGCAGGTCTTAATTCTTAAAGGGAACTTTAAAGGTTAAAATTATCCAAATCCTATTTTATCATGTTAGTCAAGGAAAATGAACTTTAATTACACTGTATAAATTATTTGAATATTGTTTCCATCAGTCTGGGTACACATAATTATAGCAACTAGGAAGAAGCCATTTTGTGGACACTGTTATTAAGGCAAGTCTTGTATCATCTCAGAATCTTGTTTGTGCACCAGGGGACAGGGACCCAATGTCCATCCCCATGTACTGGTTACACAATTAAATCATTAAGAGAGCTGGGGGAATGCAGGGAGAGCAGTGACATCTAGGAAGTGCTGAATGGAAAGTGAAAGTAATTGCTTGCCCCACCTCTATGCCTAGGCATAGAGGCGGGGTAGGCAATATTTGATTGACAGCTGATATTTTTAAACGAGTTTTCAACAGCTATGAATGCTTTAATAAAAAAAAAGAAATTGGATTTCATATTTAATTTAAGAAGGACTTTTATTATACAGATTTTTATGTCTGGGTGACGGGTCCACTTTAAAACTGAACGGGAAAGGAAGATTTATGAATTCAAATGTATGAAGTTATTTAACACATTAAGACAGGGCCTTAATTTAGGGTCAGGTTTCATGTCACACTATGTGACCTGACTGAATCCAGACTCCTGGACTATTTACAACCCACCCTAATTCATTGTATTATCTCTACATTTGATCTCTATCTATCTGTAACATCCTAATTTATTGCCCATGAATACCTTTCACTGATCTAACAGAATATATGCTGTGCCTTTCTAGCTTTCATTTGTATTTTACCTGACGAAGGGGCCTTGGTGCTCCGAAAGCTCCGAAAATTAATTTTTATTGTTAGCCAATATAGGTATCACTTCTACAATACTTTTTGTATTTGTTTGTTTTTTTATTTGTTTCTTTCTTATTTCATTCTTCCCTTATGCCCAGCAGGGTATTTAAAATGAATGTTAAGTTATCAGTGAATTTTTTTTTCAGGTGTGGATTTGCAACAAAATTTACATTTCATCATCTGCAAATTTTTTTTTTACTAAACTGCAGCAAGAATTTCGCCAAGACAAAAAAAAAGAAAAAACTCCCCGATGACTAATGCATTTGGACAAAAAGTCACCAAGACAAACAGTCACTGCAAGAAAAAGCTCCCATTGACTTTAACGCACTTGGAGTGAGAAAAAAAGTTGCACGTATAAAAGAATGATATGACCTAAATGAATGAGTTTTGCTAATTTTTCAGCAGTTTCACAAATTATTGGGCGAAGGGAAATGAGACAGATTCGCTAATCACTAACAATGATTCTTTCAGGTGAGATCCAACTTTTTGGCCAGAGGTCTAAATTAGCTTATAACAAGGTTATTTGTATATATCAAATCTCAGGGCTGCAGGAAATTACACAGCAACCGGGAATGGCCTGCAGGATGCTGAGCAAAGTCTACCAGAAAGACAATTACTCCCTTTTCCATTCGCCAAAAAAAATGTTAAACGACAAAAAAAATTTGTAACACTGCAAAATTGCGAAATTAATTGAAGTCAATGTGTGGATGAATAATTTTGATGCACGCCAATTTTGACGCACACCAATTCTCTTTTTCATGGCAGATTTTTCACCGTGAATTTTTGCCAGAGTTTTGCTAATTTATTTGAGGGCAGCAAAACTCTGAAATTTTACCGCGATTTCATGCCTGGCAAATGTATTCGTCCATCACTATTTGACTCCCCTGCAGAGCAATTGTAAAGTATCCTAAGAGCCTGGGACATGAGTATTATCCTTATCCATAGCAAAGGAGCACTCGAAGATCACACAGACTGTTTGTGGGACTGAGTTGATGGACTTTCCTTCTTTTAGTTAGAAAGATAGTTTGCGCCTGCCAAGTTAGTCAGTAAGGCCTCTATTGTCCCCTGTTGTTTGTATTAGCTGCCTGTTACATTTATTTTAAATAAACAGTTATTTCGTTTACCAAATACTGTGTGTGAATTATTACTGTTTTCCTAGTGGGGTCATCTGTAGGTGCATTGCTGGATCCCACTAGGTGCATTAGTAAGTACCAGGTACCAGTCTCTCCCAAAATCACTGCGGAGAGACTCAGGTTAGTCCCGTGCCATCACACGTGGAGTGTAACACTGACAGAAGGGGTGTTGAAAGGGTTAAATGTATCTACAAGTTAACTGCTTTTAAAGTTCAACTAGCTCATGAGGCATCAGCAAATGCAGCTCATTCACCCTTATAACAATTTGCCTCCAATGTTCCAGTATTCAAGGGTTAGTGGCGTGCAAGCATTTGGTATACTGCTTTGAAGGTACATGCATTATGTTGTGTCCAGATCCCACATATGGGTGTTGTGCGGTACCACGGGAACCTCTGATCCCTCTCGACCACTGATTTGACTTGAATTGCGCTATTTGACCCCAAGCTAAAACTCTCAATCCCCAATACCTTTAGTGCACTCCCACTGTTTCAGCAGTCACCATATATTTATATTTCACTGTATCTATAGGTTTGTATATCTATAAATGACCCCCTGCCATATATTTATATGTCCTTGCCTTGATGAAAATAATTGATGCTATACCAGTTTAAAGCACGTTACACACAATTTTGCATGCACCAAAGCCTAGGGATTAAGGGGCCAGAATGACCTCCAGATTCCATGTGCATCTAGAGATAAGGAAAAGTGTTTAAAAATGTCAATGGAACAAATTGCACCAGGACCTAAGCCCAGTGGTGTAACTACAATACATACATCCAAAGGGTGTCCAGACCATGAGTTCTGTTGTAGTGCTGTATTGTAGTCTCCCTCAGCATTGCAATAAAGTTTGCTGCCTGCCAAACTGAGCAAGTAGCAGAAAAAGTCAATGGACCAACCATTGTAGGCCAGACGGGTGGCGGGGGTATGCATAAGCCAGGCACACTCAATATTGTTTCATGGGGGGGCCCAGTCAACCATAGTTACACCACCAGCCCTGTATGAAGCAAAGGGAGGTTACAATTGGAGAGTAAATGCTGGATCTTGGAATCTTGGATATCTCTGCAACATCTGCCAACTAGTGATGACCGAATCTGTCCTATTTCCCTTAGCCAAAAATGAGTGAAACTGCAAAAAAAATCATGAAACAACCAAAAATTGAAGTCAATAGGAGTCGGATTTTTTTTACAAGCAATAATTTTTTCTCACTCCAATTGCATTGAAGTCAATGGGGTTTTCTTTGTTGTGGAGACTTCATGGCGACTTTTTTGTCCAAATGCATTAAAGTCAATGGGCGTTTTTTCTTATTGTGACTTTTTTGTCTCGGTGACAATTCTGCTTAGCAACTTTTTTCTCTGACTATTTTCACACAGTTTTACAAAAAAATTTAGCTAATGGTGTAAGTGTGGAATTTTACTGCAAATCCATGCCTGGTGAAAAAAAATTACTACTGCCAACAGGTTATGGGCCTGGACACAATCCAGCTCAGCGAATAGACTGACACATGGAATCTTCTACATGTATCGTGACCTACAAAGTGCAAGTAAGAACACAGCTTTGTACAGTCAAGGAAGTGAGTCTGCTGCTTCATGCTTTATATATATACATGTACATTGTGTAAAATCTGATTGTGAGATCCAAGAGAGACAGGTCAAACCATCCTGATATAACATTGTCACAATTAGCTCTCCCACTATCTTATCTGTCAGTATAGTGGCCCATAGGCTCTTCATCCCCTCTACTGCACCGCTCCGCAGCTGAAACCTACCATTTGTTATTCAAACGTTTGCACAAAGTAGAATGCTCTACCTTAAAGCAGGTCACACACAATTTTGCATTCACCAAATCCAAGGGATTAAATTGTCCAAATGTGATGTTTTTCCTTTAAGAAAGAGATCAGACAGCCTCGAAACACGCAAGCCCCTCTAGGATTCCAGCCTGAATGAACATTTACTTCTATTATCTCATTGATTTCTTCTTAACTAGTTTTGCAGAAGACCAATTTATTGGTTTAACTCTTCTGTTAATCCTTATCCAAGTTACTCATCAGGTTGACTGATAGAAAATCATTTAATAAACATAATCAATGGGGCATCTAAATAATGAATTACCTTTGTGTCCCATCTTCATATTAACAGCCCTTTTATTACAGGTATCTATACTATTTTAATAAATAAGTTAAATAAATTGATTTGGATTTGAATTCCTGACAGGACCAAAAGTAGGACAAGAGTCTCTTTTTTTTTCTTTTTGCCATCAAAGGGCTAATTACTAATGATCGGAGCAGTAGGCTCCTGTCTACAAAGAGATAAATGCTGAAACTTCATAAGAAAGATGGTGTAAAGTCTCACCCTGGTGGAATAGCGAGGAGGAGGGGACACCAGCTGCGCATCCGGCCCACTGCGGTCATCCTTCCCCTCCTGGGGCCGGTTCTCCTATGACGTAACATGTAAACATTAAATTAACCCAATAGGCTGGTTTTGCTTCCAATAAGGATTAATTATATCTTAGTTGGGATCAAGTACAAGCTACTGTTTTATTATTATAGAGAACTAGGAAATTGTTTCGAAAAATGTTAATTATTTGTTTATAATGGAGTTGAGACAGCCTTCCTGTGATTCTGAGCTTTCTGTAGAACGAGTTTCCAGATTATGGATCCTATACCTGTATATTAACATACCAAAAAAATGATCCCTAGGTCCATGTCCAACTAAAGATGATCATAATGATGTCATAATGATGTCAAAGTGTTTACAAATGTCTTCAAGGTTCAGCATGAGACAAGCTTATACCCTTTACAGGGTCTGTAAGTACCCACCTTGCACAGGTGCTGGATCTGCATCTGGATATTATAGTACAACAATGATATTCCCTGCCTAATCATTTCCATCTATATTGATTCCTCTTTTGTTTTTTTCTTTGTTTTTATTTTTCAATTTCCTGGGTGTATTTATACTTTCATATCACTCTTATGGTTTTTGATTAATAACGACACAACAACGATAGTTCTGACTGTTTAGAACTTCTGGGAAATGTTGCCCTTTGCTCTCCTTTCCATGTTGAACCGTCTTTTTGAAGCATCCTGGTTTCTTGCATCTGAAGCATACTCTGTTCTCTTTCTTATGTATAGCAATGGGTGAATTTATGGCGAATTTGGCTGTTTTGCGGCCCGCGAATAAATTCGCAAATTTGTCCTGAAAATTCATGAAACATTCGACGCCATTGACTTTATTGGGCGCCCATTTTGACACTGGGTAATTGTCGCCGGCGGCAAAATCGCAGTTTCACAAATTTTTCGCCAATTTTGCTGGAAATTCGCAAAATTTGCGGTGAAGCGAAACGGGACAAATTAGCCAATCACTACTTATGTAGCTTTGCATCTGTAGCCTTAGGGTAAGGGCACACGGCCAGATTCGGGGAGATAAGTTGCCCCTGCAACAAATCGACTCTTCTTCGGGGCAACAATCTCCCGAAACTGCCTTCCCCTACCTTTCCACCGGTGACAATGAAAAATCGCAAGCGGGATGGCACTCGTGGCGCTTCATTTTCCGCGACTGGGATGGCACTCTCGGCGCTTCATTTTCCGCGACTTTGTTTGATCTAAGTAAAAAAGAAACTATTTTCCAAGCGGATGGAAGTAGCACCACTGCTGAAGGAATTGGGCTTGGCATTCTTACATTTTACAATGCTGACACAGTATGACTTTACCAATTAAGGATGTGCTGAATGTTCCAGAACTAGAAGGTGAACTCTTATATGTAGGATGGTTGGGGTGCAAAGGACTCATTAAACAATTCCACAGTCACAATGTACTATCAAGAATGGAGACAAGGTGGTAGCAACAGCTAGAATGCATAAGCATCTATATTGTCTGGACGCAGTAAAGGAACAGAGAAGACTCTGCACCCATGGGCACAACAACTGCATTCACATTTGGCACAGGTGCCTAACTCACAGACATCCTGATGGGATTTGGGATACAGGAACTGACAAAAGATCTTGCGTTATCAACCTGTCCAACTACTGTGAGGTGCACATGTTGTATCAAAGCCAAAGCTACAAGAGCAACTCCTCCGCAAGTAAGCCAGAAATGAGCTTCAAAACTACTTGACTTGTATGGTCCTATGAGAGTGAGCACACCAGGAGGTAACAGATACAAGACCTGACATTGCTACAGAATTGGGATTTTTAATACAGAAAGGTTTGTAAGCCAAGTCAGATGGAATGTAAAGCTGTAAAAGGAGTCATATGTTATTTAAACATATGACTCTGGCCAATGTTACCAGATCGGATGTGGAACTAACTGGATACTCCATTGAAATAAAGTCAACTAATGGCCCCTTGTTTCTACATGTAGTAGACCCAGTAACTGGACTAGCAGAAAACAGTCAACAGTAACACTTTATTCAACTGAAGCAGCAGCATGGGCAAGTCAAGAGATCATTTGCCTGTTAGCTGTCCTGAATGAAAAGCAGACAGATAATTATAGACAGCCAAGAGTGTATCACACTTGCTCTAACAGAGTTGAGTCGACTCAAGAACCGAGCACATTGATGTGAGATATCATTATCTAAGGGACTTAGTTCAGTCCAGCACTGCTCGTGATGATATACCGAAAGTGGAGTTCAAAGTGCCTTAAACATGTCTATCATCTACCTTAACCATTGGCCATTAAGGAATTCTCACCTCCCACATGATATGCCTGCCTGGATGGAAAACACCTTCTCCCACCCATTCATCTATAGATCCAACCCAACAGCTTGGACTACACCTGCCAGAAAAAAAGGAAGGACTAAATCCCTAATCCTCTAGACTTGTAAGAAAGCATTATAATTCTATAGTTTGTAGAGGTCTAATTGGTTTATCTTAAGGTGTTGCTGGATTTATTGCTAAATAATAAGCTAAAAATCATTATATATGGAGTAGCTTTCTTTTTAAGGTTTGAATTAGAAAATTGAATTTTCAAGTTGGATTTTTGGTCAAAACTCACAAAGTCAAGTTGGGAACTCGAATTCAAGATTTATCATACCTGGACCCCTATTCTCCACCTAAAACTTGGCAAGTTCATGTAGAAGTCAATGGCAGAGGTCCAGTGACACATTTGAAGATGTTAGTAGCCTTTCTGACATTCAAGTTTTTTTCAGAGAAAAAACTCGTTTCGGGTTTAGTCTAATTCAATTTGAATTTTATTCGAGTTTTCGGGTTGGTAATTTTCGGTCAAGTTTTAGATATTCAAGTTTTTTTCTTAAATAAGATACTATTCGAATTTCGAGGTAATTCGAGTTCATTCGAATGAAAAAAACTCCAATATTCGACCATTGATAAATCTGCCCCTTAATGCACCGAATTCAAATTCCCTGTTTGATTCATCTTCCCATTCATGTTGTTTTATCTGGGCAATTGTTTTTGTATTGATGTTATTCTCTTTGCACATTGCATGTTGCACTCTGAGAAGGGCTGTTCAATCGTGCCCTGAGTGTATTCTCGGAAGGCAGAACATGTGACTCAATTTACATAATTGAGCAGGGAGATAAGCTGATGTGAACATAAGGAAGTGAAATATTTTTAGTAAAGTGCTAAAAGAAAACCCACGACATGGTAAATAACACATAAAGCCTTCACAATGGAAGGGAAATGTGTGAGGAATGTACAGTATTTAATATTCTGCATGGGAACCTCATCGGCTCCCTCATTTTATTTGTCATTTCAATCATAATTATGAGCAGTCCCGGCTTCCTCTTTAGATTTCTCTTCTGCGCTGAAAAAAAAAAATCTAGACTGGAAAGTAAGCAATGTGTTGGGGAGCTCTATAGAAAAAAGGCCAAAATATTCATTTCAGAAAGTGAAAAAGCTGCTGACAGGAGAAAGAGTCCATGGGACGGCAGGAGATATTGTTCTACGGATTCGTCTTTATTTCCAGTACAATGACGTTTCCATCAGGCAAAGGCAGCTGAGGATCTTGCTCGTGTACAGAGATGCTGAAGAAGAATTCCTGATTCACATCTCTCCATAGCAGTTACATCTGATAATGAGACCTATCAAGTGGCACTCTATTCATGTCACTCTTCTCCTCAGTGCCGACCGTGGTCTCAGGACAAGTGTGAATGTCATACTAATTGATGACCACTTGGTTAAGCCAATGTTATAATGTCAAAGTGAGTGAAGGTTCCCTCTAGTAGCTTCCCATCTTCTTTTCTGCATGCCTATTGACCATGCTGATTTCCCATATACAGTTTTTTTACAATATAAAATTCCTATATAACCTGATTCAACTTCCCATTATATGGCATCATAGTACACCAGCCCTATAGCATAACCTTCACATTCTGCCAAAGTTATAATGATATCTATAGACTCCTAAGCTTAGCTACTTAACAGCAGCCCAGATCATACTGAGCGTGTGCAGTGCCACTGACACTCAAAGATGGTGTAACAAGATCATATAGATAGAGGAACTATCTCAATTTATATATTAAAAGGAATAGACTGATACTTTTATTGGGCTGCCGAGCTGATACAGAAGGTGCAGAATATAGTTAAAATGAGCGCTTCTTAGGCGATTTTATTTCTACCTGTAGCTTATGTTGTACTGCTTTGGGCACATTGGTGATGTTAATTTGGTGATTTTCAAGCAACTAAAAACACAAACGGGGGAATGTAATAAAAATCGCTAACGGAAAAACTATTCGCAATGCGAAAAGTTATGCCTTTGTGCGGACAAATTTTGCTTTGTGCGAATTTAATATAGCTTTTGCGAGCCCGGAAACTGTTTAGCGACCACTTCCGACAGTGAAATACCGTTTGCGAATTTTATAGTTTGCGCCAATGTGCAATCAATGTAATAAAACTTCTTACTGAAAAGGTTGTTATGTTTGCTCCAAAAGATTACGACACCTTCAAGCACTTCTTATGAGTGCGCAATTAAAATTCGCAATGCGCAATTAAAATTCGCAATGCAATAACAGTTTAAGGAACAATATTACATTGCGAGATGTGGATTTTTAGTCTTATTGGTGCGAATTGTTTTGCTCTTTGCGACTTTTATTACATTCCCCTGATAGGGTCATTTGCAGAGACCTTGGGTGCAAGTAAAAGAGCAGTAAGGTGCTCAAACCCGTTCCTTTATCATGGTTTAAAGATCATTTGTGTGCACCTCATGCATTGGAGCCTGCTAGCTCTCCATAACATGTACGTTTGAATGACTCCAAAGTTAGGGATTTCTTGAAAAGGGGGAAAAGAAGCACGCCATACTTCGGCTCCTGCCTTCAAAGCATTAAATTGCAGCAGAGATGTGGCACAAGCTTTCGGGGACAACCCCTTCCTCAAGTTAGGGAGCAAGAGGGAGGAATCATTTTTACATTCCTGTCCTAGCCCGTCCCCCATGAATGCATTGCTGCCGAAAACAGGCTTCACTGTATTCAGAAACAGGTACTGCAGCATTTCTACCTCCAGGGCAGGGTGCAAAGTGCAAAAAGAATGTCTTATTGCACCATATACCCACAAGCAGTTAATGACTCCTTAGGCTAAGGGCACACTAGGCGATAGCGCCGCGATTTGACTCGCGGCGACTTTTCGCCGCGACTTTTAATCCGCAATCGCTGTGGAAACTTTTGCGCTGGCGTCTATGGGGAATCGCGAGCGTAAAAACACACGCGGCGATCTTTTTTCTATTGTCGCTCGAAATCGCCTCGCTAGGCGATTTCGAGCGACAATAGAAAAAAAATCGCCGCGTGTGTTTTTACGCTGGCGATTTGACGCGATTCCCCATAGACGCCAGCGCCAAAGTTTCCCCAGCGATTGCGGATTAAAAGTCGCGGCGAAAAGTCGCCGCGAGTCAAATCGCGGCGCTATCGCCTAGTGTGCCCTTAGCCTTACAGTGTTTAAAGCACCTGTGTGCCATTACTCCAGATACATTTTATGTTCTTACTTCAGTTAAAATGTATCGGTTAAAATGTAGGATTTATTTAAGCATAAACCTGAACCTAATGAATATCTTTGTGTCTTTTTTGTCTTTTTCCAACCTCAGCTACTATTTAAGTATCTAAACGACTTTATGTCTGGAGCCAACAAGGGCAGCAACCGCTAGACAGCTAAAGGTATATATATATATATATATATATATATATATATATATATATATATATATATATATATATATATATATGGAGTCCCACAGTACCAGCACTCAAACTGATGTTTCCAGTAGTGCACGATCAAAGGCAGGCATGTATAGAACACAATGGATCAGCACACACTGTTATTTTGTGAAGCAATAGTGTTTATTTCATACAAAAAATGTGTTTTGTATGAAATAAACACTATTGCTTCACAAAATAACAGTGTGTGCTGATCCATCGTGTTCTATATATATATATATATATATATATATATATATACCTTATGAAACAGAACCCTGTTAAGCCAATGTAACAGGTGAACTGTTAAATATATTTGTTTTTTATACAGACACAAGTGTTATCTTCCCACGCCGAGGTTTTCCTTCCTTTACTTCCTAATGAAAAGCCTTGGGGCAGGTGCAACAGTTATCTTTATTTATGAATTCCTGTATGTACATATAGAATTAATATTTCTCCCTTAATCTAAATGTAAAACAACAGAGGCTTCGGGAAAGAGAGTTAAATACTCAGCTTGGGAAGGAGCAGCACCGCTTACCCTTCTTATAGCAACTCAGCGCCTAGAGCGGCTTCCTCCTGCTAATTGAGGTGCAATTGCTTTTCAGGCAAATGTAAATAAATTCCCCAACAGAGCCTTGCTGTAACACAAAATGCAGAGGATACATGAGAGCTGCTTGCTTGGAAACCGGCTTCTTATGGTGATCATTTTTTAAATCCACTTATTTTGGGAGAGTTTTATTCAGGTTTTATCCAGGCATGATTGATCTCACTTAACAGCCATTTGTTTGATTTGAGTTTTTCAAATAACACAAAAAATATATTTAAGCTTCATCTATTGCTATAGCAGAAGGCAAAAGGTTTTGAAGATTTCAGATAGTCGTAGAAAGATTCCCAATAAGCCCTTCCAGAACAGCGTACTCAATAAATATCTAACGGCAATCCATATATTTATTTCATGGAATTCGTCACTTGGAACAGAAGGACAACATTCTGTTTGATGAGAAACAGCATTTCAAGGTTTCATTTATCTAAACTCCTTTCTAGCCTTTGGGCAATGTGGAACTAAGTCTAAAGATGTTAAATATGCCACAATGAATGGTTTATTCATGTAAAGTCTACCCCCAAAATGTTCAGATTCCAAAAGAATAACCCCTTTGCTATCATCTACATCAGTGCTGTCCAATTTATATGGTACAGAGGGCCGGAATTTTTCTAATCTACATGGTGGAGGGCTGATAATGGAAGCCAGTGTTAGCCACTCCCTGTTTTAGACCACACCCACTTTAAACCACACCCATGTTACCGCAAGACCATGTCCACATTAATAGCACACCAAAAAAAACAGATGTTGGCGCTCACTGCAGGGATCAGGGCCGGACCTAGGGGTAGGCAGAGTAGGTGGCTGTCTAGGACGCCATCATTGAGGGGTGCACTTTTAATGGGTTTTTTTTTTTTTCTTCATTTTTTCATTTTTTTCAAGATTTTATTTAATAATTTGTTTCAGTAATCATGGTCACTCAGTAGAGTGGAATCCCCCTCCTTCTCCCTCTTGCCAGCAAGTAATAGCTCCTTCTGTGCGGTGCAGCGCGACGTGCGTATACGCGTCAATGATGTCACTGATGCGGTTGGGTGGCAGAGAGAGGCAGAGAGCTGGCGGCCTGCTTGGTGTGGTTCGTGCTTGCTGCTCTCAGCCTTGCACAGTTGCCCTGAACTGAACACATTCTTTCTATTACTGTGAAAGTGTGAAGTTCCTGCTGGCACAGCCAGGTACAGATTTGAGCCGGTGGTCATATGTTTGCCGTTGCTGCTGGGCTGGGCGCTGGCCACCAGTTGGACAGCCCTGATCTACCTTTTCTTCACTGTTGCCTGCCATGCTGTGTTGGGTACAGCAAGTGCAAATTGGATTTGAGTATAGAGGACATCAATGGGTTTCTTATTGGGTGACTGTAGGCCAGTGGTTCCCAAACTGTGGGGTTGGCAACCATATTGGGGCTGAAGATCGTAGCTGCCTGAGAGCCAGTTTGGGTCAGATTTAAGTAGAATGTCAGTTGCTCTTCAACATATTCCTAGAAGCCTCATAGCTCCAATCATGCTAAGCCAATCAACACCTTGCCTCCATTAGGTTTCTGACCCCATGCTGGTTATACTAAACATATACTGTTTATTGGAGCAAAATTCCAGGGTACTGAACTCCAGAAAGATCTGTACAAGTCATTCTGAATTGAGAAAGCCAGTCGGAAGACTAGCAAAACACCTTCAAAAGTATAAAAAGTATACAACGAGTCCAGCTGATTTGACATTACTATAGATATAGCATGGCCTGGATGAATGAGAACCTTCACATAAGTATTTACTTTCATTACATCTTTAACTGGGCTCTATGTGTGCCAAAATGGGTATTATGCTGCCTATGACAAAGTGATTACAGAGCATGGTTGGTTGAGACCTTGGCAGACAGTCTGTTTGGCCTCCTAGATAAATCTGACAGTCCACCTTGAAGATCTGTTAGGGTGGGATTAAGATGGACAATGGAAATAAGCCTGAATTCAAAAACTACACACAAATCAGTCAGACCAATCTGTGCATTAAAAGTCATGTTAAAGTGGAAGAATGCACCGTTTATGAGCCATATTTTACCTTCATGTGCAAATGAGGAGAAACAGTTCTGCAATGCAGACCCATGGGTCTACAGAGATACTGATATACATGAATACACTTCATATGATTTGAATTACATTTAGGTTGGTTTTTATCTGACTATAGTAGAAGCAAGGCACGGGGCACAACCTGCAGCCAACAGCTGTTTTAATCGTATATATTGTTTTCTCTTTGGTACAACACTTGTTATGCAAGACAGCACAGGGTTGAAGAGGTGACTATTAGATCAATGGTAATCTCCCTTCCACTGAAAGTATATTTGGTGTGACTGCCGATTTAATTAGCGGATATCTAATTGCCTTGGAATGTGAGGCTTTTCTTTCATTTTAAACAAAAAGAGCACTGGGTTGTGCTGCACCTGAAAACAAGAAGATCAATAGTAACTGAACATTTTAAAGCCCATTAGATTTTCTAACAAAGTGTTTTTCCAGCCAATTTCACTTTAAAAACCACGGTACACAGTCTTCTTCCCCTTTTTTAATCTCCCTAATGCTATTCCTCCTATCCCCATCTACACGTTTAATATTCTCTCCCTAAAGCTATTTACTACCCTTCCTACTTCTCTTTTTCTATCTTTCACCCCCTCTCCTTTCCGTTTGCCTCTTGGTTATCATTCAGGGGCTAAAGGAGTTTCCCAGTGAAGACTGATGTCCTACTTGTACAGTAGCAATTTTAGAGTTTTTAAAGAGTTTCAGGTGGTGGTTGTGACCTGGAGAATACCCTACTCTGACCTTACAGGAGGTCCAGCTAAAAGATTCATGAGCAGGCCCAGCGACATAAAGGGAAGTTATGGAGTTTGCAGGGAATTAAGGGCAATGGGCTGGCTAGACAATAGAGTCCAGTGACTCGGGCCCCCCTGGAAGACTCTTGTATAATGGTGGACCTTTCCAAATGTTGAGTTGATGGGAGCATAAATATGTTTTTCCTTTTTTGCATGGTTCCTTACACCAACTCCACACACAAGGTATATGTCACACCACAATGCAGACCAAGGTATATTACATGGCTGGAGGATCTAGCAGAGACACTCCATGAGTGTAGTAGCAGCAGGCCGTTTAGGTTGGTTCCCTGTGCTTATGGTGGGAAAAACTAACCTGGAACCGCTGCAGGGATACATTAGAACTTTGTAATTACCAACTGCATGAAGAAGCTGGGCATGGTACTGGTCAGGGAACTCTGTGCTCCCTGCAGACAACAAGCAAGAAACAGTTAGCCTTGCTTTCCATCCTTTGCCTCCTTTAATAAGGATAATGGATGGCGTGACTTGGAATATTTAAATGATCCCTGTAAGGACTGTTTGGCAAGCACATCTATAAAAGACTCTCGGCAGAAGGGAGGATTATTTATACATAATAAATGGAATGGAAATAAAGCTAGTCTGAATTTATGTATCGATACAGCCAAAATAATGTTATTTTGATGATTAATAACTCCTAGTTCTTTTTTAAAGATGAAGCCCAATTCATCTGTTATTAGTTATTACTGTGTTCCTCTCTGCAAACGCAGACTTGTAAAAACATGTATTGCCCCTGAACCCTCCTGTTATTTCTCCTTTATGTGGATGCCCTGCCAGTTATACCAGTTGAAAGGGCTGCAGTCAGAGGGGTCCAGCGACTGCCTTAATGCATCTCGGAGACTGAAGAGCACAATCTCTTTAAAGAATTTTTTAAAGAATAACACTATTCTGCATGAACTGGTGGATACACAGAACGAATGAGAATGCAGAATGAGCCATACAAATACATTTTGATTTGGGAAGGCCGGCAGGATGACATCCCAGAAGATTTAACCAAATAACAGAGCAAATCATTGGATAAAATCAGATGCAGCAGAATAAAGTGACATTTGCCCAGAGGGGACTGTCATTGGACTAGAGGGCATGAGAACATTGGGATGGTATGATTACATTAGTTCCCTGATAACTGACATTCTGCTATCTTTAAATCCAAATTGATACGTGAGCAGCAAAGGCCATAGATACAGTAACATAACTATCCTCTTCAGATGCAGGATGTGCAACCGGGGAACCCCCCACCCTTCCAGATGCGCATTTTCTTTACCGTGTGGTCTACAGTAGGCCCCAAGGGGGAGTGGGCCCTGGTGCAATCGGGCCCAGGTGCAATCGGGCCAATGCGCCTGGCAATAGGGCAGAAACTACGCTAGCGACAGTGTCTACACCTGTTAGTAAATTGGCGCTGTCCCTGCGGATGAGATTTCTGGCGAATTTTCTCTAGCGATGGCCACTTCAGCCTTTAGTAAATCTGCCCCATGGAGCGACTGCTTGCGCTTTGACACCTGCATTATTTCCAGCCCAGTGGGCAAGTAGTGCACGGCTGCCTGATATTTAAGGCTGGATATAGAAAAAAGGGCAATCAATGCTGAAACTAGTGGTGTCCATGCTGCGCCCTTCATTCTCACGTACACAAGAGCCACAAATATCCATGGAATTAAATAATTATAAACACTGCTAAGTGATGCCATCAGTTATAATCCAGGTTTAGTGATGTCATTTATGTCCCACGACTCATTGAAACTTGTTTATAATAAAAAATAATGTGCCCCCTTTTGTAAATTATGAGATATTAGTAGCCACCTGTGAGTTCCATGACTTGGCCATATGTGTTATATGATAAGGTATCTCATTTTTTACTTACAATACCCCTATATTTTACAGTAGGGGGTGCATTACTCCTTACTGTATGTAATACGCAAAAGCCTCTAATAACCTGTAAAATATTTTCCTATAAATCATACTTGGTGAAGTCATTACTTATAATGGGTGCTTAGTGATGTCATTACTTCAAATCTGTGCTTTGTGATGTGACTTCATTACTTATAATTAGTGCTTAGGGATGTCATTACTTGTAATTAGTACTTACTCATAATCAGTAGAAGTCAAAATTAGTGCTTCGTGATGTCATTACTTATAATCAGTGCATAGTGATGTCATTACATGTTATCAGTGCAATTAATTACTTATAATCGGTGCTTAATGATGTCATTACTTATAATCAGTGTTAGCGATGTCATTATTGAAAATAAGTGCTTAGTGATGTCATTACTTATCACCAGTGTTAGTGATATCATTATTATAATCAGTGCATAATGATGTCATTACTTGTAATCAGTGATGTCATTACTTATGCATATCTAAAAATCCCATAGGAATGAATAGAAAGTGTGTGTGAGCTCCAACCTCACATTTTTATAAAGCTGATGACATGTGTCAAACCACAAAACCTGTGTACTTTAACAAATAATGTGCCCCTACTTAAAGGAACAGTAACACCATGCATGATCATGCGCTGCTGGGCAATTAAATGCACCAATGCAATGAGAGGGAGGCAGCTTGCATTTTTACACTGAATAATCTGTGTTTATCAGGGCTATAATGATAATATTTCTGAACGAGTCTCACGCAGCAAGTCATCTGTGAGAAATCTTATTAAGAAAAAATACCCTGTTCTAATACAACTTGTCATTTATTGACCCGTATGGCCTGCAGTGTGCTGAGTCTGCACTTCTGATGACACACAGTCCATATCACATTCAGTATCGTCAGAAAAGATTTGTCATATTTGTTGCTACTATCTGCTCCCCAGGAAGGGTAATTCCAAATATGTAAGATGAACTGTAGCTCACCGATATCGATTGCTTTATTGGTCGTCCTGCAGGGTATTCTGTGTTAATACCCTGAATGATCAGCTCGTTTTTTTGAGTACATTGCTTCTGATTTCACTTTTACATTTGACAATTTTTTTCTAGTTTTCAAATGAACATCAGTTTTACTATTAATATATTCAATTTGAAACAACAGCACCACTTCCTGTTCAATTCATCCAACTGGTCCCAGTCAGAAGCCTTGTGATGTTGTTCTACTTAGAACTGATCCCAGATACTTCCTATGACTCTTCTCTGCTCACTAAATTTATTTTCTGATCACAGCAGCATCCTTTTCTCTGTCACTTCATTTTCTGCCGGCTGTGTCTTGCCAGCTAAAATGAACAGCAGGTGGCACTGCTGTTTCAAAGTTCAGCCTATTAATATCTTGACAACTAGAATAATAAAATAATGAATGTAATTTTGAAAGTGCTCAGAAGACCACTCTAAGCAATTTTGCATTTATTTGTTTCAAGGGTTTAAATTTCCTTCAAGTTGTGTCGGACAGAAAATGTTTCCTTTAAGACTCCTTTTGTATAGCGTCTTATAAATATTGTATTTCCTTTATTTTCCCTACTGAGTTTCAGTAAAACATGTTGACATACAAAAAGGACGAAGCGTCTAGCGCTAGCGTTAATTCGCTAGCGTATCGCATTTTCGTTAATTCGCCGATTCACTAACGGACGCTGGCGTAAATTCGCTAGTGTTACTTCGCTCCCTTACGCCTGGCGAATTTGCGCAACGGACGTAACTACGCAAATTCACTGACGCGCGCATTTTTCTGAACGCTACCTTTTACGCCAGACTTCCTTCGCCACCTAAGACCAGGTGAAGTGCAATAGAGTAGATAGGGATTGCTTCAAAAAAAGTTCCAAAAAACGCTGATGTTTTTTCTTTTTTTATGAGTGTCACAAAAGCGACTCACTCAACCACACTTAACTCTTGGGTTTGGCTACAAGGGGTTACAATCAGTCTCTCTATCACCTTACACACAGGTTAGACTAACATCAGACACCCCAAAAACACACCAACACCCACAAAGTTCAATCGCTGCCACCATCTATCATTAACAGGCGATAGAAACCTAATGTGACTATTCCCCTGCCCTCTATAACAGGTAATAATTCACACTACACAATGCATCAAACACTCTCTCCTATGGTAGTTACTCAGGGTAAGATCCTACTAGTCTAACAAGCACTCCAGCAGCCAAAGGGTTAATCTACATTCAAACACACTTTCCTGCTAGCCGTACTAGTTATCCAACATACAAATAGGCAACTTTCCCTTCCCACACATACGAAGAGTTCATACACGTAGGCACAAGCATTCATATGGGCAATGAGTTCGTTTAGAGCACAAGGACTAACGTATTAAATGATATTTAATATTTAAAAGAAACAGTGCATATGTATATATATAAAAATGATATTACAAAGATGACACACAGTTGCAAATACAGTAAATAAAATAAAAGGGAGTAAAAACACAAAGAAAACCCTTACTTTACCAAGTTTTGAAGTTGTCAGTGTATTTCCTCTGAGGCACGAGTTGGAAGCTGGACATACAATCCACTGAAAAAATGGAGCCTCCTTGTATGACAATGTGATATTGGGAATGTCACCTTTTTATTTCCTGCTGGGACACTCCCCTCATTACCTTATGCATGAGGTAGGAGTGCCCAGGAACATGTCATTTATGACCCCCTGCAGGGGGTTTGCTACTCTCAGGCAATATTCCCCAATATCCCTTAATATAATATGGGTCCTTGCCAGTACCCAATACTATAATAAAAACATGGGCAGGCTGTGATCCATATGTGGGCAAGAAGAACAATACCAAACACTAATAGGTTCCCACTTTCCAGTCCCCCAGGAACCAGCCCTCCTAACAGGTGGGTATAGACTAGCCCTGTTTGGTATTGTTAGGAAGCATGTGACCTCCTCATAACCAATATGTAAGTTATGAGGTTGTGAATCCTATGACACAGGAGATATGGATACTTTCCTATAATCCATAATTTTCTACTAGCTATCCCCCCCTGCTGCTCTAGGTCCACAGCTCTGTTCTTTGATCAGCCGATCAAAGAACAGACTGGCCCAGCTTCCTGTCTGGAAAGACCATCTGCATTCCCATGCTCACTGCCCTTTTTGTGCTGTATAGTGAAGTCATATTGCTGAAGGATTAAACTCCATCTGAGGAGTTTCCCATTATCCCCAGCTACTTTGTTTAACCAGCTGAGTGGATTGTGGTCTGCGATAACCGTGAAATTGCGCCCATAGAGATAGGGTTGTAATTTCTGCAAGGCCCAAACTACAGCTAAACATTCCTTCTCTACAGTGGCATAGGCCACTTCCCTGAGTAACAGTTTCCTGCTCAGGTATATAACAGGATGTTCTTCCCCTTTACTGTTAACCTGGCTTAGGACAGCTCCCAGGCCATAGTTAGAAGCATCAGTCTGTACCACAAATCTGCGGGTAAAGTCAGGAGCTTGTAGAACAGGGGCACTGGCCAGGCTAGTCTTTAGGGTCTTAAAAGCCTGGTCACAATCGGCTGTCCATTCCACTAGACAGGGTAGCTTCTTTTTGGTCAGGTCTGTTAGGGGTTTGGCCAAGGCGCTGTAATTTGGGACAAATTTCCTATAGTACCCCGCAGTGCCCAGAAAGGACATTACTTGCTTCTTTGTCTTAGGGGTGGGCCAATATGTAATTGCCTCTACTTTCCCCGCTCCCCACTCTGTGTCCCAAGTACTGCACTTCAGTCATCCCTATTTGGCATTTCTCAGGCTTAATAGTTAAGCCTGCCCCCTGGATCCTGTCTAGCACTTGGGACAGGTGACCCAGATGCTCCTCCCAAGAGTTGCTAAAGATGGCGATATCATCTAGGTATGCCACCGCAAAGCCTTCTAGTCCACCCAGTAGTTGATTTACCAATCTTTGAAACGTGGCGGGGGCGTTTTTCATGCCAAAGGGCATTGTTTGGAACTCATACAACCCAAAAGGTGTTATAAATGCTGACCTTTCCTGTGCCTCTGGAGACATTGGGATTTGCCAGTATCCCCTACTTAAGTCCATTATTGTAATGTACTGGGCGCCAGCCAACTGATCCAACAATTCATCTATCCTGGGCATAGGATATGCGTCAAAGGTGGTGATTAAATTTAGTTTCCTATAGTCCACACAAAACCTAGTAGTACCATCCTTCTTTGGAACTAGAACTACAGGGGAAGGCCATCTGCCTGATAGGGCGATTATCCCCAGTGTCTACATGGTGTATGGCTAGTGAGGTTCTGCCAGGCTTTCCAGAGAACGTACTAACATAAAAGTTAAGTAACCCCATCACCTGAGTTCTTTGGTCAACGGTGAGCATGCTGCTGACCTGTGACCCTCCTATGCCCTCTGTTCCCTGGGCCATCGCAACTAAATCTAGTAAAGGATCAGAACCTGATTCCTCATCCATACCACAAACCGGCATTACAGAGACCTCCCACTCATAATGGGCCTTGATCATGTTTACATGATAGACCTTTTTTCTTTTCCCATCTTCATCAAGGGCAATTACGTAATTCACATCATTAGCCCGTTCTAGAATAGTGTATGGGCCTTCCCAGGCAGCCTGTAGCTTATTCTGACGCATTGGCACCAGGACACCTTCTGTCCCGCTTCATAAACTGTTTCGCTGGCATGGCGATCATACCATTGTTTCTGGTAGGCCTGTTCCTGGGTTACATTGTTATGTGCCAATCCCGTCAATGCCTCCATCTTTTCCCGGAATCTTATTACATATTCAACTACTGACACCTCAGGAGTATCTAGCTTGCCTTCCCATGCCTCCCTTACCAGATCTAAGGGGCCACGTACCCTCCGCCCATATAACAGTTCAAATGGGGAAAAGCCAGTGGATGCCTGTGGTACCTCTCTGTAGGCAAATAAGAGGTGTTGGAGATAACGCTCCCAGTCCTTCCCTTGGGATTCTACAAAGGTCTTTAGCATATGCTTTAGAGTGCCATTAAAATGTTCACACAGGCCGTTAGTCTGGGGGTGGTAAGGGCTGGCAATTAGGTGGTTCACCTGTATTTTCTTACACAGGCACTGCATCAGGTTAGACATGAATTGAGTCCCCTGATCAGTGAGCATTTCTTTGGGAAACCCCACTCTTGAAAATATGCTTAAGAGGGCATCAGCAACCTTGTCTGCCCGGATGGAGGATAGGGCTACTGCTTCTGGGTACCGGGTAGCATAGTCTACCACAGTGAGAATAAACCGTTTCCCTGAACTGCTGGGTATAGCTAAGGGCCCTATGAGATCCACAGCTACCCTTTGGAAGGGTTCATCAATAACTGGTAACGGAACTAATGGGGCCCTTCCCATATCTCCATTTTTCCCCACTCGCTGACAAGTGTGGCACGAACGACAGTAATTGGCAATGTCTGTACCCATGTTAGGCCAATAGAAATTATGTACTAAACGGGCCTTGGTTTTCTGTACCCCTAAATGCCCAGCTAGGGGGATTTCATGAGCTATTCTTAGAAGCTGTTCCCTAAATTGCAAAGGCACCACTAGTTGCCTGTCACTTACCCACTTCTCTTGTGTAGTTGTAGGCATGGATTCCCTGTACAACCTATTTTCATGCCAGTATATTCTTTCTTTATCAGTCTCAGCAGGGGGTTGGGCTGCAAGGCCTCTCATCTTTTCGAGGCTGGCATCGGTCAGGAGGGCTGCCTCAAATTCCCGACCGCTTGCCTCAAACCTGGGATCTGGTGTGAGTGTGAGCAGGGCCCCAGAAGCTGGAACCCCCCTGTCCTCTGGGTCAGGACACAACAACGCTACAGGCAGGGGAATTCCTTCAGAGGGGCCCTCCTCCCCACTCAGTGACAGACCCTCCAGCCCTGTACCCCCAGTCTGATACTGGCTTGCCCTTACAGACTGCTGCCGGGTTACTGCTGCAACACAGGGGAGGTTCCCCCCTCCCACATCACAGTGGCTTGCTACTGGGAATCCCCCTACACTCCCTGTGAAATTGTTCTCCCCCCGAGATAGAGATGGGACATACACTTCCCCTCCGCCCAGGTCTATGCATGGGGATTCAGCTGGCTCTAATACAGAATTGCATGCAACCACATCCTGATTTCCCTCCCAGCCCCCATCACAATCAACATCATTATCAGATACCTGTAGTTGAGCAGGATTCACGTAGGGCTCTGCTGGCTCCAGAGGGTCCCCTGCGGGCACATACTGAGACACCAACCTGCCCAAGTCAGTACCCAGTAACACATTAGTAGGGATGGTATCCGACACCCCTACTTCCCGCAACCCCCTCCCGGCTCCCCAATCCAGGTAAACCTGTGCCATGGGCACTGCAGGATGGACTCCCCCAAATCCTGTGACAGCCATGGTCTTCCCGGGAATAATATCCTCACAGTTTACTACCTCTGGGCGCACTAAAGTCACCTCTGCTCCTGTGTCTCACAGTTACCTGAGTGCCCACGGTAACCGGCTGCAGATTGTCCTTGTGGCTCCCCTCTGTCCTAGCAACAAACAAAACAGAAGGAGATGGGCCAGGGGGTTTTCCAGGTGGTGTAGGTTTCCTTTTGTCAGGGCAGACATGACTAAGGTGGCCCACCTTATTACATATAAAACAGCGGCGTGCATCCACCTGCCCCGGCCTTACCCCTGGGCTTACTGCAGGAGCAGCTGCAGATCCCCCCGGTTTGTAAGAAGGGAAGGAGGGGGTTCCTCCTGACTTTCCTCCTTTCCAGCTATGGGACCCTGGGTTTGGAATAGGCTTCCTGGCTGCTGGCATCCGGTTTGCAGTATATGCATCTGCAATTTGTGCTGCCTGATCAGCAGTTTTGGGCTCACGGTCAAGGACAAACTGCTGGACTTCCACTGGACAGATACACAGGAACTGGTCCAGTATCATCAGGTCCTCCAATTCTGTAAATGTTGAGACACTGCGACCCTGCACCCACTGATGGAAGGTGATTCTCAGCCTCCCAACCACATCAGTGTAGCTGTCGTGGGCCCCACGCTGTAGACTCCTGAATTTCTTGCGGTGTACCTCTGGGGTGAGGTTAAAGTGCCTAATTAAAGCTTTTTTTATTTCATCATAGTCCCCATCATATTCTGGTGGAAGGTCCGCAAAAACTTCCAGAGCTTTGCCCTTAAGCCCTGGGGTCAGGAAACTTGCCCACTACTCACGGGGTAAATGAAATTGCCTGCAGGTTTTTTCGAACCCCTCAGAAAAGTGTCCAGATCCCCATCCTTCTCCATCACGGGAAAATTCTCCAGACGGGGTTTGAAGACATTGGCCTCCCTGGAGTCACTGCTGTGAGGTGGGGCAGTACCTTTTTGGAGCCGTGCCATCTCCAGCTGGAATTGTCGTTCTGCTTGGCGCTCAGCTGCCTCCCTCTCTGCTGCTGCTGCTGCTGCTGCCTCCCTCTCTGCGGCAGCCTGGCGTTCTGCTGCTGCAGCCTCGGCCTGCTGGTATTGCAGTATAAGTTGTAGCCGTAAGTTAGGGTCCGATGAGCCCAGCTGCTGCAAAACCAGTTGCAGAGAAGATCCTGTACCACTCTGCGAACTGTTGCTGCCACTCTCATCAGAGTGGTACTGGCCAATAGCAATGTCCATGGTTTGGCCCACCTGCCCAGTGCTGGACTCTTGGTCACTTTCAACCAGGGATGCAATAAGCCATTCCTTGGTCTGATTTGCTACTGCGATCCCTCTCTCCTCACAGAGTCTGGACAGCTGTTCCTTGCTCTGCCTCTTGTAGGATGCCATCTCAGAGGACAATTGCCAAATAAAAGATAGGAAAGAAAAAAGAAGGGAAGGGCACTACTGTTTGCAAGTATGTCTTTTCTAGACTATGCACTGCGTTTGTCCTTGAAGACTGTATATTCCTCGCAAGGATGTACAGTCCTTTAGTGCAAGGGTTAAACACTTAATCCAAGCACTAATGCTCTAATAAAAAATTAAATTATGCCACCGCTGCCAACCAATTGTCACAAAAGCGACTCACTCAACCACACTTAACTCTTGGGTTTGGCTACAAGGGGTTACAATCAGTCTCTCTATCACCTTACACACAGGTTAGACTAACATCAGACACCCCAAAAACACACCAACACCCACAAAGTTCAATCGCTGCCACCATCTATCATTAACAGGCGATAGAAACCTAATGTGACTATTCCCCTGCCCTCTGTAACAGGTAATAATTCACACTACACAATGCATCAAACACTCTCTCCTATGGTAGTTACTCAGGGTAAGATCCTACTAGTCTAACAAGCACTCCAGCAGCCAAAGGGTTAATCTACATTCAAACACACTTTCCTGCTAGCCGTACTAATTATCCAACATACAAATAGGCAACTTTCCCTTTCCACACATACGAAGAGTTCATACACGTAGGCACAAGCATTCATATGGGCAATGAGTTCGTTTAGAGCACAAGGACTAACGTATTAAATTATATTTAATATTTAAAAGAAACAGCACATATGTATATATATAAAAATTATATTACAAAGATGACACACAGTTGCAAATACAGTAAATAAAATAAAAGGGAGTAAAAACACAAAGAAAACCCTTACTTTACCAAGTTTTGAAGTTGTCAGTGTATTTCCTCTGAGGCACGAGTTGGAAGCTGGACATACAATCCACTGAAAAAATGGAGCCTCCTTGTATGACAATGTGATATTGGGAATGTCACCTTTTTATTTCCTGCTGGGACACTCCCCTCATTACCTTATGCATGAGATAGGAGTGCCCAGGAACATGTCATTTATGACCCCCTGCAGGGGGTTTGCTACTCTCAGGCAATATTCCCCAATATCCCTTAATATAATATGGGTCCTTGCCAGTACCCAATACTATAATAAAAACATGGGCAGGCTGTGATCCATATGTGGGCAAGAAGAACAATACCAAACACTAATAGGTTCCCACTTTCCAGTCCCCCAGGAACCAGCCCTCCTAACAGGTGGGTATAGACTAGCCCTGTTTGGTATTGTTAGGAAGCATGTGACCTCCTCATAACCAATTTGTAAGTTATGAGGTTGTGAATCCTATGACACAGGAGATATGGATACTTTCCTATAATCCATAATTTTCTACTAGCTATCCCCCCCTGCTGCTCTAGGTCCACAGCTCTGTTCTTTGATCAGCCGATCAAAGAACACACTGGCCCAGCTTCCTTGCCCAAATGGTGTGGCTCCAGACCGTCTCAGATGACCGATATGGATGTCACCTTTCCACAGCCCCCTGGTGAGATATACAATTAAGGGTCTCTGTGTGAGCCTGAGACTGAGTAATTACAGTATTAACTTTAAAAATGCCAGTGCAAGGTGGCCCTGGCATGACAATGAGTGATAGGCTGAAAAAGATCAAAAAATTTTTTGGGTCTCCCCTCCTTCCCCCCTACATTTCCTAAATCATGGCACCTTAACTATACAGTGGGCACATGTGTAGGGCAAAATAAAAATTTTATTTGCTGTTTTGAAGGTTTCCCAGGTTTGTGTAGTGATGCTACATATACCTCCATTGTAACTTCAATTTTGCGCCGCATGCAAATTAACCATCGCTAGCGTCACTTCGCTTTGCTTGGCGAATTAACGCTAGCGTAACTTCGCAACCTTACGCTTCCCCTGAGAGCAACTTCGGATTTTACTGAATTTGCGTAGCGCTGGTGAAAATACGCCTGGCGAAGTGCGGCGAAGCGGACGCTGGCGCAACTATGAATCTTTGTGAATTTGCCCCACAGTAGGTTATTGCAAACAGGGACCCTTATTTATCTGCCTAGATATATTTATATGTGGCATCTGCCAAACTAATTGACTGCCCTCTAGTGGACTGACTGTAATTGAAAAAAAAATTCTTCTTGGATTTAAAGGGATACTAACACCCACTTTACATAATTCTCTATATATTATTGCAATGGGGGTACTTTTACCTGAGGACCTTTTAAACATCCATTTTATAGAGTGAGATATTACTGTTTAAAAAGACCCTCTGGTTTTGTAGAATCCAAAGAGATGAATATTTATTACAGGCACCTCAATTGAAGGCAATAAAGAAAGCAGAGTAGATATAATGCCTATTTGTGGTACTGTTCCCTTAATGGGTGGAATGTTGCAAGTTGCACATTTAGACAGAGGCAGACTAAACCCAGCAAGGTTGGGAGTAGGGTTGCCACCTTTGCCAGAGACTAAACTTGAACAGGGGGCGGGCAGATAGCATTGGGGGTGGTACAGTGATGTTGGGGTGGGCATGATGACATCAGAGAAAGGCACAATGATGTCAGTGATGTTATGACGCTGGGGTGGGGTAAGTGCATCACTTAGATGCCAATGGCTCGATTTCTATTCAGTTTTCTGAATGTTTTAGGATCTACTATACAGAAATCGGTTATCAAGAAAGCTCTGAAATACAGAAATGCTAATTTAGAAAAGCAATTGCTTATTATTGATTTATTGGACATTGCTCCTTTTACAACCCAGCTTAACTACGTAGCTTTTTTTTTCTGTAATAAGAAATTAGCTTTACTTGATAATAACTAAGACATGTTAAGTTGAGTATCTTAGTATATAAATGTTTTTATCGGGCAGATTATTGTTTGGGTTTCATAAAGCTGAAAACCGAACAGAAAGTTTGAGACCTGAACAGGCCTTAGAAAAACCGTACTGTTCCGGTCAAAACCGAACAGGTGGCAACGCTAGTTGGGAGACCTAATCACAACAGTCTAGGAACGGGGTCTGTATTTATTGGTGTTAGAGCCTGGGACAAGTGAGACTCTGACCCATTGCACTTCAGCTGTTGTTGGACTACAACTCTCAAAGGTAAAACTGTAAGCACTGATTTCCCTCTCTTCCATCTCCGTCATTTAGCTGGGAAAGGCTGTGCACTGTTCCCTAGTTAGTTGCCATGTGTGACTACTGAACACTGTGCAGCTGGCTCTGTGTATCAATTGGAAGTCAGAAACAACAATAACTGCTCCCTAGGAGAGCACCTCTTAGGTTTCTCAGCTACCAGATTCCCTCCCCACCTCCCTTCTCTACTCCCCTCCCTCCTCTGCCTCTACCTCCTCCTCCCTGACTGTTCCTCTGGTGGAGTAAAGTTCAGCAGACACCGGAATGAGCTGTGGAGTTGAAAGAGAGGGGAAATCTCCCCCTATCTGGTTATCATAGGAGTTCCCCTTGGAAGCAGAAAGTGTTCTAGGTGCTGGATGCATGCATCTGATTGGCTGCAGACTTAGGATATTTAAGCTTCTGGGCAGAAAGTAGAAAAAGGTGACTGGAGGCAGAGATTTTGGAGAACCCTACACAACCTGGTAGGACCTGAACTTTTGCCTGGACTGTTTTTATTACTATTTCCTTTCCCACACCAGCCATGTTCTGCTTGAGGTGCCTCTCCGTGGATCTATCAGGAGGTGGGATTTTGTTGGAGTTTGGAGATGGAAGGGGTTAACACATTATAGAGAAAACCTTATTGTTTTAACATTTGGGTAGGAGTGTTGCTGGACATGAGGGATGGAAGAGGATCTTAAACATTAAGCTTCCCTTTCAATGTTGGTAGGGGAACTGCTGGAACTTGGTGTGTGGAAAAGGGTATTTGACATTGAAGGTGGAAGCCTCTCTGCTATGGAAAGTAGTCAAACTTTAAAGTGAAACCTCTCAAGGGGCTCTATATTCAGGGGTGCCATTGGTGGTCCTGAAAGACAGCGACCACAGCTGCACCCAACTATGAACTTCTCCAGGGATTCCTTCACACTGAACGTCGGGGGCGTCAGGTATTCTTTCTCGCAAGAGGTGATTAAGGATTTCCCCCTCCGCAGGGTGAGCAAGCTGCATGGCTGTTCCTCGGAGCAGGACGTGCTGGAGGTGTGTGATGACTACGACCAGGAGAGGAACGAGTATTTCTTTGACAGGCACTCAGAGGCATTTGGCTTCATCCTGATGTATGTGAAGTATGGGAAGCTGCGATTTGTGCCGCAGATGTGTGAACTCTCCTTCTACAACGAGATGATCTACTGGGGGTTAGAACGTTCTCAGCTGGAGTACTGCTGCCAGCGGCGCCTGGATGAGCGCATGTCGGACACCTACACCTACATGTCGGATGAGAGCAAGCCAGACGAGAGTTGTAACCTGAATGATGAGCAGCAGCATCAGGAACCTGAGGAGAAGAAGTGGCTGGAGCGCATGAGGATGACTTTTGAGGAGCCCACCTCCTCCCTGGCAGCTCAGATCCTGGCTGTGGTTTCCATCATCTTTGTGATTGTGTCCATGGTGGTCCTGTTTGCCAGCACCCTGCCCGACTGGAAGACCGCAGAGAATCGCAGTGTAGAGGAGCACAGGTATACAGCCAGTCTGTGGGAACCTTCGGGGTATGAGCTGTCCTTCTAACTTCTATCTGTGTCTGTCTGTCTAAGTCTTTCTCAGATGTACTGTCCTCTGGCTGCCAGTGGGATGGGGTGCTGTGCTTTTTAAAAAACAAATAAATAAATAATACATGTATGTTTTGAAAGTGCTCAGAGGACCATTACCTAGTTACCTACTACGTTATGAAAGAAGGGTGTATGTCTCCTTAAAGGCTCACTTTGTAAATCCACTTACAAAACCATTGTTTTAATATTATATTTACTTTCTTTTCCTAATGGGTTTTGTTAAAATATATTAACCACCTTGTACCAAACAAGGAGTTTTGTTTATCTGCATAGTCATGTTCACAGGTTGCCATACTACAGATTAATCTGGCAGTTAGGCAAGCTTCAGTGCAGCCCTCTAGTGAACAAACTGTCAGGAGACTGAAAAGAATTTCACTTGGATTTAAAGAGATACTGACTGGCTGCAAGAGGAGGGAACTGTTTAAATAAAATGCCCATCATACATTTACCTGAGCACTTGCAAACATGCAGCATCATTTTATGAGAGAGGGAGATTTCTATTTAATCAGACTCGTCTCGTAGAGCCCAAACTCATCAATATTTATTCCAGGCACCTCAATTGGATGCAATAGAGCTGGCAGGGGTGTTGTTTAGGAAGTGGGTGCAACATGAGCTGCTGAAAGGAAACACAGAAAGAAAACATATGACAATGAAAACAAAAACCAGGAATTCAGCATTAGGGATGTCGCGGACTGTTCGCCCGCGAACTAATTCGCGCGAACATCGACTATTCGCGTTCGGCGAATGTTCGCGAACGTCGCGCGACGTTCGCCAATTTGGGTTCGCCTTAGCTGGCGCTTATTTTTGCCCTCTCACCCCAGACCAGCAGATACATGGCAGCCAATCAGGAAGCTCTCCCTCCTGGACCACCCCCACACCCCCTGGACCACTCCCCTTCCATATATAAACTGAAGCCCTGCAGCGTTTTTTCATTCTGCCTGTGTGTGCTTGGAAGAGCTAGTGTAGGGAGAGAGCTGTTAGTGATTTGAGGGACAGTTGCTAGTAACTTTGCTGGCTAGTAATCTACTTGATACTGCTCTGTATTGTAGGGACAGAACTCTGCAGGGATTTGAGGGACATTTTAGGTTAGGTAGCTTTGCTGGCTAGTAATCTACCTTCTACTGCAGTGCTCTGTATGTAGCTGCTGTGGGCAGCTGTCCTGCTGCTGATCTCTCATCTGCATCTGTTCTTCAAACAACTGCCACCTAGCTGTCTAAATATCAATAATAATACCGTCTCCAGAAACACCACCCGAGTGACGTTTTTCAAGCAGCAATAATATATTCCGTATCCAACGGCTGTAGTGTATACGTTGACCTTGCAGGCATTATTTGCCCAGTCTTTAACCAAGTGCCACCTAGCTGTGTGAGCTTTTTCACATTCCGTGTCCAGAAACATCACCTGAGTGACGTAGTGTGATTTCTGCCCTTTACAGCACAAAACGCAGCGCTGTGTCAACAATGGATTTTTCAGATACATTTTTGCCCTTGATCCCCCTCTGGCATGCCACTGTCCAGGTCGTTGCACCCTTTAAACAACTTTAAAATCATTTTTCTGGCCAGAAATGTCTTTTCTAGCTTTTAAAATTCGCCTTCCCATTGAAGTCTATGGGGTTCGCGACGTTCGCGAACTATTCGCATGTTTTGTCGCAAGTTCGCGAATATGTTCGCGAACATTTTTTCCGCCGTTCGCTACATCCCTATTCAGCATCGAATAAATCATATTACATGTAGAGAATAGAAATAATGCCTATTTGTGGGACTGTTCTTAAATGGTCAGCATGTTGCAAGCTGCACATTTAGACAGAGACAATTAAACATGTGTCTCTCTAGACACTATAAGTTCTATATGGAGACCTACCATGGGTAAGAGACCAAATCACAACAGCCTAGGAATGGGGTATGTGTTTATTGGTGTTAGAGCCTGGGGCGAGTCAGACTGTGACCTATGGCTCCTCAGCTGTTGTTGCACTGCAACTCTCTAACGCTTTACACAGAGCACTGATTTTCCTCTGTTCTGTCCTCGTCATTGAGCCGGGAAGTGTTGCGCACTGTTACCTAGTTAGTTGCCATGTGTGACTACTGAATACTGTGCAGCTGGCTCTGTGTATCAATTAGAAGTCAGAAACAACACTAACTGCTCCCTAGGAGAGCACCTCTGAGGCTTCTCAGCTACCAGACTCCCTCCCCACCTTCCTTCTCTTCTCCCCTCCCTCTCCTGCTTCTACTGCCTCCCCCCTGACTGTTCCTCCTGTGGAGTAAAATTTCAGCAGACACCAGAAAAAGCAGTGGAGTTGAAACAGAGGAGAGATCTCCCCTCGTATCTCTATCTGATTATCACAGGAGTTCCCCTTGGAAATGGGAAGTCGCAGTTTTAGTTGCTGGATGCATGAATCTGATTGGCTGCAGACTTGGGACAATTGAGCTTCTGAGTTGAAATACTGTAAAGAAGAAGGTGGCTGGAGGCAGGGATTTAAGAGGACCTTACCCAACATGGTACAACCTGGACTTATGCTCTGCTTGAGGTGCCTTTCTGTGGATCTATCTAGGGATAAGGTTTTGCTGGAAGGTTTTAAGATTTTAAAGGGAAACTTTTTTTAACATTTGGGCAGGGAAGAAGAGGTATGGAAGAGGGTCTTAAATGTTAAGCTTCCTTTCCATTTTGGGTAGGGGAACTGCTGAAACTTGGGATTGGAAGAAGGTGGAAGCATCTCTAGGTGCTTAGTCTGCTTAGTATAAGGGGTATAAATAAAGGTTGGGTAATGGAAAGGGTATAAAACGGATTTGGGGGAAGGGTCATACAATGGAAGACATGTAAAACTTTAGGGTGAAAGTTCCCTACGTTCATGCAGTTTTAGTCAAGCAATGGAAAGTAGTCAAAATTTAAAGTGAAACCTCTCAAGGGGCTCTATATTCAGGGGTGCCATTGGTGGTGCTAAAAGACAGCGACCCAGCTATGAACTTCTCCAGGGATTCCTTCACACTGAACGTCGGGGGCGTCAGGTATTCTTTCTCGCAAAAGGTGATTAAGGATTTTCCCCTCCACAGGGTGAGCAGGCTGCATGGCTGTTCCTCGGAGCAGGACGTGCTGGAGGTGTGTGATGACTACGACCAGGAGAGGAACGAGTATTTCTTTGACAGGCACTCAGAGGCGTTTGGCTTCATCCTGATGTATGTGAAGTATGGGAAGCTGCGATTTGTGCCGCAGATGTGTGAACTCTCCTTCTACAACGAGATGATCTACTGGGGGTTAGAACGTTCTCAGCTGGAGTACTGCTGCCAGCGGCGCCTGGATGAGCGCATGTCGGACACCTACACCTACATGTCGGATGAGAGCAAGCCAGACGAGAGTTGCAACCTGAATGATGAGCAACAGCATCAGGAACCTGAGGAGAAGAAGTGGCTGGAGCGCATGCGGATGACTTTTGAGGAGCCCACCTCCTCCCTGGCAGCTCAGATCTTGGCTGTGGTTTCCATCATCTTTGTGATTGTGTCCATGGTGGTCCTGTTTGCCAGCACCCTGCCCGACTGGAAGACCGCAGAGAATCACAGTGTAGAGGAGCACAGGCATAAAGCCAGTCTGTGGGAACCTTCAGGGTATGAGCTGTCATTCTATCTCTGTCTTAGTCTTTCTCAGATATACTGTCCTCTGGCTTTTGTAGCTCCTCATGTAGCTTTTGAAATGCTGTGCCCTGTGCCCAGACTCTTGATAAAAGGAAAGGTGTTCTTTTTTATATATGGAACTAATCAGAACCTGCTTGATATGTGCATTACTTCCAGAAGTGTAAGGGTAAGACTAGAGTCGGATTGAGGTCATGGGTTGGGTTGTGAATAAGGCAGTTGAGGGTCAGGTAGATGGTCCAAGTGGGTAAAATTGTGGGTTACGGGCCTGGGTCAGGTTTCAAAAATTGGACCTGTGCAGTACTCTATCATCTGTGTAACACAATAATGTTTGCTGCTTGTTCCTAGGCAGTATAAGAATGGCTGTGTATATTTATTTTATATGGCAGTGTTGGTACAGGTATGGGATCTGTTATCTGGAGACCCGTTATCCAGAAAGCTCCGATATACAGAAAGGCTGTCTCCGACAAGCTCCATTATAATCAAATAATCCACATTTGTAAAAATGATTTCCTTTTTCTCTGTAATAATAAAACAGTAGCTTGTACTTGATCTCAACTAAGATATAATTAACCCTTATTGGAAGCAAAACCAGCCTAGTGGGTTAATTTAGTGTTTATATGATTTTCTAGTAGACTTAAGGTATAAAGATCCAAATTACAGAAAGATCTGTTATCTGGGAAACCCCGGGTACCGAACATTCTGGATAACAGGTCCTGTACCTGTATACACAGCACTGCACATAGAGCAGAGGGAGAGCAATGCAGTAATAGGATATAATGAAATACAACAAAACACAGCACAAAACAATTCCAGGTTACTTGCTAAAGGTTAAGAGACAAGGGAATGAGGCCCCTGCCCCATTGAGCTTCCAATCTGCAGTGTAAGTATATGATGTACGTATATGCATATATAAAGATATGGGAGCCATTATTCAGAAACCCGTTATCCAGAATGCTCTGAATTACTGGATGACTGTTTTTCGTTGACTCCATTTTAATCAAATAATTCCAATTTTTGAAAAAACTATTTCCTTTTCCTGTGTAATAATAAAACAGTAGCTTGTACTTGATCCCAACTAAGATATAATTAATGTTTATTGGAGGCAAAACCAGCCTATTGGGTTTAATAGTTGTTTGAATTATTTTTTAGTAGACTTAAGATATAGAGATCCAAATTACGGAAAGACCCCTTATTCAGAAAAACTCAGGTCCAGAAGATTCTGGATAACAGGTCCCATACCTGTACCTTGTATTTGTACCTTGTATTTGATCCCAACTAAGATTAATCCTTATTGGAAGTAAAACCAGTCTGTTGGGTTTATTTAATGCTTATGTGATTTTCTAGTAGACTGAAGAAATAGAGATCCAAATTATGGAAATACCCCTTAGCCTGAGCATTCTGGATAACAGGTCCCATACCTGTACATGTATGCTGTGGGTGTGTATGTGTATAAATGCAGGTATTGTATATAAGAATATATAAATATTCAGGGAACACTAGTCTATAAGGCACTGATACACAGATTGATAAACTAGTGCTAATTTATTTATGGGAGCTGCACTGCTTGGGTAGTAGAAGACCAGGGACTAGGGGAATATATATATATATATATTCCCCTAGTCCCTGGTCTTCTACTATATATATATATATATATATATATATATATATATATATATATATATATATATATATATATAAGCAGTGGCGTAACTAGATGTTACTTGGCCCTACAGCAAATTGATTTTAGGGCTCCCAACATATCCAGAGGTTGTCCTGTTTTACCAGTATATGTTGAAATTACTTATTAATTATGGCCTCATGGGCCCCCTATACCTCCTGGGCCCTCCTGCAGCTGCAGGGTCTGCTTCCTCTTTAGTTACACCCCTGTATGGAAGTGTTTATTTGTATTTACAGTTACAGATTTACAGACTTTAAATAACACACGTGCAGCCGGCAGGCCACGTTCTCAAAGCCCCAAAGTGTTTCTGTCTTTGATCCATTCAGATTCAGTCATTCTCTATGGTACATTTGGTTGGCTGCCTCTTCTCACAATAGTTTCCCTCTGCAGACACCTAGCCGTATCAGTTAACCTCTTGCTGTCCTCTCCGTGCTTCAATGCTAAGTATTTGTCTCCCTCGCTATCCGCTGGTCAGGAATCACGGAGCTGCCGTGAATGGAAACTAAAAAATACAGTTTTGCCTAATGAGAGAAAATGTGACTGTAGGCGATTTCGGCCCCTTGCTATTGTCTCCACTGCTGGTTATGACTATTGAAACAATGTAGCATGAGCTGATCTTACAAAGGTGTTGCTTTACAGCATCCCAAACAGCCCATAATGACATTTCTCTTATCTGTTAATCCCCTGTATTTAACTGTAGACAATGGCATCACTAGAGGTTACTGCACTGCACCTCAAATACTTTTTAACTTTGGGAATAAGGGAATGTACCTCCAGTTCACCCACCTCCCAGTAGCTACAGGGTCTGTCTTCTTTATAGTTGTGCCTTTGACTGTACGGAAATGTATATCCTTCAGCCCAACTGTCTGCTCCTAATGGATTATTATCTATTTCTGAAACCTTTCATGGATTTTAAGTAGGGATGCACCGAATCCAATATTTTGGATTTGGCCGAACCCCAGAATCCTTCGCGAAAGATTCGGCCGAATATCGAACCGAATCCAAATCATAATTTGCATATGCAAATTAGGTTTGGGAGGGGGAAATTTTTTTTACTTTTGTGACAAAAAGTTATGCAATCTCCCTTCCCGCCCTTATTTGCATATGCAAATTAGGATTTGTATTCGGTTCGGCCAGGCAGAAGGATTCGGACGAATCCTGCTGAAAAAGGCAGAATCCTGGCCGAATCCCGAACAGAATCCTGGATTCGGTGCATCCCTAATTTTAAGCTCTTTGATTTATTCAGGAAGGGAGAGAGGAGGCAAAATACCAGACAGAAGCCCCATGTTAAAGCTTTTCCTCATTTTTGCCTTGTCACAGCTTTTTGTCTGCAGGGAGATGATGTGTAAAGTGTGTGTAGCACCCAGCATGTGTCAGGATTGCTTTAACCCCTTCCTCCCCCTAGTCAATCCTATTCTTTTTCAGTTTCTCTTCATGGCATTATGTGTTTTACATCCCTTTAACTGCATGGCTAATTAGCAATTCATTTAGCAACTTTTCAACTACCCTTGAATTTTATTTTTTATAATTTTTTAATTATTTGCCTTCTTCTGACTCTTTCCAGCTTTCAAATGGGGAGTGTGGTCACTGACCCCATCTGAAAACAAATGTTCTGTAAGGCTACACATGTATTGTTATTGCTACTTTTAATTGTTCATCTTTCTATTCAGGCCTCTCCTATTCATATTCCAGCCTCCTATTCAAATTAATGCATGGTTGCTATGTTAATTTGGACCCTAGCAACTAGATGGCTGAAATTGCAAACTGGAGAGCTGCTGAATAAAATGCAAAAACAACAAATTATAAAAAAATGAAAACACAATTGCAAATTGTCTCAGAATCCCTCTCTCTAATTCATACTAAAAGTTCATTTAAAGGTAAACAACCCGTTTGAAGGGGTGAGGTGACAAACCTGTAATATGTCATACAAAGTGAAAGCTGGTACAGGTCTAGTCATCTACAGTAACCAATCAGCAGATACCATTTACTGGTAACTTGGGACGCCTGGAAAAATCCCGGTGGGCCCCAGCCCTTGTGGGGCCCGCCGGCCCAGACCCCCTCTGTTTCTGACCTCCGGCCTGGTCCGCCCGATTTCCCTGCCCACTCTGTCTGCTTGCCCAGCCCACTCCACCCACTTACCCCGACAACTTGCCCTGCTCCGAGACGGGAGAGGGCAGAGGGTGGTTTGCTGGGGAGGGAAGACTGGGGAGGGGGGCCCTTTGGGGGTTGTGTGGGCCCTGACCCCCCCCCCCAGTCTGACCCTGTACAGTAACCAACTCAAGCCACTGCAGTTTTATATAAACCTGAACTTAACAAAATGGAAAAGAATGGGGAAAAGATTAGAGAAGGTCAGAGCAAGGCCCATAAAATGTAAGAAGTACCAATACTTCAAATAGATAATCTTTAGTCATATCACTGCTTTAAAGTCTATCTACCAAACCGCCCAGGCTCCCTTTTTCTATGCTTGTGACATCACAATATATTATGCAGAGCATAGACAGTGATCACACTTATAAGATGAGAGCTGGATGTGCCAACAGAGATACCTACAAGAAAGCTTATTTACTCTCATCTGCACCCCTTTTCCTTGCACGTGCCTATCAATGTGCCCATTGCACGCAAATGTTTGTTCCTGCTCCTGGTTCGTGCTTCATCTATAGGTGCTTAATATTTTGCTAGTTGAATTGCATGCAATTGAAGGGCATGGATGCATTGTGCACGTCTTGTGTATGTTGCTTCCTTTCTTGCATGTGCCCAGCGTTGTGTCTTTTGCACTCAATGGCCTAACCAGCTCAAATTTCATATGCTGTCAATATTTTGCCAGTTTATTGACATGCAAGTGAAGGACATGAAAGTATCATCCACTATTGTGTGTCTATCGCCCCCTTTTTGTGCATGTATCCATTCAAGTGACCACTGCATGCTACTGGTTGCAGCAGGCACAATTATGCTGGAATTCTTGGAAGGCATGTTTCGTTATTGTGGAATTGTGATGATTTGCTTGCACGTTGCACTGCTTCAACAGATAAGCCCTACACTTCTCTCCAACCACATTGCTGATCTTAATCATGTTTTCAAAGTGTCTCAAAATAAAGCAGTAACTAACAGATAATTACCTATTAGACTGATCTTTGTATGCAGATTCCCCTGTGAGTCCCTCTGACTTGGATGGATTCAGTTCTAAAGCCAGCTTTGGTTACTAGTACCCTGGCCTCGAGGGCACATCCACCTGTTTGGCTCTAAGAGCAGTTCTTTGTTTTTCTGTGCTGTGGAGCTATATCTCTATGCTCTCCCACCGGTAACTCCCTTTCACTCCCATACTCATATGTTCTCCTACATTCCCGAGTCTATAAAATATTGTGATTCCTTTGTGATGGGTTCTGACTCTTTGTGAGTTCAGAATACATGGAGCTTGTGTCAAATAAACTTTGTCTTTCAGATCTCGGTAAATGAATTTCCCAGACACTTCCATAATTATGTACATAAACACACATTGACATTATCACACAGCAACTCAGCAAATGCATGGACAGAATCTCTTATTAAGATCTTCATCATAAATATTCCATTAAATAACATGGTTTCTTTCGACAGGATAATTGAAGCAATCTGTATCGGGTGGTTCACTGCCGAATGCATAGTGCGCTTCATCGTCTCCAAGGATAAGTGTGAATTTGTGAAGAGACCCTTGAACATCATTGACTTGTTGGCCATAACGCCTTACTATGTCTCCGTGTTCATGACTATCTTTACAGGGGAAAATCCACAGCTGCAGAGAGCCGGGGTCACACTGAGAGTTCTGAGAATGATGAGAATATTCTGGGTAATTAAGCTCGCTAGGCACTTTATTGGCCTTCAGACCCTTGGCTTGACTTTGAAACGTTGTTACAGGGAGATGGTCATGCTGCTGGTCTTCATTTGTGTCGCCATGGCCATCTTTGGTGCCCTTTCCCAGCTCCTTGAACACGGCTTGGACCTTGAGGCCAAGAACGAGGATTATTCCAGTATCCCTGCAGCCTGCTGGTGGGTGATAATTTCCATGACCACAGTTGGGTACGGTGATATGTACCCTATCTCTGTCCCCGGTAGAATACTGGGGGGAGTGTGTGTGGTCAGTGGTATTGTTTTACTCGCGTTGCCTATAACGTTCATCTATCACAGCTTCGTGCAATGCTATCATGAGCTGAAATTTAAATCTGCTAGGTATGGAAGGAGCTTATCAAATGAATTCCTAAACTGATTTTGCCGGTCATCATTAACTACAAAACCTGCTGGCTTCATGCAACTGCCATCTCACTGCACCTTGGCAGCAACCTCCTTAGGATTTTGAAGTTTCTCTTTTAATTGAAGAACATAGCCAAGTGTTATTGCTAATAGAAAAGCTGGCCTTTGGGTTCTTCAAACTGTGGGGGACAGGGGAGCGACATGGACGTAGCCAACATTCCTGTAACCTGGCAGTTATTCCATACTGTATCACTGTATGGGGGCATAAACTGAATGGGGGAGTATTATTCTTAAGAAGCATTCCAAATGCAGGGGGGCAAAGTGCAATATTTAACACAGTGGGTCGTTTTCCAGGTATTTTTGGAGGCAATGCCAAGGATCTGTGGGAATAACTATATACACATCAAGACATTGACGTTTTAGCAGTTCTGTTACAAGTACTAACTATATAATTATAATAAAATGCAAGGAATGGCTACATATTTTATAAAATATAAAGCAAAAGTTATATTATTTTAGTTACAGCAGTTCCCAAGCAGGTGGCACCTTCCAGTCCTCCGCGATCGTTGTGTGCGTTTATAGATGACAAATGAACCAGACTGAAAAAAAATGAATTATATCTAAAGTCAAACTGTGTTATAAACTACTTGCTTGTTATATATCTGGGCCTTTTGTAAGTACAAAATATATTTTCCTTAGAATTTACCTTTATGTGATATGTATTTTCTCACTAAAATAACAATTAAATAAAATATATTAAATATGATTTGCCTTTTTTGAGGAAAGAGAAAGAATTTGGACTTTTTTGGCTCTTGGAGACGGTTTGGGATTCTAGATATGGAATACGATTCCTGTGCACAGTAGTGTGTAGATAAGGCATTAATGCCACAAGAGATTTTTATACCAAGAGTTTCACTGGGGATCTTTGCCATCAACCATTAAAGGGCAAAAAAAATCTAGAGTAAACTGAGATTATGAGTAACTGCAGCACTTGTGTATGTGTCTGCTTGTAGAGCAGCATAATCTGTACTTATCCCTCTAGTCAGCTGGTATGGGTGAATATACTTATCTTCCATTAACTTTATATTGAAAGGGAGGCAGCTTAGACATTTTTGCCTATTTCTTATTAATATATGAGCCAGTTTATCAAACAATATCTGCTATTGGCCTGAAGCAGAGCAGTGGTAGCTCCTACCAGTTTTGTTCTGAATTATACTTGATTTTCACCCTAATCAGCCAACAGGTTGCCCCTCCTCTGTACATCTTTGGGCTTCCCTGGAGGACCAGTCTTAGGAACCACTGTTTTATTGTGCGATAGAGTCCCTTTCTCTAAAAAAAAGGGTTTTAAGTTTTGTCAGGGTTCCTACATCAGGAGGAGAGCACAGGGGAGGAGGCTGAGTTAGAAGGAACGACACGTATTTGATGGAGCAACAATATCAGTGGGGGCCGGCCAATTATCTTTGAACCTAAACCAAGCTGTGTTATAAGAAATATAATGCTTAGTATTTTCCTAGATTTATTGATTCATTCTTTTACTATAGAGCAGTGGTTTTCAGACCTTTTGGAAACAAGTATCCCTTTTTGGTCCAACATTTGACCAGGGAGCCCCTGATAGCAAACTTAAGTCAAAGAAATGTGAAAAGAGTATCTAGAACATCAAAATTTTCAGTTGGAAGCCCATGTCTATTCATTTGGGCTCCCCAAATAGAAACCCTTGTCATAGAGATTTAGAGGTGTTTTGCCAGCTGTTTTCCCAGTTTAGAAGTGGCACCTGGCATACTGGCCCTTGAAAGTCAGCCTCATATATTTTGCCATCTTTGGCATGTAAGCACCACATACACTGTGTCATGCACAAACAGGCTAATTAAATTTATCATTCTTTTTATTTTTGGTTCAGAACCAGAATGCCATAGGAAACCAAAGCAGGGTATTTTAAGAGCCCCGCTTTGATTTCCTATGGAATCACCCGACACAATCACCTGGTGAAGAGTTTTGAGGAGAAACACTGGCTAGCCGCTGGGCAAACATAGCCTTCATGTTTGTCCATAGGCCTCATTTAGATGCACTGGCAATGCAGCAATACAATGTAGCCATACCAGCCTCCCGTTTGACACCCGCAATGACATTGAGAATATCGCCTTCCATGCTGGACAACCCAGAAGACTATCACTGTGGTAGAACATAAGAGTGAGAAAAGGCTCAGCTAACTTCTAATAAAAGATAGGGAACTGTTTTGCTACACTTGAATGAATCCAAAGATGTTTCAATGGTATTCAGTTGGAGTGATATTCAGTACAGGAAAGTATCACAATTTGCTTTTTCTAGACAATCAGAAGAAGACAGATGAGCAGAAGATGTAGGCTAATGTGCCAACCAATCAAAATGGCTTTGTTAATGAATTATACATAGTCACATCGGATCCGATTTGGAATTAACACAGCTACTTTCTTTATATTTTTTTGAAGATCAGCTTGCACATATATTACGGTTGAGCCCTTGAAAATACTTTTGGATGGATTGTACTTGCACAAAAAAAGTAATTTTCAGTGTTCCGGCAGTTCTGTGGGTGTGAAATTCATTTACAATAGTTATGCGATCCTTACGAGAGTTACTCATATTAATGTGTCATTGTCTGCTCGTCCAACGAATAGACACCTATTTCTTACCTTATTACAATCAGTGTAGTATTGCCATTATGGTAAATCCAATCCATGCTCTTCTTTTTAATGGCTGATTATTTTATATTTCAATGGACCATCACCCATCAACAGCAGAAGACTGGTATGAAAGATAAATAAAGGTTATGCAGTAACATAATATTTGCTTTGATTAAAACTTCCTGTTCTAACTATTCTCAACTCTTAGGGCAGAGAAACACATGGGAATTCGGGGAGATTAGTCTCCGGCGACAAATATCCTCTTCTTTGGGGCGACTAATCTCCCGAACTGCCTCCCCTGCCTTTAAGGACGAATACCCCACCAGCTGAGGAGCACAGTTAATCAAGCCAAGGCACTTTATTTTGTTCATGTTTTGAATTATATTTTTATTATATTCTTTCAGTATATGCTGCTTGCGTAATTAGCTTTGTTTAACGTCTATAATACTATTCAATACAGTTAGGACTTATTCTTGAATTGCATACATCAGGTTAATAACTGCCTTACCATGTATATAATATTGTTTGGTATTTGCCAAGCAGTCTTAAGCCATATGGTACTGTTGCGGGGTGCCGGTAGGCACTTCCCAATTGGCTGACAACAAAAGCACATGTTTTGTGCCAGGATAGATGTTTTACTATGGCATAACACTGCTCTGTAGGTTTGAAATATGTTAGTATTTACTGGTGTAGGTAGGTATTGATGTGTATAGGTTGAAACTTTGGAAGTTGAACACTTTTGGTAAAGAAAAAATAAATATCTTTATATTTGGCCTTTATTGGTGTTCCGAGTGTGGTTATTCTTTATATGTCACCCGAGTTACACATTAGTATGAGGAGGCCTCCTGCACAAGAGAAGGTGAACCTCCAGTAGTTCTGGACATTTTGGGAGGAGACACTACAAAGCTGAGCCACAAGAGAAACTCTCTTGCTTGACCAAGGGCTACTGGAGCAAGGAGTTGGTAGCTCCTGGCAGGATGATATAAGAAAAGACAATAAAGACTATAAGGGTAGGCATGTTTTTCATCTGTTAGCTTTGGTAATGGCAAGAGGACTGAATGAGAACTGGTGAGGATGAAGGTTATGACACTTCTTGTGCACTAACGTTAATAGTACTGTACAGTTGGGTGAGCATTAGTTGAGATGGAGAACAAAGCAAATTGAGGGATGGTTTGACATGTATTCAATGGGACTTCAAGGACAAATGCTACTGTGCACATAAGGGAATAGCTTCAAGATAAGACAAAGCTTGCATGCATTTGGAGGCAATGTCATCAGAGGGCAAGGTCACAAAGCTTAAGCTCATAAGTACATCGGCACAAACAGAGGGAGAGCTGAGTGGTGTACTCAAATTAACCACAAACGTACATTGTACACAAGTCAACTGGTATCTACAGAATGAGAAAGAAAAGAGGGAGACTGCCCAGCCAAAACTTTTAAACTTAGGGCATCTAACCCTTTGAACCTTAACTGACCAAGGCATAAAATAAAGTATTTTCTGGACCATGTCCCAAATGGTCAAAAACTATAACATGAAAAAACAATATCGCTGTCAAAGCAGGTTGCAAACTGTGGCTACATTAAAAGAGAAGGAAGTGTAAATCCAAATATTTAGGCACTGCACTGACTGAGGTTCTTCTCAGCGAGCACCACAGAATTTATCACCTTGAAGCATGAACCATGATAATTTGTTTTTGCTTTTTTAAAGTTTCCAAGATGACACCTGTATGCAGTGCAGGTGTGGGACTTAGTATCCAGAATGATCGTGACCTGGGGCTTTTTGGATAATGGATACAGTATTCCTGTAATATGGATCTTCAGACCTTAAATCAAGTAGACAATCATGAAAACATTAAATAAACCCAATGGGCTGGTTTTGTTCGCAATAAGGATTAATTCTATCATATTGGAGCATGTAGAAGCTACTGTTTTATTATTACAGAGAAAAAGGAAATCATTTTTGATTGGATTATTTGGATAAAATTGCGTCTATCAGTAGCCACTTTGTCTATGTAACAGGTTCAGATTCATTCAGCAAGTAGACAGCGCACTCCGAGAGTTAATGGATGCTATGTGCACTCATTTCCATGTAATTAGATCTTTAGCCCAGAGCACAGCTGCATTGTTTAGAAGTCCTCCTCGTTTATTTATTCAACCAGTACTCAACAGTTAATGAGTTTCAGACTACAATAATTATGTGCATTTATTGAAACGAATCACCTCGGGCCTGTTTATACTCGGTTATTCATCAAAATGAGGACTATCAATATTCCATTCGCTGTATTTGTACAATTTTAGCGAATGTATTATTTGTCCATATACATTTCTTAGAACTTAATTATTTTAGCATATACATCTTGCGCATTATTAACAATATGCTAATTCCAAGACCAATCTACACAATGACTGTCTCCGACACTGCAGCTTATGAACATTTGCCACTGCGGATGTTATGAATGCTGTTTAGTCTGGGTGATTATCATTATGTGTGATCCGTTAAGAAGAATTGGTGACATCAGTGGGACTTAATTACCACAAATGAAAACATTTAGCTTTAACTGAAGTAGCACAAATGTATTTATTTACACTTAGCAAATATTTCTTAGCCATAACGTAAATAGGGGGTATAATATAGATGGGTCTCCCAACCCTTTTTACCTGTAAGCGACATTTAAATGTAAAAACAGATGGGGGGGGCAACATCAGATTAAAAATGTACTGGTGATGCCAAATAAGAGCTATGATTGACTATTTGGTAGCCCCTATGTGGACTGGCATATAGGAGGTTCTGTTTGGCAGTACGCCTGGTTTTTATGCGACCAAAATAAATTTAAAATTAAGCACCTGCTTTCCAGCCACTAGAAGCAACATCCAAGGAGTTGGTAAGCAACCGTCACAATCGGTAACCCACAACCCAAAACAATTGCCAAGGTCACAGCTAGGGTTGCCACCCGGCTAGTAAAACAGGGCCGGGGCCGGTATTACAAATTTACCGGCAATGTAGCTGCCGGTAATTTGTAATACCCTTAACAAAAGGCCTTGCCCTCTGGTGGAAACGTACCTTTTCTTCCTCATCTTGCCCTCGTGCAATGTGACAGATCCGCCCCTTTTTGCATCACGGCCCGCCCCTTTAGTTCCAGCCACCTCGCTGGCCGGTAAATTTTTTTTACAAAGGTGGCAATCCTAGTCGCAGCTTACCTTTCTGGAGGCTCACGTGAGATTGAGTAACCGGTTATCCCACCTCTTAAGCAGATAGTAGATAAGTAGATAGATGGACCTATAACAGGTGTGGAAGGAACTGAGATGTGGGGATTTAGGGTAGAACTACATGAGTGCTTTTACCTACAATAGCATCTGTTCCGACGTGCTGAGATGAATCGCAGGCATCACACTGGATCTAAGGTAAGTAATAGGAATGTCGGAAATTGTTGCTGCGTGCATCTGACATGACAGGACTGTCGAATGAAGACGCAACATTCAGCATTTGCATCCGACAGTCGTGTCGTGTCAGATGCACGCTGGAATAACGTCCGACATTCTTATTTGTTTATTTAGATTCGATTACCTTAGATTCGCTCATCCGACGTGACGCCTGCGATTCATCTCATCGTGTTGGAATGGATGCTATCGCAGGTAAACGCACTTCTGTAGGGCTACCCTTATAGGCTAGATAACTGGAAATTTAGAACAGGTGTGCATCACCTATAGTCATCATTCCTGCCTGGAAAACGATGGATATATTTGAAGTGAACCAGGATCTCAGCAGTTTGCTCAAATAGGTGAGAAGCAAAGAAACTGCATAATAAGCAGTGGGTTTCTGGTATAAATCCAGGCAGGATGTTACAGCAACATGTTGCTCATGAGCCACTGGTTGGGGATCATTGATATAGACAGTTAGTGTGTAGGATGATAAGCCCTGGGCAGTCGAGTTATGTAGATTTCCTCTACCAACTTAGAGCACTTTGATATTCTAGCGACATTATGTTTTTTGAGATGCAAAATACAAAGTGGGCTGAGAGAGCATTCCAAGGCTAATTAAAGTACAAGTAAGGTATAATGGAAGTTCCAAAGTTGATTCTAACTCAAAAGAATGACTATTAATCAATAAGAAGAGGATTTGCCTTTGATCAGGAGACACTTCCCAATGGAGCAAGTAGGTGCTGCTGCAAGAAAAATATGACAATATAGTGTTTACCTTGTATGAATATTTTTATCTGTATTGACGCATTGAAGTAAAAAGATAAAATAGGTGCATTATAAGAAATACATACACATAAATATAAAATATAATTACAATACAGATTAAGTGCTCATTGTTAAGGAAACAAAAGGCTAGAGGACCCTACCCTGTAGGGCTTACAATCTAAATGGGAGGGTAACATACAGACACAATTTGGAGGGGTATTAAGCTGCTATAGGTTACACTGTTATATAAGTGCCAGTTCCCATTTCAGGTGTTATAAATTATATTATATTTTTATATATTAAATATAAGGAGTCACAAGAGAGAAGGGTTTAATACGGGAAACTGCAGTAGTAGTGGCGGGTACAACCAAGCAGTTGCTCTGAGAGGAGCGGAGGTTTCGGGCAGGAACATATAGAGAAACAAGAGATGAGATGTAGTTAGGTTCAGAGGAATGAAGGGCTTTGAAGGTTATGAGGAGGAGTTTATAAGTTATTCTTTGTTTTATAGGAAGCCATGATAAGGACTTCAGCAGGGGAGGGGTCTTGTACCCTTTTTAGAATAAGAAGAGGATAATTCTGGCAGCAGTGTTTAATACAGACTGTAGGGCAGTGATCCCCAACCAGTAGCTCGTGAGCAAAATGTTGCGCTTCAACCCCTTGGATGTTGCTCCCAGTGGCCTCAAAGCAGGTGATTATTTTTGAATTCCAGGCTTGGAGACAAGTTTTGGTTGTATAAAAACCAGGTGCACTGCCAATGTAAGTTGATAATCCACATAGGGGCTACTAAATGGCCAATCACGGCACTTATTTGGCACCCCAAGAACATTTTTCATGCTAGTGTTGCTCCCCAACTCCTTTTACTTCTGAACTTTGCTCACGGGTTCAAAAGGTTGGGGACCCCTGCTGTAGGGGGAGAGATGGGCGTTAGGGAGCCAGTTAGAAGAAGGTTACAGTAATCTAGTCTGGATAGGATGAGAGCATGCATGAGCGTCTTCGCCGTAGCAGGTCAAAGGAAGGGACAGATTTTGGCAATATTGCATAAGAAAAAGTGACAGTTTTTGACAGTGGTGTTAATGTGATCCTTGACATGGAATGGTTAATTAGCCACAATCCTGGTTTTCTTTAAAGGGAAGGTCATTATCTTAGAAGCTTTTGCATTTATGTCCCTGATTAGGGCGAGTGCAGGGGATCTATTTTTCTGTCTATATATACCGAGGGGGAGAAAGAGAGTGCTTCAATAAATGAAGTGCCAGCAATAGATAAACAGGCCTTATATTATGTCATGGACATTAGAGTAAAACAAGACACACATAGAGGGATGTTTAAATATAGATAATATCAGCACATTTAATTGCTTTACATATGCATCCTGCATCCCGTTACTGTCACTTGAATCGTCACTTGAAACAATAAGTAGAGATGTTAAGAGCAACGTTATGCTGAATGTGTCCCATAAATCTGCTGCATGGCGAGCACGCCTGGAGTTATTATTTCCCAATGACTGGGGCATTTGTTACAAATCCAGCAGCCGAGTAACAACTGAATTAAACACCCACCATACAGGATAATTTATAGCGCGTCGTTAGCATTGATGTCACTTCGCCTGGGGTGAAAGGGACTTTTACTAATGACACTTCCTACAATTCAGTTGCATTCAGTTCATTATTTACGTGTTTTAAGAAAACCACAATTTCTGCCGTTGTGTTTCTAGATCTGATTTGTATTCTCTCTAACTAATATGTTTTTGGCTCACCCAGTACATAAAGTGCACCCAGTACAATATGCAAATATTTTAACTACATTTATACCTAATAAAATGCATTTTTATTAAAAAATTGTCGGTTTAGTGAGTTGTGCTTACATTCATGTTATGTACATGAATAAAGCCTTCATGTAGGGTTGCCATCTTTCTGCTTCTGGAACTCTAGTGGTGATATCACAGGAGGTTTTGTCTTTGGATGGGATGGGTAACATTGAAGGCAGCACCATGAAGTCAGTGAATCGCTGATTGCCACATTAATCATGGAGAGTCCTGTCTGGGTTATCTAATTTGGAAAAACAAGCATGAATTTTTGACCTGGACAGTAGCGTTGGGCGAATAAATTCAGAAGGCGCGAATTCGCTGAGAATTTTCGCGTTCCACTGCCGGTGAATAAATTCACAAAACTGCGGCAAAAATTCGCAACCGAATAATCGGGTGCGTCAACAAAACTTTGCCCGCGCGTCAGAATAGTTGCAGGCATAAAAGTTGTCGCATGTCAAAATTATTCGGACACCTTGATAAATCTGCCCCTAAGAGTGGCTTGGATGATTTCTTGACATGGATTTCTTGACTTGGATGATTTACAGACATAATATCCAAGGTTATAGTGATCTGAAGCTCATCACAGAGTTATTTGGTTATAGGAATATACAGTTTATAGTGTACAAAATGTCTACACAAAAGAAATGTCTACACAAACCCAACATAATTTCTTGACTTGGGTGATTTACAGACATTATATCCAAGGTTACAGTGACGTGAAGCACATCATAGAGTTTTTTAGTATAGGTATAGGAATATACAGTTTAAAGTGTACAAAATCTACACAAAGGAAATGTCTACACAAACCCACAGACTGCCACCAAGAGATTGCTTGGTTTTACTTTAGCTGTAAACAAATAAAACTTGATTGTAGCAAAAGACATGTTGGCTGTTTTTCCCTACCACTTAATATCTGTGTTGTATGCACCATATACTGATTCCCCTCCTCCCCATGCTAGTTATAGAAGATAAAGTAAAAACACAGCTGCCACTGGAATATAATTCCCAGAATGCCTTGCATTAATCAGGAAGTAGTAAACTAGACTAGACTCATGGCAGCTATCACCGTTCTCTGAAGAGGCAAAGAAAACATTTTGTTGTGCCGTTAATTTCAACTTAAACAGCTCAGTTCACAGGTTTTATGCTCGCCATAGAAATGCTTGTAAAACCATCACCTTGATATTTAAATGTCACAGTCACGTTAAATGTTTATGGAAAGAAACATTTCTTTCATAGAAAATGTTAGCTTTTGCGGCAAAACCTCTTATCTAGTACAGGTATGGGACCTGTTATCCAGAATGCTCGGGACCTGGGGTTTTACGGATAATGGATCTTTCTGTAATTTGGGTCTTCATGCCTTAAGTCTAAGGGCTGGTTTTGCTTCCAATAAGGATTACTTATATCTTAGTTGGGATCAAGTACAAGCTACTGCTTTATTATTACAAAGAAAAAGGAAATCATTTTTAAAAATTTGGATTATTTGGATAAAATGGAGTCTATGGGAGACAGCCATTCCGTAATTCAGAGCTTTCTGGATATCGGGTTTCCGGATAAGGGATGCTATACCTGTAGTACAAACATGGATCCGCTATATATATATATATAGATAGATAGATAGATAGATAGATAGATAGATAGATAGATAGATAGATAGATAGATAGATAGATAGATATAGTTTAAGCAAAAGTCTTTGGCAGTTAATATTCGCTCGCCACATCAACTAGCGACTCCCATTCCCAGTAACACTTCCTAACCTTCAAAGCTGAAAGCCCAGCTATAATGAAGAACTTTGGCCTCTTCATTATTAATATTGCCCTTCTACCTCCAGACAAAATGCTCATTAGAATTTCTCCATGGCAATATCTCTCAGTGCCAGTGACTTGCTATTTTGCTTATTTCAAACTCATATTAAAGGATTTAATTCTAATTCAGGTTAAAACGTGCTCTGCTATATATCATGCCGTATTGTGTGAGCATTCCTATACTGCTGCAGTACTAATCCTGTATTCATTAGACTGAAGAGATGGTTCAAATATCTAATTAGCAGGGGTCATTTATGTTGCCCTAGGGTGCAAGTGCTAGAGCACTAAGGGACACAAGAGCGGTAGCAGTAGTTCCCTGTGTAGTCAGGGTTCTGCTGGACCCTATTGCAGGCTGTGATTCTTGCAGCTAGCGATGGGCGAATCTGTCCTATTTAACTTTGTCGAATAATTTGCAAACCAGCAAAAAAATTAGTGAAACTGAGAAAATTCGCGAAAAGCATTGAAGTAAATTATATACGCGAGCGACAAGCTTTATATGCGCAAATATTTTGTCCAAATGCATTAAAATCAATGGGCGTCAGAATAATTTTGACGCACGAAATTTTTATGCACGTGGCAATTTTGACGAGAGACTATTTTTTGTTGCAGTGGATTTTTTGCCGGCAAATTTTCGACTAAGTTTTGTGAAAACATTTGCAGGCGACGAAACGTGAATCCATGCCTGCCAAATTTATTCGCCCATCACTACTTGCAGCTCCTAACTTGCGAGTCTGAATGATGCAAAAGCAGGGCCGGAACTAGGGCTAGGCAGAAGAGGCAGCTGCGTAGGGCACATTGCTAGGGGGGCACAAACCTAGTGCATGTTCGAACCCCTCAATCTTACTCCCCTTCCTTCACTCTGTCACCCTCCCCTCCGTTGCTCAACCCTCCCCTCTCCCTTCCCTCCATTTCTCTCCCTCCCCTTCCCTCCTTCTCTCTCTCCCCCATCACTCTCCCCTTCGTCGTGGTCCTGCCAGCCTGGCCCGGCCCTGTGCACACATTAGGGGGTGGGAACACCTACATGCCACCAACTTCCCATCCTAAACCAATAAAGCATTGACTAACGCTCCTCGTCCCATTCAGCCTCGTTCATTTATAGCCTATTAGCCACTCTATATATTCCTGACTTGCATTCAATGTGTTTCTTTGTAGATCACTTATTTTTTGATTGTATGAATGATAAAATCCACAGCTCCCATCTGTTATGTTAAGTACAATGTTTAGAATTATACAAAGAGAAGTTTTTGAGTTTGATACCACTGGAGGACTTCCCATAACACAAAAAAGGGAAGATTGTGTCAAACTTACCGTGATCTTCCTTTCCTAGAGGAACTCCATGCCAGTACTCATCGAGATAGCCCCTCCCCCCTGCTCCCATTAGAAAGACTCTCCCCAAACCTTTAAAAGGCCAACCACACTCATCTACCAGCGTCTTTGTAACAAGCTTCTCAAATTACCGGAAAAGGGTGGGCCGTACTGATATGGAGTTTGTCTAGGAAAGGAAGATCACGGTAAGTATGTCACAATCTTCCCTTTTCCCTTATCAAACTCCATGTCAGTACTGGGATGTAGCAAGCTTTTCCAAATGGGAGGGAATAGGCTTTAACAAGAATCTGCAATCAGGAATGGAATAATACTCAATTGAAAGCTCACAATCATGCCACCTCTATAAGTTAATATAGAGACACCAGGTGAAACACCAGAATAAATTTACAAGGCTAACAATAGCCATATAGTATAGACTCTATAATACAGAGAGAAAGAGGGGGGTGTTAGCCCACTGTCAGAGTGAGGAACAAGTGAGATCAATAACATAACCGCTTCAACCTTCCAGAACAGAGAGAGATGAAGACACCCCTGCACATGGCGAATTCAGCAAGCTGAAATACTTACTCTCCTACTCACCAGAGCGCATCCATCACATGTATGCCTAGTTTCAGTGCAGATTGCAAGGCACCTGTAAGAAACACTTGGTAGGAGTAAGAACCCAAATCAGACCCATTGTAGGTATGACCTGTTTAGAATATTACAACAAGAGCAGGGCATACAATGCACAATGAGGCACCCGAGGCATGTACCATAAACATCTACATATCGTAACGCCTAGCAGTCAAAACAGAAAACAGATCCTAAAAGAACAAGGGCACCTGAGACATACATTGGGTTAGAATTCCTTACACAGTGTAAGGTCCTTTGCTGAGGAAGACTCAACTAACAGTGGAAACCAGAGCAACTACAGTACCTAAGGAATAGAGTCTTGTGAGAGGTATAACTGGTTACCCCTAAGGTTACAGATCCAAAATAAACCCAGTGAAGCTAAAGGGTAATTCCATGAATCATGGAGGCAGGCTGTAACCCTGGAGAGATGCTTAGAATCACCCACGAGACATGTCTGTTTTCATCCCACCTGTAAAGAACATATTTATATGTGGAAATCAACTATCCTACATATATGAACTCCATCAATGAAGATTCCACACTTCTTCAGTTGCTCAAATATTTATTTTTGGGGTGAAGTTTTCCTTTAAGTCCAGGACAGGGTGCAAAATTTAAAAAAAAACAGGTACAATTCATCTGAGCTTTGCATGAAAAAAGGGAACTTACATTGGCTCCAACATGACCTCAACACTTTTTACTTGCCATACTTTTATGGGGCCGATTCACTAACGTCGAGTGAAGGATTCGAAGTAAAAAAACTTGGAATTTCGAAGTGTTTTTTGGGCTACTTCGACCATCGAATGGGCTACTTCGCCCTCCGACTACGACTTCGAAACGAATGATTCAAACTAAAAATCGTTCGACTATTCGACCATTCAATAGTCCAAGTACTGTCTCTTTAAGAAAAAACTTCGACCCCCTAGTTCGCCATCTAAAAGCTACCGAACTCAATGTTAGCCTATTGGGAAGGTCCCTATAGGCTTTCCTAAGTTTTTTTGATCAAAAGATATTCCTTCGATCGTTGGATTTAAATCCTTCGAATCGTTCGATTCGAAGGATTTAAACGTTCAATCAAAGGATTATTCCTTCGATCGCAGTTTTTGCGCAAAATTCTTCGACTTCGATATTCAAAGTCGAAGGATTTTAATTCCCAGTGGAATATTGATAATTATTAACCCTCGATATTCGACCCTTGGTGAATCGGCCCCTTAAATTATAGATTAAGTAACTGTATGTACAATTTGTTTGTTTGTGTTAAAAAGTCCAATTTGGAGAAACAAACTTTCTATTAACGTTCATAAATCAGCCTCTTTGTGTTCAATTGTCCCTATCTTCCTTCAGGATAATGATATCACTATGCATGTCTTCCCTTTCTCATACTTTTCCTGCCCAACTTTTGTGAATATTTATATGATTTGCCCACTAATCAATCCTCTATATTCTCTTCCCTGCTCTACTTTTTCTTTACTATCTATTTTTGCCTTATTTTACCTCCTTTCATTCCTTTCTTCCTCTGCTCCTCCTCTACAATCCTCTGTTGACCCCAGACATAAGAAAAAATAAGAACTGATTCATTTTGCCTAGAATATAGTTCTGTGGAAATGACAGTTTTTAACCAAACAGTAGATAAGTAAAAAGCTTTCAAATTAAATAATAAATGATGGCAGTGATGCTCTGTAGAATTCCATGGCCTTATAGATGGTATCCAGCTACTCCTCGCTACAAGCTAACGATTCATTCAATCATTAATGGATTTGTTCTAAATGTCAAGGTCGAAATAATATCTTCACTGAAAACAATAAATACTGGCATTTCTAAGTTATTCTGCAGCACAGACAATTCTGATTCTCAACAACAATCTATCCTGTGCCTACACTAGTTCATTAGCCGCATTCATTAACATGTGCCTGTGTCATTAGCTGAAAAGCATGAAAAGACAATTTAGATCAGATATTTAAAAAAAAACCACTAGTTATATTTTATGGCTTGCGCTGCAGATTGTGTGTTGCATTAGGGGCAATAATTGAAATATTTTAAACAAATTGATGGAACAGCATTGAGATGCTTACCTTTTCAGCATACCTGTTTCTGAATTTATATTATATAAAATAAAAAATAAAAAAATCGAGATTTGAGAAAATTCCAGCAAAAAAACCCACCAATCTCACATTTTTCCTAATTCTAGTTTTGAGATTTTTGGTCAAAACCTGGTAAATTTCTATAGGTTATTTATTTATTGTGATTTGTAAAAATGAACGGCACAATGGAATTTTTGTTGGGTGGTTCTTGATCTTTTGCAATTCAAGTCCTTCCAAGAAAGATTGTGATCAAAACGCGCTGGAGTCTTTTTCCATGACCATCTTAGTAAAAAAAAAAGGGGAAATTAAAAGATGTATCAATCTGCCGCCCCCCCCCCCCCCCGCTTTGGTGGAATGAGACTGGACAAATTGAGTTGTACATGGGTAATGCTTTCCAACATTAAAGAGCTCACATGAAAAATATAATAATACTTAGGGCCAATTTACTAAACTGTAAATTTTTCAGGTCAAGCTTTTTATCACCAAAAAAGTAACAGAAAAAGAAAACATGACTTTTCATGGAATTGGAAAAAATCATGACAATTCCTAATCAGAAAAAACTAGCTAAAACCTGTCCAAATAGTAGCATTCAATGCCAGACGTCCCTTTTAAAACTGGAAGATCTTTCCTCGATTCGTGGATTTTCGGGTGTTTTTGATGCTGGCTTTTGTGCGACAATTAAGTAATGAGCGAATCTGTCCAATTTCGCTTCACAGAAAAAAATCGTGAAACTGCTGAAAAATTCACAAAAGAGCAAAGAATTCGTGAAATGTACTGAAGTCAATAGGCAACCTTTTTTTTTAACACGTGGCAATTTTTTTAGTCGCACTTTTTTTCCCTCACTCCTAATGCATCAATGTCAAAGTCAAGGGCATTTTCTCTTGTGGTGATTATTTTGTCTTGGCAACTATTCTTTATCTCATCGACATTTGCCTAGGCGACTTTTTGTCCAAATGCATTAAAGTCAATGGGCATTTCACAAATTGTCATAGCAAATTTTTTTCTCGCACCAATTTTTTGCAGCAGTTTCATGAAAATTCACAGATGGCAAAATGCGGAATTTCGCTGAAAATCCATGCCTGGTGAAAAAATTCACTCATCACTATTGACAAAACCAAAAAGTTGTAGTTATTATTCGTCAAATAAAAAAAGTTGTGGTTTCTGTCACTTTTCTGCGACGTTTCCCCAATTGTGCTTTTTCGGTTCGGATGTTTTGATAAATTACTGACATTTGTGGAAATGAGTTTATTCAAAAACCTCTAAAAACACTAAAATTGAACCTTTAATAAAGAGACCTCTTAGAGTACACACAAAAACTCCCACAAGACTCTATGACAATTAAATCTTTTGCCATTACTGAAAGCCTCAGAAAATTTGTAGTATTTCTGGAGAGATCTCTTTCTGCCCACCCAAACTAGTTTTCTGTTTTTTTTTATCTGTGGAGAATAAACAGATTAATACAGTAGAGTTGAAGAGTGCCTGTAATATCCTGCCTGGAGTTGAACCAGGAACTTGGTGTTTCTGGGTTGTCTGACTTACCATTGCTCTTTGTGAGTAGACAGTGCAGACCCTGGTTCACTCTCATTGTTATACTTGTAGTGCAAGTAGGACAGGGCTTTGTTCACTCTGACCCCATCTGGTCCCATGTGATCAGTGTAAGCCATTAGGCTGCCTATAAAGACCCCTGCACTGAATCATTGCCCAATATAGGTTCTGTTTACTAGTTCTTGGGTGCGATTATTATTGATATCTGTGTTTGACCCTCTGTCGGATTGACTCTGATGTTTCGCTGCCTGTCCTGACCCTGGCCTGTGACCTCGACTACGCTTCTGTTCCTGATTTGGTACTGTATTGTCTCATCCTTGTTATTGAACTGGACATCCCTTGACTAAGCTTCTTGTCCTCCATTCCTGTACCACTTGTGGATCCCTTGCCTGCCCAGAACTCTCCCCCTGGTTCTCTCACAATAAGAGCTGGCGGCACCCGAGTAGCGGAGGGCTCCCCCCAAAGGCGACTGTTAAAGGTGGAAGACTGAACCACGACTAGGACCTTGGGGTTTGTTCTGGGTTTAGGATACCAATCGTAAAAACGTCATCTTGCAGCACCGAACCTTTATATTTAAAAAAATACATGCCCGCAAAAAATATGAAAGTAAAGAACTTTAGCATCCTTTTTTGACAGGGTAGATGAGGTTAACTTTAAATCCAGGACAGCACATGTTGATACTGACATTAGAGGACGTCAGTCTATACCTGCAGAGGTCAACAACCTTCAATGTCAATCATAATATAAGAGGCAAAGACAGGGAGCAGATTGTTGACTGATTGCATTTTTTACAAAGTAAAAATTCATGTTAATGCCCAAGAAAATTAAATAAATGTTCAGGAGTAGCATATGTTATGCTTTCATGTATCCCTAAATATAAGAAACTCCTGATAGAGAGTATTGCTTGGTACAGTAGATATAAACAATAAATCATTTTATGTAACATTAAGGCACGGAGAAAAGGTCATCACAAAGTACTGGAAGGTGTTAGAAAGAGTTCAGAGTTGCCGGGAACCAGTCAGACAAGTGCAGTCAGTTGCCATGCACACAGTGGGTAGAAAAAGAGTGGAGTAATATAAAGGTAATATCATAGCAGGACATCAGTCAGTGTTTCTTTGAAAGGAACAACCTGTTCCTATAATTGTTTGTGGCCTTGGAGCCCTAAATGGTCATGTATACAAATCTGAAAAGGTTATCTAGTTGCTAAACATGCCAATTATTTTACTTAACCTTTTACTTTGAACAGCAGTTGCTCTTAATTGAGAGAAGCTGGAGAGCAAACTGAAAGAAGGTGTGTGGGAAAATGTTCCATTTATAAATATTTTCCTGGGTTTAATTCCTTCTTTACAGAACAAAATGTAGTTCGACCCTCTGACCACACTGCTTTAGCTTGAGGAGTATCTAGAACAGGGGAAACAAACACTGACTCTAAGGGGCCCATTTACTTAGCTCGAGTGAAGGAATAGAGGAAAAAAACGTAGAATTTCGAATGTTTTTTTTTGGCTACTTCAACTTCGACATTCGACTACGACTTCGAATCGAATGATTCAAACTAAAAAACGTTCGACTATTCGACCATTCATCAGTCGAAGTACTGTCTCTTTAAGAAAAAACTTCGACCCCTTAGTTCGCCATATAAAAGCTACTGAAGTCAATGTTAGCCTATGGGGAAGGTCCCCATAGGCTTTGCTAGCTTTTTTGGTTCGAACAAAAATCGTTCGATCGATGGATTAAAATCCTTCGAATCGAACAATTCGAAGGATTTAATTGTTCGATCGAACGAATAGCGCTAAATCCTTTGGCTTCGATATTCGAAGTAGAAGGATTTAACTTCGACAGTCGAATATCGAGGGTTAATTAACCCTCGATATTCGACCTTAAGTAAATTTGCCGCTAAATCTCAGGCAAACTGGACTTTAAAGGAAAACTATACCCCCAAAATGAACACTTAAGCAACAGATAGTTTATATCAAATTGAATGACATATTAAAGAATCTTACCAAACTGGAATATATATTTACATAAATATTGCCCTTTTACATCTCTTGCCTTGAACCACCATTTCGTGACTCTATCTGTGCTGCCTCAGAGATCACCTGACCAGAAATAGCACAACACTAACTGTAACAGGAAGAAGTGAGGAAGCAAAAGGCAGAACTCTGTCTGTTAATTGGCTCATGTGACCTTACATGTGGTTTGTATGTGTACACAGTGAATCTTACAATCTCAGGGGGCGGCCCTTATTTTTTAAAATGGCAATTTTCTATTTATGATTACCCAATGGCACATACTACTAAAAAGTTATTTTTTTATGATAATGGTTCATTTACATGAAGCAGGGTTTTACACATGAGCTGTTTTACTCAGTATCTTTTAATAGAGACCTACATTGTTTGGGGGTATAGTTTTCCTTTAAACAATGTCCTCTATCCACTATTTTAAGCCCTTGTAGGAATGTGAGCTCAACAGTTTGCCTGTCAGTGTGTTCTAAGCCAAGGCTTCTCAAACTATTATTCTGAACAGCTTCACTTGCTTTCCATAGGAAAAACTGGACTTCAACTAGTTGTTGGTGACATAGGTATCACTGTACAAAACATTTCTCTCTAAGGTATTATATAAAGAATTATCTAACTTTATCAAACTTTCTCCAAGGGGCAATGAAGACTTCAGTACCATAGCTTTCCTGTCGAGAAAGCTTCATTCCAAAGAACAAAAATAACTATCAAATATCAAAACATGAAAAAAGATGGTGGCTTAGAGTCCTTTGGCACAAAAGTTAAGGTATACAAGGATTTGTTTCCATTAATAAATTTAAAGTGACTTATGAGAGCCACACTGTACTTGGACCTATCACATTGAATCATTTGACCATTAAAACGTGCATGAATTTCCATCTCGGATGTTGCCATTAACATCCATCTCGTTCCATGACTTTCCAGAGCCGGAAGTTTTTTTCATGGTTGATTATAATTGTTACAACTCAACTTCCAAGCAAAAAATTAAAGTATTCTGCAATATTAATTCCCCTTGCTTGATCATAAATCCCCACTCACCGAGTTGGTTAATGGAGTATCAGCATAACCTCTAGAAATGGATGGATAATTTAAGATGTTTTAAGAAAGATAAATATGGAAACGCTTCAGGGATTTTAACAGGTTGCAATTGTGTGCAATAAATCTGTCAGGTTAATGCGGAACTTACATTTCTCTGCGTCCCAATTAGACGGAAGCCAACTACTGAATATAAACAGACTGGCACATCTTGGATTCTTTACTGCTCATAACACCAGTGGAGATGATAACACACCGTGGGTTTGGAACTCATAAACCCTGAAGGAAGTCTTCAGTTTCAAGTCAAAAAGAGGTCACAATAAACACATTTACTGCACATTCATGTCTCTTTTTAGGCTACATATAAATGATCGCTTGCTATGAAAGGTTATATTCTGCAGAGCCTGTGACTGGCAGTGCCACTTTGGTACCCAAGGATAAACTAGAGATAAAACATTTATGTCTGAAAGGCAATAACTTTTAAATGAGCCAGAAATAACAGAGCTTGCATTCTGCACCTCTACAGTATCTCTTTTGTCAGAGAGAAAAGGACAAATGATGTACCTGAAACCAATTTGTAATGTTTAGCAAACAGTAACTTCCATAGATGCCCAGGGTCTAGCACGGATCTGATGGCAGTTGTTCTTTCCAGGCTACGGTTACCAGATACATGGGAATGCTTTAAGAAGGCAGATGCCTGGACATTAGTGATGGGTGAATTTTTTCACCAGGCATGGATTCAAGGTGAAATTCTGCATTTTGCAACCTGCATTATTTTTGCGAAACTGAGACAAAAATTGGCTGGAAAAAAATCAACTTGACAAAAAAGTCCCTGCAACAAAATTGTCGCTGAGACCAAAAAAGTTGCCATCAGAAAAAACACTTATCGACGTTAAGGCATTTGGACAAATGCCCATTGACTCTAATGCACTTGGACAAAAAGGCACGAGACAAAAAAGTTGCTATAAGAAAAAACGCCCATTGAATTTAATGCACTTGTGTGGGGAAAAAATAGTTGAGTGCATCAAAAATGGCTATTTGTCTATTGACTTCAACGCGTTTCGGAAATCTTTTGTAGTTTTGAAAATTTTTTAGCAATTTCGCAATTTTTTTTGGCAATGTAAAACAGTACAGATTCGCTCATCACTACTGGACATTCTCTACGAACTGCTTGTCTACGTTTTAAAATAGAAATTAAACAATAAAACAGGCTGAATGTATTTTCAGTATAAGTTTCATTAAGTTGAGAAAACTGCAACTTTTTCGGGTGACCCTTTTAGATTTAGGGTATTACTTAGATGCTGCTGGACATATTCCAAGAGTTCTGCAGCAGGGTCGGGTACCCGCGAGGTATGCGCAAAAACCGGCGGTACGCTGCTGGTTGCAGATAGAAGTTCCAGGTGCGGGTATAGACGCGGGTCGACGGTTCTACGGGTCGTGGGTCTTCTCAATAGCGATATTTACTCCTTTTTTCTGGCCACGTCTACTTCCAATGACGTCACTTCCGGTTTACAATGACAGCACTTCCTGTTTTACTCCTTTTTTTCTGATCACGGCTACATCCGATGATATCACTTCCGGTTTACAATGACAGCACTTCCTGATTCTTGATGGTCAGCGGGTTGCGGATAAGGTACTTGCGAGTCGGGTAGCGGGGCCAAGCAGGTAAGAATGTGGATTGCAGGTCTGGGTTGCGGATTGCAGATCGGGTACGGGTCCCAAAAAATGGACCCAAGCAGGATTCTATTCCAAGGTTGCCCATTTGGGTGTTGTTCATGGAGCACTCCAGACATCTCATCTACTTTGATTCCCTCAAGGGGATTCAGGATGAGATGCAGGACTTGAGTTGGCAACCAATTGGACGAATTAATGCTTTTTTGGTCATGATCTGTTTCCTATGTTCCAGGATTCTATGATAATGTTTTTTCCCTCCTTTCACTGCTTTTTTTTTAATAGCATGCAGAAGGTCAAGGCTGGTAATTACCATGATGGATGTTGATCTTGGGGCTGCTATTCATATTTAAGGTTTTATTTTAGTCCACGATAAAGTACATTATCATAACCAACTGACAAGCGATGATCACGCCATCTGGATTTTTGGTGGAAAATGCAATCTGTCAGTTCCTCCCCTCTGTAACCTGGCAGATTGCCTTTCAGTCCATGGCTCATAATCAAACAATCATTGTTAGCATGAGCATAATTTACCATGCCAATTAATTTTTCAATGGGCAGCAGTCTGGTTATATTACTCAGACATGAGCAACAAGACTGCAGAGTGTATCAGGGTGAATGATTTAATGAAAACTCAATTAATAGATGCAAGTACCACCTGTTTCTTTATTCTTTAAATAGAGTTTATCACAGGCAATCGATTCCTGCTCTGTCAATCCAGCGCTGCCTTCATGAAATTTTAATATGTATTTTAATGTGCTCAGCCGCACTTTCCTTTTCAACCCAGAGACTTCTGAGAACATTTTGTGATTCACTCTTCCCAATATTGTACTGAAAGGAAGCTTTTAGTAAACCTATTATAAAAATGCATTATAGCCACGTGAAGTAGTTGAGATTATAGCCAAGTTGTACTTGATTATTAATATCAATTAAAGCTATGAAAATTCTTCCACAAAGGTACTAGTTTCAGAATTGCTTTTCCAGCTGTTAGACCAATTAATTAAATAATCACAGTATTTAAAGGGTCACTGTCAGGGCCTAGCGGCACTTGGAGGTTGGAGCCAGGACCAAGGAGGAAGCTGCAACACAGATTAGGATTCAAAAGTCCAGTTAGAGGTACGTAAGATGTTAAACAGGCGCAAGGTCAAAATCCAGGCAAAAAGTCATGGACAGGCAGCAATTAGTGTAGTCGGAAACAAGGCAAGAGGTCCGAATCCAAGAATCAGCCAGTAGTAGAATTACAAAGCACCCAGAAACACTCAGGAGTAGAACCTATAAATGAGAAGCAAACCCGGGTACCTGGCGTCCTTTTATTGTAAATGTTCGCACTGAAACCCACCATGATGACATCACAGCATAGCAACGTCTGTGTGCAGCCAGGGGTGCTGCCATCTTGGATGATATGGTGGCATTGTTGCCCCAGATATGGACAGCCCCAGTTAGTAACTATGCTTATAATGGTGTCACGCCACCCTAATGAGGCTCATTTACTAGAATTGGGCAAAATTGCTCTAATGAAATAACCCATGGTGGCTAATTACATTTTTGCTTTAATTGGTCTTCCTGCTGTCTGAAGAAAGCTATTCACTTATTTGTTGGCAATAGGTTACTTTCCAGGTACAGATTCTCCCCCACTATTAGGGCTAGTCCACACAAGGAGATTCAAGGAGATTTTGTCGCCTGGTGACTAATCGCCTCGTCTTTTGAGCGACTATCTCCCCGAACTGCCTCAGCATTTTTCCCCATAGGCTACAATGAAAAGTCGCCTGCGCTAATGCACACGCGGCGATGCGTTTTCTATAGTCGGGGAGATTTTTTGAGGCCGACAAAATCTCCCCAAATCTCCTCTTGTGGCCTTACCCTTAATAAACAAGGGGCAAATTCACTAAGATTCGTAGTTGCGCCAGGTGTAACTTCGCCACACTTCGCCAGGCGTAGTTTCGCCAGCGCTTCGCAAATTCACTGCGCTCAGGGGTAGCGTAAGGTTGCGAAGTTGCGCTAGCATTGATTCGCTAAGCGAAGCGAAGTTACGCTAGCGATGGTTAATTTGCATACGGCGCCAAATTCAAATTTCAATGGAGGAATATGTAGCAGCACTACAAATGCCTGGGAAACCTTCAAAACATCAAATAAAATGTTTATTTTGCCCTACACATGTGCCCACTGTATAGTTAAGTTGCCATGAGTTAGGAAATGTAGGGGGGAAGGAAGGGAGGCCCAAAAAAATTTTCGATATTTTTCAGCCTATCACCCATAATATAGAAAAAACGCCAGCGTACTTTTTTTGAAGCAATCCCTATCTACTCTATTGCGCTTCGCCTGTTCTGAGGTGGTGAAGGAAGTCTAGCGTAAAAGGAAGCGTTCAGTACAATGCGCGCATTAGTGAATTTGCGTAGTTACGTCCCTTGCGCAAATTCGCCAGGCGTAAGGGTGCGAAGTAACACTAGCGAATTTACACCAGCGTTCGTTATTGAATTTGCGAAGTAACGAAAATGCCCAACGCTAGCGAATTGACGTTAGTGTTAGGCGCTTCGGCACTTAGTGAATTTGCCCCCAAGTGTCTACAAGTCTGGGGATTACAACACAATCAGATAACTATGGAAGATGAGAAAGAAAGTGGTAGCCAACCTGAAAGACAGTAGTGGCTTATCAAGGCTTAAATGCAAGTAAAGCCATTAATGCTTTCATAGGAACGATGGGGGGAGCAACAGGGAAATAATTATGCACCGCTGATCTTATTTGAATTGGATTCAAGGGGATAGTAAAAGTAATCAGGTAATACAGATAAGGGACCATTATCCAGAATGCTCAGAACCTGGAGTTTTTCAGATTACTGATCTTTATGTAATTTGGATCTTGTCTACTAAAATTATGTAAATGTTAAAGAAACCCAATAAGGATTAATTATATATTAGTTGGGATGAAGTACAAGCTACTGCTTTATTATTACAGAGAAAAAGGAAATACATTTGTAAAAATTTGGTTTATTTGGATAAAACAGTGTATGGAGATAGCCTTTCCATAATTCAGAGCTTTCTGGATAAGGAGTTTCCAGATAATGGACCCCATACCTGTATAGTCACATTTAGGAGCAGATTTATCAAGGGTCGAATTTGAAAAACTTTGCAATTCGAATTCAAAAAAGACCAAAATTAAATCTAAGTTTTTTTTGTTACCAAATTGGTCAGTTTTCGATCGAATAGGTCCGTTTTCGAATCGATGAATCGAAGTAATAGCGCATTCGATCGAATTCGATTCGAAGTTTTTCCAAAAAAAAAAAAACCTTTAATTTTTGAAAGATCAACAGATTGACTCAGAATAGGAGTTCTAGGAGGACCCCCATAGGCTAAAACAACAATTTGGCAGGTTTTTGATGGCGAATGGTCGAAATCGAAATTTTAAAAAGAGACAGTACATGATAAATTTCGAAATTCTAATTTTCAAATTTTTTTCAAACTCAAACTTCTAAATTATTTCATTTGAATTTTCACTTCGACCTTTGATAAATCTGCCCCCTACTATCTATGATTTGCAGGTTTTGGTTTTACACCAATGACAATGTGTGTTGCTATGTAATGTTAATAAATAATATTTGATTTCAATTAAGTCATCCCTGGACACTGGGGATCTCCTGAGACACTGAGCATAACTGGTTGGTTCTAGATCAAACGATCATGAGAATGGAAGAACATCCCTATAGAACAGGTTAGATATATGTCCCCAAACCAAACCGCATTACTTGGAATTGGCAGAGTATAAAACCTAGGACCAGAGATAGGGGCAAGCAGCGGAGACATCTGCTTTGGGTGCAAGCATTTTGGGAAAATTTTCTTTTGATACATGACAATGTGTGGGTAAGATAGGCAACGAACCTATGCTGTTTGAGAGCAGAGGCGCTTGTTAAGAAGAAAAAGAGAGATGAAGTGATGCCAAATGGGAACAAATTCACTAACCAGCAGAGTTGCGCTAGCGCAGACTTCGCCACACTTCACCAGACGAAGTTTTGCCAGGGCACCGCTAATTCACTAAAATCCGAAGTTGCGCTCAGGGAGGCGAACGTTAGCAAAGTTGCGCTAGCGTTAATTCGTCAAGGAAAGCGAAGTTACGCTAGCGATGCCTAATTTGCATACGGCGCCAAGTTAAATTACAATGGACGTATATGTAGCAACAAATACATTACACTACGCAAGCCTGGGAAAGCCTCATAAGATAAAATAAAGTTGTTATATTGCCCTATACATGTGCTCACTGTACAGCCATATGTTAGGAAATGTAGGGGGGAAGGAGGGTACCCCCAAAATAAGTTGGATCTTTTTCAGCCTATCACCCTTAAAAAAGGACTTAGAAAAAATGTAAACTTTTTTTGAGGTCTGAGGTGGCGAAGGCAAGTCTAGCGCAAGAGGTAACGTTCAGTAAAATGTGCAAGTTAGTGAATTAGCGTAGTTACGTCCCTTCGTCATAGCGCAACTTCACCTGGCGTAAGGGTGCGAAATAGCGCCCATTAGTAAAAGTAACGAAATGACGTCACATTGGCGAATAGCACCCATTAGTAAAAGTAACGAAATGACGTCACATTGGCGAATTTGCGCTAGCGTTAGGCGCTTTCGCACTTTAGTGAATTTGCCCCTTAGACTTCACCCTTGTATCTCCTCAACCTTCCCATGCCAGCTGGTCTATTTTTAGTATGGTGGGACTATGCAATGGGGAGCATTTAGTTGCTAACTGCTACCCTTGGAGCCAAAGCTACTTGGCCCACCTCCAAAATCTGCACAATCATGCAATATTTATGGCACCAGCATCTGTACAACTGCCTCAATCCTTACAAACAACTAATAAAAGGAAGGTTATACTTACATAAACCTAATAAATAGAGAATCTTATTTAAAGATACAAAACATACTCATTCTGTTATTCCAAAATCTTACAAGAGAAGGAGCTCTCTCTGGCTTATATACAGTATGGGGGGGGCATTAATTATAGAGTGAGACAAAATACCTGAAAGTAGCCTGTCCTTCTGCCCTGGAAATGAAAAGAATTCAGAGGGTGGGCATGAGAATACAATGAAGGCATTAGCTTTTAAACAACACATAGATTATTCCTTTTAATTAATACAGGCAGAACACCATTTTTAAAGTTCAGATCAATGGGTAATTGATTGAGGGTTACAGCAACAACTTTCCTGCACCTCGACTTCTAAATTTAGCCTTTAAAAATGTTCTTGAAGTTTTCATGTGCCTGGGCATAATGGGAGACGGCATTATAACGGAATATAATATAATGACTCCTTGGCAAGTCTGCAGCGCTGCTGTTTTATAAATGACTTGACATGAGTGATATGCAGAAGCGGCAGAGAAAAGGGGAAGATAGGATCATCATTTTACATCAAATATTTATACGTAGTAAGACATATTTAATAAAGTACAAGTTCGGTTTGATAAATAATGCAAGCACTTGACATTTGGTGCTCCAATAAGAATATTGCTATATTAGTCTAAGCTTTTGTAGTATCTTCTTTACCAATAACATATTACAAACACTGTCTTACACTGAAGGCGCACAACAAGATCCTGAAGGTAAGGTTAATAAAGAATTGAACAACCCTCAACAAAGTTACTATTGCAGGTGTCACACAGCTGGCTGAAGGGTCGGGTCATGTATGGAAGGATCAATGGTGATCCAGGCTGATGCACAATTCCAATCAGCCCTACAAATTGTTGTTTTGAGGCCTTGCATATTGAAGTACAACACTGTAGACAATATCTTGCACACAGCACCTCGTCCTCTTTCTTGGAAGAAGGTTTACCAGGGTAATATCGTGTATAGTAGTGATATGTGGGTTGACCAAAAACCCATGGTGAACCGCAGGTTAGCCACTGATTGGGCGGGTTTGGGTTGTAATTTGGCCAGCCATTGCGTGCACAGAAGTAGCGTATAGAGAGAGAAGATGCAGGTATCTGTTGGGCGTAGGTCCTACAATGGCAACATTTTGTGGGATAGGGTCGGCTATGGGTTACGTTTTTGAGGGTTAGGGTCGGGTACGAGTTGAGTTTTTCCTGACCCACACATTATTATTGTATAGGATAAAAATATCAGGGAAAAGGGCTGTAACTGTGGGATAGTTTGTATAGTAAAACAGGATGGAATCTTGTAAATGTGGGGCCTTGCATGTAATAAGGCAAGATGGTGTTCCAACCCCTCAAAGTCTTCAATCCCTGAGGGGACTAGTCAGGGTTTAAATATGATGGGGGTATAGCAAGTTTGGGTCTGAGTTAGGAAAGGGCAGGTTATGGTTGGACATAGCTTGTACATTGACTACATGACTTGTTTATAGTAAGGCAAGGGGGAGGGGATAGCTCTATGAAGTTTGATTTACTGTATGATTGCCTGATCTCCTTCTAACGCTGCCCCTTTTGGCCTGCCGGTATATAGTTAATGATACTGTTTTGATCTCCATCCAGCTATATCTGTAGGCTGAATGTACAGTAGCTCCATGAATTAGAATCTGCTTGGTTGCATTGATCCCTACTCTGCCCCTAAATTACATGCAATAAATCAGATAGTTGCTGCATGATTATATTACTTTGATATTACTTTGATACAAACAGACCCGGAGATGGAGCAGAAGGGGCCCTAGTCAATGACAGTGGTCGGTTGCCCCAGTTGAGAAACAAAAAGAAAACGAAGAAATTAGGGGTTTCCAGAGCAAATTAGTGTCCTGGACACCCCCACAGAGAATGGCCAAAGAGGAAGTGTTGAGGGGCATGTTGGAGCTTAAAGGGATTCTGTCATGATTTTTATGGTGTATTTTTTATTTCTAAATGTCACTGTTGACACTGCAAATAATTCACTCTACAATATATAATGTATATTTTTTACATGTAATTTTGGTGAGTAGACGCCATCTCAGGTCATTGTGCCTGGTCATGTGCTTTTCAGACAGTTCTGCACTATGGAACTGCTTTCTGGCAGGCTGTTGTTTCTCATACTTAATGTAACTGAATGAGTCACAGTGGGACATGGATTTTTACTATTGAGTGCTGTTCTTATATCTACCAGTGTTCTTATATCTACCAGGTGTTACCTTCCCATCATTCTTATGATGAGCTGCTGGGGGTGATGTCACCCCAACTTGCAGTGCAGCAGTAAAGAGTGACTGAAGTTTATCAGAGCACAAGTCACATGACTGGGGCCACCTAGGAAACTGACAATATGTCTAAGCCCATGTGAGATTTTAAAATGTATTTAAAAACTGATGCGTATTCCATGACAGAATCCCTTTAAATGGTAGTGGGTAGTGCAGAAAAGGGCTTGGCCTAACAGCTCCATTTGCATTTTGAGATGTATCTAGGTATGTTGTTGGTGGTTATTGGCAGTTTATTACATTGGGGCCACCTAGCTAACACAGATAAATGTGGGTTAGACAAAAACGAATGAAATGCCAAACATTTAGAAGAAAACCTGACCAAGGAACATGCGTCACATCTGCTCAACTTGTTACAAAAAGATTTGCACTCGCTCAAGCACTTAAATCTCCATTTAGCATTGCCAAGACAGACGGCAGTGCATTTTGGATAAGAATGGAAAATAAGCATATGGGTCTATTTAGAAATCCTACAAAAAGCTGTGTAAATAATGAATTTGTAGTGAGATGACAGAGCAGCCGAGATGAGATGGAGAGTGTGCCATTGTTATGCCAGAGGAACATCCTGTTTAGTTGGCCAACCTACAATTTGAGGGGGAAAGGCATTAAAATATATAAATGGTTCTTCTGATTCAGCGTGTTGCTGCCAATTCTGCCAGCATTTGTTTGTGTTCCACTAAGCATGGCACTGGGTAAAGTCCAGCCTGTGGGCATTACTAAAATAGAAGGAAGATGCCAGAGAAATCTCATGCTTATTGAGATAAATCAGGTGGTCCTGGGGGCTCAGTAAACAATCCAGCAGAATCTTGAAAAGCTTATGGTAGTCCCTTGGAACAGAAATAAATAGAATTTAGCTGCTGCTAAAAAAATGACTGTAATAGTAGCCATTGCCAGGCCTTAAAGGGGACCCGTCACCCAAAAAAATGAATCCAAATCCTATTTTAGCAGGCTGGAGCCATTTTGTGGACACTGTTATTAAGGCAAGTCTTGTATCATGTTAGAATCTTGTTTGTGCACCAGAATGGGGGACCCCATGTCCATCCCCATGTCCTGGTTACACAATTAAATGGTAAAGAGAACTGGGGGAATGTGATGAGTGCAGTGATATCTAGGAAGTGCTGAATGGAAAGTGAAAGTGATTGCTTGCCCCGCCTCTATGGCTAAGGGATAAAGGAGGGGCAGGCAATATTTGTTCGACAGAGATTTTTAAATGCGTTAACAGCAGCTATGAATGCTTTAATAAAAAAAGAATTTGGATGTCATGTTTAATTTGAAAAGGACTTTTAATATACAGCTTTTTATGACTTGGTGACAGGTTCACTTTAATAACATGGGCACAGTTGTTTCCCTCTAAGAACTGTATTTTTGGGGCTACATCAGCCTGAGTGCTCCCATAGGAACTTACTGCTTATTGATGCTATAAGGTCCACCAGTGTTTGACTGTTCCCGAGCTCCACTCATCCTCACCATAACGGAGTACCTGACACTCCATTTTTACTACTATGTAGGGTTGGGGTCCAAGTGGGAATCAGTCTGGTCCAAATGACTTAATATTCACATAATATTTATTTGTCCAATAAAGTAACTGACAGGCAGAGACACATCAGCAGGAGGGAAGGCCTGTAAACATGACTTGTGCAACGGTATTGTATAACACTTGACATGATAGATGTCTCTGTAAATCAATTATATTACCCACCACCTACCACCCCAATGGCTAGTTGTAATAGATGTCATAAACAATGTGTTTGGTGAAGACACTACAAACAAAGGTGCAACATGTAAAGCTGGCCATAGATGTTGAGATTTTTAAAAGATCACATCCTCATCGTGAGACCACGATTTTCTCGGAACGATCGTACCGATCGTACGAATTTACCATCAACTAAAAAGACCAATTTGCCAGGAAAACAAAGGGGAGCTGCCTGCTTGGCCCTGCAAACATAGATAGATTGCACTTGGACCGACAAAGATTTTTTGACCTGGCCGATCACTTTCCTGACAGATGTCGGCCGAAAAATCGTAAGATGTACGATCGTTCGATTGCCACTAACCACACGATAATTTCGAAGGATTAGTCGGACTTCCCTAAAATCGGTAGTTCGGCAAGAAGAATCGCCGCGTCTATGGGGAGCTTACGACTTAAAGAAACAGTAAAACCAAAATAATTGTGTTATAAACAAATTACAATATAATGTAGTGCTGCCCTGCACTGGAAAAACTGGTTTGTTTGTTTAGAAACTCTACTATAGTTTATATAAACAAGCGGCTGTGTAGCCATGGGGGCAGCCATTCAAGCACAGGATACACAGTAGATAACAGATAAGTACTACTATAGTTTATATAAACAAGCTGCTGTGTAGCCATGGGGGCAGCCATTCAAGCACAGGATACACAGTAGATAACAGATAAGTACTACTATAGTTTATATAAACAAGCTGCTGTGTAGCCATGGGGGCAGCCATTCAAGCACAGGATACACAGTAGATAACAGATAAGTACTACTATAGTTTATATAAACAAGCTGCTGTGTAGCCATGGGGGCAGCCATTCAAGCACAGGATACACAGTAGATAACAGATAAGTACTACTATAGTTTATATAAACAAGCTGCTGTGTAGCCATGGGGCAGCCATTCAAGCACAGGATACACAGTAGATAACAGATAAGTACTACTATAGTTTATATAAACAAGCTGCTGTGTAGCCATGGGGGCAGCCATTCAAGCACAGGATACACAGTAGATAACAGATAAGTACTACTATAGTTTATATAAACAAGCTGCTGTGTAGCCATGGGGCAGCCATTCAAGCACAGGATACACAGGCAGGTCCAGTCCAGGGAGTTCACCGACGACATCTTCTTCCACGTGATCTTCTTCCTGCTGTGAACGGCGTTTTGGCGCATGCGCAGTAGGATCATTTCGCCGGTACGGATCTACTGCGCATGCGCCAAAAGTCACGCAGTAGATCGTACCGGCGAAATGATCCTACTGCACATGGGCCGTTCAAAGCAGGAAGAAGATCGCATGGAAGAAGATGTCGTTGGTGAACTCCCTGGACTGGACCTGCCCAGAAGGGTAAGTAACAAGTTAGGGGCATTTGCCCAGCGGGACGGGTAGGCCAGGGGGGAGGAGGGAGGGTGGGCAACAAACGGGAGGGGGGGTGGGGGGTTTGCGCTGGCTAGGTTTCCTTCCCCTTTAAGAATTCTATTGCTTCATTATACATTTTACAAAGGGTCTAAGTTTTACCTGCAACTTACTTGCTGCTTTCAAAGTAAAACTCCCAAACTTGGCTGCCCTTTTATTAGACACCAGTAGGGTTGCCACCTTTTCTGGAAAAAAATACCGGCCTTCCTATATATTTATCTTTTTTCCCTATTAATAACATTGGGATCAGCCATCATTTTTACCGGCCAGGCCAGTAAAATACCAGCCAGGTGGCAACCCTAGACACCAGTGGAATCACCTGACTATAGCTGGGAAAGGTGGGAGCTACAACATGGAGCTGGTCACTGCTCCTGTATAACTATAACAAACAAGGGAAAGTTGTGCTCACCACTAATTTTTAAAAAACATTAGGCGGGGGTGCAATGAGGCTGTGACCACAAAATATTGTCTTGATTTGTCTATATGTATTCTGTGGTCACAGCCTCATTGCACCCCGCTTAATGGTTTTTAAAAATCAGTGGTGAGCACAACTTTCCCTTGTTTGTTATGAGTAACAAATACCTGCATGATTTAATAAAGGCTGGGATTGAACAATAAGAGGTGTGGCTATAATATAAAGGGGTGGGGTCAAATGGGCATGTGAAGAGAGGGTCAGGAAAGAAGAGGGCAATCCTAGAACAAGGGATCAAGGGCAGGCTGGGGGAGGCAGGTCAGGTAATTAGAAGTTTACAGGAAAATACGTTGGCAGTAAATTTGTAATACTGGCCCCAGCCTAAGCTGGTGTTTAAGTGGCTGGCCAGTGAATTACCTGCCAATCATCCAGAATCTGCCCCATGGTCTGCCACTTTAAATCACTGCCCAAGCACCCCCAAGGACATCCAAGTCAATATTTTTATTGAATTATTAAAAAGGTGCCACTTTTTAGGGCTCAGCACTGGGCAGTGTGCCCCCTGTTGGGGGTAACAGTAGTTTTTTTTTTTTTTTTAATTGCCACCCGCACCGGGACGGAGCTCCTGGTGCAAACAGCCATGCTTGCATAGTGAATGTGCGTAATGAGCAAGTCACGGCATTTTTAAACAAAAAAAAACTACTGTTGCCATCTTTAGTTGGGGATAATATTTTTGGTTTTGCCCAACAGATGTCCTTCAAGTTAACTGTGTTATAGAATGGCAAATTCTAAGCAACTTTTCAGTTCTTCTTCATTATTTATTTTCTATAGTTTTTTTAATCATTTGCCGTCTTTCAATTTTGCCAGCTTTCAAATTGGAGTCACTGACCCCATCTTAAAAACAAATGCTCTGTAAGGCTACATATTTATTGTTATTGTTACTTTTTATTACTCCTGTTTCTATTCAGGCCTCTCCTATTCACATTCCAGTCTCTTATTTAAATCAATGCATGGTTGCTAGGGGACTTCAGAAAATTCCAAACTGGAGAGCTGCTGAATAAGAAGCTAAATAACTAAAAAAACACAAATTAAAAAAGAAAACCGATTACAAATTATCTCAGGATATCACTCTCTACATCAAACTATAAGTTAGTTTAAAGGAGACATAAGATAAATTAAAAAAAATCTTAATTGTGTAGGCAATTATGTATAATATATGGTGTTGGTTTCACATTGTGCTAAAAACTACTATCATTTATTTGAGCTCCCTTTTGATGTTCTCTGGTCCCTGTTTCAAATGAGGGGTGGGTGTGTCTTAATGGTTCCTGCCAGAAGCACAGTAGGAGGGGGACAGCCAATCACAGCCCTGCAGTCACACAAACAAAAACAGCCTTCAGTTCCCTATTCAGGGTTGGACTGGGGGGCCTGTCCAGTGCCACTGTCCATGCCCCCCCTCACATGTGCAAACGGAGCCGCACCACACGCATGTGCGAAAGGGGCAGTGCGCATGCGTGAAAGTCGCTGCGCCGCAAGTTGTTGGTTTTTTTTGTAGGGCCAGGACATTGGGAGAGGGGGTCTGGCCTGGCGGGGGCAGGGCCCCACCGAGCCAGTCCAACCCTGCACAGCCTGGGAAAGGGCCGGGACTAGTAGGGATTTTGCAGAACTTTTCAATAAAGTAACCAGAAACACAACTTTTTCAAGCACACTATATCTAAGAGTAAAATGCCTATTCTTGTATTTACATAAAATGTCTCCTTTAAAGGTGATGCCCCTTTAAATAAAAAAAAAAAAGACAGTGGTTTGCGCCTGTTTTTTAAACTTTCCCCCTGTATCAGGGTTGCCGGGTTTCCAGACAAATTGGGCTACTAATTTAAAGCCCAGGCGGGTTTTTGAAGTATAAACTAGCCAAGGTATGGATTTGGGCTACTTTTTGGGCTTTTTGCTGGTTTGTACTTTGGAAACCAGCCAAAGTTTTTCTTGCCCTAATGTGCCAAGCCTGTGTCTACCAGTGCATGTTGGGTAATGTAGTTTTTGCTTCATTTGCAGACTGTAAAGTTTAATGTAAGACTACAATACCCAGCATGCAATGGGACTGACTTGTGTCGTTACCAGATTTTAGGCTCTGTACCCCAGTCTCCCTTCCCTCTTAAGCCTTCTCACATTTTCCGGTGACTTTCCTCGATTTGACCATTTTGGGGCAAAAATCTACCGGCCACCAAAATGTTTAGAGGTGGATCTGTTTTACCAATCTTTATTGAAACTGTATATTATGAGGGCTTTATTGGGCCCCTTTGTAGTTACACCCCTGGTGACGTGTGAATTTGTCCCATTTTGCTTCATGGGAAAATATGCAAATCAGTGAGAATTTGAAAAAGGTGTATTTTCACATCTATTCATTTTGAAAGTTTTCTTCACTGCACATATTGTGCTATTTTTGGGCAACTTTTGAAGTGCCTCTTGGCTGGTTTAGTCGCCGACTTTGGCTGGTTTGGAAAATTAGACCCCACCCTGTATGGACGCAACCAATTAATGGTCAGAAATGGGGGGGTGCTTCTGTGTTTCTTCTGACTGGAGAGAGAGCAGTAGGGAGGGATAATGGTTTGGCCTGAGCTGTTGTTTAAGAATAAACCAGAAGTTGGGGCTGCCACGTGGTCGGTAAAAATAATGCTTGATCCCAATGTCATCAGTAAGAAAGATTTCCAGCAATATCTGCCATTTTCAATCCCTCAAGCCGAGCACAGAGGAGAATAAGCGAACACCAGACTGCTGTCACTGGCAAACACTTTACCAACAACGTCTGAGAATAAATATATTTGGGACTGAGTTCCCCTTTAACAGCTCTGCCGACCTACAAGCGCCGCTACTGAAGCACAACTATTACTGGCTGAGGGCCCCTCACATTTCACAAGGTGACATTTAGCTGCCCCTTACAGTGCCTGTATTCTCCGATTTCTGAAAACCCATATCGATTGTTTTGAAATTGATTTCAAGGACTATACCCCAAACGCACCCTGTTCCCTATTTATTATGTGTGACTCTGTAAGCTGATACGGAATTGTATGTGCGTCACATTGTGCTGTGTCGGCAGGCACTTCTACGGACGCCTATGTGCGTCATCAAGCTGCGTCTAGCCGACGTCTACGCCTCTTTCCTTTTCCCTACAGCCCGGTACCCTCTGTCAAGTTGAGGTCGCTACCATGTACTATAAGTTCAGTGGGCTGACACAGAAACTGGTCGGGGCTGTCCCAACGGAGGCCTATAACCCCCAGGTAACGGGCTGCTCGTGGAGGGCGATTTTGGAAAATGGAGGTTGGTTTTATGGAGGAGGCTGCCTGACCTTCAGGAGAATCAGATCCGCTGGCTCCTTGGGGTTCTGTTGCCTTCACTGCCATAGTGTGACTTCAGCTGACTGGGCAGCTGAGAGTTCTAGTTCTTCTGCTGCTTGTGCTGAACTGCACGTCTCTCTTACTTTCTGTATAAATGCGGCTGTTTATTCAGGGGTTGTTCACCTTTGAGACAACGTTTAGTATAATGTAGAGAGGGATATTCTGAGACAATTTGTAATTCATTTTCATTTTTTATTATTTGTGGTTTTTGAGATGTTTATCTTTTTATTCAGCAGCATTTTAACTAATCTGGTAGCTAGGGTGCACATTCCCCTAGCAACCATGCATTGATCTGAATAAGAGACTGGAACATGAATAGGAGAGGCCTGAATAGACGAGGAATAAAAGTAGCAATAACAATACATTTGTAGCCTTACGGAGCTTTTGTTTTATAGAAGGGTCAGTGACGCCCATTTGAAAGCTGCAAAGAGAATAAAAAGGCAAATAAGCCCATATATATTTATATGTGTAATGCAGGTGGTGTCTGCACTATACCCCTGTATATCAATTATCAGTAGACGAGCACTCCCTTTTAAAATGTAATACTTTTTATTGTCATACCATGACAATAAAAAGTATTACATTTTAAAAGGGAGTGCTTGTCTACTGATAATTGATATATATATATATATATATATATATATATATATATATATATATATATATATATATATATAGATATACATACATATACAGGTGTGGGACCTGTTATCCAGAATGCTGGGGACCTAGGATTTTCCGGATAACAGATCTTTCCGTAATTTGGATCTTCATACCTTAAGTCCACAAGACTATCACGTAAACATTAAATAAACCCAATTGGCTGCTTTTGCTTCCAATAAGGATTAATTCTATCTTAGTTGGGATCAAGTACAAGCCACTGTTTTATTATTACAAAGTAAACGGACATTTTTTTAAAAAAAGATATGGATTATTTGGAAAAAATTGAGTCTATGGGAGACAACCGTTGCATATTTTGGAGCTTTCTGGATAATGGGTTTCCAGGCAACAGATCCCATACATATATTTATTTATGGTCATATATATATATATATATATATATATATATATATATATATATATATATATATATATATATATATATATATATATATATATATATATACTATATTATACAGGTCATGGAACTAAGAGGTAACTTTTAATATACTCATATTTTGCAGCTGGGGGTACTTTATTATAATACACAAATTTCAGTGAGTCGTGACAGAAATGACATCAGAACTCACCGTTTATAACTGATGACATCAGAACAAGATATTCATGGCTGTTGTGTAATATATATATATATATATATATATATATATATATATATATATATATATATATATATATATATATATATATATATATATATATATATATACATACATATATACATATACAAATACAAATACAAGAGGTCCTCTGCACTCGACCAGAGTGCAGAGGTCGTCTTGTATTTGTCTATATGTATTTTGTGGTCACAGCCTCTTTGCACCGCCGTCTAATGTTTTTAACAATTAGTGGTGAGCACAACTTTCCCTTGTTTGCTATATATATATATATATATATATATATATATATATATATATATATATATATATATATATATATATATATAATTTACTCTCTTTGGTCTGACCTTTACACAGGTAATTATTCACAAAACTAAAGAATGTAAGGGGCTATAGATGCACAGCTGGCCTGTTGATTCCTCTGCTATGTAGGTGTCTGGTATAAATGAGGCTCTGTGGTCTGGGTCATTAGTTTAATTGAAGGCTTCCTTTGCAGTAACTTTAGTGTCTTCTTATCTGGAGGTTCCTAATTAGGCAGAATTACTTGTTTATGCATGCTATAGCTAGACTGCATCACTTACCAGAGGAGGAAATGACACACCTCACATCAGACATTGTTTTCTTTTGCTCTCACTTCAGTGCCAGCCTGTTTCGGTGAAACGTGTAACAAGTACAGGGTTCTGTGTTTGTATAGCTAAACTGTATGAAGGAGAAGCGCAAAGGTATTTTCAAATTCATCACTTCTCTTGTGTAAATATATTTTTTTTCATCCAGTTGTCCAGCAGGGTACCCCACTTTTCTCCAGCGGAAGAGGATTAGACGTTGATCTTGTGATTGTATCGAATAGCTGTGGTTTCAGAACTGCATATAATAGGACAGTGGATTAGAGGGAGCATCCTAATCTAGGGGGAACAGTAACGGTAAAAATGAAAGTGTTTTAAAGGAATGACAATATAATGTAGTTGCCCTGCACTGTTAAAACTGGTGTGTTTGTTTCAGAAACTCTACTATAGTTTATATAAACAAGCTGCTGTGTAGCCATGGGGGCAGCCATTCAAGCACAGGATACACAGTAGATAACAGATAAGTACTACTATAGTTTATACAAACAAGCTAGTGCTGTGTATTGATGGAGTATCATATTATACTTTGAATGTCTTTGTTCCCATGGGATACTCGTTTTAACACGACATCCAATTTGGGTTGAGTTGGACCACTGGAAAGTACTGATATGGTTAGTCTGCTGACATGTTTCATTCGTGTATCGGAGGGTCCGGTATTGTATCTTACACTGACAACCACAAACATGCAGAATATCCTATATCAGACTGTCTAATTGCAGACTGCATGCTTTAGATCAGGGATCCCCAACCTTTTGAACCATTGAGCAACATTCAGAAGAAAAGGGAGTTTGGGAGCAACACAAGCATGAAAAATGTTCTTGGGGTGCCAAATAAGTGCTGTGATTGCCCATTTAGTAGCCCCTGTGTCGATTGTCAACCTACATTGAGGCTCTGTTTGGCAGTACACCTGGTTTTTATACAACCAAAACTTGCCTCCAAGCCTGGAATTCAAAAATAAGCACCTGCTTTGAGGCCACTGGGAGCAACATCCAAGGAGTTGGAGAGCAACATGTTGCTCACGAGCTACTGGTTGGGGATCACTGCTTTAGATACACCTTTCCACCAGGTTATTTTTATGGTCCCCAGCATTCCTAAGAGTAGTTGGCACACTCAGTATCTGGCTCACACTGTTTGAAAATGTTGAATAGAGCTGCCTCATACCAGTACCCATCAGTTTTGGAGAATGTACTCTTAATTAAATTTATTTAGTTCCCCAGTTTTCTGTTTATTTTTTTATGCATTGCCACACGTGAATTGGACATTGTACATTTAGCTCGTTTATAAAATCATTGGGTTGTGAGTAATTAATAATTTCTGAATAATGTGGCATTTGAAAGAACAGCTCTTTATATGGCACAAAAGGTACTTTCGGTTCTGCGAGATCCAAAGCCAACTGCCAGCATGGGGCTGTGATTATGGGCCTTTTGTATGTGAACATCAATGTCAGATTCCCCATATATTGAGTGTCCATTATTCCATCACTGGGTAATAATGTCTCCTGCAGTGTTTAACATCTGTTTGTCGGGTACAAACTTATTGTATTGTGCTTGTTAGATGTGCCCCATCTCCATTGTGCGTGAGATAAGACTCCTCTTAGAAAAGGGCAGTTTGAAGAATACTAGACTATAGGGGAAATGCGTGGTTTCTTTTTTTTTTATATATATCAGCCATTTGTTGTCTCTTGTCCTCATCCCTGTGGTTTACTTTACTGCTCTGAATACAAATGGTAGGGAAGTGGAACCTGCTGTGGGCCAACAGAACCTTTTTATTGAGAAGCATGCTATTCTCCATACACTGTATCTATCTGTGCTGCTCAAAAGAGAGATCAGTAGTTCTTCATCAGTCATTCACAGCAATAGAATGTGTTCTGGAGGATGGACGTTTCAATATTCACTGTATTTTCTCATCAGTCTGGGTGCCACTCTATTGTAATACTCACTCAAGCAGGCTCATTTTGTAGTGTGATGTACTACAAAAAATATGTGAATAATAATAGCTTAGACTCGTATCAGAAGAAAATGAGTTTGTTTATTCCTGAGGGCAAGGTGTAATATGTTGTGATTTAGAAAAGCGTTGATTTACCTTATTTCTGATGAATGTCATTGTTTGGGTAACGAAGTGTATTCATGGTATTACAAAAGGGATTCTAGATATAAAGTGCGGGGGGAAAAAAGGGCTATTTGTATCATAAGATATGGCAGGGTCAGTTACGCTGAGAGTAAAGCTGGCAATTGACGTGCATATTATAGTTTTTTATCGGACGTCCCCATCTTCTGACCTGCCACTAACCATTCAGATGAAATAAAGTAGTAAAAGATTGACAGCAATCATAGGAAAGTTTTATGTCCGACCAATAGAAGTGACAGTCACCCATTGATATTGACAGGCAATACATGCAGAGATGTTATCATTAGCCGACAGAAATCTTCTAACCTGTCCCATTGACAACCAATCAACGTTGTACGAAAAATGTCAGGGCGATCCACACACTGTCCAAAAATCGCACGAAACTTCGATTCATAGGACTTTATCTTTGCGTCTATGGCCAGCTTAATTATCTTTCATTTGCTGCACTGCTGCTAAGGAAGCGCATGCCTAATTTAGCTGTGACTGTTGGTTGGAGATGACTTCTAGATGATCAAACACACCGCTTAGTATTTAAGTTAAATAAGTGTATGACATCAGAGCCACTGTGGGGAGAAGGAACACTTATTTATTGAAAATGTTAAACATTTTTTTTTTTTAAACAAATCCAAATAAAATGGTAATTGTGCAACAGATGTATTCCTTTAACTTGTTTCGGTAAATAATGGCTGAAAGGGAAGCATTTTCTATTTCAGTCCAGTGACTTGTATAAAGGTTGGCTTGACTTTGGTGACTTGTTTAATGTCGTGAAAATGCTCAGAGCAACATTACAGGACAGTTAGGAATAAGCGTGTTCTTCTGTGTTCCAAAATCTTACAAATGTTTGTACAAGATATGCAAGCGCGAGGACTGATTTTGAATTATGGTTATTATTATTGTTTAATACTTAAAGGAGAACTAAAGCTTAACTAAAGAAGTAGCTAGAAATGTTGTACATTGTTTTGGGCTTCTGTACCAGCCAAAGGCAATCACAACCCTTTAGCAGTAAAGATCTGTGTCTCCAAAGATGCCCCAGTAGCTCCCCATCTTCTTTTCTGCTGATTCACTGCACATGCTCTGTGCTGCTGTCACTTACTGAGCTTAGGGACCCACTCACAATATACAGTACACATAGAATAGAAATGTCACAATATAAGACTGATTAGTAATTAATACAGATAATTACTACATGGCAGCACAGAAACCAGTGCAATTAGCATTAGAATGTAATAATCAGCCCTGTAGCATCAGCTTATATTACAGACCAACCTCATTTTCTGCTGGATAATTAGTGACGAGCCCTAAGCTTAGCTTCTCAACAGCTGCTCAGAGCCCACTGAGCATGTGAGTGTCACAGACACTTTCCAAGATGGTGACCCCCTGTGACAAGTTTGAAGTCCTGGATCCTGGCTGGTGCAATGCGTTCAGTATATAAAATATGGCATTTTTAGCCATATTCAATTTTAGGGCTTAGTTCTCTTTTAAAGGGGAAATATACCTCACTTGCTGACATGAGCTCATTCGATTGGGCTTATGTAAAGTGTGTATCCCTGTTCTGTAGCTGTGCATTTTTTTTTGTGCACAGCGATGTGGAACTTAAATTGATATTAATGCAATAAAATCACAAAAATTTAATAAACAAAAATGTACCATGTAAAATATTTTTGTATGGGGGTGGGGGAGAAAAGTGATTGTGCATCAGGTGGGCAGGAGAGCAGGAGAAGGGCTGCCATGTGGTCCATGAAGGTGGGGAGACCTCTGACAAGCTCAGGAAGCAACAGAAGAAACACTTTCCATTCAGTCCTGCACTGACCTTACTGTGTATTTTGTACAAATATGATTTGGGGAAATTATAACTTATTCCCCTTGTAACATGAAATAGGATCGTGTTTGTGTTATACTGACTACATATTCCATCTATTATTTGCAGGGACTAAGGCCCACGTTCACAGAAGCACCAGTAACGATATTTGCTACACCAACAAAGCTGGCCACAGAATCCGCAGCAACTTCTTACCTGGGGGACAACAGAGTGCCAGATCTGCAGAAACTTTTTCAGGTAATTTCCCGTTTATTGCACTGGAATAATACAAACCCAAATATCCTCCCCCCCACTCACAGAGAAGCCTCACCAGAATACTGTGTTCCACCACATCAGCAACACTGGGAAAGGACAAACGGCCTAGGAGTAAGTGCCCGTTTGGTACGAAATGCGTTAGGCTACTATGTCCTAAATAAGCAATTTTTTACTTTAGAATTTTTGCTACTGCATTTATTATCACTAGGTCTCTCACACATATTTGGATTTGGAACTATAGCAACCCATTGGACTGAGGTTTAATGTCAAAAAGCATTTTTTAAGAGACTCCCCACGTTTATGAGGGTGCCCTGCCCTTAGTCTTCAGCTTAAGTGAGTGGACATCACTATATAGTTTGTAGAGCAGGGACTCAAAGAACAATCCTTCAGGCAGTTGTAGTTAAAGTATTTATTGAAGTACAAGCATGGATTACAGCCTTACGTGTTTCGTGTTCTCACAACACTTAATCATAGGCTATCATAGCCTATGGTTAAGTATTGTGTAAAGGCTGTAATCCATGCTTGTACTTAAATAAATACTTTTTTAACTAGAACTACCTGGAGGATTGGTTTTTTTTTAGTGCCTGCTCTACACACTACACTTTTAATGTGTTGAAACCATATTGTAACTATTTGGATCTCTTTCTTTGTAAGTGATTTTACATATTTACTACACCTTGGCGAGCAGATCTCCATGCCAATACTTTGAAAGGGCAAACCCCCCAGCAGTGCTGTGCTGCAAAACGACTGGTTTATTGACCACATTTCAAGTGGAAATGTACCTTTCTCAAATGCTCTAATAAGCCGACGACTGACTCGGTTGGGAGGGACCAAGTGACCAATTTAAGGCATACACCTTTCTCTCTTCAGCGAACATGGTTCCTTATGTTGAATGGCTGCAATTGGCCATTCTTCTGTGGGCAGGTTACTCGCTATACGACTCGGTGGTTTATGGCCTACAGAGTAATCCCAGCTTTTGTTTGCACTTTTATTACTTTCTGGAATATTTTGTTCAGACAAGTAGAATGTGCAACACCCAGCCAGACAGGAGCAGATATAGTCATTTCAGTAGTTCTAAAATGATTTACTTTCATTTGTTTTCTCCCCATAAAGAAAAGTGATGGCCTTCCCGTCCATTTGAAACGAGGCCTTCCTGACCGTCTCCTGTACCGGACCACAATGGCATTGACACTAGGAGGGACTATCTACTGCCTTATTGCTCTCTACATGGCCGCTCAGCCCAAAAACAAGAAGTAATGTCTGCAGTGACACAGACTGTAAGACTTTACTCCTGCGCATTGAACATCAGCAGCAACACTTCTGTATTTATTTTTATTCCATGTAATACATTTTATTTCATTAGATAAAGGATTTCTAATTGGCTCAGTGTGTTTCATGATTATTTCATGGCACCGCAGAACACAGAGGTCCTTTGTATCCTCCATGCTGAGAACAGGTGACAATGTTTTACTTGAAGTTCCTGATCAAGCACTTAACCGTATGAACCTCCGCTGAGCATTTTTCTTGAATGATTGCTTGCTTTCCCAAAAAACGTGGTATTCCTAGCGATAACTCGTACGGTTTTTCCTCAGGTATCTTTATCATTCTCGGCAACAGTGATTCTGTAGCATTATTGTTACAGGAGTGTGTTTATTCGTAAAGCATATACGTGTCGATCTAATATGGCATTAAAAGAAATGAATGTACGTAAGTTGCAGTTATTTCTAATCATTTGAGGCAAGACCATTTCTAATGATAGATTGATATGAGTCAGGCTTAGTGAAGAACTACATTAGAGTCAGGCTTAGTAAAGAACTACATTAGAAATGCTACATCTTAAGGCTCATTTAATGACCGCAGACGCAAAAAACGGAGAGGGAACATAATTTTTTTTTTTTGCAGTTTACTCCTGCCGTGCACAAGGACGACATTGTTCCCCATGAATACAGACTGCATTTGGCAACACTGTATTCATGAAGCACAGACATAGGATGCCTTTGAGACTCCCTATGTCCTTCTCAACAAATTGGTTCCCCCTAGTGATTTTAAATTACCTTTATGCTTTAAAGGCACACTGGCCTTAAAAATTCAGGGTGGTCTTTGCAGTGTAATACCAATGCAAAATGTACAGGAAATTTGCTGTAGAGATTTTTGCAGGTCTTTACAGGTTGGCCTTTTAAATTTAGAGCTTTGCTTTTGGTTCTCATTTATATTGGCTGGGAGAATGCTGCTGGGGATCACAGATATAAGTTGTTTAAAGATATATAGACATATTGTTGTTAAGTTTTTAGCTCCCCACAAACCTCACACTTTTGGAAATCTCTAGGAAATCTGGCAGAGTGCTTTCATTCTTCTTATGGGCTTTTCTCTGAATGGCAGGGTTTGCATTCTGTGCCCCCCACCTGTCCCATTTTGCCCGCAGGCAAAGGTCAGAGCTGCAGTTCAAGAGAATAAGGCACAGGATTGTTTTATGTCAGAAATCAAGCTCTGTCATTGGTCTACATGTGTTTTTATTATTGTAATGGTGCCAGTCTTTAATATGGGCCATGCAGCAGAAAAGACTGGATGTGTTTATACCACATGCCACTGTCGCACACAGACATTTGTTGTACAGCTTAAACGGGTTGTGTTTTTGTTCTGTTTCATGTTTCACTGAACCAAAAATGCTGTCTTTAAAAGCCATACCTCGTTTATTTTTATAATGGAATAAATACAGAAATAAAGTGCTATTGAATGCCTGGTGATTATATGCACTTTAATTAGAATGAACATGACCAAATAAACAGTTACACCCTTCAGTGAGGCACTGTAATGCATGTTAACAGAAAAATTGCAATTGGTCAGCACTCGCCAAACCGGTTGAAACATTAATAAACTGGTACCCGTGTAAAGTTGTTGTGATGTTATGGTATCCCAAAACCTTGAGTAAACCCCAAGGTCCCAAGGTCACACTTCTGCTTTAAGCAGCCGCCTTTGTCTTCGGGAGGAGCCCTCAGATGCCACCAGGACTTTAACGAGAGAGGACCAAGGGGAAAGCTCTGTGCAGGAAAGGGAACCGTAACGTATGACTGGAATGGAGAACAAGGAGTGCGGTAAAGGGACAGGCCGGGTCGAAACCAAACATACAATACGGTACTGAATCAGGAATCTGAAGCGTAGTCGAGGTCACAGGCCAAGGTCAAACACACCAATATCAAGGCAGGATCCAAAGGAATAGTCAAAGTTCAGGCAGCCAACTATTCAGGAACATCTAATATATTAAAATTCAAAAAAAAAATCAGAAACAGTGGCAGGCAAGGTCAAACACAGCTTTAACAACAACAACAAACCACACCCAGGAATTACTGAAATAGACCAATACTGAGCAATGAGTCGGAGCAGATTCGGAATTTTTATATCCAATCAAATTGCTTACACAAATGACCTATGGCCAATTTGGCAACATGTGAAACAAGCCAAGACCTTAGTCTGCTCGTATAGAGGAGTAGTAACTGAGATGGCACAAGAACACCAGGTCCCTGGTTCAACTCCAGGCAGGTTGTCACAGTTGTCCACCATAACTGACATGCACTGGAAATTGGAGTCATAGCTCCATCAACAAATCTAATTAAGCCTTTATTGGTGTAATGGCTCAGCATGGCTTTGATCCTTTTCTGATTTTGGTCACTCATTCCTTTTTTCTTACAATTTTCCCCCCCTCCATCCCTGATCTCAGTCCTACATATTCTTATATTGCTTATGTCATTTGTCAGTGATGTTATTGATGGCACCTTCTAAGACTATTCTGCTCACACCTCTCGATTATCTTTGAGATTCACAATCCAGATGTCAGAATGAAATGACGTTCCTGTGAAATGTAATATATTCTATTATGCAGAAGGAGATTTGTGTAATTCCATTTCCTTAAATGAAAGGTAGCTCCATTTATAGTACCATTATAATAAGAGGGCTTCCTACTATAGCACAGTTTTTCCATTGAAAACTACATATTTGGAGGCTTCTTTATTAAAGGTCAGATTTTAGGGGTTTTAGAAATCAAGACTAAACTCACAAACCACGATTGTCATTGAATTTATTGAAAGAATATAAAAAGTGCGGGAAAGAAAAAATGCACTAATAAAACAGAAAACCTCTAAAAATTCTGATTGTATTAAAAACGTTCCGATAGGATCTGTGCAGCTCCCATTGACTTCTATAGCACCTCGACGACATTTACTTGGAAAAGCTTGTTGTGGTTTTTAGAAATATAGAAAAACCATAAAATATAAATGGAAAAAAATCGCAATTTGTTAGTGGTTACCTTGGTGTTGAGGTGGGATTATGAGGCAAATTTCAACCACGATTAAATTCACTTTCTTTAAAACCACAAATGCCATGGAATTTATTTAAGATCTAAATTTAAAAAACACGATTGAAAAAAAAAAAAAATACTGCACGGTGCACTAAAAAATACGATACCTTGAAAACCTTTTTAGGATAATTACTAGCAGAGAAAAAAGTTGATTAAAAAGGGTCCAATATGATCAACACATTTTTATAGGACCTCAACAACTTTTACCTGGCGAATTTTAGTATTCAAGTTTTTCTTGGTTTTTAAACTCAAATTTCAGAAATGTAGGAAAACCACAATTTTTTGGAGAATGTTATTGTTTGTTAACAGTGCGTGATCCAGTATTAAATGTCTTTGTTCTATTTTTTCATTCTGTATTTGTTGTAATGGATAGAAAATTGCAGCCAAGCTTCTTCTAAATCATTTAATTGTATGGCCTTGTTTATACTAACTGCCACCCCAAGAGGAGAAATGCTATTGGTTGCTTGACAGTTGATTGACAACCTTCGGGGGGTCGGGGAGGAGGAAACCACAGATAGTCCTGTTTCATTTTCTATACCTGGAGCTAGCCACCAGCATAATTATGAAAGAAACATACAGCAGTGCTCATTTACTGGAGTCTCTCGTGTGCCCCCAATAAAACATATTCCAGCTTCACGTCTTTTTTTTGCCTAAACAATTAGATTAGGCACAACTGGTTCTAAAGCAATTTTGGGTCAGGAAGCTGCTTCCATAATATAACCTGGGTTCCCTGAAGAAAAGGCTAAAAGCACTGCTTTAAGGGCAGAGATTCAAAGGTCCAATCACTGGAAAGACTGCTTTCCTTGAGATTTTGTTTATGGTGACAGACAACAGCACACTGTAAATCCCTCAATATCCGTACTTGTGGTCCTCTGATATTGGCATTAGTCGTGTCCTGTAAATGTATTGGGGAGGAAAGTGTTTATGTTTGGCTAATCCCAGGCTTGCACGTCTTCTTGTCAGTCTGTATGTACAGATAGAAACCTGATGTAGCATGACTTTGTCTAATTGAGAGTATGATATTTAAAGGGATCCTGTCATGGGAAAACATGTTTTTTTCAAAACGCATCAGTTAAAAGTGCTGCTCCAGCAGAATTCTGCACTGAAATCCATTTCTCAAAAGAGCAAACAGATTTTTTTATATTCAATTCTGAAATCTGACATGGGGCTAGACATTTTGTCAATATCCCAGCTGCCCCCAGTCATGTGACTTGTGCCTGCACTTTAGGAGAGAAATGCTTTCTGGCAGGCTGCTGTTTTTCCTTCTCAATGTAACTGAATGTGTCTCCGTGGGACATGGGTTTTTACTATTGATCTACCAGGCAGCTGTTATCTTGTGTTAGGGATAGGGTTGCCACCTGGCCTGTATTTTACCGGCCTGGCCGGTAAAAATGATGGTTGATCCCAATGTTATTAATAGGGAAAAAAGATAAATATATAGGAAGGCCACTATTTTTTTCCAGAAAAGGTGGCAACCCTAGTTAGGGAGCTGCTATCTGGTTACCTTCCCATTGTTCTTTTGTTTGGCTGCTGGGGGGGAAAACGGAGGGGGGTGATCTCCCTCTAACTTGCAGTACAACAGTAAAGAGTGATTGAAGTTTATCAGAGCACAAGTCACATGACTTGGGGCAGCTGGGAAATTGACAATATGTCTAGCCCCATGTCAGATTTCAAAATTGAATATAAAAAAATCTGTTCTATCTTTTGAGAAATGGATTTCAGTGCAGAATTTTGCTGGAGCAGCGCTATTAACTGATTCATTTTGGGGAAAAAAAATTCCCATGACAGCACACACACATTGCTAAGCCCAAACAAATAATGAGATGTGACTCAACTGGAATTAAAGGGCAGTAACATCGCCTTTCATTGATCTGATTGAACTCACTTCATGCCAGCAGTAGAAGGTTAAATAGGAGCTATTCTGTTTACTAAAGTCTCAAGATGTCAAGATAATGCTCACGTTTGCATTTACTCTTATGACAATTCCAATTTGTTTAGCACCAGTCATAACTACATGCTTCATACATGCTGCAGTTGTGTATGAAGAATGCCTTAGCCTTTTAGGACAGGTAAGAATACCATAATCGGTGTGAAGCCCATTTATAGTTGTGTTTAGAATAATAGCAGTCCGACATCACTAACCTGATCACTGTTTTTGGTAGAAATTATATTTCTACACAGCAAATAATTAACTAGTAGGTGTAGCAGAGTAATAAAAACCCAACAGTCATGCCATGCTGCTGATTCTGTGTCATTGAATCGTTGATTGATGCTTGTTCCAAATAAAAGCAGTGTTCCAAATAATAACAATAGCTTATTCCAAATAATAGTGGTGTGGCTTTCAATTAGTGACCTCATTCATTCTTTGGAAAACAGCTGTCAATTCAAGCCCTTATTTAAAGGGATTTTTTTCAAAACACATCATTTAATTGTGCTACTCCAGCAGAATTCTGCACTGAAATCCATTTCTCAATAGAGCAGATTTTTTTATATTTAGTTTTGAAATCTGACATGGGGCTAGACATTTTGTCAATTTCCCAGCTGCTCCTGGTCATATTACTTGTGCCTGCACTTTAGGAGAGAAATGCTTTCTGGCAGGCTGCTGTTTTTCCTTCTCAATGTAACTGAATGTGTCTCAGTGAGACATGGGTTTTTACTATTGAGTGTTGTTCTTAGATCTACCAGACAGCTGTTATCTTGTGTTAGGGAGCTGCTATCTGGTTACCTTCCCATTGTTCTTTTATTTGGCTGCTGGAGGAAAAAGGGAGGGGGGTGATATCACTCCAACTTGCAGTACAGCAGTAAAGAGTGATTGAAGTTTATCATAGCACAAGTCACATGACTTGGGGCAGCTGGGAAATTGACAAAATGTCTAGCACCACGTCAGATTTCAAAATTGAATATAAAAAAAATCTGTTTGCTCTTTTGAGAAATGGATTTCAGTGCAGAATTCTGCCGGAGCAGCACTATTAACTGATTCATTTTGAAAAAATTTTTTTTTCTCATGACCGTATCCCTTTATGGTAGGAAGGAGCAAATGTGCATGCTGGTTACAGTGAATTTCACTCTGAAAATTTGAGTTAAATGGCTGATTCCAGACATTGTACAGAAGAAAAGCGAACTTTGATTAAAAAGTTGATTGAAGAGGGGAAAACATATAAAGAAGTGCAGAAAATGATCGTCTGCTCCACTTAAATGCTCTAAAATGTCAACCAAAACCTGAAAGACACAGATTTGTGAGTTTTTTCTACTTTGAATAAACTCACAATTTAAAAAAACTTGAATGCTTATTTTTGAAAAAAACCTGAATGAATAAACACAATCGTGAAAAAAACTCTAATACCACAAACCTTTTAAAGTTTATAGTCTTAAAAAACTCAAATTTGTGAGTTTACAAACTCTAAAATCTTGAATTAAAAAAATGGCTTGAATTTTAATGACACCTCCCATTGACTTTTTAGTGAACTCACCAGCTTTTAGATGCCAAGTTTTTTACATTTGAGTTTTCAAGGTTTTTTGCTTAATAAAATACCAGACATTTTTTTTTTTTTCAAAAAAAACTCAAAGTGTGGCAAAAATTCATATTCGAACATTGATAAATCACTCTTACCGTGTATAGGAGAAATGAATGCCCTAAAAAGAGGTAAAGTGTATAATTAAAAATAGATAACGATTATTATGGTCTTGTAAAAAAAATTGTAAATGATTGTTCCTTTCCTTTTAAATCTTTTGTTGAAGAAAAGGTTGGAAAAGGAATGTAGACAAGAACATAATCTGTAAACTCATTATTGGATAAACAATATTCATTCATATTACATTTTTCATTGTTTATTTTAATCATCCGTAAAGGATTATTTTCTTTAATCTACAATTTATCTTGTATGTTAGATTTTCTAGTAGATTCATTTGAGAAAATCCCTCATAAATGAAACCTTCAAAGTAAACATTTCAGAACAGTTACAATTTCATGAACTTGTGCCTACGCTTCATGCAACTCACTTTCTGCAAAATGTATTTATAATTAATATTTTATCATTTACTTAAAAATAAAAAACAAGCTAGATTAAAGTTTGATGTAAAATGTAAATAAAAAGAGAATATAATGATTTACAAATAATTTGGAGCAGCCATTCAAAGCTGAAAAAGGACAAAAAGCATAGTATAAAGAGCAGATAACAGAGAAGCTTTGTAGTATACAATGGGATTCTCAACAGTTACATAGTTAGTTACATAGTTAAATTGGGTTGAAAAAAGACAAAGACCATCAAGTTCAACCCCTCCAAATGAAAACCCAGCCCCATACACACACCCCTCCCTACTTTCACATAAATTCTATATACCCATATCTATACTAACTATAGAGTTTAGTATCACAATAGCCTTTGATATTATGTCTGTCCAAGAAATCATCCAAGCCATTCTTATAGTCATTAACTGAATCAGCATCACAACATCACCCGGCAGTGCATTCCACAACCTCACTGTCCTGACTATAGTAGTACTTATCTGTTATCTACTGTGTATCCTGTGCTTGAATGGCTGCCCCCATGGCTACACAGCAGCTTGTTTATATAAACTATAGTAGTACTTATCTGTTATCTACTGTGTATCCTGTGCTTGAATGGCTGCCCCCATGGCTACACAGCAGCTTGTTTATATAAACTATAGTAGTACTTATCTGTTATCTACTGTGTATCCTGTGCTTGAATGGCTGCCCCCATGGCTACACATCAGCTTGTTTATATAAACTATAGTAGTACTTATCTGTTATCTACTGTGTATCCTGTGCTTGAATGGCTGCCCCCATGGCTACACAGCAGCTTGTTTATATAAACTATAGTAGTACTTATCTGTTATCTACTGTGTATCCTGTGCTTGAATGGCTGCCCCCATGGCTACACAGCAGCTTGTTTATATAAACTATAGTAGTACTTATCTGTTATCTACTGTGTATCCTGTTTCTTAAACAGAAAAGAAAATACAGGTCTTCCCCGCTAAAGACAATCCGATGCACTACAAAGAATTCCAGAAAATCCTTTGAGAAAGACGTTTTTTCCCTGAAACGTTAAGGTTTCATATGGGGTTGACACCTTTTAGTGCGGTGGAGGCCAGGCAGGAGGCGGGCTGTGATGCAGAGGGGGGGGGGGCAGATTGTAAAAACGGGAGTGGGGCTATGGGGCAGCGATTGGCTGATCGCTGTGTCAGTCATTGGTAATCCTGCACGGTTTTCCTAATTTGGGAAACTGGGCAGGTATTTTTGACCCGGGCAGCCCTTCAAATTACCGGGTTATCTGGTTCAAAACAGGTGGCAACCCTATTTTCTTACCTTTTTTTGCACAACGTGTCTGCTTTAACATATTTGCTAATTTGCACTGTGAACACTACAGTGTGCCTTGGACTATTTTAGAATGTGCAACTGCATTTGTGGCCATGACAAAAAAGACAATTGTCGTGCAAATCGCTGCCATTCATTAAAGGTACTTAAGTATTATGCCATTCCTTGAACTTCCACATAGTTGCGTTTGGCACTGCTGAATTGGTTACAACTGTTAAAAGTTGTGCACCCACTGACGCAAAAGATTTACACAGTTTTTTAAGCCACAGTTGTGTCAGGTGGAGCTCCACCTCGCTGTCTCTGTTCCATTGTAAATAGGCTGCATTCTGGCTAAAAACGATGACAACTTGCACCCGAAATTGTCCTTTGCACACTGTGCTTGCACTCGTAAATGTGCCATTACATGTACAATTAATTAATTACAGGTATGGGACCTGTTTTTCAGAATACTTAGGACCTGGGGTTTTCCAGATAACGGATCTTTCCATAATTTGGATCTTCATAACATACAGGAAAATCATGTAAACATTAAATAAACCCAATTGGCTGGCTTTGCTTCCAATAAGGATTAATTATATCTTAGTTGGGATCAAGTACAAGCTTCTGTTAAAAATATGGATTATTTGATTATAATAGAGTCTATGGGAGACAGTCTCTCCGTAATTGCGATCCTTTTTGGATAAAGGATCCCATACCTACAGTATACCATTATAACATGTCATTTGAATTAACTTCAAAAACCACAGACACTGTAAATTGTAATTAAAGTACATTGGAAAGTTGCTTAGAATTACATTTGCTTTCATGTAAATCATCATGTACAATTCTATGTAGCGCATATTATACGTGTTCAGTATTTCATTTATGACATGGATTAGCACTTCGCCATCTGCAAATTTTTTTCGCCAAAAAAAAAAGGCAAAATTGTCGCAGAGACAAAAAGTCGCTCTAAGAAAAAACACCCATTGACTAATGCATTTGGACAAAAAAGTTGCTGAGAAAAAAAGGTAGCCAAGACTAAAAAGTTGCCGCAAGAAAAATTCCCATTGATTTTAATGCATTTTGAGTGAGAAAAAATGGCCCAAATTTTCTTGCAAATGTTTCACACTTCTTCCCTGTTTCACGGATTTTTCAGAGAAGCGAAACGGGACAGATTTGCTCATCACTATTCGTTTATATCACTATAATTATGTCCACAAAAGTTTAGATTATTCAGAGGTAAATGAAAAATTGTTAAAATGTAAAAAAATAATAGCATAACAGCTCACGAAACCTAGAGAACCAAAGCAATTAAAGCATTGTTCTCTCCAAGCAGATTTTCCACCCAATCTGTTTATATTAAAATTGCCTTTATTGCAGACTTCTGGGCATCACAGCAATGTTTCAGGCCTTAAATGGCCTTTTATCAAGCTTGATAAAAGGCCATTTAAGGCCTGAAACGTTGCTGTGATGCCCAGAAGTCTGCAATAAAGGCAATTTTAATTCTAACAGATTGAGTGGTGCTGTTCAATCACAATTGCTACTATTATTGCCGGTGGAAAGTGGCCACTGGGGAACCTGCACTACAACATAAGAAGGAAAGGTGTAAGAAGTTGTGCTGACTACTCCACCTACACGTCTTGTTTTAAAGGAAAACTATACCCCCCAAACAATGTAGGTCTCTATAAAAAGATATTGCATAAAACATCTCATATGTAAAATCCTGCTTCATGTAAATGAACCATTTTCATAATAATATACTTTTCTAGTAGTATGTGCCATTGGGTAATCATTAATAGAAAATTGCCATTTTAAAAAATAAGGGCCGCCCCCTGGGATCGTAGGATTCACTGCACTCACAAACATACCAACAAACCATACTTGTTAGGTCACATGAGCCAATTAACAGACAGAGTTGTGTCTTTTGCTTCCACACTTCTTCCTGTTACAGTTAGAGCTGCAGTATTTCTGGTCAGCTGATCTCTGAGACAGCACACAGACCATCACGAAATGATGGTTCAAGGCAAGAGATGTAAAAGGTCAATATTTACTTAAATATATATTCCAGTTTGGTAAGATTCTTTAATATGCCACTTAATATGTTATGAACTATCTGTTGCTTAAGTGTTCATGTTGGGGGTATAGTTTTCCTTTAAAAAACATAAAGGTCAGAATGTTATTACTTGCATGTAATGCTTATAGTTTCTTCTGGCTGTATAAGTGTTAATAAGTAGAAACTTTATTGTTCCCCTCTTTCTCTCTATTCTGGCAGCAATTATAAAAAAAGACTGTGCAAATTACTTCTGTGCGGAAAACGTGGGATTCCTATTCTGCACAGCGAATCCTGGCATTCTAAAGGCACCCGCGTGCCGAAAAACTGCACATCTCTCACTTCAATAATGACTTTCTTGGCATTTCAAACTTTTTAGCTGAAATTAATTGCTTTCCTTTGCCAGATTTTGCTAAGGAAAGTTGTTATGACAGACTTAATTTGAAGATTATTGTGCATCTATTCTAGAAGTTTTAGATGCCTCTTCTATTTTAAGACTATATTTGAGCATTTGCGAAACATAAATGGAATCTTTGAGGCTTGCCATTCAACCAAATCACACTGAATTATGCTAGTCTATTATGCGTGCTTCCTCCAAGTTCTTTGTTTTCCTTCCACACTCCATAAACATTCAGGTTAATTGGCTCCTGATAAAACTGACCATAATGTAAATGGGATTGGGACCTTATATTGGACGGTCTACTGGGGCAGGGACTGATGTGAATGATGAACAATCTCTTTAAATTAATGCACAATATGTTGGCATTATATAAATAAAGAATAATAAGGTTAACTAGGAGCCAATAAACCTAAAATGCAAGTAAACTCATAGTAAAATGGTTTCCTAGGTTGAAGGATGCATAATCAAAGCTCTGTGAGTGTAAATCTGGACCATAAGTCAACCAACAGTATATGGGATGTGTCCAAAATGTATCAGTTTATTTGCTGGTTGCCTTAGAAATGTCTGAACTTCTAAGGCAGCGATCCCCAACCTTTTGAGCCTGTGAGCAACATTCAGAAGTAAAAGGAGTTGGAGAGCAACACAAGCATAAAAAATGTTCTTGGGTGCTGTGATTGGCCATTTGGTAGCCCCTATGTGGATTGGCAGCCTACAGGAGGCTCTGTTTGGCAGTACCCCTGGTTTTTATGCAACCAAAACTTGCCTCCAAGCCTGGAATTCAAAAATAAGCTCCTGCTTTGAGGCCACTGGGAGCAACATCCAAGGGGTTGGAGAGCAACATGTTGCTCACGTGCTACTGGTTGGGGATCACTGAAGGGCTACTGGTGATGTGTGGATGTATTAATGTTGGCCATCGGTTGATTATAATTTTCCTTTACATGTGATGCCATCCACTTCTTGATTTAAAAGAGTCTCCGCTCAAAGACCAATGATTACCCAGTTCACTTGGAAATGACCTTCTGGCCTTCTGTTTATTTGAATTGCATGGTCTGCTGAAAATATCTAATAACAAAGAAGATTGTATTTCCCTTGTAGCATGGCTGTAGCGTTTGTATTATACAGAGGTCTTTGGACTTACAGCTGGAGTTCTAGAGATATATATGGATACTGTATATAAAGAGTTTGTTATGCTGTTGTAGTTTTAAGATTGTACCAAACATATGTATTTAATTCAAATCTCATCCTCAATGACATTTAGCCTAGGCTCCCCTGCCAACTACTTTGCAATGGTATTTAGCTGGTTGATGTTTCAAGAAGTATTAAGGCTAGGGATGTAGCGAACGTCGGAAAAAAAGTTCGCGAACATATTCGCGAACTTGCGCAAAAACGCGAGCGGTTCGCGAACGGTTCGCGAACCCCATAGACTTCAATGGGAAGGCGAACTTTAACATCTAAAAAAAAAATTTCTGGCCAGAAAAATGATTTTAAAGTTGTTTAAAGGGTGCAACGACCTGGACAGTGGCATGCCAGAGGGGGATCAAGGGCAAAAATGTATCTGAAAAATCTGCCTGTGTGTGCTTGGAAGAGATAGTGTAGGGGGAGAGCTGTTAGTGATTTCAGGGACAGATGATAGTAAGTTTGCTGGCTAGTAATCTGCTTGATACTGCTCTGTATTGGAGGGACAGAAGTCTGCAGGGATTTGAGGGACATTTTAGCTTAGGTAGCTTTGCTGGCTAGTAATCTACTGTTCTCTTTAAACAACTGCCATACGTTGACCTTGTAGGCATTGTTTGCCCAGTTTTTTTGGACGCAGCCACTGAAGCACAGTTGCCAGAAAAAATATGCCATATAAATGCTGAAAATAGTCATTTTTCGCCATACGTTGACCTTGTAGACATTGTTTGCCCAGTTTTTTTGGTTGCAGCCACTGAAGCACAGTTGCCAGAAAAAATATGCCATATAAATGCTGAAAATAGTCATTTTTCGCCATACGTTGACCTTGTAGACATTGTTTGCCCAGTTTTTTTGGTTGCAGCCACTGAAGCACAGTTGCCAGAAAAAATATGCCATATAAATGCTGAAAATAGTCATTTTTTGCCATATACGTTGAGTCAACGTATGGCAAAAAATGACTATTTTCAGCATTTATATGGCATATTTTTTCTGGCCTCTGTGCTTCAGTGGCTGCGGCCAAAAAAACTGGGCAAACAATGCCTACAAGGTCAACGTCGTTGACCTTGTAGGCATTGTTTGCCCAGTTTTTTTGGCCGCAGCCACTGAAGCACAGAGGCCAGAAAAAATATGCCATATAAATGCTGAAAATAGTCATTTTTTGCCATACTTTGACTCAACGTATATGGCAAAAAATGACTATTTTCAGCATTTATATGGCATATTTTTTCTGGCCTCTGTGCTTCAGTGGCTGCGGCCAAAAAAACTGGGCAAACAATGCCTACAAGGTCAACGTCGTTGACCTTGTAGGCATTGTTTGCCCAGTTTTTTTGGCCGCAGCCACTGAAGCACAGAGGCCAGAAAAAATATGCCATATAAATGCTGAAAATAGTCATTTTTTTGGTCGCAGCCACTGAAGCACAGTTGCCAGAAAAATTATGCCATATAAATGCTGAAAATATGCATTTTTTTGGTTGCAGCCACTGAAGCACAGAGGCCAGAAAAATTATGCCATATAAATGCTGAAAATATGCATTTTTTTGGTTGCAGCCACTGAAGCACAGAGGCCAGAAAAATTATGCCATATAAATGCTGAAAATATAAATTTTTTTGGTTGCAGCCACTGAAGCACAGAGGCCAGAAAAATTATGCCATATAAATGCTGAAAATATGCATTTTTTTGGTTGCAGCCACTGAAGCACAGAGGCCAGAAAAATTATGCCATATAAATGCAGAAAATATGCATTTTTTTGGACGCAGCCACTGAAGCACAGTTGCCAGAAAAAATATGCCATATAAATGCTGAAAATAGTCATTTTTTGCCATACGTTGACCTTGTAGACATTGTTTGCCCAGTTTTTTTGGTTGCAGCCACTGAAGCACAGAGGCCAGAAAAAATTAAACCAGTAGGGTTTGCACCCTAGTTTGTAACGGTGGCGGAGGGAGGAGGAGGACGCTAAAGGACAGCTGTGTGTGGAGTCATGAGGCTTGAAGAGAAGGACAGCTGCATAGAAGTCAGAACAAGTCTTCCGGCGTGCAGTAACCCTCCGAGATCCACCCCTCATTCATTTTAATAAAGGTCAGGTAATCGACACTTTTGTGACCTAGGCGAGTTCTCTTCTCAGTTACAATCCCTCCTGCTGCACTGAAGGTCCTTTCTGAGAGCACACTTGAGGCTGGGCAAGACAAGAGGTTCATGGCAAATTGTGACAGCTCTGGCCACAGATCAAGCCTGCGCACCCAGTAGTCCAGGGGTTCATCGCTCCTCAGAGTGTCGATATCTGCAGTTAATGCCAGGTAGTCCGCTACCTGCCGGTCGAGGCGTTCTTTGAGGGTGGATCCAGAAGGGTTGTGGCGCTGCCTTGGACAGAAAAACATTTGCATGTCTGACGTTACAGACTGGCCAAAGGGCTTTGTCCTTGCAGGTGTGCTCGTGGCAGGATTACTGGCACCTCTGCCCCTGGAATGTTGATGAGTTCCTGAAGTGACATCACCCTTAAAAGCATTGTACAACATGTTTTGCAGGCTGGTTTGTAAATGCCGCATCTTTTCGGACTTGTGGTATGTTGGTAACATTTCTGACACTTTATGCTTGTACCGAGGGTCTAGTAGCGTTGCGACCCAGTACAGGTCCTTCTCCTTAAGCCTCTTGATACGGGGGTCCTTCAACAGGCATGACAGCATGAAAGACCCCATTCTCACAAGGTTGGATGCAGAGCTATCCATCTCCGCTTCCTCATTATCAAGGACTGCATCATCCACGGTCTCCTCCCCCAGCCACGTACAAGACCAGGGGTCCCCAAAAGGTCACCACTAGCCCCCTGGGAAGCCTGCTCCTGTTGGTCCTCCTCCTCCTCCTCCACAAAGCCACCTTCCTCCTCTGACTCCACTTCTGGCACCTCTCCCTGCGTTGCAGCAGGTGCCTGGGTTCGTTCTGGTGATTCCGACCAGAAATCGTGCGCTTCCAGCTCCTCGTCACGCTGGTCTACAGCCTCATCTGTCACTCGTCGCACGGCACGCTCCAGGAATAAAGCGAAGGGTATTAGGTCGCTGATGGTGCCTTCGGTGCGACTGACCATATTTGTCACCTCTTCAAAAGGTCGCATGAGCCTGCAGGCATCGCGCATAAGCACCCAGTAACGGGGGAAAAAAATCCCCAGCTGTGCAGATCCAGTCCTACCACCCAGTTCAAAAAGGTACTCGTTGACGGCCCTTTGTTGTTGCAGCAGACGTTCCAACATAAGGAGCGTTGAATTCCAGCGAGTCTGGCTGTCAGAAATCAAACGCCTGACTGGCATGTTGTAGCGCTGCTGAATGTCAGCAAGGCGTGCCATGGCTGTGTAGGAACGTCTGAAATGGGCCGACACCTTTCTGGACTGGGTGAGAACGTCCTGGAATCCTGGGTACTTGGAGACAAAACGTTGGACTATTAAATTTAACACATGTGCCATGCAGGGCACATGTGTTAAATTGCCTAGTCTCAACGCTGCCAACAGATTGCTTCCATTGTCACACACCACTTTTCCGATCTGCAGTTGGTGTGGGGTCAGCCACCGATCGGCCTGTGACTGCAGAGATGACAGGAGTACAGATCCGGTATGGTTTTTGCTTTCCAGGCACGTCATCCCCAAGACAGCGTGACAACGGCGTACCTGGCACGTCGAATAGCCTAGGGGGAGCTGGGGGTGCACAGGTGTGGAGGAGGAGAAGGAGGACCCAGCAGCAGAGTAAGAAGAAGAAGAAGACGAGGTAGAGAGCGATGGAGGAGTAGAGGTGGTGGCAGAACCGCGTGCAATCCGTGGCGGTGACACCAACTCCACTGTTGTTGTTGAGCTACCCATTCCCTGCTTCCCAGCCATTACCAAGTTCACCCAGTGGGCAGTGTAGGTGACATACCTGCCCTGACCATGCTTGGAGGACCATGCGTCAGTAGTCATATGGACCTTTGGCCCAACACTAAGTGACAGAGATGCGGTAACTTGGCTCTGCACATGTTGGTACAGGTGTGGTATTCCCTTTTTAGAAAAAAAATTGCGGCTGGGTACCTTCCACTGCGGTGTCCCAATTGCTACAAATTTGCGGAAGGCCTCAGAGTCCACCAGCTGGTATGGTAAAAGCTGGCGGGCTAAGAGTGCAGACAAGCCAGCTGTCAGACGCCGGGCAAGGGGGTGACAGTCAGACATTGGCTTCTTACGCTCAAACATGGCCTTCACAGAAACTTGGCTGGTGGCAGATGACTGGGAATGGGAACAGGTGGTCAAGGTGGAAGGCGGAGTGGAGGGTGGTTCAGACGGGTCAAGGAGAGCAGAGGTAGAGCAGTAAGATGCTGGACCAGAAGGAGTGTGGCTTTTAGTTTGCCTGTTGCCTTTGAGGTGTTGCTCCCAAAGTGCTTTGTGCTTGCCGCTCATGTGCCTTCGCATAGAAGTTGTACCTATGTGGCTGTTGGGCTTACCAAGGCTCAGTTTCTGACTGCACTCATTGCAAATTACAATGCTTTTGTCAGAGGCACACACATTAAAAAAATCCCACACTGCTGACTTTTTGGAAGTGTGCGATCTGGCGGTAACAGTAGAAGTTGGCGGCATTGGCGGCAATGGCGGGTGCGTTGGCCGGCTGAACACAGGTGCCGATACATGTTGTTGCCCTACTGATCCCTGCGGGCTGTCCTCCCTGCTTCTTCTAAGTCTTATTCTCCTACTGCCTCTCTGACTCTCCGTCTCTCCATCTGAACTACCCTCCTCTTGCTCTCTTCTACTAGGCACCCACAAAACATCAATCTCCTCATCATCATTCTCCTCAGATGCATCAATTTCTTCTGACACATCACAGAAGGAAGCAGCAGCGGGGACCTCCTCCTCATCACTCATTATGTCCATCTCTGTCGTGTTCTCTGCCAGAATTAAATCTGGTGTAAGGTCCTCATCTCCTTCATCTTCTTCTGGCAATAATGGTTGCGCATTACTCAGTTCAAGAAACTCATGGGAAAATAACTCCTCTGACCCCAGTGAAGAAGGTGGAGGAAGTGTTACGTGGGGTGGCCATAGCAGTGGAGGATGAGGAGGATGTTGTGGTAAAGTTAGAAACGGTAGAGGATGGGGTGTGCTGTGTAAGCCAGTCAACTACCTCTTCAGCATTTTGGGAGTTCAGGGTCATTGGCTTTTTAAAACTGGGCAATTTGCTAGGGCCACAGGATTGCATAGCAGCACGGCCCCTAGCACGGCCTCTGCGTGGCGGCCTGCCTTTGCCTGGCATTATTTTTTAAAAAACAACAACAACAACAAAAACTCAGTTGGTTTTTCTGGAAACGATAATACACACAGCTAGATGGCGGGTTGAAGAAAACAGTGTGCAAATAATGCCTACAAGGTCAACGTATACACTACTACAGCGGTGGATACGGATTACGTAAAATATATTATGGCTGCTTAAAAAAAGTCACTCCGGTGTTTTTTCTGGAGACGGTAATATTATGGATATTTAGACAGAATGTGAACAAGGTCACACAGCTAGATGGCAGGTTGAAGAAAACAGTGTGCAAATAATGCCTACAAGGTCAACGTATACACTACTACAGCGGTGGATACGGATTACGTAAAATATATTATGGCTGCTTGAAAAAAGTCACTCCGGTGTTTTTTCTGGAGACGGTAATATTATGGATATTTAGACAGAATGTGAACAAGGTCACACAGCTAGATGGCGGGTTGAAGAAAACAGTGTGCAAATAATGCCTACAAGGTCAACGTATACACTACTACAGCGGTGGATACGGATTACGTAAAATATATTATGGCTGCTTGAAAAAAGTCACTCCGGTGTTTTTTCTGGAGACGGTAATATTATGGATATTTAGACAGAATGTGAACAAGGTCACACAGCTAGATGGCGGGTTGAAGAAAACAGTGTGCAAATAATGCCTACAAGGTCAACGTATACACTACTACAGCGGTGGATACGGATTACGTAAAATATATTATGGCTGCTTGAAAAAAGTCACTCCGGTGTTTTTTCTGGAGACGGTAATATTATGGATATTTAGACAGAATGTGAACAAGGTCACACAGCTAGATGGCGGGTTGAAGAAAACAGTGTGCAAATAATGCCTACAAGGTCAACGTATACACTACTACAGCGGTGGATACGGATTACGTAAAATATATTATGGCTGCTTGAAAAAAGTCACTCCGGTGTTTTTTCTGGAGACGGTAATATTATGGATATTTAGACAGAATGTGAACAAGGTCACACAGCTAGATGGCGGGTTGAAGAAAACAGTGTGCAAATAATGCCTACAAGGTCAACGTATACACTACTACAGCGGTGGATACGGATTACGTAAAATATATTATGGCTGCTTGAAAAAAGTCACTCCGGTGTTTTTTCTGGAGACGGTAATATTATGGATATTTAGACAGAATGTGAACAAGGTCACACAGCTAGATGGCGGGTTGAAGAAAACACTGTGCAAATAATGCCTACAAGGTCAACGTATACACTACTACAGCGGTGGATACGGATTACGTAAAATATATTATGGCTGCTTGAAAAAAGTCACTCCGGTGTTTTTTCTGGAGACGGTAATATTATGGATATTTAGACAGAATGTGAACAAGGTCACACAGCTAGATGGCGGGTTGAAGAAAACAGTGTGCAAATAATGCCTACAAGGTCAACGTATACACTACTACAGCGGTGGATACGGATTACGTAAAATATATTATGGCTGCTTGAAAAAAGTCACTCCGGTGTTTTTTCTGGAGACGGTAATATTATGGATATTTAGACAGAATGTGAACAAGGTCACACAGCTAGATGGCGGGTTGAAGAAAACAGTGTGCAAATAATGCCTACAAGGTCAACGTATACACTACTACAGCGGTGGATACGGATTACGTAAAATATATTATGGCTGCTTGAAAAAAGTCACTCCGGTGTTTTTTCTGGAGACGGTAATATTATGGATATTTAGACAGAATGTGAACAAGGTCACACAGCTAGATGGCGGGTTGAAGAAAACACTGTGCAAATAATGCCTACAGGGCAAATAATGCCTAAAAGGTCAACTTATACACTACTACAGCGGTAGTAAAATAAAAAAAAGTAAAATAAAAAAAAAATGAATATTAAAAAAAAAAAAATTAAAGTTGGTGCTGCTGAACTACTAGGAGCATCAGATTAGCACACCAGTCCCACTCCCCAACACTGCTAGACTAATAGCACTGGGCTCTTATAGTAGTAGTAGTAGTAGTAGTAAAACAACAAAAAATAAATAAAAGCAGTCCTTACAAGGACTACTGTTATTGCAGCAGTCAGCAGATGAGATCAGAAGCAGGACAGCTGCCCACTGCAGCTACATACAGAGCACTGCAGTAGAAGGTAGATTACTAGCCAGCAAAGCTACCTAAGCTAAAATGTCCCTCAAACCCCTGCAGACTTCTGTCCCTCCAATAACAGAGCAGTATCAAAACGATTACTAGCCAGCAAACTTTCAACTGTCCCTGAAATCACTAACAGGCAGCAGCTCTCTCCCTACACTATCTCTTCAGCACACACAGGCAGAGTGAAAAAACGCTGCAGGGCTTCGGTTTTTATAGGGAAGGGGAGTGGTCCAGGGGAGAGCTTCCTGATTGGCTGCCATGTACCTGCTGGTCTGGGGTGAGAGGGCAAAAAAAAGCGCCAACAATGGCGAACCCAAAATGGCGAACGTCGCGCGACGTTCGCGAACTTCCGGCGAGCGCGAACACCCGATGTTCGCGCGAACAAGTTCGCCGGCGAACAGTTCGCGACATCTCTAATTAAGGCTTATTTACCATTGCAAGGATTGTTTGAGCGCAAAGAAGTTCAAGGGTTGGTCATGCATACACTCTTCACCTTGCTCTCATATTCCAAATTAAGTGCAATGGCATAGACAGGTGGAAAGTACCAGGTCCTCCTTGACCTGCCCTCTTGTTGCCCACCTAGAAATGCAGGCAGAACGACATATAGAGTTGTGTTTCTGGGCACAAACTGCCGGGTTAAGTTCAAAATGTTAAAACAAGGGTTTTTTTGTACTTTGCATTAATAAGGTCCATTTTCTTCTTCAAAGATGTAACTGGTAATGCCAGATATAGGCCAAGATGGTGATTTAAATTATGAGTAACCAGTATTCAAGCAATAGATTCCCGGGGGAAGTGAATGCAGTGAAAGCAATTGGGTCAAGGTTCAGGTCCCTCAGCAGAGGCTTGCTGCATTTTTTTCTATAAAATGAAGTGGCCTCTTCTTCAGCAGATAATGCACCATGTGGTTCAGCAGGAGAAGCTATTGAGTCAAATAAAGAGCCGTGACAATTGATTTGATTTATAGGGACAGTAGGGGGTCAAGGTACATACTTCATTCTTATATTGTGGACAAAAAGAATTGCTGCATTAGTGTTGGAACATAACCTTGGCACCATCCTCCATGTATAATGTCCTTTAATATCAAAATGCTCTAATTCATTTCTATACATAGTTTCTATGTATAGTTCTATACATCTCTGTGCTGTTTTACCTCTTTCAGAAAGCCATACTTTACCATAATATTTTCAAATGCTTCTGATTTTTATTATTTATACGTCTTTTCTTTAAAGGGATACTGTCATGGAAAAAAATTTTTTTTTCAAAACGCATTGGTTAATAGTGCTGCTCCAGCAGAATTCTGCACTGAAATCCATTTCTCAAAAGAGCAAACAGATTTTTTTATATTCAATTTTGAAATCTGACATGGGGCTAGAGATTTTGTCAATTTCCCAGCTGCCCCATGTCATGTGACTTGTGCCTGCACTTTAGGAGAGAAATGCTTTCTGGCAGGCTGCTGTTTTTCCTTCTCAATGTAACTGAATGTGTCTCAGTGGGACATACTATTGACATACTATTGAGTGTTGTTCTTAGATCTACCAGGCAGCTGTTATCTTGTGTTAGGGAGCTGTTATCTGGTTACCTTCCCATTGTTCTTTTGTTTGGCTACTGGGGGGGGGGGGAAAGGGAGGGGTTGATATCACTCCAACTTGCAGTACAGCAGTAAAGAGTGATTGAAGTTTATCAAAATACAAGTCACATGACTTGGGGCAGCTAGGAAATTGACAATATGTCTAGCCCCATGTCAGATTTCAAAATTGAATATAAAAAAATCTGTTTGCTCTTTTGAGAAATGGATTTCAGTGCAGAATTCTCCTGGAGCAGCACTATTAACTGATTCATTATAAAAAAAATGTTTTTTCCCATGACAGTATCCCTTTAAATTAACATTTTATTAATGAATTTTATTTTCTCCCCATTGTCATGTGCCCCTGTAGCATCTTAGTAAGCCTGGTGACCGAATCTGTAAATCTGTACCAAACTCAGACACTGGGCCAGATGTAAACCAACGAATAAACATTATTTTAAGGTTTATCATGTAAAATGAGAAAAAAAGGAGAAAAAAAAACCTAGTTAATAAAAATGTTTTTTCCCATGACAGTATCCCTTTAAATTAACATTTTATTAATGAATTTTATTTTCTCCCCATTGTCATGTGCCCCTGTAGCATCTTAGTAAGCCTGGTGACCGAATCTGTAAATCTGTACCAAACTCAGACACTGGGCCAGATGTAAACCAACGAATAAACATTATTTTAAGGTTTATCATGTAAAATGAGAAAAAAAGGAGAAAAAAAAACCTAGTTAGGGAGCATGCTCATTGAGGACTCAAGCTGCTCCTGAAAATGCCAGTAGCTAATGAAAGGTCTCAGATGTGCTGGTAGCTCCAGGATACCCACCGCTTGTTGGAAACCTATTCATTTTTAAAATGTACATTTTTAGAAAAATCGTAAACTAATACAGTTGAAAAAAAACCATTATTTGTGTTGCATGAAGGTTACTTAATGCTCCTAAAATTGCATTTGTTACAAGCCACATCTATTCCTATATAAAAGTATTACTGATATTTCCTTCAAAAAGAAATGGCATTTCACACCATCATAGGATTTCACACCATTCTCAAACATATATTGTATCACCACAAATCAAATGTATTGATTCCCTGCATGTCTTTCAAACATCTGCTTTAATTCTTCAGCGGGAGTTGAAACCCATGATTTTTAAGCACTGAACCAGCCTGTGACTCGGCAGAGCATATTATTACCTGCACAAGAACAAATACACGATTGGCTCATGAATTATACATTCCACTTGATACAGTTTGTCTCCTTAGAAGATGCAAAATTAGAAAATGACAAAATGTCCGTGGGTACCATATGGAGAGAAAAGCACAGTCCTATTTTGGCATTAGGTAACAGAAAGGCAACATGAAAGCTAAAAGGGACATAATCACAGATTTTAGTTATATGAAATGAAATACACACACAGGTAAAGGAAGGGACAATTTAGGAATTAGGATGTTTTGCACCCTCACTCAACCTTGCCTTGTCTGAACCTTGTCTTGTCTGACCCACTCTCCAGTCCTGTTCCGTTCCTGCTCTCCAATCCTATCCTACTCTCTACACCTGCTCCTTCTTGTCCTGCTCCGTCTTGTCCTGGTCTGTCCTGTCCAGCTCGCTACACCTGCTACGTCCTGTACTGGTTCCAGTTCTGTTCCTGTTCCAGTTCTGCTCTCTACGCCTGCTCCGTCCTGCCCTACACTGTTCTTCACCTAATCCTGATCTATTCCTGATTCTGAAGCTTTGCCTGCACCGTCCCACTCCAGTCTTGCTCTGTTTCATAGAACTTTGTCCTATTCTACACCCTCGTCATCCTGTTCTGCCTGCACAGTATAGCCCCTGCCTGAAGAACTCATCTTCCCTTGCTTCCCCTCCTCAGAGCCCCCTACCTATACTTGACAGGTGAACGCCATGCCTGTCAGTGCCTCCTAAAGACAGGACAGCGGATTGGCATGGCCAGTAGAGAAAATCCCATGTGGGACACATGCACAGAACATTTGCACCTGTAGCCAGTTCAGCTAAAACCACTGTACTGGAAAGTATATAGTAGCCTTGTATACTATACCCTTGCACATTTTCTCTGAATCTTTCATCACCACCTAATTTGGATAGTTTTTGTTTTTTTTTACCTTGGGGAGGTTAGCTTCCTCTACAGCCAGCCCTAAGCAGATAAGAAAGTGTTTGGAAAGATCAACAGGAGCCAAGCTGCCTTTGAAGCTCTTGACCTCAGGCTGCTGCTCATACTACTAATTATAATCTACTATAGCTTCCATGAGGAGACTAGTATACATGATTTAAACAGTAAAATGTAGAGAAACATTGTTGGAGAAACATTGGATTTGCCTCACCACAGCTTGAACATCCGATCTTCTCACAGCTTTGACTTCGGTTTCAACCTGGCATGCTGTGTTGTTCCCCTCAACAAATGGATTGTGGATAAACAGGTAATCCTGATTATGGTTACAGGAAGTTTATTGGCCTGTTGCAAAACCTCTGATCTCTACGGTGTCTATAATTCCATTTTAATGTTAAAATATCACTGCTGCTTGTTCTTCAGGAGACCACAGAAATAACATAGATAAATACTCAAGCCTAGTCGCACCTCTTAATTGTAACATTCATCTCAGTGACTGTTATAACATATTACTTTGTGTATATATTCAGTGTAATTATCTTCAATCGATGAATATTCACAGACAGAACATAATTTCTCTCTGGGTCACGTTTATTAGAAGCTTCACACTCGCAGCGTGCAGTAGGGGCATCCTAAGGGAATTCACCATGATCTCTATTATAATTGCAGAGATGGTTGTGGGTGAGGTATTGTTTTAGAAGAGATTACAATTTTCATTCCATGTGACAGATTTAATACTAATTTGCACTGTGATTGTTGTGGTTTTCATGTTTTTGATGTAAATGATCATAGCTGACGCTATTGTTGATATACATCAGTTGACCAAATGTAGGACCTCAAAGTGAGACTACCTTCTCAATGTGTTGGGGTTGATCCCTAACCTGAACTCTGGTCGGTATTCTATCAATCAATCAAAGAAAGGAATGAATTTTAATGGCAAATAATAATTATGAATACTAAGCGGATTTGTCTTTGATCAAAGGCTTCACTGGTGCATATGTATATGATTTAGCTCATCTAAGTGATTTAATGATAATTACTGCAATGAAAGGGAATATAAATGTAACCATATAATCTAAACTATTCACCAAAACGTTCTTGTTCCGTTAATAAGATTTTATGGAGTCTATGAGGGTAATACACTTCCCATGTTTTTTTTTAAAGCTTACAGGATTAATGAAGTAATTTGTATGTGTCACTGTATTGATTGAAATGAGATTAACTTTAGCCGATGCCGAATAAAATTCCCTCCCGCTCAAAAGGGAGACTGAGGGTAAGCAACACAGTTCTGCTATACTTTAAGGCAAATGATTATTTGGTGTTATATATATTTTTTTCTCTTTTTGATTTTTGGAGCAATGTATATTTCAACTGCTGTACTGCACTTAGTCTTTGTGCCTCTGTGTACGACTACCACTGACCACACTACTGGATAGGTTGCTTGGTCCCCAACTCCAGCTCCTCCTCTTGTAGATCCAAGGAAATGAACATAACCCTGTTATACAACCCAAGCCAATCCTCTGACCCTGCTTGTCAAGTACCTGAGGACTTACAATGGGACTATTCTAAGTTCTTCCACTAGCCTTTTCTCAGGGACACACCTTAACTGCAGTTGGGTTCCTCATAGTCTTAACTCAACTGGGTTTACTAGCACAAGGGTCCCTGCATTAGTTAAAAGAGACAATCTTTTCTTTCATGAATCCCACCTCAACCAGAAAGATGTTTTCTTTCCAGGATTCTATTTGCACTAGATCAGGAAACGCTAACACTCAACTAGTTTATCTGGTTTACTTGACCACGGCAAAAATGTGACCCTTCATAGCAAGCAACCCCAACACAAGACACTCTTTAATGGGCATTAGATATCAACAGGTCTATTTGGTGGTTATTTACAATACCATAGCAGAATATTTATTATAATAGCTTCAGATCATGATTAGCAATCACATGGATATGAACAAGTCAAGTTGCCCTCAACACCACTGCAGAGCTCTGCATTTGACAGGTATGGCCAATGAGTCACATTTTGGGAGTGCATTTGATACTGTTGGGAGCATAGGGCTAATGGTTAAAAACTATAAGGCGAGTTATTTCCCCATAAAGGACTAAGAGAACTGTAATGATGCTTTGGGAAGAATCGTTGCTCTAAACTGCAGAGAGTGACTTTGTTGTTGTGTGCTCTCCAGGGAAATGAAAATCAACTTTGCATGAAAAGCTACAACAATTTCATCTGTCAAGAAAAAGAATTCGTTTTCTGGCCTTTTGCCTTTACATTGAAATGTAATTGCATCTGAAAATTCCCTTATTTGCATCCTTGGCGTTGCCAAGAAAATATGCTACATAGACAATCTTTTTATGTGTTAATGTTTCTGTTTGCCTCAAACTTTCAGCATCTCATTGAAATCAAATGAAACAGCACAGGGAAAAGGCCTAACCAAGAGCTTGAAAAGTGTCCGAATATCCCTTTCCTGAGAGTTCTACATAAAACCTATAGTGTTTAGAGAATGAGTTTATCCTATAGTCAGGTTCAAATGGGCCCTGTTTATATATTGTTGGATTGAAAAATTAGCCAAGAAAATGCTCCGCCAGTTTACACATTCAAATGGCCACTGGAATTATACAAACATTGCTATTTCAGTGCCACTCCTGCCATTAGACAAAGTGACAACCTTGTCTCAAACAGAACTTTACCAAAGCCTGAATTTCCAGGCTTTATATCCAAATACAACTCTTCTCATTGAGAGAGAGGGCAATTGCTATGCAATGACCTGGTTGGAGATCAGAAAAGGTCAGCACAGTTGGTGAGGGTGGTGGCATCAGGTAGGCCAACTTTACTGTTTGGGAGACTTAAGGGACATATTGTATTAGTATTAAACCAGTAAACCCCCGATTCTCTAAAGAATCGTTAATGAAAGAATGGTAACAACAGTGAGGCAGCAAAATGCGATGGGTGCTGATTCACTCGGCATCCCCAGGCAGCAACTGGCGACGCTAATTTGTGGGGATGTAGAGTGAATCTGTGCCTATTGCTTGTTATTACCTATCTGCTATTAGAATTCTTAAATTTTGAGTTTATTGGTAGTAAAGTGTTACTGAAAAATTTCTTTATAAACAACATTTTTTGTGAAAATGTTCTCCTGTCCTTGAATGAGTTCTCCCTGGTGAGCTGTACTTAAAATCTTGACTTTAACATCAGATGAACGCTGCACTCTTGAAAATGCAACATAAAGTTGACCATGACCAAACACAGGCTCAGATAGGTAAATGCCGACTTTATCCAATGTTTGTCCTTGTGATTTGTTGATTGTCATGGCAAATGCAGCCTTAATGGGGAATTGTCGTCGTTTAAGTTTAAAAGGTAATTCCTGGTCAGAACTGGTAAGGTCAATTCTGGGAATCAAAACAGTATCACCGCTATGGGATCCTGTAAGCACTTCTGCCTTGATAACATTTTGTCTCATGCTCTTCACAACCAACCGTGTACCGTTACATAAACCTTGCTTAGTGTTAGGGTAGGGGCACACGGCGCGATTTCGCCGCGATTCTGCGCTGGGCGAGTTGTCGCTGCGTTTTTTAAGCCGAAATAGCTTTGCTAACTTTGGCGCTGGCGTCAATGCAAATCGCGGCGAAATCGCTGCGCTAATTCACACGCGGCGATTCTTTTTCTACTGTCGCCCGGAAACGCTCAGCGAGGCAACTTCGGACGACAATAGAAAACGAATCGCCGCGTGTGAATTAGCGCAGCGATTTCGCCGCAATTTGCATTGACGCCAGCGCCAAAGTTAGCAAAGCTATTTCGGCTTAAAAAACGCAGCGACAACTCGCTTAGCGCAGAATCGCGGCGAAATCGCGCCGTGTGCCCCTACCCTTAAGGTTTCTTAACAGCATGACTATTGTTCCTACTTTGAGTATAAGATTGTGTTGTGGTAATCCAGCATTGTTGATAGTGTTTAAATATTCTAATGGGAAGTTAAGTTTCTCACTTTCGTCTTCAGAATCAATACAGTCAGTACTCAGAAAGACACAGCTTTGTCCAGGAAGTAATGCAATCACTTGGTTGTTTATCATGTCAACATCAATATTTTTTGGAGATAATATAGCCCGTTTTGCTAAAAATGGCCACCCACGCAGGTACGCAACCGGTTCCCCTCCTAGAGTGACGCTAGCGCCGCCATTAGACAAACTTGCAAAGGAGTAGCAAGATGGCCGACGCTTATACAGACTTTAGTGGGCGGATGACAAACTCGCAGAGGAGTAGCAAGATGGCCGACGCTTATACAGACTTTAGTGGGCGGATTTGGCAGTGGGCGGATGACAAAGTCGCAGAGGAGTAGCAAGATGGCCGACGCTTATACAGACTTTCGTGCAGGTACGCAACCGGTTCCCCTCCTAGAGTGACGCTAGCGCCGCCATTAGACAAACTTGCAAAGGAGTAGCAAGATGGCCGATGCTTATACAGACTTTAGTGGGCGGATGACAAACTCGCAGAGGAGTAGCAAGATGGCCGACGCTTATACAGACTTTAGTGGGCGGATTTGGCAGTGGGCGGATGACAAAGTCGCAGAGGAGTAGCAAGATGGCCGACGCTTATACAGACTTTCGTGCAGGTACGCAACCGGTTCCCCTAGTGTGACGGTGAGCGCATCTGCCTCCCTAGATCCTAACCTTCCAGCGGTCGCCGCCTGAGTGAGCAGGAAAGAAGAGGCGGCGGGAGGCAGAAGGAGACGGTGAGCGCATCTGCCTCCCTAGATCCTAACCTTCCAGCGCATCTGCCTCCCCGATCCTAACCTGTTCTGATCCTAACCTTCCAGCACATCTGCTAATCGAAGGCCGCATCTATGTCTTTCGGCTGAAGTTGCGCGCGCATCTCATAGATCCTAACCGAAGTTGCGTGCGCATCTGCCTCCCCTCCACTCGGGACATAGATAGGCCTTCGGTTAGTATATAGGATGTAATAAACCCTATTCCAAAACTGTGAGGCTATAACACTTGGGGGCAGATTCACTAACAGACAAATTTTTGTTGGCTTCTCACCCATTGCACCACTTCGACAGGCGCAAATGTGCTACAAATACGCTAATTCACTAAAATGTGAAGTTTCGTCCCGGGCATCAGACAATGGCGGCTATTTGATAGCGTTACTTCGGCTGTGCAAGCATTTCATATCAAAGATGCGCTAGCGTTCATTTGCGCCTACCAAAACTTCGGCGGTCTCTTTCGCTAGCGACTTGATGCATGCGTCTGTTAGTGAATTGGCGGTGTCCCTGAGGATGTAATTTCTGGCAAAAAGTCACTAGCGTTAGCCACTTCACCCTTTAGTAAATCTGGTGGGACAGATGTGTTTGGGAGGTGGCAGCCTGAAGTCCAGTTATCATGAATTTAGGGAAACTGTATATTTGCTTCCATAATTTCCCCATTCAGTTTGAGTGAAATTTTAGGTGAACCCTTCTTTGGTTTCCTAGCTGTTCCTGAAGCTATGGCTGATGGACTGAGCAGACAATCTTTTCCTATATGTGTAACCTTGTTAATGGGTAAAAGGAGGGTTTCATCAAATGCTGGACCTCATTTAGTGGCTTCAAGTCTTCTGAAAAACTCTGCAATTGTAACTTCAAAACTTCCACTTCAAATACAAATGTGTTCCCCATAGCAGAATGAGCTCTCCACTATATTTATCCCAAGAAACAGATAGACTTATGCTCACAGCATTGGCTGATGCAGCTTCAGAAAAGTTATAGCAAGGTTTCCTCAGCAACCCATCACTGACTTCTTAAAGCTAATTCTAAAATGATTTACACATGTTCTTCAGATGCTGATAAAGTGCATTAAAATAATAGCAAGATGGCGACTATTATGGCAGGAACAAAAACTTTGTTGTTATGCACAATGAGATGCCAACGCACTTTAATCTATTTAATTACCCAAACATTCTGGTAATACAAAACATTTAATCTGAATACTTGTTTTTTTTCTCTGGCCCATTCAGTGCCACAAATGCCTAGATAACATCGATTCTTCAGTTCCAGATTGCACATTCATCATTTATGGTATCCCTTTAAAAAAATTAACTGTAGCTAAGGAAGAAAAAAAAAAGAACCCAAGACAGCGTTCACGCTGAATGAAATGAGGATTTGATTATAGCAACCATATTGTCTACACAAGGTGCACAGGAAGAGACAATGACCAGACAATGTGAGGACAATAGAATCTTACGCATGAATGGAACTGCAAATAGTCACACCTTCATAGAAACAGGGAAAACCTTGGAAGTGAAGCAAGTTGTTGGGGAGAAGAGATTTCTCAGAGACAATATAAGTGTTTTATGTGTCAAAATACATATCAAATGGTGTCAAAATACCTTCAACCTCCAGACCTACAAATGCAATGACATTAAGCAGAATGAACTTCTCTCCACTTATCAATTGAACCTGTGAGGAAGTATGAGGCCATCATCTGACGTACGTGACATTATCCAGACTCCATAATGACATTCCTTTCTGGCACAGGCTGTGCTAATTGTCTCACCTCCCTTTTATCACCTCTACTCATGTGTATTTCTATATAGAGCCACATCATCAGCCGTCAGTAAGCAATTCAGCCTATACGACTGTATATTAACTCATTTATAAGACTACTGTTCTGCACTTCCCTCATTCAGCCCATTTTGAGCTTGTTGCTGTTTTTTTGGTGACGGGGTTTGTGCAGCAATTAGCAACACAATGACAAAGAGCACAGCAGGAAAACCCCGTAAATGGCCATTGCTTCTATGTACTGAACTAGAATTCCTTCTCTTACTGTATATTTCAATGTTCTTATGGTGTTGGTGTTGGAAGGTGTGAGTAATAAGGGTGTTGGATATTCGATTTTATGATACAGCACCTGTCTAGTATTGTCATGGACAACTTGCCTGTTATTGACCAAGAGACACATTTACATGAATTCAAGCCCTGAAAGCCTCATGGTTTTGGTGCCTACACTTTCCCCCCAGTACAATGGACTATGTAAGCACATTGTAGGCACCCACAGTGTCCCACTTAATTAGATTTATTGCCAAGCAATACTAGGTGGGACAATTTGTTACAATTACAGTCATTTCTTTGGTCTTCATTTTGTGGCTTTTTGTGCCAACAACTGGTTGCTTTGACGGTTCACACTTACTTAGAAAACATAAGGGCAGAGACACACGTGAAGATCCGGGGAGATTTAGTCACCCGACGACAAATCTCCTCTTCTTCAGACGACTAATGTCCCCGAACTGCCTTCCCGCCGGCTAAAATCAAAATCGCTGATGGGATGTCAGTAATCTGGATGCCAGTGGTTTTGAACAAGGTGATATTTATTAGCTGTAACAGGTGTGATACAAAGGTCACACAATGAGTTTCTTTCAAGATGTTATAATGCTGTGCAGAGTTACTAGTTATTGAATCAAGGACTCCTCATTCTAAGGTTCCTCAATACAGACGTGAACTCCCTGGGGCAAATTCACTAAGATTCGTAGTTGCGCCAGGCGTAACTTCGCCGCACTTCGCCAGGCGTAGTTTCGCCAGCGCTCCGCAAATTCACTAAAATCCGAAGTTGCGCTCAGGGGTAGCGTAAGGTTGCGAAGTTGCGCTAGCGTTGATTCGCTAAGTGAAGCGAAGTTACGCTAGCGATGGTTAATTTGCATACGGCGCCAAATTCAAATTTCAATGGAGGAATATGTAGAATCACTACACAAGCCTGGGAAACCTTCAAAACATCAAATAAAATGTTTATTTTGCCCTACACATGTGCCCACTGTATAGTTAAGGTGCCATGAGTTAGGAAATGTAGAGGAGGGGGGGAGCCCCAAAAAAATTTTCGATCTTTTTTCAGCCTATCACCCATAATATAGAAAAAACGCCAGCGTTTTTTGTGACTTAGAAAAAATGTGAACTTTTTTTGAAGCAATCCCTATCTACTCTATTGCGCTTCACCTGGTCTGACGTGGCGAAGGAAGTCTAGCGTAAAAGGTAGCGTTCAGTACATTGCGCGTGTTAGTGAATTTGCGTAGTTACGTCCGTTGCGAAAATTCGCCAGCCGTAAGGGTGCGAAGTAACACTAGCAAATTTACGAATTGACGCTAGCGTTAGGCGCTTCGGCGCTTAGTGAATTTGCCCCCCTGAGTCATCCTGAATCACAAATCTATACCACATTCAAAAGAAAGCCAGCAGCACACTGAGTCTGGTTGCAGTTGTGTTCAAAAAGAATTATTTTAGTAAGCCCATATGCAAAAGGCAACGTTTCGAGCCTACTAGGCCCTTTATCAAGCTTGATAAAGGACCTAGTAGGCTCGAAACGTTTCCTTTTGCATATGGGTTTAATAAAATAATTCTTTTTGAACACAACTGCAACCAGACTCAGTGTGCTGCTGGCTTTCTTTTGGATATCGACTTGACCCAGTGACAGGGGTGGGTCTCACAGTACAGCACCTGGCACTACAAAAAGTGTGTATTAGAGAGGTGAGCGCTCCACTTGATTGACTTTATGTAAATCTATACCACATTAGCGGAGAATAAAGAATAGAGAGAGTCAGCTGACTCAATTGTTCCAAAACCATTCAGTTTATTGTCATCGATATGATATCCATTTATATTTAAGCATTCACATAAATGGAATTTCAAAATAAGGTCCTGTAAAATTCCTTTTTAGTATATGACACAAGCGGCACTTATATAGTAAAAAAAGATTAAAAAACTCACAAATAGATGCAAAATTGCAAAAAGTTGCAAATAAATGGAAAAGTCAGTCCTCTAGTTCAATCTGCTCCTGCCGATCCTACGTCAGTTCTCCCAACTGTAGAATACTTCGCAATATAAAGAAAAATGGATCCGCGCCTCTGGCATCGGAGACAAACAAACATCAGGAAAAAAAGAAAGAACAGGAAATATATAGTGTAGTCATTTTGTAATTAGACACCACGTGTTGTTTTAGGGAAATGGTAATGTGCTGTGTTACTTCCCTTTTAACTAAGGTTTTTCACGTGCTCATATACCATGCTTAATCCCCCCCTCTCAGGTGCCCTTTAACTCATATCAAGCATGCATGCAAATCCTTCCACCGATAACTGGCTGCAATGCCGACTTACAAGACCCTGATCTTTAATCTGCCCATAATGACATCCACGCTCCTTTTCTCCTCCGTCACTCCTTGTCCTCTCACATAGAAAAGAGACTTGTTTTGTGTAATTTTGCTTTAATAAAACTTGTAAAAAATATTTCACTCACATTTTCGTTATTCTTTGTACACATTTTCATATAAAAGGCTGTTAGGCGCAGGTTGCCCAGGTGTATCCGTAATAGGAGTAGAAGAGCCAACTGGGCAACCTGCGCATAATTATCATTATGGGCAGATTAAAGATCAGGGTCTTGTAAGTCGGCATTGCAGCCAGTTATCGGTGGAAGGATTTGCATGCATGCTTGAGAAGAGTTAAAGGGCACCTGAGAGGGGGATTAAGCATGGTATATGAGCACGTGAAAAACCTTAGTTAAAAGGGAAGTAACCCTGCAAGCATTTCATAGAGAACTTTCTCTAACATTCGTTTCTGCCTAGCAAAACTTCATTAGTACACTTGCACTTAGGTCAATCTGAATAGGGCAGGTACATATAGGTCATATATATGTCTTTATTAGTAGGGTGCACCAAATCCAGGATTCGGTTCGGGATTCGGCCAGGATTCGGCCTTTTTCAGCAGGATTCGGCCTTTTTCAGCAGGATTCGGATTCGGCCGAATCCTTCTGCCTGGCCGAACCAAATCCTAATTTGCATATGCAAATTAGAGACGGGGAGGGAAATCACGTGACTTTTTGTCAGAAAACAAGGAAGTAAAAAATTTTTTCTCTTCCCACCCCTAATTTGCACATGCAAATTAGGGTTCGGTATTCGGCCGAATCTTTCACAAAGGATTCGGGGGTTTGGCCGAATCCAAAAAAGTGGATTCGGTGCATCCCTATTTATTAGTGATGGTGCAAATACTTGAAGTGGCCACTTATTATTACACATGTCCAAGGAAGCAAAATAAAGACAAAAGAGATCCTCTAATGGCCTAGACACGAGCCCACCCTAAAGCAAATGTGGCCCCTTAAATGGTTAAAAAAAATATTTAACAGTTACAACTTTTAAAAACAATCCCACTTTAAAATATGAAAAAAACACCAGCTTTTTTTTTTTTATTTTTTATGACTTTTCAGCATACAGGATATGATGTCACTGACACAAGATTGAGGAGGATGTAGCTTCATCTTATCAGTTCACCTGGTAAAACCTGGCTAAGGAAACTCTGGCGAAAGGGATAATGTAATGGAAAAATCGAATTTTAGTGAATTTTCAGAGTAATGATCGCCTGAGCCTGGTGAAAAGTCGCTAGTGTTAGCCATTACGCCCTTTAATGAATGTGCCCCTTGGAGTCAGGAATGTGTTGGATCTCCCATTCTTTCATTCCTGTTTCATATCGCTAGCAATCACCCTAGGTTCTACAATGAAGATTGGGTTAACAAACTCTAGAATATAGAATTCTAATGTAATCATTAGGTAGTTATGGCAGGCTTCTACTTAAACTTAAAGGTCACGTATTAACAAGAATTTATCCCGGTGATTATGGAAACGGAAGCAAACTCCACTGCATCAGTTAAATGTTACTAAAGGTCAACGGGTATGTTATTTCTTCATGGTTTATGCATCAAACTGACCCTTGCCTAATATATTCTTAGAGAGACTGTTCTCTGCCCCTGCTGGGAAATGTTATGGACAGCGGATGTTTCATCTGTTTGCGGCTTTGATGACATATTATGGTCTGGCTGGTATGACTCACACAGGGCATATCCCTCCATGGAGCTCCTCAGCCCCATCACATTGATGCTATTTACATTGACATTGTTTTCTAAACTCTGCTTCTCGCTTGCGTCACAGCATTTCTGGCAGAATAATTTGATGTTTCATGTAGTTTAGAAAAATGTTTTGATAATGGCTGACAATTTACCAGCTAAAGCTACAAGCCTTCTAGTCGAGAGCACGGCTGTCACCGAATCCAACATGGAGATGAATATCATGTAATGTGGGTACCAGCCGGCGCCGAGATACTGGGCTTTTGTCTGGGAAAAAAACTCAAATGACCCACCACCTGGGTGGTAAATAGTGATGGGTGAATTTATTCGCCAGGCGCGAATTAGTGGCAAATTTGCGCGATTCGCCGCCAGCGAATAAATTTGCGAAACGCCCGTGAAAATTCGCTGCAAAAACGGGCGCCGGCGTCAAAAACGAGACGCCGGTGCCATTTCATTCGCCCATCACTAGTGGTAAACGTGCTTTGGTGTTGTTAAAAGGATTAATATGAATAGTAAGTTACAACTTTATTTGTGGAGTAAGTGGTTTAAAAATCAAGTTGAGCATTTTTAGCTGGTTTAGTGAATGGTTTCGTCCAGCACTCACAGCTTGATCGAGTTGTTTGCAGCAGGAAAAACATTATATGCCTGGGGACTTCATTAATAAAACCTAAAATGGTTGGGTGTATGGAAAGCATTTTAGGACATCATCAGGAGAACACACGCTCCTGCATGCGCTCTCCTAAAGAAGTATGCAGACTCGTCTCTTATTATACTCACTTATCCAAAGAAACTGCAGTCACACCTTCGTGCTGCCCACATTTGCTGTTGCAATCTCCCCCCTTGTGGCTCATTCCTCAGACCTCCCTCCTCGGTCCTCAGACCTTCCTCCTCGGCCCTCATTACAAAAGGCCTCCGTCCTCAGCTCTCCCTCCTCAGCTCTCAGCCCTCCCTCCTGAGCCCTCTATGCTCAGACCAGGCTGATTGCTGAGGAGGGAGGGCTAAGAGCTAAGGAGGGAGGGCAGAGGGCCTTTGTAATGAGGGCTGAGCAAAGATTAATGTGTAAAAAGATAAGTAGGAGGGTTTCCACCTTGTGCATCTGGAGAAGGTCCCCACATAGTTCTGTGAATACGGGAAACGAGAAAATGTCCTGTGGTTTGGTGAGATTGTTCCTTGTCTACTAGTGATTGGTGAATCAGATCCATTTCACTTTGCCTAAAATTTGAGAAACAGTGCCAAAAATTTGCCAAATGAATTAAAGTCTGTGGGAAACTGGCCAGGGATAGTGATATAACAATTCTGGATAGTCCCTACCAGTGGTCTATAAGGATCATATTGAGACATTATTTGGCCTATGTGTCCATGTGTCAAAATATGCTCTTATTTAGGATGGTGGCCACCATTTTAGACCCTCTACATGTATATTCTTCACTGCCTTACTATATAATAATCTTCAGGACCTTTAAAGGACAAGGCAATCCCAGATAAAGATGTTAAAATATCCATTACTTGCGCAATGAAAAGTTCCCATTATGCCGTGGTTTTAAACGAGACCAAGACACGGATTCTGCACAGAATAATCCAAGGCGAGATTTGGGCATGCACAGATGGAGCCTTATCTAAAGCATCAAGAAGGAAAATTTGGCTCATGCGCTGAAGTTATTTGATGGCCATATTCGTGACGCTATGTGGTGGAAAATGCCGGCTGCGATAAAGAAAGTACCAGAAGTTTTACTGAGCTAATTGTAAACAAAGTTCTATACAGCAATACAAACTTAGCGGTTGTGGAATGTCAAGTGGGGGCAACTGAATGGATTCCTTGTTCTTTAATCTTTATGAGGCAGCATGTCTACCATTAGACCAGGGCCGGGCAAAGCCAACTGGACGCCCTAGGCAACCTAGTCGGCTAGCCCTGCGCACAAAAGCGATGGTACATCATAACAGAGGGGAGGGCAACGAAGGGTAAGAGTAAGGGCAGGGGAGGGAGGTAGGGGTGAATGACAGAGGGGAGGGAAGGAGGTAGGGATGAGCGAAAGAGGGGAGGGAGGTAGGGAGGGGAGAGTGACAGAGGAGGGAAGTGAGACCTGGAGAAGGGAGTGAATCCGGACTAGGGGTAGGCAGAAGAATCTTGAAAATGCACCTGCCTAGTGCCCCCACATCTTGCGCCCTATGTAGGTGCCTCATTTGCTTCCCTCTAGTTCTGACCCTGCATTAGACCCGCTATTAGCTACATTCCAAAGGGAATTTCTTTAAGCAATTTGTAACTTGGACTTGTTGCTCTCATCTTTTTGACCAACAGCCAAAAGACTTTTACTTACCTCAAAAGTATGTACTTTCCGTGCACACTATTTGGAACTGTCTGGCCCGTTCTTCTAGGCAGACTTGCTCCTTTCTACTCAAGTTAGTCCAAAGACTGCCAAAAATTCTCAAATGGACGAACACCAGATCTTAGAATGTGCCATTGTTTGTTCTTCACCTACACGTCTTTGAGCCTCTCCAATGTTACTCTTGCCTTGTGTTTGGGATCATTGTTCTACTGATAAATAAACATTCTCCAAAATGTCATTTTAGCAGACTGAAACAGGTTTCCTTATTTTTATACAATTTTTTATACAATTTTTATCCATTCTTTCTTCTACTCTTCTTTCTTCTACTCCATGCTTAGACCCTGCAAATGAAAAGCAGCTCTGAAGCTTGATGCTGCCACTTCTCATTTTCAGGATTCTTGAAATAACAGTGGGGAGACAGTAGTCTTTATGCAATGACCATTATCTTTATGTAGAGCAATTATTTCTCAGGAAGGTTTGCCAGTCTGAGATCAGTCTGCATTTTACATGAGCGCCCCAGATGCCACTAGCACAGTTCTTGTGAATATTTCACACAGCAGGAAGTATCTGAGTTGGCATCTAATTTCCATATCAAGTGAGAGATATTGCTGGGAAGTCACTTCTAGCACCTTCAGAAATGTAACTGCTGATGTGATCAAGAGCCTGCTGACCCAGAGAAAGGTAAATGAATCCACTGATGTTTATGAAAGAGATGGAATATGTTGGTAATATTCCTTCACTGTCTCAGGGGTGTTGCTTGCTTCTCAAAAGACTTGTGGGTCAGTCCTGTGACTACGGCTTGAAAAAAAAAAGGGGTGGTCTTGCCTCTGCAGTAGAGCTTTCTGGCAGGCTGTTGTTTCTCCTACTCAATGTAACTGAATGTGTCACAGTGGGACATGGGTTTTACTATTGAGTGCTGTTCTTATATCTACCAGGGTGCTGTTATCTTGTGTTAGGGAGCTACTATCTGATTACCTTCCCGTTGTTCTGTTGTTAGGCTGCTGGGGGGGGAATGGAGGAGGTGATATCACTCCAACTTGCAGTACAGCAGTAAAGAGTGACTGAAGTTTATCAGAGCACAAGTCACATGACTGAGGGCAGCTGGGAAACTGATAATATGTCTAGCCCCATGTCAGATTTCAAAATGAAATATAAAATAAACCTGTTTGCTCTTTTGAGAAACGGATTTCAGTGCAGAAGTCTGCTGGAGCAGCTCTATTAACTGATGTATTTTGAAAAAATCCCCTGACAGTATCCCTTTAAGGATCTGATCATAAAATAGGCCTATGCAGACCACGGGTCAACTGGATTTTTAAAGCTTCCTGATAAATATCTGTCTGATTTGGCAGCTGATTTGATGCCATGCAGGGGCCAATAAGATACCAACGCAGGGCTAATAATGTCCTCTGTATGGCCAGCTTTATCTGCATTTTCTTACCTTCGACTCAGGTCTCAGGCCTTGAGAAGTGTATGGAGGTAACCTGCCCTGCTTCTAGTAAACAATATGTAAGAGAATAAAGCTCAAAAAGCCAGGGGTCTCAAAGCCTAAACGCACCTGACATATCACAACTTAGCAGAACACCAGTGGTAAGGGAATCACTGTTCTTAGACATCAGAGCAGCAGAAATAGAGACTGGAATATGACACTTAGTTTGAAATAATAAGATCGGAGCACCTGTGGTCTAGTGTTTTATTCTGCCAAAATCCTAAGGGGGGAGCATTTACATCAATATTCCTCTTTTGTTTTTATTTTTTTCCAAAACATTTTAGAAAATAGGGATACAGAAAATAAAAAGGTTAAAAAAATATTCCCAAATAGTCTGGACAGCTGTTGGAGATGTAATCATGATATAGGTACACATGTACATACTGTATATGGTACAATTGTTCAGCTTTGAAGGAATATTGGAGTAAAATTTTACAAACAATAGCGGAGATTACACTAGTAGACATCAAAGCGAACGACCATTAATTAATACCATTAATTTTGTTGAATATAAAAACCAAGTAAAGCAATATAAGGTTAGATATACTTACTATGCATTTGCTAAATGCAACAAAATCCTTGGTCCCGAGACATTGGAGGGAGTCATCTCCGCCGCAATATAATGGATGGCAGCAGTTGAGATAACACATATATTACATAATACAAGTAAAATGTACTGGGAGATATGGGAACCCTGGCTATCTTTTCTCAAAAGGTACCGTAGTATTTTAGGAGGAAAAAAAAAAAATATATATATATATATATATGTATATATATATATATATATAAAGCCAAGAAAATTACAAGTGGAACCTCCAGTGCAGTGGGAATAACAAAAAGGCAATTGAATGTAAATAAAAATCGCTTTATTAGAACAAATACTTGAAACATTAGTAAAACTGTACAATTGATTACGATTATAAAGAAAAGTCATTAATACCATATTGTATAAAAGTAATGATATTTTAAAAGAATGTCTTCTTCTTTTCCTACCCCCTCTTTTATTTTTACATTTGTACTGACCCCATTCCCCCCACCAGAGACACGCACACACAAAAACTACACCGTTATGTACAAGATCCTTGAAAATGCTTCTGGTGCCTCCTCATTAGATATTGATTGGGGATAAGGGTTTATTTATATGGGGGGCAAGGAACAAGAAGCCATGTTTTTTCCCAAAATGCACCTTGTTCCTCTATACTTGCACCTAAACGAGTGTGCCATGTTGAGGGGTAAATGCCAATACTTAGGACAAGGTAGACCAATGCTCCTACAGTTTTATTTATCTCTATGCACAGGCTATTATCATACCTGAAGGTGCTATGGGGAGTTCTTCCCTCAGCCTAGTTTATTGGACCATGCCATTTGTACTAGAATAAACCCCTGTTGGAAATGGATACAAGAAGGTTGTGTTCAGCCAACCTGAACCAATGAAACCTTACGAAAGACTAAAGAGATCAAGTGCAAGATTTGCTCTGTTACTTATTTGCACCTTCATTCTAAATGAACCCTTAAAATTGCAGGTTTTTAGATGAATAGATTTGCTTTTCATTGTAGAAGAAGTAAAGAGTCCAATCCTTGGCCCAAAATCAGTTTTATTGTACCTTGATCCATTGGCTAATGGGTATATTTGCACACTGAGATAATGAACTTGTATTTTTTTAAACAATATACATATATTTCTCAGGAAACTTGCTGAAACTTATTTTAATTATTTAGTTTTCTCTGAAATACAGAATTTGTAAGATATAAATATAAAAGTATGCCTGGCTAAGAATTAAAATGAAGTTCAGAATCGTCAGCGAGAAGTATCATTACCGTTCTAGCAGCACATTATTAGCAGGAATATAAAATAATATATCAACTCGCGCCTTTGACTCGAGGGACCCCCACAGCTTTATGTGAATCTACATCATGTAATAATTCAACAGTGACATTGGGTAATTAGTTATATCCTCCTAGAAAATTAAAAAAGAACCGAGAAAAAGAAAACCTAACCTTTGGAGTAGATGTTGGTGGATTTGCATTGGGTTCGTGATGTTGTCATTTCTATGGACCAATTAAAAAATTAAAACAATAGAATGTATTTTGTGCAAAGTGAAACATGGCAACAAAGGGCAGAATGTATACTGAAAGCTGTGTATGTTCTGTGTCTTGAGAGACAAATTGCAAATGTTGTATGTACAAACCACCACAATTGTTACTTGCTTAAAGGCATAACTAGTTTTTTTTCAAAACGCATCAGTTAACAGTGTTGCTCCAGCAGAATTCTGCACTGAAATCAGTTTTTCAAAAGAGCAAACAGTTTTTTTTACATTTCATTTTGAAATCTGACATGGGGCTAGTTTCCCAGGTGCTCCCAGTCATGTTTTGATAAACGTCAGTCTCTTTTTACTGCTGTACTGCAAGTTGGAGTGATATCACCCCCCTCAGCAGCCTAACAACAGAACAATGGTAGGGTAACCAGATAACAGCTCCCTGGTAGATCTAAGAACAGCACTCAGTAGTAAAAATCCATGTCCCTTTGCCACTCATTCAGTTACATTGAGTAGGAGAGTCAAGAGCCTGTCAGAAAGCAGTTCCAATGTGCAGCACTGGCTCTTTCTGAAAGCACATGACCAGGCAAATGACCTGAGATGCACCTACACACCAATATTACAACTAAATAAATTACACTTGCTGGATTAGGAATGAAATGTTATATTGCAGAGGGAATTATTTGCAGTGTAAACAGTGTAATTTAGAAATAAACACTGCACCATAAAAATCATGACAGAATCCCTTTAAAGGAGAAGTAAGCCCATATCAGAGGGCTCTTCCACGGGCCCCACCTTGTCTCCCCATCGTCTCCAAACAGACACCACAGAACAACCACGCTCCCTTCTACCTGAATATAATGTTAGAAAGAGCTAAGTTGGCCATACACGGGCCGATAAAAGCTGCCAACAGATCAAGTCGGCAGCTTATTGGCCCGTGTGTGGCGCTCTCCAATGGGCTTCCCCAATCGATATATGGCTGAAAGTCGGCCAGATGTCAATCGGACTGGACTAAAAATCCCGTCGGATTGCGGACCGCATCTGTTCGTTGATGCGGTCCCACAATCTGACCGCCCCTTTACCCATCATTATGATCCTATCGTTGGGCCCAAGGGCCCGCGATTGGATCATCCCGATATCTCCCACCTCGAAATGGGCAAATCGGGGAGAGATCCGCTCATTTGGCGACATCGCCAAACAAGCGGATCTCCCTGTATATGGCCACCTTTAGAGACTGCCATGTCCGTCCAATTATTTTCCTGCCCTGTTCTCTCTGGTGCTGATCACTGAACAGAAGCATGTAAACTGGAAGTCCATCTATTCGGTCTTTGCTTATGCTAACTGGCCACCAGAGATCTAGGGGTAGGAAGTAAAACTGCTAGACATGGTGGGCTCCCCACTTCTTTCAGCATGCCTTTGGACTTCCTCCAGAACTGAGGCTGGAACTTGCAAGCTGCTAAGCAAACAATAAACACCAAAATGATGGAGTTCACCAGGAATCACAGGCCAGATACTCAACACATCACTTACTACTACTGCAAGATGAGAAGGTGGGGAGCTCCTGGGGACAACTGTGAAGGCCTGGGTCACTACTGTTGTGGGGCTGCTGAACCTCTGGTCTTGTACCCCATATTCATTTTTAAGAAATGGGCCTGCCCTGCCTGCTGCTAAATCTAATATTACTGCTAATCCCATACGGTAAATGCCATAGTCCCTATATCAGTGGAGCAAAGTTTTCATAGGAAACCAACAGTAGAAGAAGTTCCTGATCTGAGGCAGGGAATGAACAAGGCACATCTAACACCATTAATACCCCCTAGCGGTGTAGTCTTTGCAAAGTAAGCCCCATCAGAACAATCACAAATTACCCCAAACCATTATAAGCTGGATGCTCTAAATATTTTCACTGACTATACTTTAATGGGCAGAATATCCAGAGACAATTCCAGCTCTCAATTTTAAATGCAGAGATTGTTAGTGGACTGATTGCTTTGACTCGATTGTTGGATTTCTACCTCTGAATTTAAGAAGATATTGTGGCTTTGAGATTTTCCGAGAATAGCTAATTCCTTTTACTCAGGTTTTCAAAGAGAAATACACTATAACCAGCAGCACAACATTTGCTCCTTCCTTCCTTTAGGGTAGGGACACACTGGGCGATTTGGGGAGATTTAGTCGCCTGGCGACTAATCGCATCGACTTTCCACGACCAATCTTCCCCGAATGCCTCCCCTCGCTCTGCGCCTGGCTAAAATGAAAAATCGCCTGCGCTAATCACACGCGGCGATTCGTTTTCCGAAGTTGCCCGAAGTTTCCTCGTGAGGCAACTTCGGGCGACTTCGGAAAACGAATCGCCGTGTGTGATTAGCGCCGGCGACTTTTCATTTTATCCAGGCGCAGAGTGAGGGGAGGCATTCCGGAAGAAAAGTCGCTGCGATTAGTCGCCAGGCGACTAAATCTCCCCAAATCGCCCAGTGTGTCCCTACCCTTAATAAGGGCAGGAATTGACTACTATTTTTTCACAGAATGAATGGGCTCACTAATTGAACTCCACACTGCTATTATTTGGAACATTATTATTGTCATTATTATTATGAATACTGCTTTTATATGGAACAAGCTTCAATGAATGATTCAATCAGCAGCATGTCATGACTGTTTCCATTACTCTACTACATCTTCTAGTAAATTATTTGCCTTGTAGAAATATAATTTCTACCAAAAACAATGATTGATCAGGTTAGTGATGTTGGACTGCTAGTATTCTGAACACAACTGTATTTCTAATTGCTGGAAGAGTAGGTCCACGGTGTTTTCTGATTTCTATAGGTGACCAGAAATATGAAAGGAAATAGGGTTGACCAATGACCATGTGTAGTAGATATGTGGAGATCAACTGTCCATCACTTCTACCTAGTGATACAACTATTTTGATTTTGGACATCTTAGATCATTGTAGTTTGGTCATCCATATGCATGGTCCAATGCACTAATACCTGAATGATCAGTGGCCAATGTGTAACCAGCACCTCTGTAAACTGCATGAAATACTTTCTTTGCTTCCTTTATGCCTGGCTTAGATGATCACAGTCAATGTGAGAAGAAAGACAAAGGGAGGAGTCATTTAAGATGCAGAACGCATCCTTATTTTATCTAGATTGGTCAACATTGTCTGCCAATGGGCACCCAGCTTAATTCTACGGCCCTGCAAGATGGAGATTACATGGTGGAACATTGAAGCTGTTGATGGGAGCTGAAAGAGATGATACAGTTGATAGAAATCTTGTCTTCTTATAAAGCCTTTGGAAAATTATTTTAATTCTGGTATACACACAATAAAAACAAAATATCTATCCTCTTTGACCCATGCTAGATATGTGGAGACAATGTGGCTAAATGGTGTTTCAAGCGTTCCAATGTTTGGAATCTCAAGCACCCCATAAATGACTTGTCTTGGTATGGAGGCGCTCATGAATCCTGTACCAAGACATGCTAAACCGGTCACAAATATGTTCTTCATATTAAATACCAGAAGCATAAACACACTAATGGAGATGTGCTCAGTTAATTGTGCAATAAGACTGGGTATACTAATACACTCATACAGAGAGTAATTAAACATGTCATGCATACACAATCTCAGCCTTCCATTATTGCCGAATCCTCTCCTAAATGTCAATATTGATAATTAGCTGGTTATGGTCACATCAGATTTCTGTTAATTGTAATTATGAATGCCACAACAGGAGTACATAAACACATGTAAATACTGGATGTTATTGAGACAATAGAGGTTTTACTGCATGGCTTCCTGTGCCTTTGTGAGTGCCCATGGACGTGCCTGAAAAAAGTAAACCTCCTTCACAAGGCATCAAGTAACAGCAAGAGAAGGAAGAGTGGGACATTTCATTTGAACTGAACTGTGTGGTCATTAACCCAGCACCGGACCAGGCTGGGCCAGGTGCCCTAGGCAACATCTCACGCGCAGATAGGTGTATGTGAAAAGTGTACCTGGATAGCTGGTGTGAGAGTGCAGAGAGGGGACCGGACTAGGGGTAGGAGGCAGAGGAGGTAAGTGCCTGGTGCCCCCTCCCAGCTTTGCGCTCTAGGCATGCGCCTACTCTGCCTCCTACCCCTAGTTCTGGCCCTGCATTAACCCCTTCCGGTATGAATGGGACTGTTATAGTAAAAGGACTGTGTTATAGAGACAATCAGTGTGAGTTAAGTAGGTCCCCCAGTGCATTGTGTATTAGATGCCCATTTTCTTTCTTTCTGTATAAAAGTTATAGTTGTTACTGCAAACTGTGTAGTTTCTTTTCCTAGTGGAATTCCCCTGAGGTGCAATATCTCAGCGCCCACTAGTTGGAGGGTCTGTGCTTTAATAGATTTCATCAAAGAGGCTCAGGTCACCTGATCGCCATAGCAACTGCACCAAAGTAAGTGAGTGAACCAACAAAGGGTTACACTAATCTGTTTCCTCTTCAGTTAAACTGCTCAGTTCTTTGGATGCCTTCCTATTATGTTTTTTTTGGAGTCAGCGCGAGTTTATCTTATTACCTTTTTGAAATCAGAAAAAAAACCAGAAAGGAAACGGCAAGAGAGGTATCCTACATAAAACGCTCATAAAGAGCTCTACAAGATGAATCTATTTCACCACTTGTCATAGTGCTCTTCTGACAAGTACATGAAAAGCCCAATGCAGGTTATAAATAGAGACATCTCCCTGACAACATAAATACTAGACTGGATATGAAGATGGTACTGAACTGAACTGATCCTCTTTGATCTTGACAGATAGATATTCCGTACAGGGATACTGTCATGGGAAAACGTGTTTTTTTTCCCCAAAATGCATCAGTTAATAGTGCTGCTCCAGCAGAATTCTGCACTGAAATCCATTTTTCAAAAGAGCAAACAGATTTTTTTAATATTTAATTTTGAAATCTGACATATTGTCAGTTTCCCAGGTGCCCCCAGTCATGCGACTTGTGCTCTGATAAACTTCAGTCACTCTTTACTGCTGCACTGCAAGTTGGAGTGATATCACCTACCTCCCTGTGTTGGAGGGAGTTGTAAGGCTTTCCAGTGCCCTCATTGTGTTGGTCAGGGTTGTGGTCCTTTCAAGATACCTCCTTGTGTTGGAGTGGGGTGTGCTGTTAGAAAGTGAGAGTTGCTGGCGAGCTGATATCCCTGGTGGAGAGAGTTAGCAGGGCTTAGTGAGCAGCCCAGAATATTCCAGAGTGTGGAAGCCACCCTGTTTGGTGAGAACCCCAGTGGGGGGGAAAAGTCTTGTGCTTATTTTTATCGCTTTTATCAACATGTGTTCCTTTTACCTTTATATTGGGAGCAGTTTGCCAAAATAAACCTATGTTTTTTGCCTGAAGACATGATGTCCCTGTCTTTATGCTCCTGATTCTCTGCTAAACTGCCTACCATAGCTAATTCCCTACACCTGTTAAATACTTTCTAGGTTGGCAAACTCCCTTAATGTAATAGTCACACCACAAATTCAGCATACAATGGTTAATTTAGACAAAGCTCTTTCATCCACACATGAAACTTCTAATTCCAAACTTTGCGATGACAACTTTACAGGTCCGGTCCTGCCAGGAGGCAAGGTGAGAACCTTGCCTCAGGTGGCAGTCAGCGGTCAGTAACAAGGGGCGGCAAGAAGCCACCTCCTGTAACTTTAAGAGCCGAATTTCCGTTTTTTAAACCGGAAATTAGGCTGTGCTAGTGCAGAATGCAGCCCCTTTTGACCTGCTCCGACACAAAATTTTAAGCATGGAGGGGGAGAAGGGGGCAGCTTCAAGGTTGCTGCCTCAGGCAGGAGCAGTCCATGGATCGCCCCTGCAACTTCATTTGGGTTAGAGTCAACTAAAGCTCTGTTATGTAGTAGTAGGACATACTGGGGCTCATTTATCAACACTGGGCAAATTAGAACACCCTGGGTGCAAAATCCCTCCCCCCTCCCCTGTGTTGCCCCCCTCCCTCCCCCCCCCTGGCCTACCTGTCCTGCTGGGCAAATGCCCCTAACTTGTTATTCACCCCTCTGCGCAGGTCCTGTCCACGGAGTTCACAGTCGCCATCTTCTCCCACGCGAGTCTTCTTCCTGCTTTGACCGGCGTCTTCTGGCGCATGCGCAGTAGGAACATTTACCTCTACGGCTCTACTGCGCATGCGCCGAATGTCACGAAGTTTTCTTCGTGACATTCTCGGCGCATGCGCAGTAGAGCCATACCGGTAAATGTTCCTACTGCGCATGCGCCAGAAGATGCCGATTAATCCCAAGAACGCTTGGGAGAAGATGGCGACTGTGAACTCCATGGACAGGACCTGCGCAGAGGGGTGAATAACAAGTTAGGGGCATTTGTCCAGGGGGACAGGTAGGCCAGGGGGGAGGAGGGAGGGGGGCAACACAGGGGAGGGGGAGGGGTTTTGCGCCCAGGAGGTTTCCTTCTCCTTTAATTTGAACTCCTACACTTTTTTGTAATTGAACCCCTTTTTCTTTACAGGGCAAAGAACCTCAGAAATCCTATACAGAAACGGTTCTAAGCTTGTTAATTCAGGCTCCATTCTATAATCCTTTTATTCAAGGATCTACAACATCCCCTACATATGTAATTTTGTCCTATAGACAGGAATTGAGTATTGCACCTACTGAAGAACAGGTAGGGGTTAATATCTCTTGGTCGACTACTGATTCCCTAAAGCAGCACTAACTCTGCTATTATTTGTACAAGACATTGCAATAGAAACAAAATGATGTGCTGAACTGGGTCACAATCCGTCTCTCTATATTATCTATATGATAATGGGATTAATGGTCGTCATTAATGTATTGAACTACATACCTGGGGAGATGGATTTCCTACTGCTGCAATCTCGTTTATACTTTCCCTCAGTATTCTAAAATTGCTGTAATGAAAGCAATTTACTACGGAACGCAAGCAATTTCCATGAGCACTTTCTCGGAAATCGTTACACTCGTAATGAAAGGGGGGGGGGGGACAAGCTTTCAGGCAAGTCTGTGTCAATATACACCTGGGCAGCCCTGGATCTCAAATGAACAACAGCTCTTCCCCTTAGGGCAGAGACACACATGGAGATTCGGGGAGATTAGTCGTCTGGCTGCAAATCGCCTCTTTATCGGGTGACTAATCTCCCCAAAATGCCTTCTTGCCGGTTAGAATCTAAATCCCCAGTGGGAGGAAACTTCAAGCAACTTTGGAGATCGAATCACTGCGAGTATCATCCCGCCCGAAGAAGAGGCGTTTTGTTGCCGGACGACTAAGGGTCAGGGCACATGCTCAGATTCGAGGAGGTCACTCAGCGACAAATTGACAAATCTCCTCTTCTTGGGGAAGACTAATCTCCCCAAACTGCCTCCCCCAGGCTAGAATGTAAATCATCGGCAGGATGGCACTCGGAGCGCTTCATTTTCCGAAGTGCTCGAAGTTTCCTCATGAGGCAACTTCAGATGACTTTGGAAAACGAAGCGATCCGCGTGCTAGAGTCCTGCAGTGGGTCGGGTGCCCGCGGGTTACCCGAAAAACCTGCGGTACCCTGCAGGTTGTAGGTAGAAGTTCCGGGTGTGGGTATAGACATGGGTTGGCGTATTGCTGCGGGTACCGGGTTGGGCTGCGGGTCTTCTCAATAGCAATGTTTACTCCTTTTTTCTGGTCATGTCTGCTTCCGATGATGTCAATTCCAGTTTACAATGACAGCACTTCCTGTTTTACTCCTTTTTTTTTTTATCACACCTACATCCGATGATGTCACTTCCAGTTTACAATGACAGCACTTCCTGTTTTACTCCTTTTTTTTTTTTATCACACCTACATCCGATGATGTCACTTCCAGTTTACAATGACAGCACTTCCTGATTCTTGATGGTCAGCGGGTCCGGGTTGTGGATAAGGTACCTGCGGGTCGGGTAGCAGGTCCAAGCGGGTAAGAATACGGATTGCAGTTTGCGGGTACGGGTCAGGTTCCCAAAAATGGACCAGCACATGCCATCCTGCCGCCGATTTACATTCTAGCCAGCGGAAGGCGGGAGGGAAAAAGAGGAGATTTGTTGCCGGGTGACTAATCTCCCAGAATCTGAGCGTGTGCCCTGACCCTAAATCTCCACGTGTGTCTGTCCTTAATGTGGGACACTTCTGTGGCTTCCAGTTAAAGATAAGCCCACGTGTTCTGATTAATGCAGAAGTCCTATGAAACACAGGGATAGATTATATGCAAATTGAATTCTCTAAGCTCATTTTTATCCCAGGCTCAGATAAGACCAAATCAATTTACAGCTTACACTCACTATTTCTCAACTTTGCTTAAAGGGATTTAAATTCTAGATATAAAATGTAAAAATCTCCAGAAACACGATAAAACATTAGAATGTATGCATATAAAAAATGAGATTATGTTGCAGAGATTGGTGAAAATGGAAGATGTCTTTTTCCGTTCAGATCTGGAGTCAGTGCCATAATGTGATATGATAACAGCAGGTGTGGAAGGATATAATATATCTCCCTGCCAATAGGAATCAGCAGATAAAATAAGTTTAAATATAGAAATGTGTCCAGACATTTATGATGTATGTAGCGCACCCATGTGTGGCCCTGAGAAGTGTGTGACTTGCTGACAGTGTATCCCGGATACCTTTAAGCTGTGGGCAACCCCCTGCAACTCCCAGCAGTGTGTAGTGGCCCCTTTAAATACCTTACCCTCAGGTGGATCCTGGGTGTCTCCTGGTGCACAGATCAACCAGCTTGGAAATAACAACAGTCCGGGTTAATTGCTTCAAACAAATAACTTCTTTATTGGACAATGGCAGATGATATGGCTCCCAGCAGTCAGGCAGTACAGCTCTCCAAGTACAATCACAGCACACAGTGGAGATCTTCACACTTTCTGATATTGCCAGTAGATCCCTTTCAGTGGGTACAACTTGTCTTGATGATTTTTTCACCACTATGGATCCCATGGGATATATTGTTCCTTGGCACTGTCTCTGCTCCTGAGCTCACCCACTCGTGTCCTTGTCTGGTGCTTGATCACTGCAAGAGTGCTAACCCCAACTATTCTCCTTGATGGAGCCAGAAAGCTGCTCTGTAAAATAATCTGCCACTATCCTTCACTCCTAGAGAGACTTTAAAACATATACTCCTACCACTAAATAAACTTTTCCTAACTTGGCGCCTGACACTGTCCAGACCCACTCCTGTACCCACCTCCCCGCAAGGTGAGATCTAGGAAGAGAGCCCTGAGCACGTGTTCTCCATTTTAAACACTGCCACCTACTGGGCAAACCTTGAACCACATTGGACCCAGGAAAAACCTGGATGAATCAAAGGACCACTTAGTTGTCCATGTCCAATACAAGGGGAAACTGCCTGAGTAAAACCAGACCTAAATCTCAGCCTCTACATGTAGGAACCGGTGCTTTGGGAATTCAGGTGACCCTGTTATGCCAATTATTCTATCCTATTTCCAAGTGAAGCCTAGAAACAATAGGGCTGCAATTGTACAAGAGCAGCTAGGGTCACATGTTGACTTCTGCATCACTTAGAACAAGCGCTACTAGTTATTAATACCACAGTTCATTGCATTTACCAGTTGACCTTTGACATTCCTTACTTTGTTTTTGTTTTGTAAATTTGGGCCACATATTGTTCCCCCCAAATTCTGCTCATCCCAGTATGCTGGACAACTTTGCCAATTATGTCAAATAACAATACTATATCATTCCATATCCATATTTCCATATCATTTATTGGACCTTAGCATATCTTGATGCCAAGTCTGGTCTGCTGAAACTTTTTATTGGTGTATTTGGGAGATAGTGACCATAAAACATTTGAATTTTTTGATGCTACTGTTCCTTTAACCCCTTTCATTGGCTAAATGCAGGGAAGCTCCTTGAAGAGAAGTAAAGCACAAGGCCATTTGGCCCGGGAGAGGTTAATAACACATGAACATACTCTCCCTTTTCCCTGGACCATCAAGTCACATTAGGTTAGTTTAATTGATTCTCTAAAGCTGATTCCTTGTCCTGCATCAGACCTAAATACACTCAGCTAAAAACAGCTCAAAGCTTTCAGCCACCAAAAAGCAGGACTTCCATGCTCTGAGCTCTGTCGCTTGTGGGAACTTTAAAGGGACTTGCATTTGGATTTGCTGATGCAATCATGAATATCTACAGCTATTATTGACCTCAATGGCCAGAACACACTAAAGTTATAGTTTAATTACATTTTCCTATTCAGTTATTGTTAGTGGTGAGTCAGTTGGAAACGCTGATTCATTTCTGCAGTTGTTCTTGGGGAGATACATTGCTGAGGACTGCACTAAGGGGTAATTAAATTGTAAATATTAAATTGCATGCAAACAATGGGCCCCTATACAGATCTAAAGTGTCTGGCGCAACTGCAACTAAATGAGAATCTCGTTCTCAGAATGCAGACGTTGACATTGAGGTTGCTGATCGTCGACTTTGTTTCAGTCATGGAATTTTAGCTCCCGCTCTCAAACAAGAGTCATTGTCACATGATCCTCGGTGGTGGCCAAAGACCTTATTTGGTAGTTCGATTGATAACCAGTGAACTAGTGATTATAGGGCCTATTGTTCATTTTAAAATTTACCTAATGGAAGTAATGCATTTATATACACTATATTGACTTTACAGAGACAAATACAAGAGTCCTCTGCACTCAACCCATTATCAACATATTAAGGACATTGAAACATGTTGTGCCGTCAGCTACTGAAAAATTCCTTACCCTTTAAACAAAACAGGGATTGTTTGTCCATATATTGCAATATATTTAAGCTGGCCAACTACGTCAAAGTCATCCCATATCTGGCCAGTCCTATGCTCAATTTTCATCTGATTAATTAAGAATTCTATTGCTTCATTATACATTTTACAAAGGGACTAAGTTTTACCTGCAAATTACTTGCTGCTTTCAAAGTAAACCTCCCAAACTTGGCTGCCCTTTTATTGGCCACCAGTGGGATCACCTGACTATAGCTGGGAGGGGTGGGAGCTACAACATGGAGCTGGCCACTGCTCCTGTATAACTATAACAAACAAGAGAAAGTTGTGCTCACCACTAATTTTTAAAACCATTAAGCGGGGGTGCAATGAGGCTGTGACCACAAAGTTCACATAGACAAATACAAGAGTCCTCTGCACTCAACCCATTATCAATATATTTAAGACACTGAGACGTTTTGTGCCTTAAGCTACTGAAAAATGCCTTACCCTTTAAACAATACCTAAAATGATAAGCACATACCACAATTCTATAAGGTGGTATCTTGCACTTCTAGATGGTTGCAATGGTGTCTTTTAAAATTGGGTAACCATAGAGCCTATGATTAAGTGTTTGGAGCACAAAACGCGTCAGGCTGTTTGACACAATAAACTTTTTCACATTTGAACATCTGCCTGGTGGAAGTTTTTGCCCTTGAGTGCCTGCTTCCATTCGAGTTTTCGGTTAACCCTGGAGCTGCCACCAACCTGTGAGGGGCCCAGAGAGAGCTTGGGGTACATGGGCCCCAAGTCTTATGAGCTCAACGCTGGAGGGTTCAGAGCTTGAAGGCATTGGAGAGACTGTGATGGATGCTAATTTGAAAGGGGGCTTGTGAGGTGCTCACACTGCGGATAGTGTTGGAGCTGTGCCCTGAAGAATAAAGCAGGTTTGTCGTGCTTGGCTAGGATTAACTTGGGAGCCCGGCCTGAGGACTGAGTCGCTGTGAGTCCCTGGGTATTGAAAGGCTCCAGCGTGTCCCCTATTTGAGAACAGGTGTTGTCTGTGTGCCTGCTATGTGGGAGCTACTACCTCTGTCAAACAGGAGAGGTATTTGGGCAGGTAACGCTACCTGGGGTAAGTTAAGAGTTTGTGGGGGGAAAAAAGACTGTGACTCTCTTTGTCCACCAGGAGTGGAGTATTGGACTGTGCCTGGTAAAAACTGTGCCAGGATTGGACTGCCACATGGGATCCCCAGGGCAGGAGTTTTTGATATGTGATTGTATTTTACTAGGGATGCACCGAATCCAGGATTTGGTTCGGGATTCGGGCAGGATTCTTTCTTTTTCAGCAGGATTCGTATTTGGGCAGTGAAATGGCGTAACTTTTTTGTCACAAAACAGGGAAGTAAAAAAGTTTTCCCCTTCCCACCCCTAATTTGCAAATGCAAATTAGGATTTGGATTCGGTTTGGTATTTGGCCAAATCTTTTGCTAAGGATTCAGGGGTTTGACCGAATCCAAAATAGTAGATTCGGTACATCCCTATATTTTACTCTGCACTTTTCCAGTTATATTTGTTTTACTGCAATGGTGTGGTTAATGATTTGTTCCTAGTGAGACCACCCATAGGAGTATCCGCGGATCCCACTAGGTGGAGGCACTGCCATGAGAGAAATTCCCTACCATTTAGCAAAGGGGATTCAGGACCTGTGGATGGTAAGAAATTAATGGTGTATATCCTAGAGCACAGGGGTGGCCAAGATGGGGTTACACATGTTTCAGTAATTGTTATACAATCCAATAAGCAATTATACACAATGCGTTCTGCTGCATTTTAATTAATGTTTAATTGGCTTTTATGAAATGTCATGGAACGTCCTTTATGCTTAATAAAGTTATGGATTTGCTGTCTCTGTTGATCCCCTTGTTATAATTTAAACAAACCACGCCCCATCATACTTTCCCACAGGAATAACATATTTTGCATTGTTTGATCTGTAATAATTGCTGCTGGTTCCTTCTGCTGAATAAAATGCCAGTGGTAAGCAAGCAGTTTAGTGAAGGATGAGTGCGTTAGAAAACACTGGACTGGTAAAAAGGTTATAGAAATCTGCATCTCTGTTGACATTAGCGCTGTAAATCAGGACTGTCAACTGAAGCCCCACGTGCCAGTTATGGCCCTCCTTGAAGATTGAATTTTTGAGCAGCATAATGGGTGTGATATGTAAAGTGAACCTCTGCACATTGTACTGTCCCCCTCAGTTATACTTAATGGTGTAACACTGCATAGAGTCCATTTCAGCCATAGCACCAATAGTAATTGAAGCCACTGATTAATGAAATGATATGTGCTTGGTGGTGCAAGCCTACTACACACATTGCTATAGTAGCACAACAGTCCTGTAGAAAACCATTGTATTCGGGATTAAGCACAGACACCATTTGCCACAGGAAATAGATCCTGGGAAGATCAACAAAGAACCTTGATAAAGAAGCAGTTTGTCCGGGCTTGGTTTGCTGCTGACTGTCTATGGACCCAAGTGCTGGTGTATCCACAGAACCAACTAGTTGGAGGCACTGTGTAATGGGTTCTTGGTCTACTTTTATACCACCACATGATGCCAATGGCTTTAAATGGTGATCCAAATTAGGGACTCAAAACAACAAACAGGTGCCACGAGTAACCAATGTAGATATCTTACCAAGTATAAATGGTGATCCAAGTGCTCCAGCCCCAGACCCCCCCCCCCCCATAGAGGCAAACCATGAATTTATGAACAGACAAGTGTGGGCTTACTGGCACTCTAGGAAATCCACACAGCCACAGATATAAAAGTAAAAACAACTTTTATTGGAAAAAAATGAAAATATAGACACCTCTTATCCCCATACGCATTTGGTGCCCAGTAGACACTTAGTCATGGGCTGAGCCTGCTGAGCATGAAAAGTGTAAGGCCTTTGGAGATGTCTACAGTATATTTTAATTTTTCCATGAGCCCATGACTAAGTGCTGCTGAGCATGAAACGCTTATATTCCTTTGGAGATGTCTATATTTACATTTTTTTCCAATAAAAGTGGTTTTACTTTTATTTCTGTGGCCCTATGGATTTTATAGAATGTTGAGAGGCCTACACTTGTCCAAATTAAGTCCCAATCATTCCAGATGATAGATCCCATACAGTACCTGTACCAAGAGTGATCTATATACAGTACACTGGCAGAGAATTAAAAACTCATAAAACATAGGACCTAGGAAGGTGTTTAAATCTTTTATGTGTTTGTAACATTTCCATTCTTCTAACATAAAGCTTCTGTGTGCTCCCCAACCACCTTCTCCAGCTGTGCTCTCCAAGCTGCCTTGAATACAGGCATTTTTATTTTCAGGGAGGAAATTATGAATCGTTCTCAATCTGTCAAGCTTCCGAGGGTCACTGACGGGTGACTCTAAGAATAGAGACCGCTGTATTTTTGTGAGTGCCGCACAAATTGGTTTATTTACTGAGCTGCATGATTCTAGCAGCAAACACATCCTTCATGTGAAGGTTGGGCTCTCTGAAATATGATTGTGAGAGATACAGTACAGCTCAAGGGCACATCTTATGGGATGGCCGGCTGATTGCCTCCTGTTCCAAAAGAACCTTACAAATTGAGCTTTGCTAGACACATTTGGTCAGTTTAGCAAAACAACCTTAGATTTTGATTGTTGTTGAGAATGCCATTGCTGCCTTTGGAAAATCTTATTTTGTGTACCAGAAAATGGCAGTATTTAGATGTGTACAAGGTGAAATGGTGGTGACCCTTTGTAGTGACGCTTCCCTGAGAGAATGAGCAGCAAGTGAACTAAAATAAACTAAAAAGGTATGTAAACATCCAGAACATTGTAATATATTAATCATTGTCTCACCTCCACCTCAATTATGGTCCACAATGTTGTGAGATTCAACTGAAAAAAATATTAAAGAGACATAAAAATGGAAAGGGTTTGGAAAAGGACAAGTAGAGGAATCTAAGGAAGGGTTGGAGATATAACTTATATACCAATATATATATATATATATACCAGGTCAACACAAAAGTGTGTCTATGAACTTTTTCCACTAGAAAGACATTCACTGAGGGGAAGACATAAAAGTTCCATTCATGTGGCCATGTGATCCATTATCCAGAAAAACCCTGGTCCCAAGGATTCTAGATAGCAGGTCCCATACCTGTATGAATTAATGTTAAAAATGGAAAAAAATATTTTCTTATGAGCAAACCCTTCGTGCATCTGTTGTTCATATGAAATGCCTACCAATGCATCTAATGAAAAAGAATCTGCATATTTTCTGATCTATTTCATAGGACCAGATGCTCATTGTGCTGAGACCATGCTTTCCTGATTATTGCCCACTGATAATTGATAATTAACCAGCAGGAGATGTAAATTGCTGCTCATATTGTTATTGTCCTTAAATGACACAAGTTGTAGTAAGAGACTGGAAGCAAATAATGATTGTACATTGTTGGCTGTGATGAAAAGACTCTCTGTGTGTCCATCACATTGACTCACTGTGTGTCCATCTCATCGTGTCTCACTGTGTGTCCATCTCATTGTGTCTCATTGTGTCTCACTGTGTCCATCTCATTGTGTCTCAGTGTGTGTCCATCTCATTGTGTCTCAGTGTGTGTCCATCTCATTGTGTCTCAGTGTGTGTCCATCTCATTGTGTCTCACTGTGTGTCCATCTCATCGTGTCTCACTGTGTGTCCATCTCATTGTGTCTCATTGTGTCTCACTGTGTCCATCTCATTGTGTCTCAGTGTGTGTCCATCTCATTGTGTCTCAGTGTGTGTCCATCTCATTGTGTCTCAGTGTGTGTCCATCTCATTGTGTCTCACTGTGTCCATCTCATCGTGTCTCACTGTGTGTCCATCTCATTGTGTGTCATTGTGTCTCACTGTGTCCATCTCATTGTGTCTCACTGTGTGTCCATCTCATTGTGTCTCAGTGTGTGTCCATCTCATTGTGTCTCACTGTGTCCATCTCATCGTGTCTCACTGTGTGTCCATCTCATTGTGTGTCATTGTGTCTCACTGTGTCCATCTCATTGTGTCTCACTGTGTGTCCATCTCATTGTGTCTCACTGTGTGTCCATCTCATTGTGTCTCAGTGTGTGTCCATCTCATTGTGTCTCACTGTGTCCATCTCATTCTCATCGTGTTTCACTGTGTGGTCTTCACATCGTATCTCACTGTGTGTCCATCTCATCGTGTCTCACTGAGTACCCTTCTCTACATAAACAGCTCCTACTCATTCTGCTATATGGCAGCCAATAAAAACAGGGCACTACTGGGGCCAAAATCCACCACTGCTTCCTTCTCTGGATACACTTTGAACCCTGCCTTCCACATTGTAAATTACAATTGTTTTAAAGCTGACCATACACCACCAGATTTGCTAATTTTGTAATGTTACCAAACAAGAGGATCTGGGCCTAATTTCGAGCATACCCACATGCTGCCCAAATCAGGCTAATCTGATCATTGTAAATGTGGCCAATGTTTGGATCATATTGGTTCATATTAAGGGGTCTATCGGGCCGTCAAATGTTAACTGCATTAAGACAACAATTCAGCCATCATCGGATGAAAAAAATCAAACCAGCTCATTTGACAATTTTTGGTTGGGTAGGTCTGTTGGTTGTGGACCAACAAGCACATAATCTGTCATCTTGGTCTGGAAAGAGTTGGCAGCTTGTATGGGCCTGTGTATGGCCACCATATCATATAAGCAACGTAGGGGGTTCTTCACAGTCAGGACAGTGAGGTTGTGGAATGCACTGCCGGGTGATGTTGTGATGCTGATTCAGTTAATGACTATAAGAGGGACTTGGATGATTTTTTGGACAGACATAATATCAAAGGCTATTGTGATACTAAACTCTATAGTTAGTATAGATATGGGTATATAGAATTTAATTAAAAGTAGGGAGGGGTGTGTGTATGGATGCTGGGTTTTCATTTGGAGGGGTTGAACTTGATGGACTTTGTCTTTTTTCAACCAAATTTAACTATGTAACTATGTAAAAATATCTATTGTGCATTGTATGGTTTATGTAGATTATTTATTGTGAGCACAAAACATTCCTTTCCTTAACATTTGTCTTACTTCATACTAGAGGGAGTTGCAAGCAGGACCAGTGTCCACAAAGAGCTTCAGTTTTCTTCTTCTACATTGGACACTTCATTCCAGTTTAGGCTAAAAAGTGCAATTTATCCCTACCTCTATGCTCTGGTAGGTTGGTCCATGCAAGTAAAGAAGCATCAAACTAATTTGAAATTCATCACCCAGTCAATATGTGATGTACTGTTTGCACATTTAATATCCTTTGTGCAATCCACAATATCAGCACAGACAGCTAAGGCTTCTTGGTGGGTCTCACGGGATTTAAGGGTGACAGTTGAGTATAGAAAGACTGCATGTAGCCTTGATGTTGAGCATTATTTATCTACATTCTTTTATCTTCCTATAATAGAGTTCCTAATAGGATTAGCGCTACCCAACAGTGGCTGGTATCAAGGTTAGAATAGAATGGATGGTTCCATTGGTTATATTGGAGATGAGAAATGAGGTTTGAAGCACTCCTGCCTATGAATGGAGCATTAAGGTGGCCATACACGGAGAGATCCGCTCGTTTGGGCAATATCAGGCTGATCCGATCGTGGGCCCTAGGGCCCAACAATCGGATCCTAACAAACGGGAACGGGCGTTCGGATCACGGGACCGCATCAACGAACAGATGCGGCCGCGATCCGATGGGATTTTTAGTCGGGGGCCCCCATACTCAGTCTGTCGGCAGCTTTTATTGGCACGTGTATGGCCACCTTTAGAGGTCTCTGAAACATCTTCATTTATTCCATGATTCCTGGATTGTACAATTCTAAAATGATTATGTTCTTTTGCTTTGAAACTTGTGAAGCCAATCCCATCAGGAATGTTTTCATGGTTATAGAACCCTGCCGCGATCTGTTTCACACTCTGTGGCTCCATCTTTTATTGATATGAAAACTGCTTCATCTGAACGACATCTCATAAATACACCCAAACATTTATGTATGAAATTATTACTTTTACCAGTTGTTAATAGGATCATCCCTGCCTTGCAACAACAACCCTGTGTCCCAGTTTGCAGTCTGAAAAACACATTTCTATCTCATATTTACCTGCAGTGGGAACCTGATACAACCTCAGAGTCAATGAAAGGCGTATATATATATATATTTTATACATGAATAGGACAGATCCCTGAAGATATCATCCATATTCTTGTGACCCTTTTGATAACAACTAGAAGTCAGTCTGCACGGATTCTGTCAATTACCGCTGACGCCTTTGAAGAGGGCTTTTTCTATTCAGTTTGAATAACTAGCAGATTTATTGGGGATCCCAGAACTATGTTTCATTCACTGTTGTGTCACGGTGTATCCAAAGCAGATCAAGGGAATTTCTGTCTTAATTTATCACCTGTATTAGATGCAAATAGAATAAACTCTAGTAGTTTAACAGTGACATGACGGGGACAATTTTGAGTTGGACGCATTCTATAGAGAAATGCTGGGCTCACAGTGTTCATTGCAGCATTGTCCCCAGCACTGTAATTCTACCACTATAGTTAACGGTGTAGTCTTGGTTTCTAAGCTTTTGGCAAGTAGAGGAAGATCCTAATCACATACAAGTGTGTCTGGATTCCCATGTCTCCAGTCCCTACCAGAAATAGAGAGTGGGTTACTTAAATAAATGACTGAAGATATTGGCGCACAAACTTTTTAAATGTGTACACGTTTAGCAATATCCACATGGCCAGCTTGATATTTAAGCTGAACGTTTTCAGACTGTTTTAGCTCAAGCCCCTCTCTAATGTGGACATTTAGACAGAACCACCAGACTATATCATTGTGACTGAAACTTGAAAAAAATGTGTTTGGATATTTTATAAGGTTGATAAAGACAGATAGATATTGGTGGTCAAGAAAGAGTTTATGGTTTAGGTGCTCGATAGACAGATGCAATCTTGAAATGTTAAAAAAAAAAAAACGATGGTTGTACTGGCCCTTTAAGAACTCAGACATCAATGGTAACTACTAACTAACAAGGGAGCAGAGCAATAACTGTATTATATGGCAGCTGCTTAGAACCTCATTATTGATTGATATGAATGGATTAGATAGATAATAGACAGATAGAGAGAAATGGATGGATGAATGATCATTTGCACTTTACATTTGGCCCCTGTTAGTCGTGTTTTATAGGGTTAAATAATGAGACCAGGTTGTTTGGGAACTTGGAACATTCGGAAACTGCATTTATTCCTGTAATACTGGAGCGCCACCTAGTGGCAGCCACAAAAGAGACACAGGCACAACATTCTCCATTTGTACAGGTATGGGAGCTATTATGCAGAATGCTCGGGACCTGGGGCTTTCTGGATAACCGGCCTTTCTGTAATTTGGATCTTCATACCTTAAGACTACTAGAAAATCATAAAACACATTAAATAAACCCAATAGGCTGGTTTTGCTTCCAATAAGGATTAATTATATCTTAGTTGGGATCAAGTACAAGCTACTTTACACAGAAAAAGGAAATCATATTTAAAAATTTGGCTTATTTGATGATAATGGAGTCTATGGGAGAAGGATAACCGGATAACGGATCCCATACCTGTACATGAAAAGAGCAAATCACTTGCAGGATTTTACACATTTGGGAGACTATGAGAGATTCTATTGTTTGGAGGTAAATAAAATACAGATTTATTGGTTCCCGTTGGAGATTATTTGTCGGCAATCAGTATTTGTTTTTAACTGCATTACACAAATCTACCCAGAGCAATTCAACCAGGGGGGTCTCTTGACGGTGTTGAGAAGCTAAAGCCCCCATCAAGGTAGAGGGGATGAAAGGACAATAATCACGAATGTCCAACTATCAGCCCTCTGGCTGTTCTATTAAATCTTGCCCAGTGGGACCACACCAGCCCAAGGTCTAGCAGAAAAAGCTCCTCTGCTTCTCTTTGGGGTACACCCTGCTTCTAAGGGGTGAGCAACCTTGATGTCAGTGATAGTGATCTGTATCAATGGAGTTACACGAGCTACAATACACTTTGTTCCATCTGTTGCCACCAGCTGAAATATTCTTTGATCCAAACTCATCTCCAGGAGGTAGAACATTCACTGCCATTGACCTTTTGATGTGTAATGCATCTCTTTATTTCAAGCCAACACGGTAGAGCAGCTCATTTGAGCTCAACACATTCAACTACGTTGAGCACAATTGGGCTTAATTGTCTGCCTACCAGTCAGGACATGACTACTCAACTGGAAAAGCACTTCATTATCATGAAAAGGTATGTGCATTCAAAATATCATTCTTAAACTTGAAAGCGATGCCTTTTGATTGGGGAATAATGATCACCGGGCAGCCAGCCAACATTGCTTACTGGAACAGAAGGTGAAGGTGCTCATGGGAAGCCAAGCTGTCCTGGAGTAAGAGCAAAGCGGAGTATTTTCTGTATTTCAGAGAAGCTAACTCTAATTTGCTCCAATTATTTTCCAGTAAGAGCTGCAGAGGATAAAGAAAAATTGAAGCAGTGATATGGCAGGCACATAATAGATGTGACTTGAATTCTTCTCTAGGTAGCTCTCTGGTCTTTAGAAACCCAACACTTGCAATAAAGATGTCACCTTTTACAGCTCCTGATGGCTTGGTTTGCCTTTGTTCTCATGGCATGTGGGAAATGGAGAACAATATTCCACTCCTTCTATTACAGCTGACCAGAAAACCAAACAGTCTATGCATGCTCAGATGGATGGACAGCAAGTCTGTAGATATATGGCCACCATACGGTAAATGTCCAATCTTGATGGGCTGTATTAGCTTTTATTGGGTTGTGATCATTGGCTTGTGGGACAAACAATAACAGCAGCCCAATTTGGGAGGCTTAGTTGCTCTCATGTTGTGACCTTAGCAAACAAGAGAGTCATCCCATGTCTGGCCAACTTAACTCTAGTCCTGGTTGTATTGCTTATCTGGAAGCCTGTCGATAAAGCAACACAGGATTTTTCTTTTGCCGAGAGACTCCAGAGACACTCACATGAGTACAACGAAACACCCACACAAAAGCACAAAACCGTCTTTCTAAAATATTTGTTCCCCTAAAAAACACTAAGAACCTGTTACTAATAATTTATTTGCCAATACAGTATAATGAATTTGAAGCAACAGTCCCACCAGCTGTTCAATGGGACTCAAGAGGGAGTTATATGTCCCAATGGTTAATCAATGTTCTATGCCTTTTGGTTGGTCTGGGTTGAATATTCTGTATATCACACATGCCAGTTTAGTCTATGATTAAGGGCATAGTGCAGGAAATGCGTAAGGCTACATGTCTTTTATTTGCGTAAAATAAAGTCTGCAGTTTCTTTACAAGGCCTCTGGGGGGTCTGTGAGTGCCTACTTGAGCTGTAGGTCTGGGGCATGAGCACCCAAACCCCACATGTCAACTGGTGAGACATTCCACTTGTGTGGCTATACACCAAAAATGTCTCTATTGTGCAAAATTTTCCTAGGTCTCAAGATATAATATAAGCAGTTGTTAAATTAATTTTAAACAATGGTGCCACCTGCTGGCTAGTCAGCTAAAATTTTGTTTAGTGGGAAGAGCAGCATCTTGTGATGTTGCTCTGCATCAGAAACAAAGCTCGTGAGAAGAGTTATCTGATGTTTCTCTGGTCAGTTCTCAGCAGAGCAATATCACAAGATGCAGCTTTTCTCATAAAATTCATTTTTAGCTGACTGTAGCCAGCAGGTCTCCGTTGAGCCGACTGTTGCCAATCAGTTGAAATGAACAGTAGGTGGGTGTGTTTTCAAATTCATTGTATTAGCAGTTTTTAAAAATCTTTACTAGGATCTGGTCCTTCGTGTATGCTGTATGTTACAGGATTACAATCCCTAGAAGAGCTCATTTCAATGTAAGAACACCTACTTACTTGAATGAAGCCCTAACATTTCCCAGTTGTTGTTGGTAAGATGGACCCGTTCAGTTTTGTTGGCATCACCCTACCCCCATACCACAAACTAGGGCCATCCGTAGCAGTACTGTCATAGGTGTACCAGAACAAGTACCACAGGCTGGGATAATGCCCCCCCCCCAATACCTGAAATACTATAAAAATAAGGGTGGAGTATATATAAAGAAAGGAGACTTACATGTAAGTAGGGTTCTTAGGGATGATCCTTCTCAGCTTCAGTTGTGTTCAGTTAGCTAGATGAACTAAACATATACATTACCTTCCAATGAAAAAGTTGATACAGCCCCATTATGTGGTGGTAGGGATTTGTCAAATAGATATACAGTATATACTGTATATATTTCTTATAGGCCAGTGTTAGCTAAGTAACATCTTCACTCAGGAGCCTACAGTTGAACATTAACAACAATATGGTGGCATAGGTAAGTCATTCTAACTTCATAGGGCATCTACTGTGCTAAAATTTCCATGAGGAAGCTAATAATAAATGATATGAGCCGATGACTTGATATTGAGATTTTGGCCACACTTTCTATATTTTGCTTCAATTATTTCTCAATTTTTTTTTTGGCATAAATATAATTATTCCACACTAACCACGTGAAAGTCACAACCCAAAGAGTGGGAAGCCCTATTGCAATTAGAAGTATTGTCACCACCATTGTGAGAGCAGACATTTTCCACTCATGTGTCAAATAAAGCTTTGCACTTGTCAGAATAACTAAACGATCAGCGGAATGGGAAAATCAGGAACAAATCCACATATATGTTAAGAATTAATGGGCTGGGATTAAAGAATTATATGTGAACGTGTAACATGAGGTTAATTGCAGCTAATCTAGTTGACATTAAGCTCTCTGATGACAGATGTACTGCTACATGTTCCGTTCCCGGCCAAAACGCTTGCAGATGAGCTGTTAAATCATTTGACTGGTTACTGGACTTCTCGCTCAGCGCTAAACACAAGAGAGGGCACTAAGCCTTAAGTACCAGCACAAGACGGTCGGTGATGGAAAGATCGCAACATTAAACAGCAGGGCTTCATCATAAAGTGACACAGACGTTTTGGCAGAGAAAGTAAAGCTTCCAAATTAAACTGTAAAAATAAAGCTGCTCTCCTGCGGCCGCTGGCCCGGTTACATTTCACATGCTGGTTCTGCCTACTGTATAACCAATTAACCTATAACCAAAGACTAGTCACTGTAGGCCAACTTTAGAGCCAGTGGCGGTCTAAAAAATAAAAAAAAAGCGTTCCTTAGGGACTAAAAGGCACAGAATTGCAGAATTCATACACACATTTCTCTGAATTTTGTAGCATGTCTAGACTTCATTCAGACGGACTTTGATTACACAAGAGAAATTACTAAAGACAGTGTCGGACTGGGCCGCCTAAGGTGATCCAGAAAGCCCAAACTCATAGCAAGATGCACAATGCTAAACATGATAGGTGTCACAGACCTAATAGTGGAAATAAAAACCAAAAAAAAAAGTTGAATAGTCTTAGGCAGAGCCCAACCAGAGGATCCTTTGGTTAGGAGGATTTATTATGGTCTGTTACTGCACAACAAGCTTTCTGTAACTTGCTCACAACTTGGAACATTGATGGAATAGATCTCATTAAAGGAAATCTATACCCCCCCGATCAATGTAGGTCTCTATATAAAGACATTGCATAAAACAGCTCATATGTAAAACTCTGCTTCATGTAAATAAACCATTTTCATAATAATATACTTTTTTTAGTAGTACCGTATATACTCTAGTATAAGCCGACCCAAGTATAAGCCGAGGTACCTAATTTTACCTACGAAAACTGGGAAAACTTATTGACTCTAGTATAAGCCTAGACACAACTACAGCCCTGTCTCCCAGCAGCGCACATTCCGCCAAAGCGACCCCCCCAGCGATCAACCAGACTTCTTTGCAAAGTTGATGGTGACAGAGAATTGCCAAACGGATTACTATGTGCATTGTCCCACTGTCCCACTACCATGTGCAGAGGGGGCTGTTTGATATTGCCATCACTGTTAATCTTTTGTATAACCAACAGAGGGCGCTGTGTGATATTGCAGTCACTGTTATTCTTTCATATAACCAACAGATGGCGCTGTGTGATATTGCAGTCACTGTTATTCTTTCATATAACCAACAGAGGGAGCACTGTTATTCTTTCATATAACCAACAGAGGGCGCTGTGTGATATTGCAGTCACTGTTATTCTTTCATATAACCAACAGAGGGCGCACTGTTATTCTTTCATATAACCAACAGAGGGCATTGTGGGATATTGCAGTCTCTCCCCAAGTGAACTGTTGGTATAAGAATGATTAAAAGTGACTGAAATCTCAGCTACTCCGGTCGGGTACAGCTGACCCGAGTATAAGCCGAGGTAGACTTTTTCAGCACATTCAACCCATTGATAATGGGTTGAGTGCAGAGGACTCTTGTATTTGACTATATGTATTTTGTGGTCACAGCCTCATTGCACCCCCGCCTAATGGTTTTAAAAAAAATAGTGGTGAGCACAACTTTCCCTTATTTGTTATAGTTTATACAGGAGCAGTGACCAGCTCCATGTTGTAGCTCCCACCCTTCCCAGCTATAGTCAGGTGATCCCACTGGTGTCTAATAAAAGGGCAGCCAAGTATGGAGGTTTACTTTGAAAGCAGCAAATTAAGTTGCAGGTAAAACCAAGTCCCTTTGTAAAATGTATAATGAAGCAATAGAATTCTTAATGAATCAGATGAAATTGAGCATAGGACTGGCCAGATATGGGATGACTTTGACGTAGTTGGCCAGCTTAAATATATTGCAATATATGGACAAACAATCCCTGTTTTGTTTAAAGGGTAAGGCATTTTTTAGTAGCAGTAGCACAAAATGTCGCTGTCTTAAATATATTGATAATGGGTTGAGTGCAGAGGACTCTTGTATTTGACTATATGTAGACTTTTTCAGCACATTTTGGATGCTGAAAAACTCGGCTTATACTCGGGTATATACGGTATGTGCCATTGGGTAATCCTTAATAGAAAATTGCCATTTAAAAATGGGATTGTAAGAATCACAGTGCACACAAACAAAGAATACAAACTAAACATGTTAGGTCACATGAGCCAATTAACAGACAGAGTTCTGTCTTTTGCTTTCACACTTGTTCCTGTAACAGTTAGAGCTGCAGTATTTCTGGTCAGTCATGATTTTTATGGTGTTGATTTTATTTCTAAATTATGCTCTCCCATGTAAAATTCCTAACCCAACAAGTGTATTTTTTTTTTTTTAGTTGTATTATTGGTGTGTAGGTGCATCAGGTCATTTCCCCAGGTCATGTGCTTTCAGAAAGAGCCAGTGCTGCACTATGGCACTGCTTTCTGGCAGGCTGTTTCTCCTACTCAATGTAACTGAAGGTGTCACTGTGGGACATGGATTTTTACTATTGATAGTTGTTCTTAGATCTACCAGGGAGCTGTTATCTGGTTACCTTCCCATTGTTCTGCTGATGGGCTGCTGGGGGGAATGGGAGGGGGTGATATCAAATCAAATGTGCAGTGCAGCAGTAAAGAGTGACTGAAGTTCATCAGAGTACAAGTCACATGACTGGGGAACCTGGGAAACTGACAATATGTCTAGCCCCATGTCAGATTTCAAAATTAAATATTGAAAAAAATCAGTTTGCTCTATTGCTCAGCACTATAAACTGATGCATTTTGAAAAAAATGACAGTATCCCTTTAAAACTATAGCGACTTGAACCTATTACCAAAGGTAGACCTCCACTTCATCCAAAAAGGAAACGTTGGTAACAGTAGAATTTTCACAAATAGATATATACAAAAATAAAGAACCCATACCGTAAGATATTTTATTTTGCTTTTAATTTCCAAAAGAAAAAAAAAAAAGTTTACTGTCGTCGGACAGGAATGCATGAGATAGAAATGGCTCAAACATCTTCACATGAAAACACGCGTATTCAGATTTCATTCACAATATTCTATCCAAAAACATCTAGTTACATAGTTCCATCCCCTCCTTCCCCCCCCATAATCACATATTTAATTACGTTAAAAACAGTTGCCGATGTTATAAATGACGTAAGGCTTTTTGCATATTAGTACTTTCCATAAACAGTACAAAACTCTCCTTTCTTTTAACAGCAACTATTACTTTGATTTTTTTTTGTGTATTTAGAGTCTATATTGTACTAATATATATCTTTTTTGTTTTTTTTACCCTTATTTTTTGTCTTCATGTCTGATTGCAGTCGATTTCAGTTTATTCTTAATAAATTCCGAAACAAAACCGAAAGCACGCAGTGCACCATAACCTTTTGGCTCAGAAGAGTTACCAACGCGTTTCGCAGAAAACTCTCTGGTGCTTAAAATGGGTTTAAACCCAGGGCTGTCCTACCCTTAGTCCTCCAAAATCCCGCCTGATTATTAGAGGTTGGACGACGCTGGATTAAACACACTTCTCAACAGGAATCTACATTTTATTCCTCTAGGAACTTTGTAAACAAGAGAAAACGTCAGTGTAGATTTCGAGAGACTTGCGTGTGCATTTATACATACAAATATGAAGATATCCATAGATCTATATACACATGCACACAGCCCGAAATTTTTTATTTTTTTTCTGCAGATATGTTTTAAGTATAGTAGGACCTTTGGGCAATCCATTGTAACCTTCTTACTAAATACCTGATCTATAGCAATTCTCCTGAGAAATGTCGATAAAAGGGAATGACGATTTTGATGCACTTTGGAATGGCGCCATCACGTAAACGCTTTGCACACTTAAGACTTATCGTTTCAACCCTCAAAAAACTAAACAAAAAAAAATTCTAAACTATGCTTAAAGGTTTCAACAATGCAGAAAGTTACATGGTTTGTGCAGACGGGGTATTCACAAATAAAAGGAAAAGCTTACTCATAATCTGTGGTAGAGTCCTGCATGGGTCCATTTTTTGAAACCCTATCCCCAAACCCGCATGTTCCCGCTACCCAACCCGCAATAGGCCAACTAACCTTCCAACCTGGGAGACACGTGAAACCAGAAGTGACATCACATTTGCCTGGAAATGATGTCACACCGGAGCTGAATCTTCCAAAAAAATTAAAAAACTGGAAGAACCACAAGGGTGGGTGGGATCAAGCATGCAGCTTTGTTTGGTACCCAGCCGGGTTCACCCGCGGACTGTCTACACGGCAAAGGAATCGAAACCCGACCACTTCGCGGGTATTCCACAGGTACCCGACCCGATGCAGGACTCGAACCTGTGGTTTGTGAAATGCGTCAGGGGAGGTTTTAATTCATCATTATCAGAATATATTTCCTGCTTAACCAAAGGCATTATAGATAAGAAACAATTTAGAAATTCCAGCAACAGATTTATTCATGAGTGTATCGCCATGGGTTGTAAGCTAAAGCTGCACTTTGTCTCACAATGGAAGTTCTCTCCAGTTTTTTTTTTTAAATGAAGCTCGTACAGATTGTATGTGATGTGGGTGAATGGGAATCCCCTTTAAGAAGTCTTGGTCAGGATGAAGCTAGATCACGATGTCTATGCTGTTAGCGATGTTGTAAGATGTTATCAGATAAAAACAGTCCTTAAACAGCTAGCAGCAGATAGGGCAAGTGTAGGTCCGTAAGAAATTTGCATATGAGTTGACCAACGTCGTGCCAAATGTACAATAATCTCGTTTCTTTTCGGTTTAGCCTTTGGCCTGTATGTATATGCATCTAGACACGGTCATTACGCACAAAATGTATTTTATTATGCAACATTCTGTATTTCGTGTTTCTATGATTTTTTTTTTCCCCCTTACTTGACCCAACCTCAACCCAACAAAATATGTACAACAAACCATTTCTTTATCAGTTGCAGAACTCTCTAATCTATGGCTTCACCTTACTTCCACCTTTGGCTAGTTTGGACACGTGGCCGTTTTATTCCAAGGCACAGTTTCATATCTGAAACAGGCGATACAGACACGCGCAGGTGTAGTACTACTCATTGTCAGCCATATACGCTCGCGCTAGTAAAACCCTCTTCCCATTAAGAAAGCACAATCACCAGGTTACACATAAAAAAGTACCATCATAGTCAACACTGTTAAGACAATGGTGCATCATCATCATCCTGGTTCTCATCTTGGGCATCAACGATCTGTGAGTTGGCTGGTTCCTCAATCACTTCATCTGAGGGTTCTTGACCATTGGCCTCTTCAGGCAGAGGACTGCTTTTTCCACTCTGCACATCATCGAGATCCTGAGGCTGCTGTGCCTCCAGCTCAAGGGCATCCTCCGGCGGCGCCATTGATTCCGCAGGGGTTTGCTCCACCTCGGTTGCCTTGTTTACAGCTTGGGGCAAAGTGGTGGGAGTGTCAGGCTGCAGCACTTTCTCGCTTACAACCGGTGAATTTACTGCACTGCTGCTTTCCGCAATATTGTCATTCTGAGAGTGGGAAACCTTTTCTATGAGTCTCCACTGCATGATACTCATGTCCTTTCCTCCGGTGGAAATCAAGTGGCCGTCGTTATGTGTAAAGCTGACGTTGGTTACGTGGCTACTGTGAGCGCTGTACTTGTGACTTGGAGCCTGCAATAAAGGAAAAGTGAACACAATTTCCATTTACATGTTGTCGAAAATCAAGAAAAAACATATCTAATCTCAACATAGGCCTTCTCCTAAAGAATATCATAAAGAGAAGCCCACGTAGTCTTTAGCTGCACAGCCCTCCCCAGACTTTGGACTCTGCATTACCTTTGGTTTGGAGCAGGGATACTGAAATAAATGGACTTTGCAAAAGTCATCAGCAAGAGCGATGACTTTTCTATTATGGGACCGCACCAGCGCATTAATATCTGTTCCATCCGACCCCTCCGGCCACACTCCTGAAAGGAAAATGAAAAGTAACCTTTTTAGAGGAATTTTACACATTACTGAACGCACGTTAAAGATAATATGAACCATTCCCTGGATAGAAAAGTTTGGAATAGTTTAGGATAAAACAGTATAGTAAACCAGCCATGCTGTTAATATCCATTCGGAATCTCAGCCCATGCCATTGCTTTAGCTGCTCCAAAAACTCAAATCACAATGATGAGTGAAGCTGCCCAAACGCTTGCACAAACGAATAGCTCACATAGAGACTGAACCCCTGCTTTGTCATTTAGAAATACTCAAGGTGTCTGTGTTGAGCGCTGGTCTCCCCTTCGCCTCTTTATGTGACTGTGACCAATTTCATGAGGTGGTTCAGCCATTCTCTATAATCCATGATTCTAAAGACTACGAAGACTCTGAACAATGAACTTACCAAATACTTGAAATCCTAGCACACACGTGTACGTTGTCCAGTTGATATCTTTGCACTCCGAGCGATTACGGATCAGTTTACAGCCACTTGGAATGTCCCCTAAATCAAACGGAGAAAGGTTGTGATTAACAGTCATTAAAGGTGCCCTCTGAAGCGAGAAATTAGAGTTGGTTTGAACTAGGACCTAACTGGGTACAGGTATGGGACTGGTTATCCAGAATAGTCAGCACCTGGGGTTTTTCTATATTAGATCGGGTTGGAAAAAGACCAAAGTCCATCAAGTGTAACTCCTCCAAATGAAACCCAGCATCCATACACACACCCCTCCCTACTTTGAATTAAATTCTATATACCCATATCTATACTTACTATAGAGTTTAGTATCACAATAGTCTTTGATATTATGTCTGTCCAAAAAATCATCCAAGCCATTCTTAAAGGCATTAACTGAATCAGCACCACAACATCACCCGGCAGTGCATTCCACAACCTCACTGTCCTGACTGTGAAGAACCCCCTACGTTGCTTCAAATGAAAGTTCTTTTCTTCTAGTCTAAAGGGGTGGCCTCTGGTACGGTGATCCACTTTATGGGTAAAAAGGTCCCCTGTTATTTGTCTATAATGTCCTCTAATGTACTTGTAAAGTGTAATCATGTCTCCTCGCAAGCGCCTTTTTTCCAGAGAAAAAACTCCCAACCTTGACAGTCTACCCTCATAATTTAAGTCTTCCCTCCCTCTAACCAGTTTAGTTGTACTTAGTCTCTGCACTCTCTCCAGCTCATTTATATCCCTCCTAAGGACTGGAGCCCAAAACTGCACTGCATACTCCAGATGAGGCCTTACCAAGGATCATAGAAACTTGTACTTGATCCAAACTGTATTATTACAGAGAAAAAGGAAATCATTTTAAAAACTTTTGATTTTTTGAATAAAAAGGAGTCTATGGGAGACCTCCTTCCCGTGATTCTGAGCTTTCTGGATAACGGATTTCCGGATAACGGACACCTGTAGTTGCTTTGGGGAAAAATAGCTTAAAATAATCATTACCAACTACTTGTACTTAATAGATAAATAAAAGGGGATGATATTGAGGAACCAACTAAACAGATGTTTCTATGGCCACATTAGGCCCTCGTAGTTCTTTTAAAAGAAAACTTTACCCCCAAAATAAATACTTAAGCAACAGATAGTTTATATCAAATAGATAGTTTATATAATATTATCATATTAACAGATAGTTTATATCATATTAAATAATCTTACCAAATTGGAATATATATTTAAGTTAATGTTGCTATTTTACATCTCTTGCCTTAAACCACCATTTCGTTATGGTCTGTGTGCTGCCTCAGATCAGCTGACCAGAAATACTACAACACTAACTGTAACAGGAAGAAGTGTGGAAGCAAAAGACACAACTCTGTCTGTTAATTGGCTCATGTGACCTAACATGTATGGTTTGTTTGTGTGCACCATGAATCGTAGAAGCCCAGGGGGCGGCCTTTATTTTTTAAAATGGCAGTTTTCTATTTATGATTACCCAATGGTGCATACTACTAAAAAAGTATATTATTATGAAAATGGTTCATTTATCAGCGGTTTCATGCATAGAGACCTACATTGTTCGGGGGTATAGTTTTCCTTTAAAGGTTATTATTTGGGACCTTTAATTATTTTGCCTGTAGTTTCTGCTGCCAGAGGAAGGCAGCACTTCAGGAAGAAGTACTTTGTGAAGTTCATTAAAAAGCGATTTAATTTACCAGATATATTATTATTATGCTCATAGCACTGCTTTAGTAAAAGGTGCATATAAATGAACAACGCATTCCATTGGTCAGAGTTCCTTCCTCTGCGTGTGGCCTGTGCAAAACCAGGAAGAAGAGGGACCCTACAGTTTAGGATTAAAGTAAGGTCCTGATTTAATCCCCCCTCCCTTAAAGGTACAGTACAAGCAAGAGAATCACATTAACTGCTAAGCATGTTTGCACTTGACGTAAGGGATTCAGCTGCCAAATATAAGCCATTTTTAAAAAACATATTCTGGAATTAAACATGCTTAAACCACAACAACAATGAATTACGTTAACAATGTACATAGGCATACAGCGTGTCCCACTTACAGTATAATATTTCATAGTCGCCTGAGTTAGACATGATGTACTGATTATCCGGGGACCAGTCAAGATGTGTAATATAACTGGAATGACCCTAGAAATAAATCAGAGTGTGTATTTTAAAAGGCAAACAAAAACTACATTGTAAACATTTTTTTCTTTTATTAATTACGACAAGTAATGAAATGACATTAATGTTTGTGCAGAGCCAATTAGAATTTCTGACAATTATGAGAAAGCAGTTTGGTACAAACTAGGGATGCATCGAATCCAGGATTCAGATTCGGCCGAATCCGTCTGCCCCGCCGAACCGTGTTGGAATTTGCATATGCAAATTAGGGGCGGGGATAGAAATTGTGTGACTTTTTGTCACAAAACAAGGAAGTAAAAAATATATGTTTCCCTTCCCACCCCTACCTTACATATGCAAATTAGGATTCGGATTCTGTATTCGGCTGAATCATTCGCGAAGGATTCTGTGGTTCAGCCGAATTCAAAATAGTGGATTCGGTGCATCACTAGTACAAACCAACTAACCGGTTTACAAGCTGCTTTGGGAAAAGGAATAGGAAAGAAAGGAGTTCTCTCATATAATTCTCCTTAAACCATAAGTGAAAGGGGGGCTTAAAGGAGAACTAAAGCTTAAAGGGATACTGTTTCAAAACGCATCAGTTAATAGTGCCGCCCCAGCAGAATTTTGCGCTGAAATCCATTTTTCAAAAGAGCAAACAGATTTTGTTATATTTAATTTTGAAATCTGACATGGGGCTAGACATATTGTCAATTTCCCAGCTGCCTCCAGTCATGTGACTTGTGCTCTGATAAATTTCAATCACTCTTTACTGCTGTACTGCAAGTTGGAGTGATATCACCCCCTCCCTCCCCCCCCCCCAGCAGCCTAACAACAGAACAATGGGAAGGTAACCAGATAGCAGCTCCCTAACAAAAGATAACAGCTGCCCGGAAGATCTGAGAACAGCGCTTAAAAGGAAAATCCAAGTCCCACTGAGACTGATTCAGTTACATTTAGTAGGAGAAATAACAGCCTGCCAGAATGTAATTCCATCCTAAAGTGCATGCACAAGTCACACGACTGGGGCAGCTGGGAAACTGACAATATATCTAGCCCCATGTCAGATCTCAAAATTGAATATCAAAAAATATGTTTGCTCTTTTGAGAAATGGATTGCAGCGCAGAATTCTGCTGGAGCAGCACTATTAACTGATGCGTTTTGGAAAAAACATGTTTTTCCATGACAGTATACCTTTAACTAAAGAAGTACAGCTTCTCAACAGCTGCTCAGAGCCCACTATATTCCATATTCATTTTTAGGGTTTATTTCTCCTTTAATTCTAATGCAAGCCACATGTGGATATACAGTTGGTTCCTGTTACGTACAGTGCACTTTCCATATCTGCTATATTTTCTCCCGTTCTCCGAGACGTTGTAGAGGTAAATGAAGTTGTCGTGTGAGCCGACAGCAAGCAGCGCACCATCTGATGAGAGAGGAAAGAAACACATGGAACACGTCATTCACCTACGCTGAAAGGGAACATGATTGAAGCATTTGCAGAATGTTTTTTCTTTTGCTCACAGCTGTCATTTACACATCTGAGTTCAGCCTAAGTGAACAAATATGTCTTGCCGATACAGGTATGGGACCGGTTATCCAGAATGCTTGGGACTGGGGGTTTTCAGATAATTTGGATCTTCATACCTCAAGTCAACTAGAAAATCATGTGAACATTAAATAAACCCAATAGGCTGGGTTTGCTTCCAATAAGGATTAATTGTATCTTAGCTGGAATCAAGTAAAAGCTACAGGTAAAGGACCTGTATCCAGAATGCTCGGGACCTGGGGTTTTCTGGATAACAGATCTAGAGTCTACTAGAAAATCATGTAAATAAACCCAATAGGCTGGTTTTGCCTCCAATAAGGATTAATTATATCTTAGTTGGGATCAAGTACAAACTACTGTTTTATTATTACACAGAAAAAGGAAATACTTTTTTAAAATGTGGATTATTTAGATAAAATGGAGTCTACAGGAGACGGCCTTTACGTAATTCCGAGCATTCTGGATAACGGTTTTCTGGATAATGGATCCCATACATATATAGAATAGGATCTATGAGGGCATACTGGTACTATGAATCTGATGATGGGGATATATATGTGTAATCAAATATTTCAAACAAAAAAAAGGTAACAGAATAAAAATAAGAGTGAAAGAGTTAAAATGTCCCTTTAATTTGTCCCTTGATCTGTCTTGTATCCCCCAGCCTGAGAGGAGCTACACCGAATTGAACAATTAGGGCAGAGGCACAAGCACAGATTCAGGGAGATTTAGTCGGCCGACGATAAATCGCTTCTTCTTCCAGCCAACAAACCCCCCCAAACTGCCTCCTGTCGGCTGGAATGTAAATCACTGGCGGGATGGCACTCGGACCGCTTTGTTTTCTGAAGTCGCCTGAAGTTTCCTCGTGAGGCAACTTTGGCGGCTTTGGGGGAAAAAGTGCACCGATTGCCATTCAGCTGGCGATTCACATTCTAGCCGTGGCAGGCAGTTCAGGGAGATTAATGGCCCCAGAATTTTACCGCCGGTCGACTAAATCTCCCCGAATCTGAGCTTGTGTCTCTGTCCTAAGACAAATGAAGCAAATAAAGGACGTAGGGGGTACACACTTTTTAAAATTCCATTTCTTTAATCACAAATGGCCCATAACAAATGTCCAGCATATTTCCGCTCCAAAGTTGTAGCCTTCATAGCTGGCAGAAGTAAAAAATACAACTTTCTCCATTGATGAAGACCCCGATTTTGGGGTTGAAGCACACTGTTTTTTTTTTTGTTAAAAATATTACTTTCATATTAGGCTAGTTTCTACCGGCCATCTTTAAAGGAAAACTTTACCGCCAAAATGAATACTTAAGCAACAGATGGTTTATACCAAATGAAGTGACATATTAAAGATTATTATCAAACTTGAATATATAAATATTTCCCTTTTCCATCTCTTGCCTTGAACCACCATTTCGTGATGGTCTGCCTCAGAGATCACCTGACCAGAAATACTACCGGGCAAATTCATTAACCTTCCAAAATTCGCCAGCGACAGCTTCGCGCACATTGCAACACTTCGCCAGGCGTGGATTCGCCAGGACAATGCTAATTCCCTAAAATCCAAAGTTGCTTCCAGGGCGTCGAACGCTGGCGAAATTGTGCTACCATTACTGCGCCAAGCGAACCAAAGTTGCACTAGCGTTGTCGAATTTGCATACGGCGGGAAGTTAAAGTACAATGGATGTATATGTTGCAGCAAATACATTACACTACACAAGCCCCGGAAACCTTAATAAAATAAAATTAAGTTGTTATAATGCCCTACACATGAGCCCAGAGTATAGTTTATGTGCCATATGTTAGGAAATGTAGGGGGGAAGCAAGTTACAACAACAAAAATTTTACACTTTTTTGCAGCCTATCACCCTGAAAAAGAAAAAGACGCTAGCGTTTTTTGGGACTATTTTTTTTAGGAAGCCCTAACTACTCTATTACACTTTGCCTGGTCCGAGGTGGCGAAGGCAAGTCTGGCGCAAGAGGTAACGTTCAGTAAAATCCACATCTTAGTGAATTGGCGTAGTTACATCCATTCACCATATAGCAAATTCGCCAGGCGTTAGGGAGCGAAGTATCTCTTTCGCTAGCTAAGTTACGGCAGCGACTGTTAGTAAATCGGCGAAGTATCGAAATGACGTCACGCTGGTGAATTTTCAACCGCATAAGTCACTTCGCCCTTTAGTAAATTTGCCACTATAACGCTAAATGTAACAGGAAGAAGTTTGGAAGCAAAAGACAGAACTCAGTCTGTTAATTGGCTCATGTGACCTAACCTGTTTGGTTTGTTTGTGTGCAAAGTGATTCCTACGATCCCAAGGGGTGGCCCTTATTTTTAAAATGGCAGTTTTCCATTTATGATTTACCCAATTGCACATACTACTAAAAAAAAGTATATTATTATGAAAATAGTTTATTTACATGAAGCAGGGTTTTACATAGGAGCTGTTTTATGCGAGACCTACAGTGTTCGGGGGGGGGGTATAGTTTTCCTTTAATATAAACACATTCTTGTTTTACTACAGGGCACACAGGTGCAGGCCTACACACTAACGACAATCTCAAGATTAAGGGAAGTAAATCAGCCACAAAACAAAGCATAGATACCACAAAGCACCAAGAAAAAAAAAATAGTACACGTTACTACTGGAGGTGTTGGTGCCATGTAGGAATTTGCTGATGATCTTGTGGTTGGATGATGAAAAACACAACTTGTAAGGAACGAGAAAAATTCATTCTTCATTTAGTTTAATATCCTATGGAAATTATTCAATGAGACATTAAACTGGTTAAACAGAGTCTAGCTTTCTTTCTGGAGTGTCAGACATAATGTGATTTGATCTCCAGCAGACTCAATGTGTTTACAGAATTGCATTGTCACCCAGAACGTATTCTAAGTGCAAGAAACTGACCTCAGGAGGGTTCATACGAGACGAGGCACCGCTCCAAAAAGAGAATCTGCTGGTCATGGATAGGGCTTAGACTTAAACAACCCTTTAATGATTCGGACTTTTTCATTATACAGTTAAGGGATCGGTTATCTGGAATCCCGTTAATCGGAAAAATTCCGAATTACAGAGAGACTGTCTCCCATAGCTTCCATTTTATCCAAATAATCCAAATTTTTTACAAATGATTTCCTTTTTCTCTGTAATAATAAAACAGTAGCTTGTACTTGATCCCAACTAAGATATAATTAATCCTTATTGGAAGCAAAACCAGCCTATTGGGTTTATTTAATGTTTACATGATTTTATAGTAGATTTAAGGTTTACAGATCCAAATTACAGAAAGATCTGTCAACCCGGAAAGCCCCAGGTCCCGAACATTCTGGATAACAGGTCCCATATACCTGTAGTACACTGGAAAAATATACCATTATGATTTTCATGGCAGAACATGGAAAGCAAACCCAAACTGTAGTACAGGTATGGGACCCGTTATCTAGTATGCTTGGGACTTGGGGTTTTCCGGATAACATATCTTTCTGTAATTTTGATCTACATAGAAAATCGTCTACTAGAAAATCATGTAAACATTAACTAAACCCAATAGGCTGGTTTTGCTTCCAATAAGGATTAATTATATCTTAGTTGGGCTCAAGTACAAGTGACTGTTTTATTATTACAGAGAAAAAGGAAATCATTTGTAAAAAAATTGGATTATTTGGATAAAATGGAAACTATGGGAGACAGTCCCTCTGTAATTCGGAATGTTCCGATTAACGGGATTCCAGATAACCGATCCCTAAATGTTTAATGAAAAAGTCTGAATCATTAAAGGGTTATTTAAGTCTAAGCCCATTGTTAAAAATTTCTATTATTTAGATAAAATGGAGTCTATGGTAGACGTCCTTTCCGTAATTCGGAGCTTTCTGGATAATGGGTTTCCGGATAACAGATCCCATACCTGTATTATCTACAGCTGGTAATGTGGTGGGAAGAATCTACTTACCAACGGAGTATCGCATTACTGAGAGCTGCTCATTCCCGTCTGTATGTATCGATACCAGATCTCTCGTCTCTGCATCCAGCACAAACCATCTAGAAAGTAAAGGAGGCCCATAAATGATTTAGGGTATCTGCCATTTTAGAGATCATTCTTCCTCGCAAGAACTCTTGTGCTTCTTTAATCATTTAGGCTCCCGTTCCTATAGGCGGCTATGGCATATGGGATGCTCTGATCACCACCACTTTCTTAGGGAAAAGCAAAAGTGATAAACAATTCGAGTTGATGGCTAGTGACTACAATGGGAAAGTTGCAAGAACCCCTTGGCCAATGATGATACTCTGATCTTCATGTCAGAAGATCATAATCAAGAACTATTACTGACTTATCATCATTCCCATTCCAGCCATCAGGAAGCAAACCGCAGCACTTCCTCTTGCTTATGTTGCTTTGCCCATCTTAAAAAATAAAGACATTTTTTCCTACTTTCACAAGTCTGGCTTTTTCGAAATGACTAACAACATTGTGGAAGCTTAAAGTAAACCAGATGTCCGGTAAATCAATGACTACAAAGTCAACAGACTTGCACCTCAATAAATTACCTTCCGGAGTGTGTCCCAATGGCTACGACGGTTCCAGTGGGGTGGAAATCAGCACAGTGTCCCGGTTCCTGCATGAAGGAGAGACAATGTCTGGAATTGGTTTCCACAAACAATGTTCAGAAATGAATGTCTTTAGCAAACAGCCATAAATTAGAAGAAAACTCAAAACGTTTTGACTGTCAACATGAAAATGTGTCATTCTGTAATACCGAGTCTCCAGATATATGTAAAGTAAGTAACCCCGGGCAAAAACATAATGGAGACGTTTCAATGAAATGCAGTCATGTTTGCAAGGGAAAGACAGGCAGCTACACCAATGACATGCTTTTCTGGCACAAGCAAAAACATGTCTTCCTTGTGAAATATTTCATTGGCTGGAGCCAGCTGTATCGCATTACCAAAAAACCACCGAAGCACTTAAAAGTTTAATGTAAGAGAAAATAGAGAGGTTTCAGTAAAATCTTTCCACCGTTCATCAATAAATATGCTGTGATGACAAATAACCAAATAAATAAATAAATCCACAACTACACGATGAAAAGGAGAGAGAGAGAGGAAACGGAGGGTTGCTATGAGGGAGGCTTATCAGGAGAGAGAGAAATTCAGCAAGTGCAAGGGAATTTGATCACTTGATCCTTGACCTCCCACATCGGTAATTTGGAAATGGAAATATATAACGGAGATTAGGGTCAGAAGCAAGCATGGCAAACCCTCTTACTTGGCCGGAGCGAACTTAATCGCAAAGCAATGGGTTCAATTTAAAGGCGACCCGTCACCCAAAAAAAATATTCAAAATCCTATTTTATCACATTAGTCAAGGAAAATGAACTTTACTTTACACTAAGTACATTTTTTTGAATCTTGTTTCCTTCAGTCTGGGAATTCAAAATTAAAGACAGCAGACAGGCGCCATTTTGTGGACACTGTTATTAAGACAAGCCTTGTATCATCTCAGAATCTTGTTTGTGCACCAGAATGGGGGACCTGATGTCCATCCCCATGCCCTGGCTACACAATTAAATGGTTAAGAGAACGGGGGAATGTGGGGAGAGCAGTGACATCTAGGAAGTGCTGAATGGAAAGTGAAAGTTATTGTCTGCCCGCCTCTATGCCTTAAGCTGGCCATAGACGCAAAGATCCGATCGTACGAATCAACGTACGATCGGACTTTCCCATCTCCCGACCCTCCACTAACCATTCAGATCAAAGTCTTTACCATTCCGATCAAATAAGAACAGATCACGCAATGTTCTGCCCCTGACAGCAATCGTACGATACTTATGTCTGACAACACTAGTGACAGTCTCCCTCTGAAAATCGTACGATCGGCAATAAACGCAGAGATATCAGCAGGCGACAGAAATTTTCTAACCTGTCCGATCGACCAAACGACCGATCTCCGACGGACGAAAAATGTCGGGACTCTCCACACATGGTCCGAAAATCGTACGAATCCACGATTCGTACGATCGGATCTTTGCGTCTATTGCCAGCTTAAGGCATAGTGGAGGGGCAAACAATATTTGATTGACAGCTGAGAGTTTTAAATGAGCTTACAACAGCTATGAATTCTTTAATAAAAAATAGAAATTGGATTTCATGTTTAATTTATTAAGGACTTTTATTATACAGATTTTTGTGTCTGGGTCCACTTTAAGAAGATCTGCCCTGCCTATTCTGAAGTGACCTTTTTCAGTAGGAATGAAGTCTAATGAAGATTAAAAAAGCTTCCTGTTAAAATTCCACCTTTGAAATGAATTCTAACATGACAATCAGATACTTTAGTGTTGCTGTTCCTTTAATGACCTAATTCCCTAGATTAGAGAGAGAGACAGCACTGATTGCTCTATGGACATACTGCTGACGGTATATTAATCAGTCAGTAGCTAGAATTTCTTGATGATGTCTCAAATTCGTTGGACGAGACGAGGGCTTATGAAAAATGAAAAGCAAAGTGGAAATAACGGCACATACGTCTAAGACCCTGGTCCATTCCAGCGAGTGGTCCACCGAGTTCCACAAGCAAACTTGCTTATCTTGAGCGCATGTTAAGAGCAGGTCTTTAAATGGATGAGTTGCCAGTCCCCAGAGTTCATCGGTGTGACCCTACAAAATGAGGAGGAGAGTGTTTTTTTTTTTTTTTACAAAGTCTAGGTCATAATGTATGGAAGCATAATACAATTCGTTAAGAGTACCTGAACTTCTACTTGGAAACCATCGTTAAACGTCCCTCGCAGAATGAAGTTGCGTGATGTTCCCACTAAAAACTGGTCGCCTTTACCTTCAGCCACGGCTCGGATTGTACCATATTGGTCAGGAACCTGTTAGAGGAGTAAATATATTTGACCTGAAGGGTAATAACTTGGCGCAAACCAACCATTCTCTATGACAATATGGCCAATGGAGGCCAAGGTTTAGAACAGCTCACAAATGCAGCAAAAATCACTAGGCAGAAGAAAAGTCCGTGAAATGCACACTTATACAGAGGACTTATTACCTCTTTAGATATGAGATTTTATTGATTTATGTCTAGGAAGTATCAGATGCACATAAAGGAGCAAAAAGATCTAAAGCAGAAGATGTACAGTATTTAGTGTATAATGCAATCTATATATTTAATGCAATGAACTCCTTCGACTAGGTTGGGTATTTTGGATGAGTGTTGCAAATGGCGACCACTTGGCAGATCTGCTTCCTTTGATTAATTCATGTGAGATATCAATAATACACTGAAATATCTAGTGCTTAACCCTGCACCACTAGAAAGAGATACAGTGAGCTGTAATGGTACCAAGATGCTGGGGATGATTGTAGATTCCATGTTAAATATTGATTGATATTCTAGTATTGTTGTAGATTGTTGCTTTGGATGATGGATTGTTTCCATGAAAGCAGCTGTAATGATGTACTATGGGATGTATTACTGTAATAACATGAATTTGACTGCAATAAATACACAGAAATGTGAAAAAAACCCCAAAAACTAAAAATTATTGTAGGCCATGAAGGACTGCTAGAAAAAGTAGACTGCTCTGCCGTGTTTCCAGCAAACTGGCATTGGTCTTGGCTAGTGATGGGCGAATTTCTCCCGTTTCCCAAAAAAATTGAAACCTGAAAATTGACGCTTGAAAAGTCGCTCTCGACAATCTTGACACCAGCGTTAAAGTTAACGGGCGTCCGAATAGTGTTGACACGTTGCGATTTTGACGCGAGCGACTTTTCTGATGTGCTTACAAATTTTTTTGACACTGGCTAATAATCATTGCGAATTTATTCACCAGCAGCAAAACGTGGAAATTCGCCGAAAATTTGCAACAGGTGAATTTATTCGCCCATAACTAGTCTTTGCTAGTGACATTGTATTAAGGCTTTTCAGGCACGTCCTGCTACCATCACACAAATCCATCAAACTCTTCTCTGAGCGGTTTTTCATAGCCAAATAGTAAGTTAGGTTGAACAAAAGACACACGTCCATCAAGTTCAACTTTTTAAGTCTATATAAAACCTGCCTAACTGCCAGTTGATTCAGAGGAAGGCAAAGAACTAAATTTGAAATCTCTCCAATTTGCCTCAGAGGGGGAAAAATTCCTTCCTGACTCCAAGATGCAATGGGACCAGTCCCTGGATCAACTTGTACTATGAGCTATCTTCCATAATCATGTATTCCCTCACTTGCTAAAAAGCCATCCAACCCTTCTTAAATCTAATGTATGATTTATGGATTAAGGAATAGTGTTAATCTGGTGTCTCCATCTGCACATAACAGATAAGCCTTTTGGTGTGAACACTGACCCTGCCAGGATTTTCTGGAAGCAATAATTTGCCATTTAAATAATCTTTATTCATTTCTAAAATGACAGTTTGCTTTGCACAGAGTTAAGGTGGCCATACACGGAGAGATCCGCTCGTTTGGCGATGTCTCCAAACAAGCGGATCTCTCTCCAATATGCCCACCATGAGGTGGGCAATATCGGGCTGATCCGATCGTGGGCCCTAGGGCCCAACGATCGGATCCTAACGAATGGGAACGGGCGGTCGGATCGCGGGACCACATCAACAAACAGATGCGGCCGCGATCCGAAGGGACTTTTTGTCCCATCCGATCGAGATCTGGCCGACTTTCGGCCAGATCTCGATCGGGGAAGCCCGTCAGGGGGCCCCATACACGGGCCAATAAGCTGCCGACTCGGTCTGTCGGCAGCTTTTATCGGCCCCTGTATGGCCACCTTAAGGTCAGTGTCTGAGATAATCAAGACCACAATGGCCGATAGGTAGAGCCTATTGAAAAGACTCTAACCAAGACATTACAGATGTCCCACAGGCACTCCTGCTGTGATGCCCCATGACATCCTACATTGGTAGGGGAAAGTTACTTGATACAGGTGCACACTAAGAAAACATAGATCTGGCATCCAGAATCCTTACACATGAGCGAAGGTCAACAAAGTGCTATTAACAGCACACACCCTGCCGACTTTGAAAATAAAATTCTGTTCTTGTGCCATACCTCTATTTCTCTTTCCGGATTAAGGTCATGATCCCACATAATGACTTTCCGGTCCTTCCCGCCTCCAGTCAGCAGCATCCCATTCCTCATTTGACAAAGCGTGAACACACTGCCATCATGTGCTTTGATTTGCTTGCTTATTTGGTAGACACCTAAAACTGTATAAGGACAGAAATACAACCATGATGTTCTTATTAAAGATGATTAGGGCCAACCATCAGTATATAATTCTTCTGGACGACTTAAAGGGGTGGTTCACTTTAAGTTAACTTTTAGTATGTTATAGAATGGCCAGTTCCAATTAACTTTTCAATTGGTCTTTATTTATTTGCCTTCTTCTTCTGACTCTTCCCAGCTTTCAAATGGGGAGTCACTGACCCCATCTAAAAAGAAATGCTCTATAAGGCTACACATTTATTGTTAATGCTACTTTATATTACTCATCTTTCTACTCAGTCTCAGGCCTCTCCTATTCCAGTCTCTTATTCAAATCAGTGCATGGTTGCTAGGATTATTTGGATCCTAGCATTTGGAAATTGGAGAGCTGCTGAATAAAAAGCTAAATAACTAAAAAGCCATAAATAATAAAAAATTACAACCAATTGCAGATCGTCGCAGAATACCACTCTCTACATCATACTAAAAGTTAACTTTTAAGCGAACATTAAGGTGAAACCCCCCTTTAATGGTGGCAAAACAGAATAACCACAATGGTTGCGTTATAAGTAGTCAGTAACACATGATTTCAAGGATCTCCAATAACCCATGATTAGTACCCAAAAAAGAACCAGTTCTGTGTCCTGGTGAACAACCTAGGGCCATATGCTCCCCCTACAGCAGTCAATGGAAAGTGTGCTTACACTCTAAAGGATCCTTGCCAGAATTCGGCAGAGAATAAGTCCCATGAGCCGAATGGTGGCAAAACATGGGCAGATTGCCGATATCGGTCCTTTAGACAGATTGTGTATGGGGGCTTCCGGACGGGTCTCCACGATTGATATCAGGCCAAAAATCGGCCAGATATTGATTTGGGAGGTTTGATTTTTCCTGCAATCGAGGAATGCATTGGCTAGTTGATGCGTCGGTAGGTGGAGAAGGAAATCACATGAATTTTCATCACAAAATAAGGAAGTAAATACATTTTTTTGTGCTTTTTACTTTCCCACCCCTAACTTGCATATGCAAATTAGGATTCGGTTTAGTATTCGTCCGAATCTTCCACGAAGGATTCAGCCGAATCCCAAATAGTGGATTCGGTGCACCCCTAGTTGGAATGGAAGCAAGTGAGTACAGATAATGAATCTGATTTCAGTGAAAGGTTAGGCACGAGTATTCTAAGAAAGACTTCCTCAATGTGTAACTTCTAGCATATACAGCGAACTTGAACTGCAAATATTTTATTTGTAACCTTTTTCTCTAAGCGCATTGGGGTAAGAATGCTTTGAGGCACATGTCAGGCCTTCACACCCCCAGCAACAAAAGACTTTTAGGATTATGCAGCAATCGTTGTGGAATTTACCTTGGATAAGCTTGTTACACTACGGACAATGGCTCCATTTAGAACTTGGAGAATGTCACTTGCCAAGTTAGACTTGGCAATGAATCAGACAAAATAGTGCATGGGAATTCACTGGTGTTACATGTGACGTTACACTCCAGGCAAATTCAGCGGCTCATGATGTGTCCATCATGGGGAGATGGGAAAGTGCATCGAGCAGATAACCCAGCTTCATTCCCAAGGCACTATGGGGCAACGTTTGCTAAAGGGCGGAGAAGACAATTTGCTAGCGAAAAACCTCAGCAAAAGAGAAATTTCGCAGAAGTCTGCCGGACAAATTTTTGCTAACTTTCAAATACATTAACATTTTCAACAAAGTCTACTTCTCCTGGTTCTGCCTGGCGATTGTTAAGATAAAGCTAAATCATCAACATTACTATGTCTGTGACATCATACCCCGTATTAAAAAAAAAAAAAAGTCATAAAAAAAAGACAAAACACTGGTGTTTTTTAATATTTTAATGCAGGATTATGTTTAAAGTTGTAACTGTTTTTTAACCATTTAAAAGGTCACGCAACATTTGTTTTAGGGTGGGATCATGTCTAAAGAGGATCTCTTTTGTCTTTATTTTGCTTCCTTGGACATGTGTAATAATAAGTGGCCACTTCAAGTATTTGCACCAACATCAATAATAAAGACACGCATATGACCTGTATGTAGCCTTATTTAAAAGAACGTAAATGTTTAATATACTAATGAAGTTACAAACTTTCGCTAGCCAGGGGCGACCGACAGAGGGGTTGGGAAGGGGATAGGGCGACCGACAGAGGGGTTGGAAAGGGGGTAGGGGCAAGCGACAGAGGGAAGGAGGTAGGGGCGAGCGACAGAGGGAAGGAGGTAGGGGCGAGCGACAGAGGGAAGGAGGTAGGGGCGAGCGACAGAGGGAAGGAGGTAGGGGCGAGCGACAGAGGGAAGGAGGTAGGGGCGAGCGACAGAGGGAAGGAGGTAGGGGCGAGCGACAGAGGGAAGGAGGTAGGGGCGAGCGACAGAGGGAAGGAGGTAGGGGCGAGCGACAGAGGGAAGGAGGTAGGGGCGAGCGACAGAGGGAAGGAGGTAGGGGCGAGCGACAGAGGGAAGGAGGTAGGGGCGAGCGACAGAGGGAAGGAGGTAGGGTTGATGGACAGAGGGGAGGGAAGGAGGTAGGGTTGATGGACAGAGGGGAGGGAAGGAGGTAGGGGCGAGCGACAGAGGGGAGGGAAGGAGGTAGGGGTTAGTGACAGAGGGGAGGGAAGGAGGTAAGGGCGAGCGACAGAGGGAAGGAGGTAGGGGCGAGCGACAGAGGGGAGGGAGTGAATCCGGACTAGGAGTAGGCAGAAGAATCTTGAAAAGGCACCTGCCCAGCGCCCCCACATCTTGCGCACTAGGCAGATGCCTCTTCTGCCTACCCCTTGTTCCTGCCTTGGAAGTAAGGCAAACCATTCCGAAGCAAAAATTCTGACCTCAGTAAATTTGCCCCTTTGTGTCTGTATTTGGAGCTTAGTCCCTCATTCCGTACTAAACACAACAGCCAAGCAATAAAAATTCACTATCACGGAGTCATTGCACTTTGTATTTTTCATTGTATTTTACTATTGATTTGCTGATGCAGGACCTGTGTTTTAAAGCTAGCCATGCAGCATTTTCTTTTATAGTCTACAGAAACAGTTAAAAGGAGAAAAAACTAATTGGGAAAAGAGGTGCAAGCTTTAAGAAGAATAAAGAGCTCCTTCAGTGCAGAAGCCATTATTTGCAAAATAAAGGGTAATTATGTTTACCTTTAGCACCTTTGGAAGCCGTGGATTCTACATTGGTTTTGCTCCATATGAGCATTATCCCACCTGAATCTCCGGCAAGGACGTCTCCATTTGCAAGAAACGCTAGACATTGCACAAACTTTGGTTTTTCATATTTCTGGAAATTAAAAAAAAAAAAAAAAAAAAAAAAAAGGTTTATACAGGGCCTTTTATATACTACAACCTTCTGAAACCTTTTACTGCCAAGCAGCCACTGATGGATTCGAATAGAGTTTATAAACAGAGTCTCCTTTTCTGGCATTCTGCAATGTTTTAGCCAATGGCAGGGAAAGGGTTAAAAGAAAGTCTAGTCTGTGTGCAGACATTATAGAGCACACAGTCTGAGTCACTTGGTGTAAGTGAATCCACATCACACGAGGTATGGGGAGGGGTAATGAGGTGAGCTTCCAAAGAAAACCGAAAAGGCAAACAACCATTCTGAGGATAAACTCTATACAGAAAGCTCAGAAATACGGGCCATCTACTATAGACTCCATTTTATCCAAATAATTCATTTTTTTTTTTCAAAAAAAGAATTACTATTCACTGTTATAATAAAACAGTACCTTGTACTCGATCCCAACTAAGATATAATTAATCCTTATTGGAAGCAAATTGGGTTTATTTAATGTTTACATGATTTTCTAGTAGACTTCAGGTATGAAGAGCCAAATTAAAGGGATACTGTCATGGAAAAACATGTTTTTTTCAAAACACATCAGTTAATAGTGCTGCTCCAGCAGAATTCTGCACTGAAATCCATTTCTCAAAAGAGCAAACAGATTTTTTTATATTCAATTTTGAAATCTGACATGGGGATAGACATTTTGTCAATTTCCCAGCTGCCCCATGTCATGTGACTTGTGCCTGCTTTTTAGGAGAGAAATGCTTTCTGGCAGGCTGCTGTTTTTCCTTCTCAATGTAACTGAATGTGTCTCAGTGGGACATGGGTTTTTACTATTGGGTGCTGTTCTTATATCTACCAGGCAGCTGTTATCTTGAGTTAGGGAGCTGCTATCTGGTTACCTTCCCATTGTTCTTTTATTTGGCTGCTGGGGGGAAAAAGGGAGGGGGCGATATCACTCCAACTTGCAGTACAGCAGTAAAGAGTGATTGAAGTTTATCAGAGCACAAGTCACATGACATGGGGCAGCTGGGAAATTGACAAAATGTCTAGCCCCATGTCAGATTTCAAAATTGAATATAAAAAAATCTGTTTGCTCTTTTGAGAAATGGATTTCAGTGCAGAATTCTGCTGGAGCAGCACTATTAACTGATTCATTTTGAAAAAATTTTTTTTTCCCATGACAGTATCCCTTTAAGGAAAGATCATCAATCCAGAAAACCCCCAGGTCAGAAGTATGGGCACTCCTGAACTACACGGTACAGTTTCATTACTACAAGGAAATATTTTTTTCTGAATTATTTGATTATAATGGAGTCTATGGGAGAGGGCCTTTCCTTAATTTTGAGCTTTCTGGATAACGGTTCCTATACCTGTATCATCAGGTTAGTGGGCCTCAATCAGGTTTCCATCTCTAGATAAATGAAACTTTGAGACCTGCATGGAAACTAAATTATAACATATTTTTTAAAAAATTACCCTGCAATGTTATGTTTGCCTAGGAAAGCATAGGATAATGTCATTAGGTTATAATGTAGCCGTAGGGGCTGCCATTTAATTTCCAACAGGACAGCCCAGCACATAAGCATAGTTTATAAAATTGAAGATATGATTATGAAATCTATGAAATTTCATACCCCAAATATCCCCTGCTTTCTTGCTAGAGAATTGCCACTCCATGTCCAGAAGAAGATGTGGGACTTGCCACACGTCACTATGGTTCCGGCATCAGTCGGATGGAATTCCACAGCTAGAACAACTTCATTTGTTGTCTGTCCAAAGAAAAGGGCAAAAATAAAACAAATTAAATTTCCCACAGCCGCCAGCAAAACCAGCCCAGTATCACATATTATGGGGCAGATTTATTAAGGGTTGAATTGGAAATTCACTTTTTTTTTGGCCAAAACTCTCAAATTCGAATTGCGAATTTCCCAAACTCTATTAGAATTTTAATTTGAATCTTGAGATTTATCAAACCTATACCCTGGGAATAATTCGAATTTGACCATTTGACACCTAAAACCTGCCGAGTTCATGTATAAGTCAAAGAGGTCCAGTTACCCATTTGAAGATGTAAATCCGATTAGCATTCGGAGAAAAAACTCGATTCGAGTTTAGACTTATTTGTTTAGAATTCGATTAAACTTTTTGGGTCGGTAATATTCGTTCGAGTTTTAGATTTGATTTTTTTTATTAAATAACCTCCCAACTGAATTTCGAGTATGTATATTCGGATTTATTCGAGTTAAAGAAAAACATGAATTCGAAATTCCACCTTTGATAAATCTCTATATGTACGTGAACAATATCTCTGTTCATAAACACAGACATGATACACTATCTAGAGCAGGGGTCCCCTACCTATTTTACCCATGAGCCACCTTTAATTAAAAAAAAAAGTTGGGGAGCAACACAATCATGGAAAAAGTTCCAATGGGGTGCCCTATAAGGGCTGAAATTGGCTATTTGGTAGCTTTATGTGAACAGGCAGACTACAAGTGAGGCTGTTTGATTTTACACAGTCTTCATGCCACCAAAACTTGCCTCCAAGTCAGAAATCCAAAAAAGCACCCGCTTTGAAGCCACTGGGAGTAACATCAAAAGGGGTTAGTGAGTAACATGTTGCTCATGAGTCACTGGTTTGGGATTACTAATCTAGAGAATCATCTATCACAGATGAACATATGAACACTCTTGCTGTACCTTGATTTCCGCTATTTTAGATTTCTTCTGCCAGTCCCAGACTGTCAGCATGTGCTCATTGGAGTCATCTATCACAGACAAATGCACCCCGGAATCCTAATGAGAGAAGACCAGATTGGTTAGGATGGACTGAAGACAAGAGGGAATCAACTGAAAGGATTAATGCAGAGTAACACATTATTTATATACAGTGAAACCTCAATTTTACATCCTCGGATTTGACGGTTTCCCTTGTTTTACATCGCTGTTTACGCCTATATATTATGCATAATACATTTCCCTGATTTTACATCATTTTTTTTCTGGTCCCCTGGAAAACGTAAAATGTGGGGGTTCTACTGTAATATACATGGCATGAATCTTGGAATTGGTGCATCGCTAACAGACACGGAAAGTAGTCACAGCTTAAAGGAGAGCTAAACCCTAAAAATTACTATGGCTAAAAATGACATTTTATATCCTGAACTTATTCCACCAGCCTAAAGTTCCATCTAGCAGCAATGATCAAGGACTTCAAACTTGTCACAGGGGGGTCACCATCTTGGAAAGTGTCTGTGACACTCACATGCTCAGTGGGCTCTGAGTAGCTGTTGAGAAGCTAAGCTTAGGGGTTGTCACTAATTATCAAGCAGAAAAGGAGGTGTGTCTGTAATATAAGCGGATGGTACAGGGCTGATTATTACATTTTGATGCTAATTGCACTGGTTTCTGTGCTGCCATGTAGTAATTATCTGTATTAATTACTAATCAGTCTTATAATGTGACATATATATTCTATGTGTACTGTATTGTGAGTGGCTCCCTAACCTCAGTAAGTGTCAGCAGCACAGAGCATGTGCAGTGAATCAGCAGAAAAGAAGACTGGGAGCTACTGGGGCATCTTTGGCGACACCGATCTCTACTGCTAAAGGGCTGTGGTTGCCTTGAGCTGGTACATAATGTACAACATTTCTAGCTTCTTCTTTAGATAGGCTTTAGTTCTCCTTTAAGGGAGAGATTTCACAGGCTGATTGTTCAGTAAAACAGCGAAGACCTGTTGCTACAGGCAGAACTTTTGTATGTATTATTGGGAAGAAGGTCGCTCACATATCTCTCCTAAAAGCAAAAGTGCAACGTGAAGCCCTAAATGTGAGTTTTGGCTTCTAATAAAATCGGTGGAAAACCAGTATATCTGGCGGAGCGGCCACCTGATCTTGCAGCTTCTGTAGAAGATCAGCTTCTGGCCACTTGTACATCAGAAAGCAGGCTGCATGCCGTCACTGTTACTAAAGGGAATCACGACTATTAGTTTTGGGGGAATTTTTAGAGAAAAATATCATGCCCATGTCAATGCAGCCCTGAGATGATATGGATACCATTAGTTAATAAAATATTAAGTAAGCTATGAAGTTTTAACTTCCCTTCCATGACCATCGCTCAAAAAGTGCTAGAGGCAGGGCATCCTCAGCATGTGAACAATGTTGTTTATACACATACACACTGGTACACGACACACTAGGGCAACACACAGATCATATGCGGCACCAGGAAGTTAATTAATGTTGCACAAACAGGGCTGCTGAGTGTGGGATGCTATAACAAAAGCCCAATAATAATAGACCTCATATATTCTGGTTTGTTCATTTAGTTATTCTAATAATGGCTCAAAAATGGCCAATAACCAGATTTTAATGGTACAGAGAGGTTTTTTTTTAATCATTCTTTGCTTAAGTCTATGAACGATACTGTGAAAGCAACAACTTATTTTCAAAACCAGATTTGAGAATACTTACTGCTTTGGAAAAGGCCAAACATCCAACACCACGTTCAAAAGTGCCGAGGCCAATCACCTGGAGTGTGGAGAGGCTCACAGAGTCCCAGACTCTAACATGAGGCTGTAGAGGCTGCCGGACAGAAGCAGAAGGAAGGCCGGTAAAAACAAGGAAAGCAGTGCAATTCAGAAGCTTTTCTTATTGTCCTTGGCCCATATATCTAAAGCAGTGATCCCCAACAAATAGCTTGTGAGCAACACGATGCTCTCCAACCCCTTGGATGTTGCTCCCAGTGACCTTAAAGCAGGTGCTTATTTTTGAATTCCTAACTTGGAAGAGCGTTTTAATTGCATAAAAAGTATAGTGCCAAGTAGAGCCACCTCGAGGGCGCCAGTCCACACAGGGGCTACCAAATAGCCAATCACTGCCCTTACTTGGCACCCCAAGGGACTTTTTCATGCTTGTGTTGCTCCCCAACTCTTTTTACATTTGAATGTGGCTCAAAGGAAAAAAAGTTGGGGACCACTGATCTCCAGGATATGGTATCCGGAGGGGGTCATCTCACTTTGGCCCCACTCATTGGGGTCTGCTACCCGTATAGTTACACCACTGATCTAGTATTTAACTCTGGCATGGTTTACTTGTGCAATTAAGTGTATTAGAATTGCAAAGAGCCCAGGAATGGGTTGCAAGTCAGCAGCTTCTGCATGACTCTGACATAGCCAAGTTCATGATATTCAGCCCATCCAAATCGGACTATCACCTATTGATGCCCATAGTGGAAAAGACTGCAAAAAAGGAGAGTGACTTCCTGAACCCACTTGAGTTTTCGGCAAACAATTTTAGTTTTTAGATGGGAAGTTTCTTATTTTTTTTTTTGCAAAAAACCCTTTCTTTTTATAACCGGTTCGGTGGGGAAAATCAAAAGCAATTGATTTCATAATAGGTGGATGGGTTCTGCAATCATTTTGCCTGCCGGGAGCATCTATAGATAATAAATCATCCCCTAAATGTCAGGTTAGCCTCAAGGACCGGGCACCTGAACCATTTTGTTCACAGATGATGCAGTTTTGGTCGACTGTACTAAAATTCCAATATGTAATTTTGGGACCACCCTTAGGCTCACAGTGTAATGAAACCACCCCTTTGTTCCATTGTGAATCGATAGATTCCAGGAAATGAAGTTGCTCTGCTCTCCAGAGAATCTGTCCCAGAATCCATCACTCCACAATGGAGCAAGGAGAGGGAGGGGGTTGCGAGTCTAAGGAGGGGTTGGAAATGGAAATGAATATGTGGAATCAGATATATGCGAGTGTGAGATTGATATACAAATATATCAATAAATATAGTTATTGTTAGAAGTTCAAAGAGGGGATGAGGAATATTTTTCCTTTAAGCATCAACTTCAGATTTTTTGTTTAAATATCAGTGATGGTTCCCCTTTAAATGACAGATCATGGGTAATCATTCACCAGCAAATCTCTCTTCTTTTGAAGTAATATAAGGCATAAGGCAACGATCAGCAACATGAAAGGACACGTTCTGTGTGGGGGACACAAACCCATTGCAATTTGTAAAATGAAATATTTCAAAAACCACAAAATTAGAAATAATGTGAAAATATTTAACAAGGCAGGATATGCACGTAAATCAAGCATCAAGCTCGTAAAAGTCATAAATCTTCCCAGACTGGATTTGCAGGTATAGCATATCATGTCTAATACCAGCTTACCATTTCCAAAAAAGCAAAACAAAAAAAAAGAAAAAAAAAAGAAAAAAAAAAGGTCTTAGGTGGAGACAAACGTTGGCCAGAAATAACTTTTTAAATGAAATGTGAAAAACTGGCTGTGCAAAAATGTGGGTACCCTTGTAATTTTGCTAATTTGAATGCATGCAACTGTTCAATACTGATCACTGGCAAAATCAAATTGGTTGGATTAGCTTGTCAAGCCTTGAACTTCATAAGCAGGTGTGGCCAATCATGAGAAAATAAGATATTTAAGGTGGCCAACTGCAAGTTTTGTTTCTGTTTGACTCTCCTCTGAAGAGTGACAGCATGGGATCCTCAAAGCAACTCTCAAAAGATCTGAAAACAAAGATTGTTCAGTATCATGGTTTTAGGGGGAAGGCTACAAAAAGCTATCTCAGAGGTTTAAACTGTTAGTTTCAAGTGTAAAGAATGTAATCGGGAAATGGAAGGCCACAGGCACAGTTGCTGTAAAACCCAGGTCTGGCAGGCCAAGAAAAATACAGGAGCGGCATATGCAGAGGATTGTGAGAATGGTTACAGACAACCCAAAGATCACCTCCAAAGAGCTGCAAGAACATCTTGCTGCAGATGGTGTATCTGTACATCGTTCTACAATTCAGCCCAATTTGCACAAAGAACATCTGTAAGGCACATCTGTCACGCCACAGAGTCGCTTGTTGTAGGCAAAAACTCATTTAGACAAGCCACAGTCATTTTGGAACAAAGTGCTTTGGACTGATGAGACAAAAACTGTAGTTATTTGGTCATAACAAAAAGCGCTTTGCATGGCGGAAGGTGAACACCACATTTCAAGAAAAACATCTGCTACCTACTGTCAAATTTGGTGGAGGTTCCATCATGCTGTGGGGCTAGTTCAGGGACTAAACACACTTTGAAATCTACAAAGACATTTATGCAGAGGGAGAAGTACAATATTCTGGAATGGCAGTCACAATCCCCCGACTTGAATTTCATCGAAAATCTATGGGATGATTTCAAGCAGGCTGTCCATGCTCGGCAGCCATCCAATTTAATTGAACTGGAGAGATTTTGTATAGACAAATGGTCACAAATTCCATCCAGAATCCAGACACTCATCAGAGGCTATAGGAGGCCGATACCTGATACATTTGCAAAAGGATGCTCAACTAAGTATTGATGTAATATCTCTGTTGGGATGCCCAAATATATGCACCTGTCTAATTTTATGATGCACATTGCATATTTTCTGTTAATCCAATAACTATGTCACTGCTGAAATACTAGCGTTTTCATAAGGCATGGTATATATTAAAAGTAAGTAGCTACTTCGAAAGCTCAGCCAATGATAAACAAAACTCTAAAGAATTTAGAGGGGTTCCCAAACTTTACAACACGGGGGTACATTATTATTTTTCATTCAAAAATTTCTGTAAGTCATGTGACATAAATAACATCATTGATGAAATCACTTCGCAGTGTTCATAACAAAACCCTTTCCTGCATATAATCCCTTTAAAGTTGGCCACATACGTGCAGATTTGAGCCTTGTATCCAATAAACGAAAAGGAAGTCAAAATCTTCTGACCTGCCACTAAACATTCCGATTAAATAAAGCAGAAAATTAACAAATCGGAAGATGTTCTGGCCGTGACAGCAATCATGCAAAAGTTATGTCTGACAAATAGAAGTGAGTCACCCAAGAGATATTATCGTTAGCCAACAGAAATCTTCTAATCTGTCCTATCGACTAAACCACCAATCGCCATGGTACAAAAAATGTTGGGACAATCCACACACTGTCCGAAAATCGTACGAAACTTCTATTCATACGATGGTATCTTTGAGTCTATGGGCAGCCTTAGACAAAAACTATTATGGAAGTTTAAAAAGATTAAGATACGTACTCTTCCATCCTTGTCCACCCCAGCGATCTGTCCTGTTGCAATTCTGATTTTATCTGGATGCACTGCAATGCTAGAAGAACATAAAGAATAAATAATAAAAAATATACACTTCCTGAAGACGGCCCAAGTCATTGCGCCGAAACGTTGAAATAAAAGTTTTTTTCTTTTTTCACCATTGACAAGACCTGTGAGTGCGGTTTTTTTTCTTCGTGATTGTTATGCTATGCTATAACCAGCACCCAGGCAATTATCCATGAGGATCGAGAGTGCACCACTGTGGACTTTTATATATATATATATATATATATATATATATATATATATATATATATATATATATATATATATATATATATATATATATATATATATATATATATATATATATATATATATATATATATATAAAAAATAGATTTTGCCATCCCGGTGTTTGCTGTAGAAGTATGTGGGAAGGGGCCAGAATTTGAAAGCCCCATTGATGCAGTTGCGGAGCAGAACCAGACAGTTTAATGTGATGGGTTCAGAGCAAAAACAATATTATTTATGTTTGTCAAGATTCTCATTCATCCAGATCATGGTATAGCTGTAGAAATAAGTCAAATCAACTGGACTTTTAGGTGTTTTTTCTTGAATACTTGCGGATTATGATAAACAGATGGTGCTGATTGGATCATCATTCCAGGGTATTTATTCCCAAAATACCTTATTTACAGTTATTCTGAATTGAGAAACCAGATGGATGACTGGTGAAACGAATTCAAGAAAACACAGCAAGACCAGTTGATTTGACTTATTAATACCCTATATTACAAAAGTGGTGCTCAATGTGGAAACCCTGCTGCACGAGTTTTCAGAAGCCAACATATACCAAGAAGAAGTCAAATGGCACACGACAGCAAACATTTTGAAACCCTCAGGGTATTTTATGGAGATCTCAACACAACGTTTTGAGCACTCAAGAGCACTTGAGAAAGAGGGAGCAACCCGAAATGTTGTGTGGAAATCTCAATAAAATACCTTAAAGGGATACTGTCATGGGAAAAAAAGTTTTTTTCAAAATGCACCAGTTAATAGTGCTGCTCCAAAGAGTAAACAGATTTTTTTTTATATTTTATTTTGAAATCTGACATGGGGCTAGACATATTGTCAGTTTCCCAGCTGCCCCCAGTCACGTGACTTGTGCTCTGATAAACTTCAGTCACTTTTTACTGCTGTACTGCAAGTTGGAGTGATATCACCACACTCCCTCCCCCCAGCAGCCTAACAACAGAACAATGAGAAGGTAACCAGATTACAGTGTAATTTAGAAATTAAAAGGACATCCTCATGATTTTACATCATAAAAATAATGACAGAGTCCCTTTAATGATTTCAGCATGTTTGCCATCTGACTTCGTCTTGGTATATAATGGGTATCCCTGTAAACACAGCACACCTGAGCTTGGCAAGTGTGCTGATCACTCGTTTCCTTACCATTTCACGCAGTCGGTGTGACCGAGATAGTGCCGCTGCGTCCTTTCCTCGTAATTGAACAGCACAACTACGGAAGCAATGAAATATACAATCTCTCCTGTAGGCAAGAGGTAAACGTTGGCTCGGCAGTCTCTTCCCCGATAACCAAATCTTTGGGAATCAAGAGTTAAGGCGAGTAGTGTGTGTTCCCATGTTGGACATTTAAAGCCCCAGCGAGTTCCAATCAATAAACGTAACTATTCTAAAAATAGCAGTAATGTTTACGCTTCACATATAAAATACATTTTCAGTTGTTAATTACAAAATGAATGCTGGGGGGTGTATGGTGAACATTAACTTTATGGTCTTACTGGTCCTTTAAGAATCTATCCATTAAAGATTGCTTCAGTGATGGGTTTGCTTTACCTTTTTATCGGATTACAAAGGATCAGGGAATGCAGTGCTCATTCATTTTCTGAAAGGTGTTAGAACTCAGGACTGCTGCTGAGCTCGAACACCCCACAGAACATGGTATGTGCAGCATTCATCAATTCATGGGAATAACTATAGAGGAAGCAGACCCTGCAGTTGTAGGGGGCCCATGACTGCAGGGGGCACAGCAAGGTCCTAATTAACGAACTATTTCACTATTGGCAATTTCAGTCTTGGTAGAACATAAGTTATTAATGTTTTAGGGCCCTAAATTGAATTTGCTGTGGGGCCCAGTATAGGGTTGCCACCCTGCCGGTATTTTACCGGCCTAGCCGGTAAAACACCTGCCAAGGCCGAGATTACAAATTTACCGGCAATGTAGCTGCCGGTAAATTTGTAATACTCCTAACAAAAGCCCTCAGCTGCCCCCAACCAGCTCAAAATGTACAGTTTTTTCTGTCTTCAGGCCAATCACGTGTTTAGGCCCCACCCACTTATAACAGGACACACCCTTTCTACGTCACAGTCCGCCCCTTTTTACAACACCCCCCGCCCATTTGCTACCGCCCCCACCACCAGCCGGTAATCATTGTTTTAAAAGGTGTCAACCCTAGCCCCGTAACATCTATTTACGCCACTGCATCAATCGTCAGGATACACCCACTCCAGTTTTAATTTTTCGGGTGGCAGTTCCGTTCTGACGTCATCGTAGTTTTCCACGTCGGAAGGAATGAACATTGTGATTGGTCGGCCTCTCATGAACATCTTTATATATTCTCCTTCTGCGGAAACACAATGTGTGGCTTGGTCATTAGCATGAAATGCAGCCACATGGGAAAGGAGAGCACATCATCCCTTTGTCTATAGCGTGCAGCAAGCAAGGAATTCATTGGCACCAGCAAGAGAGAAATAGCAGATGTAAAAGGAGCAGATGTTTAAAGGAGAACTAAACCCTAAAAATGAATATGGCTAAAAATGCCATATTTCATATACTGAACCTATTGTATTACCATAAAGTTTCAGCGTGTCAATAGCAGCAATGATCCAGGACTTTGTCACAGGGGGTCACCATCTTGGAAAGTGTCTGTGACACTCACATGCTCAGTGGGCTCTGAGCAGCTGTTGAGAAGCTAAGCTTAGGGGTTGTCGCAAATTATCCAGCACAAAATGAGGGGCATCTTTGGCAACACAGATCTTTACTGCTAAAGGGCAGTGGTTGCCTTGGGTTGGTACAGAAGCTCAAAATGTACATAATGCACAACATTTCTACCTACTTCTTTAGTTTGGTTTTTGAGTTATTTAGCTTCTTATTCAGCAGCTCGCCAGTTTGCAATTTCAGCCATCTTGTTGCTTAGGTCCTAATTCTGCTAGCAACCATGAGCGGATTTGAATAAAAGATTGCAGTATGAATAGAAAGAGGAATAAAATGTAGCAATAATACATTTGTAGCATTACAGAGCATTTGTTTGTTTTAGATGGGATCAGTGACCCCCATTTGAAAGCTGGAAAGAGACGAATAAGGCAAATAATTACTCTATAAAAAAACAATGAAGGCCAATTGAAAATTGCTTTGAATCTGCCATTCTATAAAATACTAAGAGCTTAATTTTATCAATACTAAGAGCCTTATTTTATCAAAATCCTGAGTATTAAAATAAAAAAAGTCCAAAAGAAAAAACTAGATTCCATGATTGGACCTATTCCACGATTGGATTTATTATTAAAAAAAAAAAAACGGTTTAATCGTTCAGGGACAAATGCAATATAAAAACGAGCAAAAAACCGAATTGTCGGATTTTTTTCGCCCCCCCCCCGAATCGCTTGATTTATTAATTTTTTCCCCCCGTGAATCGCTTGATTTGTTTCGTTTTTGGGATTTGTGTAGGATTTTTGGGCTAAATCCAGCGCAGACCTCAGAAACTTCCAAATAGGTTAGGGACCTCTCCCATTGACTTCTATACAACCTTGGCAGGTCTGAGATGGAGGATTTTCGGATTCTGACTTTTTCCATCCTCAGGGTATAATAAATCTCTAAAAATTTAGATTTTATTTTTCAAGCTAAAAATTCGGCTTTTATAGTAAAAAAAAAAAAACGCTGTAAAAGTTAGCTTAAAGGTGAAACAGCCCTTTAATTCTAAATGATAAAACTACTAAGGCGACAAGCAATGTGAGGCTGCACAAAAAGAATCCTCTCAAACCTGCCAAAAAGCACTATAATGAACACAAAATAAACCTTTCAACAAAAGCCTTTTGAACACACGTAAACTTTAATAGTTCACATATAAAGATACACGATACATTTATGCAGATTTTACGGTCTCGCCGGCATTACACTTCAGCTTATTATTACTGCGCATATAAACTGGCAATCACACAAGCCACCCATTATGGGATTAAAAACCACTTTATTTATTTTTTTGTTTTAGTGCCGAGAGTCTTGTGCAAAACCTGCGCTCTGGGTAATATCCGGAACAAATCGAAAACGTAGAAATATTAAAATACGACGTTGTAAAGTTACGGTAAGGGGCTATATTATCTGCCATTTTATATATTTAAAGCAGAAGTGGAAATATATATGTTAGCCAGGAGCCATAGCCAGAAGTGAAAGAGAAGTAACCCCGGGGCTCCCAGACTGTTGAAGCCCATTTGCATTGAGTTACCTTAAACGCACGTTCCATTTTCCAAGAACAATAAATTACTTTGCATAAATGGTGCTGTGTTAGCCAGAGATTTATCCGCAGATATATAGACTGTTCATCAGTCCGTGTCCCAGTGGAGCTGACAATCTAAACACCTACCAAAATCTTTTAGGGGTCATATGTCTGTTTGTGTTTTGTGGTGTGGGAGGAAACCGGAGTACCCGAAGACGAGAAGGAGCAAACACCACAGAGATAGCGTCCAGGTGGGATTAAAACCAGGTTCCCGAAACTGCAAGGTAGCAGCGCTAATCATAAAAAAATATAAGAATAACTTAAAGGAGAAGGAAAGGTTAAAACTAAGTACGCCTTATCAGAAAGGTCCATCTAAATATACCAGTAAACCCCCAAAGTAATGTTGCTCTGAGTCCCCTGTCAAAAGAAACACTGCATTTCTTTCCTTCTATTGTGTACACATGGGCTTCTGTATCAGACTTCCTGCCTTCAGCTTAAACCTCATTGCCCTGGGCAAGAGCATGCTCAGTTTGCTCCTCTTCCCCCTCCCCTCTCTACTGTAATCTGAGCCCAGAGCAGGGAGAGACTCAGGCAGGAAGTGATGTCAAACCACATTAATACTGCAGCTCCTATTCTAAACAAACAGTTTCTAGAGCTTTTTACTCAGGTATGGTAAAATATTCTACAGAATAAATATGGCATTCTAGCTTGCACTATTGCAGCTAATCTATTGGCAATAAAATGCCTCCGTAGCTTTCCTTCTCCTTTAAGCCCACCTGCATATAATGTGCAAATGGAGCAAAATGAGAACAGCTGCACCTTTGGGACAAACTCCGTTTGATGAGAAATAACTTATTTCAAGAAAATTTGCAGTTTAATCAAAAGGGGTTGTTCACCTTTAAATTAACCTTGAGTAAGACATGGATATTATGAGATAGAGTCAGACCCGTGCCCAACCCGGAGATACTGACCAGCAACACGACCCGCTGCCTCCTCCCAATATGTTCCCCGAACTAGATCTGCTACCTGACCCTGCCTGTAAATGGTTAAATTCCATGCCGACTGGGGAGTTCACGAAACTGGAAGTGACATAACTACAAACTGGAAGTTATGTCTTACCGGAGCCTAATCAGATTGGAATAGGGGCAATTTGTACACTAACCTCAGGGGAGGGTACTTAGCCGGGCACTAGGGTGGGTTACCCACCGTCTACAAGAATGACACGGGAACCTGCCCATAAACCGACCGCCTTGCAGGTATTCCGCAGGTACCCGACCTGATGTAGGACTCTATTCTGAGACAATTTGATGTGTTTTTCATTTTTGTGGTATATCACTTTTATTCTACAGCTGGTTGCTTAGGTATTGTTTACCTTAGCAACCAGGCAGTGGTTTGAATGTAAAACTGGAATAAGAATAGGAGAGGCCTAAATAGAAAGAAGGAAAACAATTTAACAATGGTATCAAAATTGATACAGAGCGTTATTTTTGGCTGGGAAGATGCAGAAGAGGCAGGCAAATCATTCAAAAAACTATTAAAAACCAAGACCAATTGCAAAGTTACAAGGAGTGGGGCATTCTAGAACATACTAAAAGTTAATTCAAAGGCGAACCACCCCTTTGAGAAATGCATTACGCTCATCTAATTGAATATGTCCCTTTCCATGGGTTATTCTTGCTCCTGCTAAAACTAATACAGGTGCAATGTAATTTTGAGGTGCAGCACTAAGGTTTTTTTTTTTTATACACCCCAACTTCTGAGGGGGCCCCCCCAATAGTTGTGGCGTTTGTCCCCATATAAAACACATGCAACATTGAAAAGAATCGGAGAGAGAAGAACAGTTGTGTTGACAAATCTATTTCATATTTAAAGAGGAAAGGCAGTGGCACAGCATTGTTACCAACTGCTCACGGGTGTGTTTACAGTATAAAAATTGCACCATCTGGAAGTGCCATATTAAAGTGGTTTTATATGTTCTCTTTAAAACAAAAGGGATATTGTACTTTTTTTTTTACTGCGGAACATGAAAGTAGTGTTTGTGGTGAAATTAAATAGGCAAATCTTGCTTTGTTCTTTTTGTTGGAGCCAAGTGCTATACCAAACCATCAAATTGGAGACACAACACATGAAATATTTCTGTCTAAATGTGGAAAATGAGATCTGCAGTTCCTTTTACTTAAAGGAAAAGGCCTGGGAAAAAAAAAAAAAAAGATACATTCTCATTGTTTCAAACGAGTATGCCACAAGTAATTGGCTGTTTTCTTCTTTTTTTAAATGTAGGTTTTAAAAATGAAATAGTGCATTTTCCTCCCTTTCATATAGTGATTAGTGGGTTGGCCGGTCATGTTGCCGTGCCGGTAAAAAGTGTGCGCACGCACATGTGTGTGTGTGTGGGGGGGGGGAGTTGAAAACGAAGGCACAGAGCTGTTTGTGGCCCCTGGGGATGTGTGGCTGGGGGCCCCAGTCCGACCCTGTGGTTGATCCAAAAGCCATGGGGACCGACAGGTCTGCAGCCAGTTGGCCGGGCTTGGGTTGAAATCTGGGTAATTACTACGTGTTAGGGTTGAGTTAGGTGCGGGTAAAACTTCAAAGTGCCCTTCTCCTCTGCTCACGAAGATTCTTTGTCTTGGAAACAAAGATGTGCACAGAAGTAGGGTACAGAGAACACAAAGACGTGGGTATGAGTTGGGTGTGGGTCCTACAATGCTAACATTTTGTGGGTTAGCGTCGGGTGCAGTTTAGCTTTCATAGGTTAGGGTCGCTGTGGGTTGTGTTTTTCCTGACCCAGACATTAGTGATGTATGGTTCAACAAAAATTCAATCCTAACCAGGCCAGTACCTCTATTTATAGACCTGTGTCTGACCTGTCTATATCTGATGTCACAAAAGGGGGCGGGGGCAGGCCAGTGCCTATAAATGGAGGATGCTGAAGCATAGCCATCAGACTGTCATGGGTAGGAAGAGCAATAGAAGACCTCAACCCAAACCCACCCACAGTCCGTCCGAACCCGCCCGATCACAGGGAGGTGGGATTCTTGGCGCTCCTTCCTTATATACAGTATGTATGTGATCCTTAAACCATGCCTTACACCTACCAGGGAGTACGATCCTGTGAATTCTACCTTGTCTGAAGAATTCTGATCCCACGGCTGGGGGTATTAACTCATGAAGATAACATTAAATGTCTAATAGGGTGCCAGTGTTCTGATGTTTTCCTGACCCGCACGCACATTAGTGATGAGTAGTTTGACAAAAATTCAATCCACACGTGACCCTAACACGGAGATAACAGCTGTCTAAAGGGGGTGCCAGTGTTCTGATATCGACCAGCAGTTATTTTGCAGCCATTCTATTGGTCGGAATGACTGTGCTGATCACCCTGTTCATTGCTGCTCTAACTTACAAATATGAGAGAAGTATCAGAATGCCCAACAGCAGGAAGGTGACCTGGAGAACTCATCAAAAGACTGTGTGGAATAAACAATTCCCCTTCAGGACCCCAAGTGATGTTTATATTTTTAAGTGAAAAGGGATGACTTCCTGCCAAATAAACCTTTAACAACTCACTAAAGGAGGCCACAGTCTCAAACTGGGAAGGGATTTGATTTATGTTGGCAAAGAAATCTCTTAAGTATAGGATTCTAGTTTGTGCAGGTATTTCTCCTGCTAAGTGGGGAACATATAAACTATAAACAATGAAAAGGGAGGCTTTGCTTTACAGAGCATCTATCAGACTAGAAAACGGCAAACTGTCATACGTGTCTACTACACCTCCCGACGTGGCATAACAACTGTAGGGACTTGACGTTGCCTAATAAAATCAGAATTTATGCATTTACAAAGAAACTGGAAAGCCAAGATTAGCAATAGTAAAAGCACTAGAATAACATGCTGGAGGTCAAAGCACAATCCTTAAAATAAAAAAAAATAAAAAATGCGTTGTTGGAAATGCTCCAAACTGTACGAGTTTGATTCCAACCAAGGATTTATCTGTATCTTTTTTCCCCTTAGCTGTTTGGGTTACTTTCAGGGACTCCAGTAACCCCCCTACTGTGTTTGGTATAATTCTTGGGGTGGTACAAACACCTGATAAGCCGGAGCATCATTTATACAACATCCCCAGACTAGAGTTTTTGTACCAGCTGAAACCCCAGCATCAGCAGTCAATCAAACAATGAAGTCTAAGATGAACAGGATCCCACACTTACACTTTGGACAAGTGTCATTTTAAGGTCCCAATTATAGAGTATGCAGTGTCCATATTAACGCACCTTGCTGGTTACCTGAAACTTGGGCGGGGGGCAAAACAACAGAACATTTAGTTGTATTATTGCAATAAAGCAACCTAATGTCCAATTTGCATGAGCAGCACCTCTTCATGTTGAGTAGGAAAGTCGATATAAAAGGGCAGAAGTGGAAGGTTGGGACATTAGCTGAATTATTGTACCTGGATGAAAAGTTCCTGCTATAGAGGGCAGTTGTGTGCTCCCAAACACACTCCTCTTATATAGAAATAGGATAATTATTAGAGACAGGCTGGCTCACACAGGTTGCTATAGCATTTGAAAGGCAGGATTTATCAGGCGCACAAAGAGCATGCTCATGTTAGATTAGGATTTCATGCTAAAGCAGATTTTGCAATTAATAGGAGGAAGAGAAAACAAAAACATTGGAAGCGCCCTGCAAAGAGCTTTCTTGTCTCTTTTAGCCCAAGCCAGAATATAATCAAAGCAGCCAAGGAAAGCCGGAGCCAATGAGAAGGATCCTAGGACGTTGGCTATCTCTTGTAATTGTGCCAAGGTGAAGCTGCACCAGTGCAAAAAGCAAAACCCGTCAATGAAATGGATCTTCTGTGCAACCGCATGATAAGCGGATAGAATAAAAGAGCACTGTATATTACACGTGTGTGTATATAAAGATTTCCCATGCTTCTGCAGAAGATATTGTAAGATATTTTGCATTTTAATGTTTAGCACAACAAGGATTCCCACTTTGGGCTGGTATATTGTTGAGTCTTTTCTATAGAAAGTGCTTTTCTTACACGTTTTCATGATATTAGCAGACAAAAACTGCATTAACTCAAGCAACTCATGTGGTTCAATGAGTAGGCTGGATAAACCTTCAACGGCTTAAAAGAGAAGGAAAGCCTGCTGACCACCTCAGTCCCCTGCACAGGTCTCCCTTTACTATCCCAAACCACACCACTGAGGACCCATCTGAAGCTTTTCCTAGCACAAAGAAGTGCAGGAGGGTTGGCGGGTGCCACCTCATGCTGCTTCTACACTGCTATCTTGGCCAAATTTAGCCAATCTGGACCTGGCATTAACTGTCCATTTTGTGTTGATGGTCGTAGTGAAGAGGATGAAAAAGTAGCATATTGTTATTAGTACAACATCTTGCGTTACTCTGTAATTTTCAACCATGAAAAGCTATAGATGGTGTTTAGGGATTCCCTGGGGTGCAGTTCGGGAGGACTGCCTTGGCTTGTGATTAGGCTTTTATTCTTTTTTAAAGGGACCTGTAAAATAAGATGATGCTACAGTGATGATGATTAAATTCTGATACTACAGTAATTGCACTGGTTTCTGTGTTGCCATGTAGTAATTATCTGTATTAATTACTAATCAGCCTTATATTGTGACATTTCTATTCTATGTGTACTGTATATTGTGAGTGGGTCCCTAAGCTCAGTAAGTGACCGCAGCACAGAGCATGTGCAGTAAATCAGCAGAAATGAAGATGGGGAGCTACTGGGGCATCTTTGGAGACACAGATCTTTACTGCTAAATGGCTGTGGTTGCTTTGGGCTGGTACCGACGCCGAAAACATAATGTCCAACATTTCTAGCTACTTCTTTAGTTAGGCTTTAGTTCTTATGGTCATGTTCTAATGAGGCAAAAAACTTGATCTGTTGTGATATTTCTATTCATCTCCAGTTACCCTCATTAGGTCTGTAGACTGTGCAATGGGTACAAAGAGTTGGGATAAATCTCTACGTCACTTTGCTAAAGGAAGCAAAATTCTGGCAGTTGGCTTGAACAGACAAAAAACTTGGAATCTTCACAAAAATTAACAGAAGATTTATTAAAAATACAAAGGCATTTATTAGGACATAGAAGACAAAAGCCTGAAGCCTTCCAATGCCTACTCATGAGCAACTGCCCCAGTAGGCACGAAACGCATTAGGCTTTTGTTTTCTATGTGCTAATAAATGCTTTTGTGTTTTTAATTAAAATTTTGTTGATTTTTGGAAAGACTCAAATTTTTTTATACATGCACATGTAGACTGGGGTGAACTGTGAGGTTTTTTTTTTCCTCCCTTATTATTGTTGTTTACTTTTGTTTCTGGACTATAACATACTTGGGTAGTGCCTATAATTGAATTGCCATTTTGTAGCACTCTCCTAATTTTGCATAAACAATAAAAGGGTGTCTATACAACAAGTATGAATGGTATCCATGTGTCAGTGGGAGTACTATACAGGTTGGCCTGTGTGTGTATATACTGTAAGTCCCTTCTGCAAAAGCATGAGAATCTTTAAATAATAAGGAGTGTAACAAACAACTTTTATACATCGGCAACATGCATTTAAACAAAGCCCAACTGCAATTAGTTTTTGCTACACTCCATTTCACATCATCATTGGGTTACTGGCAAATAGCTTGATCTTCTGCGAGAATTTCCAATGGATCTCTCTAAGTGGAACTGTCTAAATGGCCTTTTCCTTTTTGCAGAATAGTCGATTAGTGTTGGGAAATAAAGAGTCACATAAAGGAAGAGAGTATACAGGCGAGCTGCACAGGCTTAAATGGAATCTTACCTTGGCTGTTTTTTTCTCTTGTGGACATTTTTGCTGGTTTTGAGACAGAAGTAAAACAACTTAAGCTACTGGATAAACAATGTACCATCTGCTTAGCATGTCTGATTTATTTTATGATATTTCAGAATTTTATTTTTCATTTTTTTAAATTTGATTAATTCACAAATTTGATTAATTCACTAAAAGAAAATAATACAGAGCAATCATAAGGCAAGGGTCTGGGGTTGCTTCTTACCTGGAAATAAAGATGATTGTGGGATTTTCCCAAAAGTTAAAAAAAACCTAGTATATTAAAGCTAAAACGTCATTTAGTAGGACAAAGAATGGCCTAACGCGTTCGTACCTGTTGGGGCACTTACTCAGAGGCTGTCCCCCAACAAGCACGAAACGCGTTAGGAGATTTTTGTCCTAATAAATGACCCACCACGCATCTTTATTTCCTATTATTATCTTGTACCCTTGGGGTGGACCATGGGATTTTCTCCAACTTTACTGAAAAACTGATGAATATACATGGTGTGGTGCCCAGGTCTGGGATTCAAAATAGGCCCTGGCATTTTAAGTACACAGGGGCCCAAACAGCCCCCCCCCCACTAGACCACCAAATAGTGTCTATGGCATCTTACAGCAACCCCTCTGGTGTTTGCCAGAGCCCACCGGTTGCCAGTCCAGGCCTGGTAGTGCCCTTACTTTATTTATTTTAGTTGTGGACCTTAATGGACCGTTTTCTGTCTCTTGTTGGTTCTTACCTGGGCTGATAACGATATCTTTATGCCTGAAAGAAAAAGGGAAAGAAACGGTGAAAACTATTTTAGGCTAGACTATACATTAGACAAAATCCGTGGCTGTGCAATATGGAACATGTTGAGTAACAGACCTTTGTTGATGTGGTACAGGTATGGGACCTGATATCCAAAATGTTCACACCTGGGGTTTTCCGGATAAAGGGGTAATATCATAATTTGGATCCCCATATTTATAATTTAAACAGTAAATCTACCCAATAGGCTTGTTTTGCCTCCAATAAGGATTAATTATATCTTAGTTGGGATCAAGTACAAGCTACTGTTTTATTATTGCCAGAAAAAAAAGGAAATCATTTTTGAAAATATGAACTATTTTGGTTAAAATATCTGAGCTTTTCTCAGAGTAATTCTGAGCTTTTTGGATAACGGATCCTATACCTGTACCAACAAAATCGTAACAAATGTTTATGTCTTAAACACAAAGCTAAAAGGAAATGACTGTATCCACAAAGCCTGAGAATCACAATCTCAAGTGCAACAATGAAGAATTAGTCAATGCTAGCTTTATTTTTGTTTTTAATTTTTTTTCATAACAGAAGCCAAATACTTGCTTGTAACTCAAGCACCCCCTGAAGTTCAGCTCAGGGGTGGGCTGGACAAAACTCCAGAAGCTTAAAGAAGAAGGAAAGCCTGCTGGTCACCTCAGTCCCCTTCACCACACCACCGAGGACTTGAACCATCTGTAGTTTTCAAGTTGAAAGTGGCGCAGGAGGGTTTGCAGGTGCCATCTTGTGCTGCTTCAGAACCTCTACACTGCTATGTCTACTGCAGGAGCATGTGCAAATTAAGCCAATCTGAGCCTGGCATTCGTTTTGCATTCTCTGTGTTGTCTGTCACAATGAATCAAAAAGCAATGCAAGATGATGTAGGCCAATACCACTGTGATACTCTGTAGTGTTTAGTGAGTCCCTGTTGGTGCTTTTCAGAAGAGAAGCTTTTGCAGGGGCTTTGGCTTGTCACTAGGCTTTCCTTTTCCTTTAAAGGGAATGTTCACCTAAGGCTAGTTCTTAGGATTTCATTTACCTTTAAAGTGGATGTTCACCATAGGCTTTTCTTTTCCTTTAAAGGGGAAGTTCACCTTAGGCTTATCATTAGGCTTGCCTTTTCCTGTAAAGGGGATGTTCACCTTAGGCTTGTCCTTAGGCTTTCCTTTTTATATAAAGGGGATGTTCACCTTAGGCTTGTCCTTAGGCTTTTCTTTTCCTTTAAAGGGTAGGTTCACCTTAGGCTTATCATTAGGCCTGCCTTTTCCTTTAAAGGGGGATGTTCACCTTGGGTATGTCCTTAGGCTTTCCTTTAAAGGGGATGTTCATCTTAGGCTAGTCCTTAGGCTTTCCTTTAAAGGGGATGTTCACCTTAGGCTTGTCATTAGGCTTTTCTTTTCCTTTACAGGGGATGTTCCCCGTAGGCTTATCATTAGGTTTGCCTTTTCCTTTAAAGGGGATGATCACCTTAGGCTAGTCCTTTTCCTTTAAAGGGGATATTCACCTTAGGTTAGTCCTTAGGCTTTCCTTTTCCTTTAAAGGGGATATTCACCTTGCTTTCCTTTTCCTTTAAAGGGGAAGTTCACCTTAGAATGTCTTTAACAGCCCATGCCATTACAAAGATTTTTCTAATCAAAGCTTTTTTTTAATGAAGTGCTATCAAGATATGTATCTATGCAGCTCCTCTTTGCCAGTACTAAAGAATTTGCTGATCCGCCCCCAGCTGGGGGTTTCCGACCCCCTGCTTGCAATAAAGTTTGGGATCCAGTACTACTGCAGCTTTGGTCTGATTGGGTGAAGTGTGCCAGTAAGGAGTACGTTTGGGATCAAGTACTACTGCACCTTTAATTTGAAAGTCATTAATCTGATTGGGTGAAGTGTGCCAGTCAATTGGACCATGGATATGCATATAAACAGGAAAGATGGCACATGCGCAATAGTGTTTCAGGTTTTCGGCACTCTGCAGGGGGTGGGAACAGGAAACCAAGTTAGATTGGGAATCTGAGGTTCGTTCAGGACTGGCAAAGAGGAGCTGCAGAGCTAAATATTTTGAAAAAGCCTTATTTAAAAATAAATAAAACTAATTAGAAAAATATTTTTAATTTCATGGGCTGTTCACTTTACCTAAAAGTGAACATCCCCTTTAAGTTTCTGATGCAGGATGCGTCTCCTGGCACTTCTCTGCTCAGTTCTTTCACTCAGTGTGACAGAGGATCATTGGAATTTAGAACATTTTGCGCTAATGTTTCCTAGGGTATATTTAGGAACATAGTTAATGTTGTGAAAAGGCTGTTATATTCCGTTAATTACTTCCCATTTTGCCACAATGACAATAACAAAACAAGCTACAAATAAAGCTACAATAAAAGGTATAAAAAGCAGAACCCTTGATGTATTAAATGAAGAATGTAAGAGTCAGAGATTTCTTTTCTGCAGGGAATATTTTAGACAAAATAAACAATTTGGCAGCTCCCGTTCATTGGAATAAGTGTAAATATGTGCAAAAGGAGTGTAAATAAAGGACTCTGTATCCTGTACAGTCTACTTGTGATCAAATAAACGGGAGCTCAATACTAATGGATAAATGAAGTGCTCACATAGCTGAGCCCAACGGACATTCTCTGGGTAAAACCTGAAGGCTCTCATACTTTACTGGAAAATAAATACAGGTATGGGATCCGGAAACCCGTTATCCAGAAAGCTCAGAATTATAGAAATCTCCCATAAACTTCATTTTATCCCATTTTTAAAAAAGGATTTAATTTTTCTCTGTAATAATAAAACAGTAGCTTGCCCTTGATCCCAACTAAGATCTTATTAGTCTTTATTGGAAGCAAAACCAGCCTATTGGGTTTATTTAAATGGTTAAGTGATTTTCTAGTAGACTTAAGGTATGAAGATCTAAATTACGGAAAGACCGTTTCCGCGATTCCGGAAAACCCCAGGTCGCGAGCATTTTGGATAAAAGGTCCCATACCTGTACAGCAACAGGGTATAGCATCCCTTTAAAATATGACTATGAAGATTTTCATTCACCCAGGTCATGGTATATCTAGTACAGGTATGGGATCAGTTTTCTGGAAACCCTTTATCCTGAAAGCTCCGAATTACAGAAAAGCCATCTCCCATAGACTCCATTTTATCCAAATAATCCAAATTTTTAAAAATAATTTCCTTTTTCTCTGTAATAAAACAGTAGCTTGTACTTGATCCCAACTAAGATATAATTAATCCTTATTGGAAGCAAAACCAGCCAATTGGGTTTACTTAATGTTTACATGATTTTCTAGTAAATTTAAGGCATGAAGACCCAAATTACGGAAAGAATCATAATCTAGAAAACCCCAGGTCCCGAGCATTTACTTACATTAGATATTCCCTTTAAAATATTTAACATATCTCATAGAAGGCACCAAACTCCCATGGTACTCTGTTTTTCATTCAAACTCAAGAGTGCAAAAAGCAATATAAAGCACAACCAAAATGGCAGTGGAGGGTTCTGGGATGTAGCAAATATATTTCTATGCATTCGGGATCGGAGGACCTACTTGTCTGTGGCTTTGGAAACTTTTGACGTCAGTTTTGACGTAGAAGCGGCTCTCATGAGTTTATTGCGGCTCTCCTCGGAAGCATCCCAGGAATTGTGTGATTTCTCTAAGGTGGAGCTTCTTTTTACACTGGAAAAAAAATAAATGAATGTTAAGCTCCCCGAGTGTTTTTCAACTCCAGCTGTTCTCAGAGTGGAAACCCAAGCCAGGAAACAAAGCAGTGTTAGGAGTTCCAGAGGATCTGAATTAGGCAAACTGCCGCCCTCCAGTAGTTGCAACTGCACGCGTCAGCATGCGACCGAAAGCCCAAGGCTGACGGGAGTTGCTGGGAGATGCAGTACTACAACGTCTGCAGGGCTGCAACAGATAAGGCAATGTTAGCGTTCCAATACACAATAAACAAGAAATTATGGATTAGTTCAAAAGTCCAGACAGGATAAAGTATCCATTTAAAAGGAGAATGCAGTACATTTGTCTTCTGTAAAAAGACTCTGTAAAACCTAAATGGTCTTTAAAGGAGAAGAAAAGGCTTTGTGCACTTGGGGTTGCCAAATATTAGGCACCCCCGATGATTGTATTGACTTATCTGAAACCCCAGGCCGGTGCTCCTATCAGCAGAAAACTGCACCGGCCCGGGGTTATACCAGTGAGCACCACAGAGCAATCATCTTCCGTCTTTTCTTTCTTCAAATTTCCCGGGGCCGACTTTTTAGTTAAAGTTTGGCTTTTCGTTCTACTTCCGAAGAAAGAGGAAGACGGAAGAGGATCGCTCCGTGGTGCTCACTGGTATAACCCCAGGCTGATGCAGTTTTCTGCTGATAGGAGCAACGGTCAATACAATCAAGTAAGTCAATACAATCACTAGGGGGTGCCTATCATTTGGCACCCCCAAGTGCACATCTGGATGGTCTTATACTATCTTTCTTGCTCGGATTATCTAGAATCTGGGCCATAATTTTGAGCAAATGCCTTTTCGATAACGGTGATATCAGAGTCCCTTTAAGATACACAAATTCCAAGGGCATGAATCAGACTGAACGAATTACAGAAGAACAATTAGTTCTACTTCATGTTGGTAAATAACCTTCACGCCACACTTGAAATATCCTGTCTGGAACTTTTTGGGGATCGGTAAAGTTCAATCGACTGGAGACATCTGGCACTTTGCACCGCGAACAAAGACTCCGCCGTAACAAGAGCATAAACCAAAGGAAAAGCCATGACTTAAAACAAGCTGCCGCCCAATGAAAGGTAGGTGTGTTCAAATGCAAGAATGTATGTTTGGCACTGATCACTTTCTGTATTCATAATGCCATTGATATGTGTCTATGCTACAGCAACAGCCTCCTTCTCATTTATAGTTATAGGAAGTCTGTTAGAAGGGAACTAGTCTTCCAAAGAATATGACTAGATATCATGTACAATATATAGTGAACTTAATGTACCAGCCATAAGGGTCAGCGTCCCTTTAAAGGAGAAACAAACCTGTAACATAAAAAACCTCCCCCCCCCTACCCTTTGTAGACCCCCCTCCCTCCCAGCCTAGGTGGTACCCGGTGCAAATGCCCCTAACTTTTTACTTACCCCTCGGTGCAGATTCACGGCAGCCATCTTTTTTTCTTCATTAAACTTCCGAAGCAGGTTTTCGGCACATTCGCAGTTGGAGTAATCTTCCAGACCCGAACAACTGCGCATGTGCCGAAAGTCGCAAAGGTTTCTAAATTTTAGTGACTTTCGGCACATGTGACATGTGCAGTTGTTCGGGACCGGAAAATTACTCCAACTGCACATGCGCCGTCTGCTTCCAAAGTTTAACGAAGACAAGAAGATGGCTTCCGTGAACTGCGGGGGACAGAATCTGTACCGAGGGGTAAGTAAAAAGTTAGGGGCTTTTGCCCCAGGTACCACCTAGGCTGGGGGGGGGAGGAGGGAGGGGGTCTACAAAGGGTAGGGTTTTTTATGTTACAGATTTGTTTCTTCTTTAATAGTAATGATCATTAATGAAATTCAAAGTTGTCCCAAGCAGCTCTCCGTCTTCTGATCTTTTAAAGGAGAAGGAAAGTTACAGAGGCTGTTTATTGCCAATAGATTAGCCACAATAGTGCAAGCTATACCACTTTATTTATTCTGTAGAATGCTTTACCAGCTCTAGAAACTCTGCTTGTTTAAGATAGCAGCTGCCATATTAGCTTGGTTTGACATAACTTCCTGCCTGAGTCTCTCCCTGCTCACTCAAAGCTCTGTGCTCAGATTACAGCAGGTAGGGGAAGAGGGAGGGGAGCAAACCGAGCATGCTAAAGCCCAAGCCCGGTCGGTTTCTGCCGAAAACAGGAAGTCTGATACAGAAGTCCATGTGTACACAATATAAGGAAAGAAATATTGTGTTTCTTTTAACAGAGGCCACAGAGCAGCATTATTTTGAGGGCTTACTTGTGTATTTACATTTCTGATAAAGCGTATTTAGTTTTAATTTTTCCTTCTCCTTTAAGGCCATCTTTTGCGTGTCAGTGGCACTGCACATGCTCAGTGTGCCCTGGGCTGCTATTGAAGCTTAGGTCTAGTCACAAAATAATGTTACGCTGATTAGTAATTAATTCAGTATTGTGTATCAACTTTTTATCATGGTTTTATGTTGTATTTTATGCGCTGGTCCCTGTACTGACTCTATACTGTAACTGACAGCAGCTCAGAGCTTGTGATATAAATCAGCAGAAAAGAATATGGGGAGCTACTTGGGGTATCTTTAGAGGTGCAGATCTTTATTGCGATAGGGCATGTTCCATAGGTTCAATATACATCTAAGCTTATCAATATTCTGCACCCTTCTACTTTACAACAACATGGGGATGCAGAAAGGCCCAGTTTGTACAGAACACGTGAAATGAACTTTACACATAAAGGGAGCAATTCCCGATGGCTTTCATTACATGTCGCTCTAGTTCTGGCGACTGCAAAAAGACAGTTCTTCTGACTTTGGGACGACTGCTCCCAGTGGATATAAAGAACGAATTTACCGGAAACCGGGGAAATTTAGTACAACGGCAGTTTGTTTAAAGTTTTACTAAACCTTTTAAACACTGTAGATAAAGGGAAAATCCTGCCCAGTTTACCAGAAAGGTTATTGGTCTTCCTTTATTTTACCCCCAGATAATAATATAGAAAAGGAAATACTTGGCATTACTGTCAATCGCCATAGGACGACAGATCATTTGGACTAACACTGGTTTCAGACTAAAGCTGGCCATAGACGCAAAGATCCGATCGTACGGATCGAGGATCTGTATGATTTTTTTGGACCGTGTGTGGAGAGTCCAGACATTTTTCGTCCCACGGAGATCGGTCGTTTAGTTGATCGGACAGGTTGCCGATATTATCTCTGCATGTATTGCCGATCGTACAATTTTCAGTGGAAGATCGGCTGTTCTTTTAATACTTTATTTGATCTGAATGGTTAGTGGCAGGTCGGGAGATGGGGAAGTCCGATCGTTCGAGGATTCGAACGATCGGATCTTTGCATCTATGGCCAGCTTAACGGTTAAAATCTTTTTATGAGCCATTGGCTTTAGGATACAGGTCATTAGAAGAACACAATATTCCATCTCTGCACATTTGTGTTTATATCATGGGCTGCCATATTATTTGGACAAATGCACGTTCAACTTGTGCTAAGCTGAATGCACATTGTCCCAAAAGGAGATTATTATGGAGTTTACTTGTAGGTCTCAATTAACTTCCTAGATTTTACACCTCCCATAATAGATGATGTTGCTGCTTACAAAGCCTATAAAGCATTCATTGAGGCAAGCAACATGGCAGCACCCGTGTACTGGCAAAGACAGACTGATCTGAATCCACAGCAAGCTATGCCTTTACACTGTCATATCGAAGGCAAAATAAATGGACAACATCCTCTGCTTATAAATAGGGCAGATTTTCCCTTTAAGTAAGCAAAACCTGAGCTGACATATGCCCAGGCAAGTAGATAGATCCAGCAAACGCTGATTCCCCGCAGCAGCTGAAGCGAGACATGAAGACAGTGCCCTTATTGAGACCACACATGCAGCAAATACATCCCGTAACAGAGAGAGCAGAGCTTGTGGAAAGATGTTTCTCGGGCATATGCACAAACCCAACATCCACGTTAATTTTAGCGAAGGAGCAAATCTTTGCAGATATGTGCCTGTGTGTGTGTTAATAGATGAATAACCGTAAGTCTCCTTGATTTAGTATCTGCAGATTAGTATAAAGATTTAGACAGCGTAGAAGATACACTTGACACCCAAGCAAAGTTCCGAAGCGGCCATATTGAAATTTAGCATTAAAATTCAACTGACGAGTGTGCCGGACAAGAGCTGTAATGGTACCGAGCGAAGAGGGAGAATAAATCATAAAGGGGAAATGTGAATTGAACAAACACCTTGAGAGGGTGACAAGAAACCTAATATATATATAATCTGCACACAACACTCAAATAAAGGCCCCACACAGAGCGCTAGGCATGCGGGCAGAGTCATGAATGGAACCATGAGGCGCCTTTGACTTTGATTGACAAGCAATTTAGTAGGGAAGCACTGAATACAGGATTCGGTTTGGGTTTCAGCCTTTTTTCAGCAGGATTTGGCTGAATCATTGTGCCTGGTCGAACCAAATTTGCATATGTAAATTAGGGGCGGGAAGAGACTTTTGGAACAAAACAAGGAAGTAAAAATTTTTTTTTTCCCACTGTTTCCTTTCCCTCCCCTAATTTGCATATGAAAATTAGTATTCGGTTCTGGTATTCGGCCGAATGCATCATGAAGGATTCCACTGAATCCCAAATAGTGGATTTTTGGTGCATCCCTACTATTTAGTGCCCATTTTGCTGTGGCATCCTTTGCCAATGAACGCAACCCCCCCATCCCCAGGACCAGAGTTTCTACTGCACTGGAACTATAGTGTTTAAATGGCAGCACAGTAGGGTGGCACAAACAGGGTTAAAGGGAATGTTCACCTTAAAATTACAAATTTCATCTGCTATCCCGAGACACAAGGTGTAGTCATGTCCCGTTTCACTTTGATTCACAAAACGGGCGAAAAATCGACGAAATTTTAATTTTGGACTTTTGACGCACATTAAAGTCAAAGGCCGTCCGTTTAATTGTTGCCAGCATAGCAGTTGTCAAAAAAACTTTTAATTTTCCAGGCAATCTCGCGAAATTTATTCGCCTGCGGCGTATGGCAGAAGTTTGCTATGAATTACAAACTGGAAAGAAGCGGTATATGAAAGAAAATTTTAAAGGTGAACTTCCCCTTTGATTAAAAAAATCACCTCTTTTTAACCACCTGGTACACACAGATATACTAGCAAGGTTGGTCACAGTTGAGCCAACATTATTCTATATAAATGAGAACAGGCTATTAAAGAAATTCCGTGTTGTACAGGGGCCACCGTCTGCCTTGTAGCTGGCGATTTTATAAATTCGGAATGCAAAAAAAAAAAAATCAGTTTGAAACCTTGCTGCCACACACCGTGCCTCATTATATAGCCGGGGATTGAGCCGTGCATATTGAGCAAGCGCTCGTGTGCTCCCGTCCCCTTGCCAAAATCTTTGAAGTCAGATTAGATATAAAGCAATAAAAGTCCCACTGAGCCAGTTGGACTATAGGCGGGATACATTTTTGCTGAATCATAAATGGAAAGGGAAATGTGATCTATGAGTATTTTTGCCCTTTCGGAGATGGATGTGCTGCGTTTTCTCAGCCATCTGCTCTCTCCAAGCTGCCAACGATATGGCTACTGCTGGGCTAGCTGGCATTCTGGCTGGCTCTGCTGGTAACAAATGCTCTGAGAATGGGCCCATGAGAGATTCTCTTTCGCCTACTGCACAATCACTGTGCTAGTTTATGATCTAGTTTATAACAAAACAGACAATTATCTTATAAAACAATAAAAACGGCTGCTTCTTATGTCTGGATTATGGGAGGGCAAACAGTGAATTGCACTAGATACGTTACAATGACACCCACAGTTTTTACAACCAATCACGGCAGGAGAGATCGTAATTGTAACGTGTTTGGTCACCTTAAAGGAACAGCAACATCAAAAATGAAAGTGTTTTAAAGTAATAAAAATATAATGCAGTGTTGTCATGCACTAGTAAAACTGGTGTGTTTGCTTCAGAAACTCTACTATAGTTTAAATAAACAAGCTGCTGTGTAGCCATGGGGGCAGCCATTCAAGCACAGGATACACAGTAGATAACAGATAAGTACTACTATAGTTTATATAAACAAGCTGCTGTGTAGCCATGGGGGCAGCCATTCAAGCACAGGATACACAGTAGATAACAGATAAGTACTACTATAGTTTATATAAACAAGCTGCTGTGTAGCCATGGGGGCAGCCATTCAAGCACAGGATACACAGTAGATAACATAAGTACTACTATAGTTTAAATAAACAAGCTGCTGTGTAGCCATGGCGGCAGCCATTCAAGCACAGGATACACAGTAGATAACAGATAAGTACTACTATAGTTTATATAAACAAGCTGCTGTGTAGCCATGGGGGCAGCCATTCAAGCACAGGATACACAATAGATAACAGATAAGTACTACTATAGTTTATATAAACAAGCTGCTGTGTAGCCATGGGGGCAGCCATTCAAGCACAGGATACACAGTAGATAACATAAGTACTACTATAGTTTAAATAAACAAGCTGCTGTGTAGCCATGGTGGCAGCCATTCAAGCACAGGATACACAGTAGATAACAGATAAGTACTACTATAGTTTATATAAACAAGCTGCTGTGTAGCCATGGGGACAGCCATTCAAGCACATGCTACACAGTGGATAACAGATAAGTACTACTATAGTTTATATAAACAAGCTGCTGTGTAGCCATGAGGGCAGCCATTCAAATGAGAAACGGTTCAGGTTACACAGCAGATAAGCTGTAGAACATAATGGTGTTATCTGTTATCCACTATTTAACGTGTGCCATATAGCCTTTTTTCAACTTCCACCACTGCTACACAGCAGCTTGTTTATACAAACTATAGTTAAGTCTCTGAAAGCAAATAAACCAGTTTTACCAATGCAGGGTAATATAACATTATATTTTCATTACTTTACAAATCTGTATTACTTTAAAACACTTTCATTTTTTGGTGTTACTGTTCTTTTAAAAGGTAAAAAGGGATCTCTGCCAAACAGAAATGCAGAGAATGTAGTTCTAATCTATTCCCTGACACAAACATTTCAATGGTTTATGTCTATGCAATTACAACTGAAACTAGAATCTCTCTGGCCGCCTATAATCTGTGCACTGCTAAATTCTGACTTTTGAGTTTTCAAGAGTCACAACCAGCAAACTGAAATGGATAAACCACAATGTAGAATTACCTTTTCTTTCAATATGGCAATAAAGGGACCACTGACCCCCACCCCTGCAGTTTTGCTCATTTCTAATGGAAGCAGTGATCAAACAGGTATCATATGCTGTATCTCTAGGGTGTGGAAGGGATTTATAATTTGTTTTTATCCGCATGCAAGAGAAATAAAAGAAGATGATAGATTGGTGCCATTGGGGCTTGTATCATTACAGCTCTTGTCGCCGGCTCAGCTGACCACAGAATAAGAAACCTTTTTGCTGACGCGGGGTTCTTGCTTTCCTGATTTTGCCTGTGTGTCTGGGCTGGCTGGGGGGAAGGCTGGGGAGAAGGGGACGCTTGATTTAATGGATTGTGCAGATTTTGATCATGTGCATGAGATTCCTCTCGCTCTCTCGTTCCTTGGGGTTTCTCTTTCTTTTTATCTGAGCCGCTGCAAAGAAATAAATTAAAGATAAAACAAATGAGAAATAAAGATCACGGGAATACACGGAAACTGGAGAAGAGGACAGGAAAGTGGCGAGGGTCGCATTACCAGCAATGACACTGCAAAGGATCAGAAAGTAAAAACGTTAGATTATAAAAGGCATATGAAACAACATTGGGAGACCCTGAAATGGGGAAGGAGTGAAAGCAATAAAAGTAAAAGATAAAAAGACAGGTCTTTCTGCCATCATGACCGTGTCGGCCTCCAGAAAACCAGGTATTCAGAGTGCACAGACAATTCTAGAATATTATATTATAGGTGCTGTACGGGCTTATAGTGGGGATGAGAAAGGGTTGCTGGCAGTTAGCTGGGGTCCACTAGCTCTTGGCCCACCACCACATGCTCTGGTATCCTGGCAGGCCAGTCAGTACCAGTATCAGTTAGATTTAGTAGTAACCAGAACATATAGATTTAGAGAGAGAAGAAGAGATCTGCTCTGGGAGGATTGTTGGATTCCTTTGTTGCTTCTTCTATCCTTAATGTCAGGGTCTGACATTTCACCTTAGGGGTGGTTCACCTTTAAGGTAACTTTTATTATGTTATGGAATGGCCAATTCTAAGCAACTTTTCAAGATTTATTTTTTTTATAGTTTTATAGTTATTTGCCTTTTCTTCTGACACTTTCCAGCTTTCAAATGGGTGTCGCCGACTCCCTTCTAAAAACAAATGCTCTGTAAGGGTAAGGTCACACTGGGAGATTCGGGGAGATTGAGTCGCCCGGCGACTTTGGAAAACGAAGCGCCGCGAGTGCCATGCCGCTGGCGATTTTTCATTCTAGCAGGAGGAAGGCAGGGGAAAGCAGTTCGGGGAGATTAGTCGCTCCAAAGAGGCGATTAGTCGCCGGGCGACTAAATCTCCCAGTGTAACCTTACCCTAACGCTAAAATGTATTATTTTTACTATTTATTTCTGATCCTTCTATTCAGGCCCTCTCCTATTCATATTCCAGTCTCTTATTCAAATCAATGCATGGTTGCTAGGGTAATTTGGACCCTAGTTACCAGATTAAAAACACAAATGATAAAAAATGAAAACAAATTGCAAATTGTCTGAGAATATCCCTCTCTACATCATACTAATAGTTATTTCAAAGGTGAACAACCCCTAGCAGCAGCATTGTCACCAGTTCCATCACTGCCCAAGGACAACTTTTAGCAAACCTTGTGCAATAGTTTACCCATCTGAGAGGACAATAATGCCTGAATCAGAATATAAAGCCCTAATAGCTCCAGATAAGAGGTATAGGGTTGCCATCTGCCTGGTTTTGACCCAGATAGCCTGGTTCTCAGAAGGGCTGCCTGGGCAAAAGTACCTGCCCGGTTTTCCAAATTAGGAAAACCGAGCAGCAATCTACTAGATTGACGTATAGATTGCCCAATTGCCATGTCATGGCCCCGCCTTGTGACATCACCAGCCCGTCCTCCTGCCGGGACTTTGTTGCCCCATAAGGCGACAACCCTAGAGAGGTATGTCAGTTACTCTTTATGCTTGTCTGCTGAAACTACTGAGGACTGTAGGATCCAATGTTTTACTCGATCATCTTTCATACCTTTTGGCAGCTGATGACAGTGTATCCTTTTTAGCAACAGATGAAGCATGACTTGGTTTTCTGGTGCCAGCACCTCCATTTGTAATGCAAGACATAGACAGGGCTTCCCGCAGCGTGGCTGGACCTACAAAATAAAATGGGAGACATCTGGTCAGCGTTTGAATATATAAAAATGTAACTCTCTGGGGTCAGAAAAAACTTGTACGCTTGTATGGCGTGTTACCTGTATTTATGTATTTTCTGCCATCACTGAATGGCACTGCCAAGTCTTTATATATGGTCAGTATCCCTTTAAAACATGTTTTTAAGAAAATGTATCATTTTATAGTGCTCCTCTAACAGAATCCTGCACTGAAATCAGTTTTTCAAAGGAGCTAACAGATTTTTTTTAAATTTAATTTTGAAATCTGACATGGGAACAGACATGTTGCTAATTTCCCAGGGGCCCTCAGCCATATGACTTGCACTGATAAACTTCAGTCACTCTTTACTGCAAGTCGGAGCGATATCACCCCCTTCCCTTGCCCCCCCCCCCAAAAAAAATGCACCCGTGACCCACCTAGTGATAGATATGAGAACAGCACTCAAAAGAAAAAATCCAAGTCCCACTGTGACTCAAGTAAAGGTTGCCATACACAGAGATACACATTTGGAGATTTCACCAAATGAGCGGATCTTTCACCGATATGTCCACCTTGAGGTGGGCAATATCGGGCTGATCCAATCGTGGGCCCTAGGGCCCAACAATTGGATCATAATGAAAGGAATATGGGCAGATGAATCACAGGACAGCATCAAAGAACAGATACGGTCTGCTATCCAATGGGATTTTTACCCCTGCCCAAATAACATCTGGGCAACTCTCGTCCAGATATAGATTGGGGAAGCCCGTCAGAGGCCCCTACACTTGGTCTGTCAGCAGCTTTTATCAGTCCGTGTATGGCCACCTTTACATTGAGTAGGAGAAACAAAAGCCTATCTGAAAGCAGTTCCATTGTGAAGTGCTGGCTCTTTCTGAAAGCTCAGGATCAAGTACAGTAACCTGAGATTGCTGCCTACACCAATAATATAACTATACAAAAACATTTTTTCGTTCAAGAATAAAATGTTAAATTACAGAATGAATTACTTACAATATACACAGTGTAATTTAGCAATAAAAACTATACCATAAAAATCATGACTGAATCCCTTTAAGAAAATATTCATTTTCTTAAATGAAGGCGTTTCATGTATGTGTCAAAGTACGCCTGCAAAGAATTTTAAAAAGCCTGTATAAAAGCAAAAAGAATGGGTGTGATGGGATTGCACTCGGCACTGACGAGATGCCTCCAACGTCCTAACAAGGTTTGTTTTGAGTCTGATATTTTTCACTCAACGCCTCTTTCATCTACCGTGTGATATTAATGGCAGAAATCAATAGGCCTTGCATTATGAACAGCTCTTTTTCATGTTCAGCTCTACGCCACTTAGTCTAATTAGTCCTCGCTCAGCAGTTTTCATGCCGGGAAACCCAAGGTTCTCACAATACGGTCGGCAGAATTCCACACGAACGACATTGTTTGCTTTGAGCCAAATACCTAGATTTAAAATACTGACTCGCTACCATAGATCATCGCTGAAACCTCAAACAAGACTCAACTTATTCCGAGATAGAAAGATGAAGAAGTGTGCTAATGGTTTATCACCTGGCAGTTCTATTACGCTGCCTTTCATGTGGAATTCTAAAAAGCAGTGAAATGTTTCCTTTGTGTGTAAGGAAGAAATGTTGTCAAGCCGACACAGCCATGGCATGAATATTGAATATTCAAACGTAAGATAAGGCGGCTTTACTCCAGTGGGCATACGGAGAGCATGGCTGCCAATTTCATATCATGTGTCAATTCCCAGTGTAGAGAGAACGGAGATGGAAATAAAACGAGATTTCAAAGCACTCAAAAGCTAGGCCTGTTGGCTGCGTCCAATAAGCAGATGTGACTCTAATAGAAAATGAGATCTACATTTCACGACCCAGGAATGGGGCCAAACCTGTCAATGATCAAAGGGGTAAAGCACTGCCCTCATGCAAAATGGAGTCCGCTTATTTTAATCCTTCTAGTGAAAATTAACGTGCAAGGTTAAAAGGCAACAACTTTTATCTGTCACAGAGGTCTCACTCTCACAGGTATGGGATTCCTTATCCGCAAAGCTGTTATCCAGCAAGCTGCGAACTAAGGAACTCATCGCCCAACGAGGGCCCCATTTTCTTACACAATATCCTTCACTGATATTTAACTAGAAGAACACAGAACTACAGAACCCATGACGATCGCTTCCTTTATCAAGCGTGGATGTATGAAGTACAGATATGGGATCTGTCATCCAGAATGCTAGGGACCTGGGATTTTCCGGATACCTTAAGTCTACTAGAAAATTATGTAAACATTAAATAAACCCAATTTTGCTATAAGCATGAATTATATCTTGGTTTGTTTATATAAATTATAGTTTATAGCTTTACAACCTGTAAAGATTTTCAGTGGGTTTTGCTGGGGCCCTTGTAGTATGTAATGGACAGATTCATTTAACCTGGCTTTTATTATTTTGTATTTTTTTTTTTTATTTTTTTTTTTTTTAGGTGTGGTCGCTCTTATTTGGAGAGCAGATCTCTAGAAAGTTCCAAATTTTGAGAAGGCCATCTCCCATAAAGTCCATTTTTTAGCACATAACCCAGTACATCTCTGCCTCCAAGCCAACTCTTTCGCAAAAGATTCGGCCGAATCCAAAATAGTGGATTCGGTGCATCCCTACTTGATTATTTCAGATTCGTACGATCAGATCTTTGCGTCTATGGCCAGCTTAAGGCTACAAATGTATTGTTATTGCTACTTTGTATTACTCATCTTTCTATTCAGGCCTTTCCTGTTCATATTCCACTCTTATTCAAATCAATGTATGGTTGCTAGGGTAATTTGGACCCTAGCAACCAGATGACTGAAACTGCAAAACTGGAGAGCATCTGAATAAAAAGCTTAATAACTCAAAAACCACAAACAATAAAAACTGAAAACCAATTGCAAATTGTCTCAGAATATCACCCTCTATATCATACTAAAAGTTAATCTAAAGAGGAACAGCCCCTTTAAGGCAGACAACGCTTTCACTTTCCATTCAGCACTTCCTAGCCGTCACTACACTCCACATACCCCCTTCTCTCCTCACCATCTAATTGTGTAGCTAGTGCATGGGTATCAGGCCCCCCATTCTGGTTCAAAAACAAGATTTTGGCATGATGCAAAGCTTGTCTGCATAACCGTGTCCACAAAATGTCTGCCTCCTGCTTGCGGTGATTGTTTAATTCCAAGACTGAAGGATATAAGATTTCAATAATTTATATAGTGCTAATAATAGAAAATAATTTGGAATTATTTCTTAGGGTGACAGGTCCCCTTTAAAACAAGACCTTCACAGTCTTGTAAGGAAATCACTAAACCAAGAAATTTTATAATGTTTGAAGAAGAAAAAATGAAAGTGAAGAAATTCACCTTTGCTGGGCACAGCTTTTCTTACAGTGGCCACTTGGTCTTCAGAAATGGCCAGGCGCCGGAGGACATCGGCCAGGGCTGCTTTAAGCACAGTGATTTCATCTTCTTGCTGCTGAACTCTTAGCTCCAAGGCAGACAGGCGGTCTTGAACATCAGAGGTACTCGCAGCAGAAACACTGTCATCTGTAGAAGAAAAGAAAAACGTTACCAAGGAGTCTACACTCCAACATCACGTGCGGGTTATTGGCTCCTGATAAACCGCTCCTAGAGTGCATGTGTGTGTGTGTGTGCGTGTGCGTGGTAGGCTTGGGATCCGTTATCTGTATACCAGTTATTCTGAAAGTTGGAATAATGAGAAGACCATCTCCCATCCATTTTTAATAACAAAAATTCACATTTTTTAAAAAGAAATTCCTTTTTACATATTTCCATAGCCCTATTACAGAGAATCAACATTCTCATGTCTTGCTTCTTCTAGTAAAAATGAGACAGTTATCCAGAATGCTCGAGGTAATTTGGATCTTCATACCTGAAGTTTACAAGTATGGGACCGGTTATCCAGAATGCTCAGGACCTGGGTTTTCCGGATAAAGCATCTTTTCTGTAATTTGAACCTTCATACCTTAAGTCTACTAGAAAATCATGTAGACATTAAATAAAACCAATAGGCTGGTTTTGCTTCCAATAAGCATTAATTATAACTTAGTTGGGATCAAGTACAAGCTACTATTTTATTATTATTACAGAGAAAAAGGAATTATTTTAAAAAAAATTGGATTATTTTGATTTAATAGAAAATATGGGAGATGACCTTTGCGTAATTTGGAGCTTTCTGGATAACGGGTTTCCCTGATAACAGTTGGATTGAATAAACCTTAGTTGGGATTAAGTATAAGAAACTGTTTTATTATTACGGAGAAAACGGAAATCATTCCTTAAAATTATTTGAGCTTTCTGGATGACAGATCACATACCTGTACTAAATATTAACCTTAGAGAGAACAACCCCTTTAAAAGGAATTGCAGAAAGCAAAGTATTCTCCCCAGAAACGTTTCTAGCCGGCTGTAGAAGTTGAGGAAGTAGCGGGGCCAGGCGGGGCTCACAAAAATGCCAATGGATTGTTTTGGTTAATTCAGCTAATGATGGTATCATCGGTATTTAATTCTAGAGGTTGACCAATTTTACCAATTTTTATTGAAATTGTATATGAATTAGGGCCTCATTTGGGCCCCTATACCTCCGGGCCCTCCCCCTGCGTCCTCTGCAGTTACACCCCTGGTTATCAGAATACTGCACTGTACAACAGTCGTTAAGAGTCCTGCGCGGAACCAATTTCTAAGACCCGGATCCGCAACCCGCATATTTACCCGCTACCCGACCCTGACCCGTAACTGCCTTATCTGCAACCCGACTTCCACCATCAAAAAGGAAGTGATGGTGCTGCAAACTGGATCAGCAACCGGACCAGCGACTCCACAAACACGAGGGTATACCCGCACCTGAAAACCTCCCCTCATTCCGCTTTTTGTGCGGGTAACCAGCGGGAACCCGACCCGCTGCAGGACTGTAACAGTAGTCACATTTAAAATAAATAGAGTATAAAATAGTTGAAGGTAAGTCTCACACTCCTTGCTACAAGAACTCAGCCTCCCAGCTATCATCACGAGATAACTGCACACTATAGCAATTGGCATAAGAGATGGGGTGATGAAAAAAAAAAATACAAGTAATCCAAAAATCTGTTTGGCCTCATAGCCATTAGATTAGTGGAGGAACATACATGCAGCCAAATGTATTCTTCAGAGGTAAGAGCATAATGAAGGCTTCTGCATCCATTCTCTCCTAATGGCTTGGCTGTGAGCTGGGACTCCGTGCAGAGCTCTCGGCACCATATTGTTGTCAGAGCCATAGAACATTCATTGCTGACATATCACAGATATTTGAGTTTGGGCCAGGGCTCCTCTGGCAGATTCTCACAGGACAAGACTGAAGCCACATTGGGAGGGTTACTTACAAAAATCTAATTTGACCTTATTAAGCATTAAAAAAAGCCTAATTTAATCAGTACCGGTAAAAACTTGATAAAATCAAGTAAAAACTCAAATTGTACGGGGTTCTCCCCCAAATCGCTCAATTTCTTTGGGGCTTTTTCCGAAAAGAAAACAGAAACTTCAAAATAGGACAGGGACCTCTGCCACTGACTTAAGGTGGCCATACACCGGCTGATAAAAGCTGCCGACAGACAGAGTCGGGAGCTTATTGGCCCGTGTATGGGGCCCTGTCCGAAAGTCAGCCAGATGTCGATCGGACTGGACTAAAAATCCCGTTGGATCACGGCAGCACCTGTTTGTTGATGCAGTCCTGTGATCCGACAGCCCGTTACCCATCGTTAGGATCCGATCGTTGGGCCCTAGGGCCCACGATCGGTTCAGCCCGATATTGCCCACCTCAAGGTGGGCATATCGGGGAGAGATCCGCTCGTTTGGAGACATCGCCAAACGAGCGGATATCTCCGTGTATGGCCACCTTTATACACAACTCGGCAGGTCTGAGATGGCGTATTTTAAAAAGCTGAAAAAGGAGAAAAGGCACAGGATACACAGCTGATAACAGATAAGCTCTGTAGTATACAATTGGATTATTCAGAACTTCTGTTATCTACTGTGTATCCTGTGCTTGAATGGCTGCCCCATGGCTACACATCAGCTTGTTTATATAAACTATAGTAGTAATTATCTGTTATCTACTGTGTATCCTGTGCTCGAATAGCTGCCCCCATGGCTACACATCAGCTTGTTTATATAAACTATAGTAGTACTTATCTGTTATCTACTGTGTGTCCTGTGCTTGAATAGCTGCCCCCATGGCTACACAGCAGCTTGTTTATATAAACTATAGTAGTACTTATCTGTTATCTACTGTGTATCCTGTGCTTGAATGGCTGCCCCCATGGCTACACAGCAGCTCACAAAATGCAGTGCAGTTCCATATATATTATATATATATATATATATATATATATATATATATATATATATATATATATATATATATATATATATATATATATATATATATATATATATATATATACATACATACATACATACATACATACATACATATATATATATATATACATACATACACACACTGTTAGTGTTCGCACTCTATTCTGTATGAGGCGGAGGTGCAAGATCAATATATTGTATACAAAACGATGAAGGATCAGCGCACTATGTTTCTTGTGAATGAAGTGTATTTATTTGTAACAACATTACATCCTACGTTTCGGTCCCTCCTGGGAAATGCTCTCTCAATAACGGGTTCCTGGTTAATAGTCTTCATACTGATAATGCATTATTGCCAAAAATGCCTGTGTGATAATACTGTTTCGGGGCAGACATACAGGGAGAGTAGCAGCCCCAAGTTTCCCAGTGTGCATATAAAATTGCAGCATCCTGGCCACTAGACAAATGTGTAGTCAAGATAATGGTACTCGCTAATTCCAGGAAAATCAGTAATTTACGGTGCATGAAGTTAAGGAAATTCTCTCACATAGTTGCTGAAGCAGCTGTGTTTCTGCTTTATTTTACTTTTTTTTCACCCGTCTCGCACATAGAGGGGGGGGGATTAAAAAAAAAAAAAAAAGTTTGCCAAAATAAAGAAATCCCTTATTGGTGAAGACAAAGTATTGAGCAAAATTATCTTAACAGGCACCAATTAGCCAAGCGCAGCTGTAGAGGTGAAGTCTTCGCTAAGGTGCGAGCTTTTAAGAACGCCCTATAAATATACACAGATTGCGGCCTGTATAAATAGAACTGAAGGGAAAAAAAAAAAGTGCCAGGTTGTACCATACTGCACATTTATATGCCCAATACATATGCCTTTAAGGCGAGGCTTGGTTTTAATATACAAATACGAAGCCAATTAAAGGAACTGCCAACGACCCGGTGCTTAAGCCCCTGGGCATAAAAGTTTTGGATTGTGTTAAGAAAATATTCTGAAAGTGCCTAACCAATTTCATTAGGAAAATAAATGTTTTACTTTCACGGACTAAAGAGCTTAAAAAACACTCTGGTTTATTTTCAGTTACTTACTGCCTGCACATAATGATCGTCTGTGTCTGCACAGGCTTTGTGGTAACAAATCACAGTTATACAGTAACTTATATTGTGCTTTGTTTATAGCGTGAAGACACACAGGCAATTACGGATTTGGAGTGTGGGAGAAACCTACATAGCCAAGGGGAGTACATACTGTACAAGCTCCACACACTGTCCTAGTTGGAATCAAAACAAAGACCCCCAAGAGACAAATCTGCTTCTCGCTCCACCACCGTGCCACCCTACAGAACAAAACATTTTCAATATAGTTAGTTGGCTAAAAACGTAATGTATAAAGGCTGGAGTGACTGGATGTCTAACAATAGTTAGAGAGCTGAAAAGCAGGAAGTAGTGTTCTAACTCTGAGTTAGTCAGCAACTTGAAGGGGAGCCACATGGGACATAACTGTTCAGTGAGTTTGCAATTGATCCGTAGCATGCAGCTCAGATTCAAAAGCAAACGATTATGACCCACGTGGCCTCCCCTCAAGTCACGGATTGGTTACTGACTGGTAACCAATCAGTGGAAACAAAGAGAGCAGCAAAGCAGGAAGTAGTGTTCTGGCTTTTATGTTAGACATCCAGTAACGGCGGTTTTTATTCATTACATTTTTGGCTAACTAACTATATTAGATAATTTCTATTTTTTTATTGCTCAATAAACATTGTCAGATATACATAAACATTGTTGCAATTTACAATATTCTTTTAACACAATATCTCTCCTTTTTTTCCCCCTTATTTATCTTTCCCTCCCCTTACGTTATTGGGGACAAAACCCACAAAAACCAAAACTAAACAAGATACATTTATTTTATACATCCTATCCTAGGATCGCTCCGTGGTGCTCACTGGAATAACCCGGGGCCGGTGCAGTTTTCTGACTTTCAGGTAAGTCAATACACTCGGGGGTGCCTAAAATTTGGCACCCCCAAGGGCTGCAAGCCTTTCATTCTCCTTTAAGGTATGAAGATCAAAATTACAGAAAGATCTGTTCTCCAGAAATCCCCAGGTCCCAAGCATTCTGGAGACCAGGTCCCATACCTGTACTTAGTAGAACCAAATGCATGAATTTAAACAAACAAAATGCGATTCAACTGTTCAGCAGCTCCATTTTAGGATTCACATTTAAACGACCAATTAACCTTTGTGGCTTATCGAGCTACAGAAAAGGCAGACGTTGCACATGATTCTGTGTAAGAGATCAAGGCAGTAAGCAGCAGGAGGTGATTTGGATCGGTTTTTCCCATAAACGTTTGCATTCTAAGCAGCACCTTTGAGAATTGGGGACACATTAGAATAAGAATCTTGCAAAAAGTCAACATAAGCCAAGGAGGGCGAGAATCAGTCATGGGAGGCTGCAAGTTTTTATAGCACGGCATTAGTTAAAAGAAACAAAGCTGTGACACACCAGTGTTCAAAGTAGTAATAGGAAAAGCACATTATGGATCTTTAAACTGTAAAATTCTCACCGTACTGATAACAGGAATCAGGAAAGTAGAACAAAAATTATATACATTTTGAGAAAAGTATAGACTTATTAAATCGGTAGAGAATTAAAATGTGTATGGTATGTCTGCAGCCTTTTCACAGCTACAACTGCAATTTTGTTTTATATCCAGACTGCCTTTATTTAAATGTACATAAAATATTGGGGCTTAACAGCCTTAACCATGTAATTGTCTGGCAGCAAATTAAACTTCATATGCCCATTCGAATATATGAGTTTAGAAGTCACACAGAACGCATTCAAAATGTTTCTAATTCTCAAATGAAAATGAACCCCCCCCCCAAAAAATGAATAGGTTTATAAATGACTGTAATCTCTAAATTTTTTAATCAACCAAATTTTGTGCTGAATCAAAAAATGTCTTTACCGCTACGACACTCGAGTGCACGAGGAATTGTGGAACTTGCCATGTAAGAAAGTTCAGATAAAAAAAAGGAACAACTGTTATCCTAAGGCATCGGAACTATTTGGAATATTTAAAAAGGCATGAGAGTTCTAAACCGTAAAGCCTTTCGCACATACCAGTGGGCACATTAGTAAGATACATACACATTTAACTAAAACATTCTGTATACATTTTAAATCCTCCTTCCAAACTTTCAAATAAGTAAAAAAAAAAATCTAAAGGGCACCAATAGAAACCCATGTAAAATGGTCGCAAATTTGCTTGAACCTGACCAAAAAAATCCCCGGATCAATAGGCATTAAAACTAGAAGCTTCAGGGTCGGATTGGGCATGTGGGAAACCGGGAAAAAAACCTGGTGGGCCCCCGCTGGCCCAGATCCGCTCCCCGATTGGCTGACCCCTGAAAAAACCTTAAATACGGCCTGTGCGCCGGCGTTTGCTCATGGGGGGCCCCAGAAGTTTGGAACCCGTGGGCCACAATGGTTCAGTCCGACCCTGAGAAGCTTTCTGTTTTTTCAATTATGTTTTCAGCTATGTAGGAAATAGGTTTCATACCGAAAGCTAATTTGCACTTTGTTTTTGTGCAATTCTATTAAAGGTACAGTGAAATACAGTATTTAGACCAAAGCTGGCCATAGATGCCATAGACTTTCCCATCTCCCAACCCGCCACTAACCATTCAGATCAAAGTCTTACCAGTCAGATTAGTTAAAGAACAGATCAGCAATGTTCTGCCCCTGACAGCAATCGTATGATATCTATGTCCAACCAAAGCTAGTAACAGTCTCCCACTGAAAATCGTACGATCGGCAATACACGCAGAGATATTATCGGCAGCCGACAGAAATTTTCTAACCTGTCCGATCGACCAAACGACCGATCACCGCCGGACGAAAAATGTCAGGACTCTCCACACACGTTCCGAAAATCGTACGAATCCTCGATTCGTACAATCAGATCTTTGCGTCTATGGCCAGCTCAACTCTACCATCATCCCAAGGATTTAGCCATGGCTTCTGATATACTGCATCATAAATATTTGCTTTCTCAACAAATTTTCTTTCACAAATAAAAAAAAGACCAGGAAAATAAAGACTAAGTGAGGAGGAGGAGGAATAATAGTTTGGAAAGTGGGCCCACGTCTAAGGTTTTCAACTAATGGTTGCGATCGACATGGTACGGTTTTCTTTTTTTTTCTTTTCTATCGGATTAGAAATTACTACGAAGAGCGTAATTAACTGTAAGTAGCTCAACGCTATAAAAACCCAACAGAATCCATACAAGATATATCCTTCTCAAGAGAGAACTTGACAAACAGATGATCTGGGAATCTGCGTAACGTGCAAGTTCAATGGTTTAATCTGGCAACAGATGTTCATTCCTTGTATGCCCAACGTTTGTATAGTGATCGTCTATGTTAACGCAAGTGGTCATAAACATAACAATTACGATCTTTCCTGCGACCATTCGTTTTCAATACAGACATAGAGCGGAATCATCAGATATACAGGTAGAAACAACAGAATTCAACCTCTATCTGATGATTCAGCAGTAACAGTGGCCGATGTTTGGGATCAAAATTTACCGCCAGCCGATCAACAAGCCAACCAATATCCAAGTCTTCTGCCGATATCAGTCAATATCAAACAATATTATTGGTGCCTCTATGGCCAAATTAAAACTAATCATTCAAATATAAATTGTAGGATTAAAGTAGAAAAAGTAAATCAGACAATGTTCTGGCCATTTATTAACAGACTGCAATAGTGTGTATTTCCCAGAAATAGGAGTGACAGTAACCCATGGATATCATTAGAGAGGCCATACAGTACAAGCAAAGATATTATCGTTACCTGACAAAAATGTTATAACCTGTCTGACTAAACGTCAAATCAACATAGCAGCAAAATTGTCCTGAAAATGTTACGACTAGTTTCGTACAACTATATCTGTGCGTCTATAGCCAGCAGGTTACTTCGATTTTACAAATATGCAAATGGAACAAAGGTAAGTAAATGCCTAGCAATGTGGCTTATGTTAGCAAGTGGCACTTTATTGCATGTTATTCTTAAAGATAAGTATAAACATGTATTAAGAAATTCCTTGTTATTTTTAAAAAGTAAAATTTTTCCTGCTTGAGCCCGTCCACCTTTGCGCGTGCTCAACCTCCCACTGCGGGCGTCGGACTGGGAAAAAACCCAATGGGCCCCAGGCTCTTGTGGGCCCTGCCGGCCCAGATCCGCAGGCTTCTTCCTGCTGTAACCTCCCTTTTTTGGGCGGTCGCTGCAAAAACAGTGTGCATGGAGGGTGGAAAAGCAGCCTCGGTGGGCCCCCCAGTCCGACCCTGGCGGGCATGCATGCTCTGGAGCACTGGGGGACTGCACATCCCCAGTGCTCCTCAGAATGGGGCTAGGCGACATGCAGCCCCTAAAATTTTGCCACCCTAGGAATTTGGGCCTGTGCTTGAGGGGTTGGGTTTGTATTTTTGCAGTTGCCTTGCTCTCTCTTTACACAGTTACACTGTCTCTCCTATATAGATTATCCTGCCATAGGATAGATTTGAATAAGACCCTAAGAAGAGTATGAAATCCCAAAGGAACTGCTGTTTATCCAGTAAGCAAGAGCAGCAAGAATGATGAGAACCCCAGTTTTCCCAATCTGGGTGGGTTAGGTGGGTCAAAGTAGGGTGACTCGTGAAAAAGTCATGCAAATGTTAGTTTATTACAGATGTTTTCACTTTTCTTTAGTTTAAGCTGATCTGTGTGGTCAAACATCTTTACCCGTTCAGTTCATTACACATTATGGCTATAATAATGATTCATGACTTGAAATTGCAATTAATCTATAGGATCAACTATTTATTTGATTTGGTGCATGTATATAAAGGAAAGGTAAATATCCTGCAAAATCTAAGAAACTGAGAACTGTCCAGACATACTTTTAGATTTTATCTTTTGACTAGCAATTCCCCATTTATTAACTTATAACCAGGAAAAGTCACAGATTTTGTGTTGGTAGGTGAAGGGTTGCGCCTTTAGATAAAACCCCAAGGTCATAAATCAATATGGAGTGGAGGAGGAGGGTGGTTGAAGGAATAAGTCGTCATAGTTAGTGCAAAACAGAGAAGCTATGGCTACACAAGGCTGCTCCGTGGTTGCTTTCAGGGGGTTGCTGGGACATCCTCCTCTTGACACCTGCAAACCACAGCTCTCAAGCACTTATTCATTTCAGATACATCATTTCCCCACTTCCCAGAAAAAAAGAAAGAAATAGAACGGTTTCTTCTATATATGCAAGCTACATTGATGAGGGTTTAGCAACCTCCGGTCCTCATCAGTTTCAGAACAGTTGTGGGTCTGCAACAACCGTAGCTCTTACTGGTCTGCTACTATTGAAAACTGAAGACCGGTTGCTATGGGTTACTAGGCCAGGGCAAGCCTGGTCTCTATAGCTACAACAAGCCCATTGGCGCAATGTTTGGTCAACAAAACCATGGTGGCCTTAAAGGGGGTTGTTCCCCTTTAAATTAAATTTTAGTATTATGTAGAGAGCGATATTCGGAGACAATTGCAAATGGTTTTTGTTTTTTATTATTTGAGGTTTCTAAGTTATTTAGCTTTTTATTCAGTAGCTCTCCAGTTTGCAAATTGAGAAATTACCCTACAAACCTCGCACTAATTTGAATAAGTATTAACCATTCTACAATATTCTAAAAGTGAACTTAAATGTGAACCACATATATTTGGGCGACCAAACAATACTGTCATTATTCTTGTACCTGTGACTTTCTGATGTCATAAGACTTGGTATTTAGGGGGTGCACCTACGACATAATATATGGGTCTGGCCAAACACCAAATCTTCCATGAAATATTTGGTCAAATCTTGAACCCTAATAGCATATTCAAAAATGAAGAATTATATCAATCATGGACACAAAATGGTTGCATATAATTTTATTTGGGATTTGGAGTCCAATCCAATTCAAAGCCTGGATGGAGCCTTTCTTTTCAGCATGAATTGTTCAATTCAAAGGGGGTGAAAGCTCAGAAAGTTACAGAACTCTGCTCTAGGCAAGTACACAGGGTGCTTTGTCCCAGAAGAAAGTTCAGTGTCCGGAGGGCCAAGGTTAAAATAACCCAAAACACAAGACCCCTCTCTTAGAAGTGAAGTATGCGTGTTAAGACTCTACAATGCAAACAAAGGAAAAAGTGTAACAAGAACTACACAAAATCCCATTAAAATGCATTATCCGTAAAAAACAAGGGGATTTCTGGCTTTGAAAATATTGCTGCTTTTAAAAGAAAACCAAACCCTAAGAATTAATATAGCTAAAAATACCATATTTTACATACTGAACTTATTGCACCAGCCTAAAGTTTCAGCTTGTCAATAGCAGCAATGATCCAGGACTTCAAACTTGTCACAGGGGGTCACCATCTTGGAAAGTGTCTGTGACACTCACATGCTCAGTGGGCTCTGAGCAGCTGTTGAGAAGCTAAGATTAGGGTTGTCACTTATTATCCAGCAGAAAATGAGGTTTGTCTGTAATATTAGCTGATGCTACAGGGCTGATTAAATTCTGATGCTAATTGCACTGGTTTCTGTGCTGCCACGTAGTAATTATCTGTATTAATTACTAATCAGTCTTATATTTTGACATTTCTATTCTATGTGTACTGTATATTGTGAGTGGGTCCCTAAGCTCAGTAAGTGACAGCAGCACAGAGCATGTGCAGTGAATCAGCAGAAAAGAAGATGGGGAGCTACTGGGGCATCTTTGGAGACACAGATCTTTACTGCTAAAGGGCTGTGGTTGCCTTGGGCTGGTACAGAAGCACAAAACATAATGTACAGCATTTCTAGCTATTTCTTTAGTTCTCCTTTAATGGCATCCTTTTTTTTTTCAGTCTGATTCTACAAACAGCCACCCACATCCTTCCTTTTGTGCAGAACCAATGGCACAGCATATCCTAAATTCTAAGAACTATAAAGAGGCGCATGCCGAGCATAAACCATGTGTGCACTTAACGGGCCTGCAAGAGCGAAGCCTATACACAAAAGGCTCTTTGCGCTTTAAAATCATTTCCGTCACCTGACAGAGTTTGCTAAATCACATAAATAATAAGCTGTTCCGACGGCACCGGGAGAGTAGGCGATGTTCTTTTTCAGCTGTGCACTTGAGCTTGAGAACGTCAATTGGAGAACACAGATAATTCAACATGCAAATTTTAGAATTTGCTCCTAGCAATCTCTCGCATGCAGCAGAATATGACACTTTGTATTTATAATCATTATTATACAGATATGGGACCTGTTATCCAGGACACTTGAGACGTGGGGTTTTCCAGATAACTGATCTTTCCGTAATTTGAATCTTCATACTAAATTAAACCCAATAGGCTGGTTTTGCTTCCAATAAGGATAAATTATATCTTCATTAGGATCAAGTACAAGCGACTGTTTTATTAATAGAGGAAAAGGAAATAATTTTTTTTAAAATGTGGATTATTTGATTATAATTGTATGGGAGGACAGCTTTTCCATAATTCGGAGCTTTCTGTATAACATGTTTCCGGATAACAGAGCCCATGCCTGCCTCAGCACTGTGATCACTGTGTTTTTAGTTCCTCAGATCATTAAAGTGGACCCGTCATCCAGACACAAAAATCTGTATAATAAAAGTCCCTTTACAATGAAACATGAAATGCAATTTCTATTTTTTATTAAAGCATTCATAGCTGTTGTAAGCTCATTTAAAAATCTCAGCTGTCAATCAAATATTGTCTGCCCCTCCTCTATGCCTTAGGCATGGAGGCGGGGCAGTTAATTACTTTCACTTTCCATTCAGCACTTCCTAGATGTCACTACTCTCCACATATTCCCTTCACTGTTTAATTGAGTAGCGACTGTAGCCAGTGCATGGGGATGGCCATCAGCTCCCCCATTTTCTGTGCACAAACAAGATTCGGAGATGATACAAGGCTTGCCTTAATAACAGTGTCCACAAAATGGCTCCTACCTGCTAGTTATAATTATGAATTCCAAGACTGAAGGAAACAAGATTTAAATAATCTATAGAGTGTAGTTGAAGTCACAATCATTAAGGGGCACATATAGTATAAAAACTAGGGATGCACCGAATCCAAGATTCGGTTCGAGATTCAGCTTTTTTCATCAGTATTTGGATTCACCCGAATCCTTCTGCCCGGCATACCGAATCCGAATTTGCATATGCAAATTAGGGGCGGGGAGGGAAAGCGTGTGACTTTTTGTCACAAAACTAGGAAGTAAAAAAAGTTTTACCCTTCCCACCCCTAATTTGCATATACAAATTAGGATTCAGATTCGGTATTCGGCCGAATGCGAACGATTCGGGGGTTCGGCCGAATCCAAAATACAAATACAGGTATGAGACCTGTTCTCCAGAATGCCGAGGACCTTGGGTTTTCCGATAAGGGGTCTTTCTGTTATTTAGATGTCTGCTAAAAAAAACAATTTAAACATTAAACCTAATAAGACTGTTTTACCACCAATAAGGATTAATTAGATCTTACAAGTACTGTTTTATTATTACAGAGAAAAGGGAAATCATTTTTTAAAATTAATTATTTGATCAAAATAGACTTCGAGGATAAAGCTTTCCCGGATAATGGATCCCACCCTACCTGTACCTGCATTATGCACCTCTTAATTAATTACAGAAAAAACGTACAAGTATGGGACCTGTTATCTAGAATGCTCGGGACCTAAGGTTTTCCCTAAATTCGATCACCATACCACAAGTCTACTTTGTTTAAACATTGATTAAACCAAATAGGATTGGTTTGCGTCCAATAAGGATTAATTATATATTAGTTGGGATCAAGTACAAGGTACAGTGTCATTACTACAGAGAAAAATGAATCATTTTTAAAAATTTCAATTACAGGTGTGGGATCTGTTATAAAGAATGCTGGGGACCTGGGGTTTTCCGGATAACGGATCTTTCCGTAATTTAGATCTTCATACCATAAGTCTACTAGAAAATCATGTAAACATTAAATAAACCCAATAGGCTGGTTTTGCTTCCAATAAGGATTAATTATATCTTAGAAGGGATCAAGTACAAGCTACTGTTTTATTATTACAGAGAAAAAGCTAAATAATTTTTAAATTTTTTTTGAATATTTGGATAAAATGGAGTCTATAGAAGACAGCCATTCCGTAATTTGGAATTTGGATAACGGGCTTCTAGATAACGGATCCCATACCTGTATTTGATTACAATGGAGTCTATGGGAGACTGACTTTCTGTAATCCAGAGCTTTCTGGAGAACGGGTTTCCAGATAACAGATCTCCTATACCTGTACCATTAAAGGTTACAATTTGAACTAATTTGATTAGAATGTTTTGGTTTTTTTTTGTCCCAAAATATGCTTTGGAAAAAGAATACATTTATTTATACCCGAGCCCAGAAAGATCACACACACAAGCGAGATCCGGCATGCTGCCTTACATTCTAGCACCTATTTTACAAGTTCAAAAATAAATGTTGTCAACTCTTACAAGCTACCCCCAAAGCAAAGTTTCACAGAGACTCAGTATAACCATTCTCTGTGCAAGACATGGGTGGTCTCGTACGGACAGGCACATGTTGAATTGACCCACGCAAATCCACTGGACTTTTAGCTTTTAAAGTTTTAAATACGGCTTTAAAACCTTATTTTGTGCTACAGCACTACTAATGTAATTCAGGCAATAAAACATGGCTTTTTCTGTCTGTGTGTATATTTGTGTGTTAAAGGGGTTGTTCACCTTTGAGTTAACCGCTAGTATGACGTATAGAGGGATATTTCGGAGACAATTTGCTATTTGACTTCCATTTTTTATTATTGGGGTTTTTGAGTTATTTCGCTTTTTATTCAGCAGCTCTCCAGTTTGCAGTTTCAGCAATGTGGTTTCTAGGGTCTAAATTCCCCTAGCAACCATGCATTGATATGAATAAGAGACTGGAATATGAATAAGAGAGGCCTGAATAGAAAGATGAGTGATCAAAAGTAGGAATAACAATACAGTCCTTATTTATCAAAATCCAAACTTTTCAGATTATTTGAATAAAAAAAGTCCGACCAAACTAGAATCCACAATTGTTTATTATTAAAAACAAAAAGTAATCGGATCGGGGACAAACAAAAAAAAAATATTGAGCGAAAATCTACGTTTTTCCCCCCAAAAAACGTGAATTTCTTGCCTGAAGAGTCTGAAATAGTCAGATTTTCAGGGTAATTCAAGCGCAGACCACAAAAACTTCAAACTAGGACGGGACATCTCCCATTGACTTATATACAACCTCGGCAGGTCTGAAATGCTGGATTTTGGGATTGGCATGAAATGACTGATTAAGAGCAGCGTGTTTTTGTTGCCCAAGCACAATGACGGGCAGACTGGGGGCTGATGAATGCAACATGTGTTCCTCTGCTGGTATCGGCTTTTACGACCAGCTGGCAATAGGAATTCAGTTCTATATCCAAACACTTTCCCAGCAATGGATGTTATGCTGCATTGTTATTGCTGCCTTCCTGATCACTGCACGGGGTCAGCGCGTAGGGGTTGCCACATTTTCGGTAGATCAACTCAGGACAGGGGGAGGGACAGGTGATGGTGGAAGGGGTACCGTGGCGTCGGGGGAGGCATTATGATGTGGCGATTAGCGATTGGCTGATTGCCATGCCATTAACTTAAATGTCCAGTCCAGATTTAATAGTCTGGAAATTCGGATAGAAGTTTTTACCCTGACAGGCCTTCCGAATAGCAGGCAGTCTAGGTGAAAACATGACAGGTGGCAACGGTATCAGCAGATACTATTCTGACTGGGAACCTATGATCATGTAGAAAATATACCCCGCTGGTGTGCGGGCAAATGTGACAAGACACTGGGCCCACTAAAAACATTTGCATGATTGAATAAATGATCAGTAAATAAGGAGTGCTCTTTGTGCCAGGAAGGGTTGGCATCTGCCCGGATTTGACCCGGGCAACCCTTCTGAAAACCGGGTGGTCCGGGTCAAATTGGGACAGATGGCAACCCTACTGGCACCTAGAGTACTTCTTATTTATTTCAAAATAAGGAAAATCAGGCAGGATCTGCTCTGATTGACATGGTGATCAGCGAATTACCGATTGGCATGTCATAGCCCGCCCACGTGATGCAGCATGCCCTGCCCACATCACTGACCCGCCCCTGTGACGGATAATGGATCCCATACCTGTACTGGGCAAATTTGAAACAGTGCAGTAACCCATGGCAGTAATAAGTATTACTCTACAGCAGTGATCCCCAAACAGTGGCCCAGGAGCAGCATGTTTCTCACCAACCCCTTGGATGCTGTTCCCAGTGGTCTCAAAGCAGGTGCTTATTTTTGAATTCCAGACTTAGAGGCAAGTTTTGGTTGCATTAAAAAAAAAAAAAAAAAATGTCCGCCAAACAGATCCTCATGTAGCCTGCCAGTCCACAAAGGGTCTATCAAATTAGAGCCCAATTAGATCCTTAATTTTGCATCTAAGGGAACATTTTTCATTCTTTTTACATTTAAATGGAGCTCATGGGTTAAAAAAAAAAAATGTTGGGGACCCCTGCTCTACAGGAACACACACTGGCACCACAGCTCGAGTCACTGTTTTGTCCTGACTCAGCTTTCCATTTCCCTTTGAGCGGAATAATACAGAGGGAAAGGCTAAACAGAAGTCAGTTCAGCTTTATCAATTTTATGCGTAAATAGCTCAACAGACTTTTCTTTGTCCACAGTTTCTGTTCTGTGGTGAAAAAACGGGGGGGGGGGGGGTTTCCAGATAACGCATCCCATGCCTGTATTAAGAAGGCATTCAGTTTACTGGAAAAGACAATTATGCTTTTTTAAAAATTTGTAGGATAATGAAAAAAAGATGACCAGCAACAATATGGAAAAATTCAATGACATCATTATGAGAAGACCCAAAAAGAAAAACCCGATATTGTATTCTAAAGAAATACTATCCATATCGTCACTAGGAGTTGAAATCAACTGAACTGCACTGATTAACAGTTTGTAACACGTCACCAGTGGAAATAATGTGAACCATGTAGACCAATGATTCCTAAGCTATAGGATGAGCCCCAAAAAATGGATCCCGGTCATTCCATTTAATACAATATTACAAATACAAACTGCAATAGTAAGTACTTTATTAAAATGAGGTTCATAATTGCTTCTGAACCATTTTGGGGGCCCACTCAGTTTATACTCAGATTTCATTAGGATCCCACAAGAAAAAAAATCTAAGCAAGAGTAAAATAGACTACCATTGAATTTAGTCAATTAAATTCATCTTAAAATGATTGTATGATGTAGACAATATCTAACTAGTCTTAATTTTAATCACTTTTTATAGTTAAAACTTTGCTCTGTAGCTCCCACATCAACGAGACAGTAGTTTGGACGATGAAGAGGAAGGAGCCTTGGCAAAAGGATAAGCAATACAAAAGAAAAAGGGTCAGCGACCCTGTCAACCAGATAGCAATTGTAATTGCCAGCTGGAAGAGGAACCGTTAAAATAAAGACCAGCTGAAAAGTTGTTAAAGGAACAGTTCAGTGTGAAAATAAAAACTGGGTAAATGGATAGTCTGTGCACAATAAAAAATGTTTCTAATATTGTTAGGCAAAAATGTAATGTATAAAGGCTGGAGTGACTGGATGTGTAACATAATAGCCAGAACACTACTTCCTGCTTTTCAGCTCTCTAACTCTGAGTTAGTCAGCGACTTGAAGGGGGGCCACATGGGACATAACTGTACAGTGAGTTTGCAATTGATCCTCAGCATTCAGCTCAGATTCAAAAGCAACAGATATGACCCATGTGGCCCCCCTCAAGTCTGTCATTGGTTACTGCCTGGTAACCAGTCAGTGTAAACCAAGAGAGCTGCAAAGCAGGAAGTTGTATTCTGGCTATTATGTTACACATCCAGTCACTCATTTTTTTTTATTTTGCACAGCCTATTTACCCAGTTTTATTTTTATACTGAACAATTCCTTTAAGGCAGGACTGAACTATACCAAAAGGTCATTTTAAAGGGAACGTCCCCTTAAAACTTAGGGAATGGTTTGCCCACGTGCTTGCTAGGGAATTCACGGGCTATGAATAGCATGGAATCCTGGATCACATGAGATCCATACGCTCGTTATACAATTTGCTGTGCGAAACAGAGAGCAGAGGAAGGGGAGTGAGAGATTTGGGCACTTTTCCATGTTCTTGGCGCTATTATTGTCCCAGGCTGCTGTTATGATATTGTAGCATTTAAGAGGCTGAGCTGGCAAAGCAATTTATGGGTTTTTTTCTTGGCAGACTCGCTTCTCTCTCTTACCTTGTCAACAGAGTCTAAATGAAGCGAAAGCACAGCAAGACTTTTTTTTTTTCCACCTATAATGATTAAAATCTCGCCCTGCCCATTATCTGATGAATCCTCCTGGGAAGGAGAGAAGAAAGAAAAACAGCCGGCGGGGAAGATCGATGCTAATCTATACTACACAAACAAGATCACCTACAGCTCAATGCATTTTCCCCATACGCCCTGGTAGAATAATTTTAACCTTTTAACTGCCGTATTCAGACTGCAGAACTGATCAAGGTTGCCCGTGCATAAATTATAGACCTGGGCAGACCATAATGCAACCACAGTTTGTAGGGCAGATAATGCTCCTAAAATCACTTGGGTGGATCGGACACTGAGGAAGAGAGTGGACCTACATGTCCCTCCCGCTTCCCTCAAGATTGAAAGGTTCTTCCTATTGGCCAAATGCCGGGGCTGATCAATAATTAGTCACTAAGTATTCAATATGCTAGCACCTTAACTGCACGTCGTATTGGTTTCCATGAGCATTCTGGAACCTCCGAATGGGGTTTAGGTCAGTTCTAGAGTTTGATTTTGACATTCCAATGCTCTACATTTCTCTTTCAACTACTACAATTTGCCGGTCTGTTTTGGATCACCGTCAGTATGACTCAGAAACCCTTCAGCTTTAGCTCACGGACAGATGGCCTGACATTCTACAGAATTCTCTGATACAGAGCAGAATTGATTCTCTTCACGGTGACAGTTGTCCAGGTTCCGATACAGCCCAGCAGCCCCAAAACCATGTCAAAATAATTTAGATATGGAGCCGGAGTAAAATAAAGAAAGGAAAGTGTTGGGAAGCAAAGTAATTGTAATGAATTATTATTTGGGTGGGCAAGACAAGATTAATCAGAAGCAAATCACTGCAAGAACATGTAACATTTCTGAATTCATAATTATATTTTACGGAACTTTAAAATAGTTGGGAATCCTCCTCCATGATTTTGCACAGGTACCAAAAACGCATAACCATTAGTATGTTTCATTACGTCAAAAAAGCCAAAGAACTTGATGGCTGCCCTCAAATGAAAATTGCTTTATGAAAACCATCTCCTCTACACTTTTAGGGTCTCAACAGACCAAAAATTCTTTAGGCGCATGGGGGAGGCAGGTGGACATTTAATTTTGAAATCAGACATGGGACTAGACATATTGTCAGTTTCCCAGCTGCCCCCCAGTCATGTGACTTGTGCTCTGATAAACTTCAGTCACCAATTTCTAAGACTCGGACCCGACCCCGCGACCCACATATTTACTCACTTTGGTCCGATACCCCATCCGACCTGCAACTGCCTTATCCGCAACCCGACCCCGCAACCACCATCAAACAGGAAGGGATGTTGCTGCAAACTGGACGTGACATCAAAAGTGGGCAGCAACAGAAACAAGTTTTGTAAAACTTTAAAAGGAGTAAAATACAGACAATAGTACATAAGATGAGACCTGCAACTCGGCCTGCATCTATACCCGCACCTGAAAATCATCCCCTCATTCGATAGGGTGCCTGCTTTTTTGGCGGGGACCTAAGACCTGCTGCAGGACTCTACTCCCTCCCTTTTCCCCCCAGCAGCCCATCAGCAGAACAATGAGAAGGTAACCCGATAGCAGCTCCCTAACACAAGATAACAGCTGCCTGGTAGATATAAGAACAGCACTCAATAGTAAAATCCACGTCCCACTGCGACTCCTTCAGTTACATTGAGTAGGAGAAACAACAGCCTGCCAGAATGCAGTTCCATCCTAAAGTGCTGGCTCTTTCTAAAAGCACATGACCAGGCAAAATCACCTGAGATGGCGCCTACACACCAATATTACAACTTAAAAAAAAAAAATCACTTGCTGGTTCAGGAATTAAATTTTATATTGTAGAGTGAATTATTTGCAGTGTAAACAGTGTAATTTAGAAATAAAAACTACATCATGAAAATCATGACAGAACCCCTTTATGGGTCAGGGCACACAGGCGATTTACATTTTAGCCGGCGGAAAGGCAGGTGCCTGTGTGCCCTGACCCTAAATAGCCTTTCTAATCCAACCAATCTCATATGAGTCACAGGGACCTGTGAGATACCTTTTATACTAAAGGTTTTCAACAAACTTCATGTAGTTACAAAAGGTTTGACGTCAGATCCACTGTAAAACAGCTTCCTTTGTATTATCTTATAGCATACCTTACCTAAAGCTGGGCATAGACTCAGTTGCATTCATTTGGCAAGATTGCCAAACCCGATCTAATGTGGACACCAATACACTGGACAATTTATGGATGATCCATTGACAATCAGGTCAACAACTGGATCATAATGGTGGTCAACAGAGAGCATTTGGGAGAATGCTGTGTAAGACACAGATGCAATCCACTACTCTGGAGTTTCAAAGATATCTGGCCACATAGTCAAGCATATTGGTTCCTTTATGGCCAGATTTAGGCACACTGGGGCTCATTTATCAACACTGGGCAAATTTGCCCATGGGCAGTAAGCCATTGCAACCAATCAGTGCTTGGCTTTTTTCAGGCAGCTGCAGGTAGACCAAAGAATGCAACAATCTGATTGGTTGCTATGGGTAACTGCCCATGGGCAAATTTGTCCAGTGTTGATAAATGAGCCCCTCTGTATGTTAAGTTAGACACTGCATAGTTTCAGTTTTACATTTGCTGTAGGATGGAATGTTGATAACCATTAGAAAACCATGGCAAATTATTAAAGGGGTGGCTGACCTTAAAGTTAACTTTTGGTATGTTATAGAATAGCCAATTCTAAGCAGCTTTTCAAATGGCCTTAATTTTCTATAATTTTATTATTAATTTTCTCCCCATTCTGCCTCTTTCAAGCTTTCAAATAGGGGGGTCGATGCAAATGCTCTGTAAGGCTAAACATCTATTGTTATTGCTACTTTTTATTACTCCTCTTTCTATTCAGGTCTCTCCTATTCATATTCCAGCCTCTTATTCAAACTAATTCATGGTTGCTAGGGTAATTTGGACCCTAGCAACCAGGTGACTGAAACTGCAGATAATGAATAAAAAGCTAAAGAACTCAAAAAACACAAAATAAAAAAAGCAAATTGCAAATTGTCTCCGGTTAGCTTGCCTTTTATAAATGGTTAATCTATTTCTTTTTTCTGCATCATGATTTGAGAATAGACATTGGAGGTGTTGCCAGTAATGAGTGCAATTAACCTTCATGTCAGTAACTGCCATTAACAGCGATTATTTTCATACTTCCACGCAATATGTGACCAACAAATCGCTGGTCGGCCTTTCACTCGCTCCACAATGGTTAATTTATGGCTGCGCTGATCTCACTTGTCGTTTGAACAGAAAACAAAAATGCAAACCAGAATATTTTTGCAAAATCTATATGGAAAGCATTTTTCTATGCAAGAGAGCAGGTGGGAAGAAGGCACAATTAAATCCCGCCGCAGGGGATTTAAAACATTCGATGCAAAGCTTTGTTGCTTCCGGATTTGGGAAACGCTCTTAATCGGATATGAAATATTAAAGGAGACACAAAGACCCTGGAGGTTTGAAATAAGTGATGTAGCACAGCAGAGTGGATTCAGGTAGAGATGTTATTGTATTACACCCCAGTGATTACAATTATCACAGGAGCATTAGGTGTGAACGAGGACAATTATTGATCAGAGCATCAGCAGATCTGGGGATAAAGTTTTCTCCCCTATTTACACCAGAAACCAGTTTGAAGCTCAGTTATGGTGAGATTTGGAGTGAAAACTTATTTGGTGTCCATGATATTTTCCATGAATAACTGATAAATGGATATTTAACGATACAGGTATAGGATCTGTAAGCTGCGAATTATGGAAAGATCTCTCCAATAGACTCCGTTTTATCCAAATAATCAAAATTTTTAAAAAATGATTTCCTTTTTCTCTGTAATAATAAAACATTACCTTGTACTTGATCCCAACTAAGATATAATTAATCCTTATTGGAAGCAAAACCAGCCTATTGGGTTTATTTAATGTTTGCATGATTTTATAGTAGACTTCAGGTATGAAGATCCAAAGATCCTTTTTCAGGAAAACCCCAGTTCCCGAGCTTTCTGGATAACAGGTCCTATAGCTATATCTGTAAGCTTGTTATGACAACTACTACTTTAGAAAAGGATAAAAAAATGTTGTCACATATAATACCACATCTGTGATACCAGGGGCCTGTATGTCCAATTATTTCCATAAAGGGGTTATTCACCTTTAAATGAACATTTACCGGTAGTATGATGTAGAGAGTGATATTCTGTGACAATTTGCCATTGGTTTTCATTTTTTTTATTATTTGTGGTTTTTGAGTTAATTATCTTTTTCTTTTTTTTTTCTAAAAGGATTTTATTTTGCGTTTTGAAACAAACAACATACTTAAGTTAATTATCTTTTTAATCAGCAGCTCTCAAGTTTGTATTTTCAGCAATCTGGTTGCTAGGGTCCAAATTCCCCTAGCAACAATGCCTTGATTTGAATAAGAGACTGGAATATGAATAGGAGAAGCCTGAATAGAAAGATGAGTAATAAAAATTAGCGATAACAATACATTTGTAGCCTTACACACCATTTACTTTTTAGACGGGGTCCGTGACCCCCATTTGAAAGCTAGAGAGAGTCAGAAGAACAAGGCAAATAATTCAAAAACTGTAAAAAAGGAAAAATAAAGGTTAATTGAAAAGTTGCTTAAAATTAGCCATTTTATAATATACTTGAAGTTGACTTAAAGGTGAACTACCCCTTTAATGTAAAATGCGATTTAACTGGGTTAATGAAGCTTTCAAAGTAACTCACTTCAATCATTTGTGAATAAACACTACAGCAAATAATATTAAAGAATATATAGGCATTGCATCACAACATACCCTAAGGTAGGGCCTTCCCCCTGTCTCCATACCTCATGTCAGCCACTCCATCCTGACGCATTTTGTGCCAAAGGATAAAGGATTTAAACTAAAGGTCCAATGTTTGCAGAAATTTCCACTACACAGAGCTTAACACCAGCCCAACAATTAAGACAGTAGACACACTGGCAATAACCCTATAGTGTAAAAGATCTACTAGTTGGTTCTTGATTCTGTCATGATTTGATGGTTTTTATTTCTAAATTACACTGTTTACACTGCAAATAATTCACTCTACAATATAAAATTAAATTCCTGAACCAACAAGTGTATTTTTAGTTGTAACATTGGTGTGTCGGCTCCATCTCGGGTCATTTTGCCTGGTCGTGTGCTTTCAGAAAGAGCCAGTGCTGCACTATGGAACTGTTTTCAGACAGGCTATTGTTTCTCCTACACAATAACAGTAGAAGTCACAGTGGGACCTGGATTTTTACTATTGAGTGCTGTTCTTATATCTACCAGGGAGCGGTTATCTGGTTACCATCCCATTGTTCTGCTGATGGGATGCTGGTGGAGAAAGGAGGGGGTTACATGACTGGGGGCACCTGGGAAACCGACAATATATCTAGCACTATGTCAGATTGCAAAATTAAACTAAAAAAAATGTGTTTGTTCTTTTAAGAAACCGATTTCAGTGCAGATGTCAGCTGGAGCAGCACTACTTTGAAAACAAAAAACATTTTCCCATGACAGTATCCCTTTTTATTTAATAAAAGTACACAGAGTTAAAATGAGGGACCACATTAGCTATCTGTGCCGATAACCAAAGACAGAATGGACAATATGAACATTAGGAAGGTTTGTAAAAAAAAAAATAAGAAAATAAATAAAGGACTTCTGCTGACCCTGGGAACACGATGAAGGCCTTAGGAGAAAGTTCTCAATGCAGCCATGTATGGTATGTAAAATCTCAAGAGACCAAACAGGCCTGGAGCTATCCTGGGATATAATGACTTTATAGAAGTGCCTGCAGGATCAGCAAGGACACCGATGACACTCATGTAGATAAGGTATTCATAAGAGGTGTGCTCTGTTCAAGTTTGTCCTTTACTCTAAATATAGATACATGTAAACAGTCTGCGTGTCACTTTCCCAGCTGTACTCCATCCATTAAGATTCAGCACTAATATTATTAGGTAACAGCCAATAGAGAGTCTTCGTTTAATTAAGAACTTGTCATAGTGCTTATTTAGTGATGTGGCTTTGGGCTTGTTACTTGCGCCAAATGGTTGGGAACACCCTGCCCTACTGCCTTCTGGCTTGTAGCAACATGCGCCTAACAAGTGTTTGTTTCAAGATCAAACAAATTGATATACTTTTTAAGAAAACCTCTTTTTTTTTTTTTACAATACAGCCCAGAGACATGAAAGCTGGGGCTCTTTGTCTGTTCACATAACTTGCCATCGCTTCTCATAGTCCTCCTAGCATGTTATATTTAATTTACCAACAGCCAGCAGAGTATCATCCAGTAAAAATGGGCTCTGAATAGTCTGAAGGTGGCCACACACAGGCAAATTTAAGCTGCCCATTCAAGGCCTTTAGACCAATTCAGCAGCTTGTCAGCCCATGTATGGGGCCTTCCCAACCAATATTTGGCCAAAAATTGCCCAGATATTGATCTGGCAGGTTTTATTTACCCCTCCCATCGAGGACTGCATCGGCTAGTTGATCATGGTCCTCGTCCCATCTGCACCTATTCCCATCATTGAAATCGTGGGCATATCAAGGTAAAGATCCACTCATTTGGTGACCTTGCCAAACCTTTAAGGTGGCCATACACAGGCAGATTTAAGCTGCCAATTTGGGTCTTTCAGACCCATTCTGCAACTTATCAGCCTTCTGACAGGTCCAGCCAGATATTGATTAGGCAAGTTTGATTTTCACGTCAGATTGAGGACCACATTGGCTCATTGATGTGGTCCTCACTCGGTTCTAGAGCTACAATTGTATTAGAATGGTATCGTCCAGCTTATCAGGGGAAGGATCGATGGATTTGCCAAACAAATCCTATGGTGTATGGCCATCTAAACTAAAGATCAGGTTTTCATTATAATCGATAGCAATGAAGCTGCACCTCAAACTTTATGGTAAACCTCCCATTCTCCAAAAGAACTGAATAAACTGCAGCAGGTGAGCTTTCCCAACTTATTGTAATCTTGCCACCATGAACATTTCAGAGCGATTCCCTCTAAATTGGACAAGCCGTCGTCTGTACAGATCCAATAAGTTAATTATTTTATTGTAATCTGTCCAACGTCATGTGATCAAGTATCCACTGAGGGCAGAATGATAAAAACCCCAGCATTCAGCTCTGCAGAAAAATGTTAGGGTGTAGGATTTATTCAATAGTTCCACGCTGAGTATTAAAATAAAAATATCGTATTTTCTGCGCAAGTGTCAGATTTATTAAACAAAATATTGTAGAAAGTTTTGAGGATCAGGAAGGAAAGAGCATGAAGCAGCCTGATAAATTTAAAGGAAAACTATGCCCTTAAAATGAACACTTAAGCAACAGATGGTTTACATGAAATATTAAAGAATCTTACCAAACTGGTCTATATATTTAAGTAAATATTGCCCTTTTAAATCTCTTGCCTTGAAACACCATTTTGTGATGGTCTGTGTGCTGCCTCAGAGATCACCTGACCAGAAATACTACAACTCTAACTGTAACAGGAAGAGTAGAAGCAAAATACAGAACTCTGTCTGTTAATTGGCTCATGTGACCTAACAAGTATGGTTTGTTGATATGTTTGTGTGCACAGTGAATCGTACGATCCCAGGGGACGGCCCTTATTTTTTAAAATGGCAATTTTCTATTTATGATTACCCAATGGCACATGCTACTAGAAAAGTATATTATTATGAAAATGGTTTATTTACATGAAGCAGGATTTTACATATGAGCTGTTTTATGCAATATCTTTTTATAGAGACCTACATTGTTTGGGGGGGGTATAGTTTTTCTTTAAGAGGAGTATGTTGAGACCATTCTGGAAATGTCTTTACATGGCCTTCTGAGAAACATTTTTTGAAGCTGCTGTGTTGGTATACGTGTACAGCACCCGTAAAGTATTCTGATCAATATCTTCTAATACAAATATTTTACTGCTAGGTCACAAAGTTTCGTCTTCTGGGCAGAAATATAGGAAGTGAAGCCCCACTTATTCACTCGCGGCATCCCACGGCTTCATGTTCAACCTCAAAAAAATCAGTAAATATATAAATTCCAAGCTTTACCCACAGCTTGGGAACGTCATTGTGCACTGAGACATCACGTACATCAGAAGTTGGTGTGGAATGGGGCGGGACAGTGGAGAGACTGGATGTGGATGGGTTTGGTCATGGCATGGCAAAAAGCCCTTCACAAGCAATTACATGCAAAGTGAAGCCTTCTAAGTGCCTTCTAAAAAGCAAATGCTCTGTAAGGCTACAAATGTATTGTTATCAGCGCATGGTTGCTAGGGTAATTTGGTCCCTAGCTACCAGAATGCTTGAAATGCAAATTGAAGAGCTTCTGAATAAAAAGCTAAATAACTCAAAAACCTTATATAATACAAAATAAAAATCCAATTAATTAGATTAGTGGTACAGGACTATTTCATTAGCTCCGAATCTTCATTTTAATGGGATTTCAGTGTGCGAAGTCCTATGCATACAAGGGGAAGATAAACAGAGCTTATTAAGGGGGTTTATTTTTCTTTTGCCCTTAACGGTGTGACCTTTAATTAAAACATGTGCAGCAGTCGTTGTTTAAGTGACAGACATGACAGATGAAGGGCTATTAACACAGAACTAAATCCCCTCCAGTCCCCTAAACATTCTTTTACAGACTTCCAAGTCCAGACAAGATAATCACTGTATTGTTGCAGGGCTAAACCTAACAATATGGAATAAAAACATTATATCCTAAATAATCTTTGGGCTTTAGAATAGTGTAAAAAAAATGCTGGTTTGCTAATGTTTTATATTAGAGGGGTTAGACGGGTGAAAACATTTGCCTCACTAAATAAATGTTTGCTATCGAAGACGTATTTGGTCTACAGAATCATTTAAACAGGAGTTTTTGACTAATGAAAGTACAGGTATGGGACCTGGACGTGTTATCCAGAATACTAGGGACCTGGGGTTTTTCAAATAACAGATTTTTCGGTACTTTGGATCTTCATAACTTAAGTATACTAGAAAATCATGTAAACATTAAATAAACCCAATAGGCTGATTCGGATTCCAATAAGGATTAATTATATCTTAGTTGGGATCAAGTACAAGCTACTGTTTTATTATTACAGAGAAAGAGGAAATCATTTTTAAAAATTTTAATTATTTGGAAAAAATAGAGTCTATGGGAGATTGTCTTCCCGTATTTGAGCTTTCTGGATAATGGGTTTCCAGATAATGGATCCCAAACCTGTATCTGTAAACAACTTTGAAATAAGCATTAAAGGGGCTGTTCACCTTAAAATTAACCCTCAACATGATACAGAGAAAGATATTCTACGGCAATTTGCATTTTTTTGTTCACGTTTTCATTTTCTTTGGCTTTTGAGTTATCTTTTTTTCTTCAGCAGCTCTCCAGTTGGAAATTTCAGCAGGTTATCTGGTTGCGGTGGTCCTAGTTACCCTAGCAACCAGGTAGTGGTTTTAATGAGAGCCTGATTTGAAAAAGAGAGTGCCTGAATAGAAAGATTAATAATAAAAATTAGCAATAACAATAACCGTAACCTCGCAAGGCAATAGATTTTGGTTGCAGGGGTCAGTGACCCCCCTTTTGAAAGCTGGAAATGGTCAGAAAAAAAACTAAGAAATAAAAAATGAAGACCAATTGAAGTTGCTAAGAATCTGCCATTCCATAACTTACTAAAAGTTAACTTAAAGGGAAACTTTAACTTTAAATTGTTAAAGTGTGGAAAATTACTTAGAATTATATTTCCCATTCATTAGGGGGGAAAAAGAGCTATTTTTAGTTTCCAATTCTTTAACGGTAAAGCAGCATACAGATCAATGTAATTCTCTTCTATTTTTGTTAAAATACTTGTACATGGTTTGAAGAGCTCAGCAGTTGAATAGGGTTTCTCCTGTAAGGCATCACTGGCTGTGCTTAAAGGCAAGATCGTGACTGGAGCAGCAGGGAACACAACGCAACTGTCGGTCTTTCATCTGAGAAAGTGGGTGTCAGTTGCCGACAGGAGCCTTAGCACATGCACAAAGGTAACAGGATTACTGCTCATTGGCTCTAATGTCACTCATGATGTCAAAATAGTTGAAGTGCGTACATGCATGAGATGCATTTGCCAATACCATAAATACCATAAATACCATGCAGCCGCCGGTGCTAGTTTTACATCAGCCCAATGTCTACTCACAGCTCTGCACTTTCACTTCTCATTCTCAGACAGGCTGCAGGACTAGCATCGAGCTGCAATCCCTCTGGGACCCATGGGCCTGAACTCCATATGCTCCATCTGCCCCTGGATCCCAGAAACCAGTGCAATTAGCATCAGAATTTAATAATCAGCCCTGTAGCATCAGCTTATATTACAGACCAACCCTAAAAATGAATATAGCTAAAAATGCCATATTTTATATACTGAACTTATTGCACGAGGCTAAAGTTTCAGCTTGTCAATAGCAGCAATGATCCAGGACTTCGAACTTGTCACAGGGGGTCACCATCTTGGAAAGTGTCTGTGACACTCACATGCTCAGTGGGCTCTGATTGGCTGTTGAGAAGCTAAGCTTAGGGCTCGTCACTAATTATCCAGCAGAAAATGAGGTTGATCTGTAATATAAGCTGATGCTACAGGGCTGATGATTAAATTCTGATGCTAATTGCACTGGTTTCTGTGCTGCCATGTAGTAATTATCTGTGTTAATTACTAATCAGCCTTATATTGTGACATTTCTATTCTATGTGTACTGTATATTGTGAGTGGGTCCCTAAGCTCAGTAAGTGACAGCAGCACAGAGCATGTGCAGTGAATCAGCAGAAAAGAAGATGGGGAGCTATTGGGGCATCTTTGGAGACACAAATCTTTACTGCTAAAGGGCTGTGGTTGCTTTGAGCTGGTACAAAAGTCCAAAACATCATGTACAGCATTTCTAGCTACTTCTTTAGTTAAGCTTTAGTTCTCCTTTAAGCTGGCCATATACATATCACTAAAATTATTTGGCCAACCACCAAACTGCCAAAATATTCTCTGAATCAAACCAGTAGAACGTAATAGTTTCAACCGCTTTAGAGTTGACACAGTAAGATGAAAACGTAAACGTTGTGGGGAAATCCTTGGGGAAAGACAAAACTGCTCTGCAGTTCTTATCGTAACAAAGCTATTAAACCAATTTCAGAAATGCGGATTGCGGAGTAGCTTGCCTGGAATGATCTTTAAATAACCCTGCCATCATCGCCTGCTTAATTCTGGGACCACTCCTCCAAATTCCACAGCCAGATGGCCTTTCTACAACTCTCCATAAAGTTGTCTCGTTACTTGTTTTCATTTCTAGAAACGGTAAAACGGGACCTCTTTGCGCACGGACAGTATTTTTCTGGCTGGGCTTTATCTACTGGGCAGGTATTCTTCTAACACATGGCTTTGGATGGTATAAATGGCTGAAACTGCGACTCCTTTGACCCAAATTCTTCACGAATGTCCCCCAACTGACAGACAGGTCGGGTCAAAGGCCGTCGAGTTACAGCCTACGATTAAACGTGAACTTGGAAAGTGGAACTGTTTACACGGATCAATTCAGCTTTTCTCCAGCCTTTGAGAAATGAAAAACAGGCCTCGCTCTGTCAGAATGCTCAGAATCTGCCAAGTGTTTGGCAGGGAGGAACTGCAAGAAATAGTTATACTCTGTGAATATTATATTACCTCCTCTTACAAATACTAATAATAGGGAACTAATTATTAGCCTACCCAACGTCAAATGATGACAAGCATGAAATGGCTACAAGTCCATTAACATAAGGAAAAGCAATGGTTCAAAAAGGCCTATAAACCAAAAATGTTTCAAATTACTATATTTCTTAGAATTAATTAAAATCCTTGCACGTTTATGCGCAACATAAACACAAAGAACAGCAGTTCTGAACGACCAAGTGGTATCCATCTTGATTTCTTTTCAGGAAATGATAATGCCCGATATATTTCCGCTAGAATTGGTGTGCTAACAATAACCAGCATCTCCTCGGCTGGATAGGTATGGCCTAGAAACAACCCAAGCTATTTGCATAGGAATGAGATCTGTTATTCAGAATGCTCGAGACCTCTTTCCATAATTTGGATCTTCATACCATAAGTCTACAGAAAATCATGTAAACATTAAACAGGCTGCTTCCAATAACGATTAATTGCAGGTATGGGATCCATTATCTGGAAGCTAGTTATCCAGAAATTACAGAATGGCTGTCTCCCATAGACTCCATTATAATCGAATCATCCACATTTTTAAAAATGATTTCCTTTTTTCTCTGTAATAATAAAACAGTAGCTTGTACTTAAACCCAACTAAGATAAAATTCTTCCTTATTGGAAGCAAAACCAGCCTATTGGGTTTATTTAATGTTTTCATGATTTTATAGTCAACGTAAGGTACGAAGACCCAAGTTACGGAGAGATCAGTTATCGGGAAAACCCCAGGTCCCGAACATTCTGGATAACAGGTCCCATACCTGTATATCTTCGTTGGGATCAAGTACTAGGTACTGGTTTTATTATTACAGAGAAAATGGAAATTTGTTTTTTTTTGGCATTTTCGTAATTCGCTTTCTGGATAATAGATCCCATACCTGTACTACAGAGCCCTAAATGGTTTTATAATTGAAGCAATTGTGCCTTTACTTCAAAACCAAGATCTTTCAACCAAGAAACCTAAAGTATTTTTATTTGCAATGGTCTCTGGATATATTTTCTTAGGGTCACCGCACTACTTATTTGGACAGTTTCCACCTCTGCTGGTCTTGCTTCTGGCTCAACTCCTGCTTGTACATCTCTAACCACATTTGCTCTTTTTGTGCCTCCATTTACGCAAGGTTAATGTTACTTGTTCATGCATAAATAGGGAAACTGTGCCCTCTAGTTAAGCCCAGAGCTGCCTGGCAGCCTTTGGCTACTTCAGGAATGCCAGGTAATGTTGCTCAAGAACAGTTAGAAGACCTCAAGTTGTCTGTCCGTGCTCCAGAGATCCATTAATCCATAGACTTTGCCTCAAAGACCTACGGTAATCCTGTGTTTTTAATGAGACTGCTCTACTAATACCCCTAATCTCTTTTTATTCAATTTAATTGCCATATTTGATCCCATATACCCTTAATTATAGACATAGCGGCCAACAAGTTATATGAGAGAGAGGAGAGAGAGAAGCCTGCGGAATACACAGTCAAGGAGTGAGACAGCAGGACAGTTCATAACTTGTCTATGAAAAACCTCCAAACAATCCACATAAGTGAATTTTTCTTTATTATTTTATAGAATGGCTCATTCTAAGCAACTTTTCAATTGGCCTTCATTTTTTTTTTTTTTTTTAGTTATTGGATTATTTGCCTTCTACTTCTTCTAACTCTTTCCACCTTTCATATAAGGGTCAATGATCCCATCAAAAACAAATGCTCTGTAAGATTAGATATTTATGGGTAATGCTGCCTTTTTATTACTCCTCTTTCTATCCAGGCCCTTCTCCTATTCCAGTCTCTTATTCATGGTTGTTTTTGAAAACGTAACTAGGTGAGGACCACATTGGTGCGTGATATGGTCCTTTTCTGGTGGGTCTCCATTGGCCCTCGGCATGATCCGATCATTGGCCCCTGAGAATAAACCTGATCTGGCCCATAGTGTGGGAGGCCAAATCATCCAAAAATGTGCTTTTTCTATCTGGCAATATAGACCCTAGCAACCAGATGGCTGGAATTGCAAACTGGAGAAATGCTAAATAACTAAAAAAAAAAAAAAAACACACACAAATGATAAAAAAATGAAAACCATGGATGTGTCAGAATATCACTCTTTACATCATACTTAAAGTTAATTTAATGGTTAACAACCCCTATAACCATTTTAGGCTAAAATGCCTAACATACATGTCTAGATGGCACAACAACAGAGTAACAGCTATTTCCCAGGGCATAGGCACATGGGACGATATCTACTGATGAGCGAAATCTTTTTCCAAATTTCGCCACAAAAAAAAAAAAAAAAACAGCAATAGACTCCAGAGGGTGAAAAATAATCGTCACACATCTAAAACATTTGTTGTCCAAAGACCAATGCATTTGGCGATTTTTTTCGCTGTTTCGTGAATTTTCAGCTTAACAAAACAGGCGATATTCACAATCACTAGCAATAACACCTCAAATAATATTAAAAAAAAAAAAAAAAAAAAAAAAAAAGCACAGCACTTTTCAAAAGCAATTAATTTACTACCGAATCATCCAGGTGTGGCACCTTCATTCATCCATCTATCTACACACCCACCGGTTGAAAACCAAATATGACTTTAGTGAAGCATGCTTTCTTATCAGCCATCTTTGTTCTTTATGCGCATGCAAACTCCAATCGGAACGGTAGATTCATGACTTACAGGACCTGCAAAGTAATTATATTTCACGCATAAAGCTAAAGAGCAAGAGACAAACAGACGGGGGGATAGTGGTCATTTGTAAGGTGCCATAAAACCATGCTTTCCTATACTTATGTGTGCCATAATATTGCACAGCACTTTTTTTTTTTACTATGCAACATAGTCATTATAGAGTTGCACCTGCCGTGTCTAATCTCACGTGGGTTTTAGCTGATGGCTATTGAGTAATAAACCCACGTTAGGTCTTTATCATACCATCGGATCACATTCTGCACCAACATTGAAGGATTATTTCTAACGTTCACACTAAAAAGAAAAAAGATAAATATGCAGCTGAAAGAAGAGCCAGGTTTAAGCATGTGCTCACATGCTGCCCTGCAATTAACCCTGTGCTGTTGTAATCGCATGGAGCGCACAAGGGAGAAGTTGCAGAATGCGTGGTTGCACATTTACAGACAGAGCCAATATTTCATTGCGTCCAGCAATGGTTGGGGGGTTGTGCATTCTCATTTTATATTCAATACCAGCTGCATATCAGAAAAGGAAACAGTCTGTTGCTTCAGGATATACTCACTGCACACGTTTCCTTGAGAATCCATTGACGGTGCAAAGAGAGCGGTGGCTAAGAAAGTGTTTGTTTTTGTTTTTTCTTCTTGAAATATTATGCAGCGTTCATCTATGGCTCGTCCTGTGCATGCATTGCAAATGAAACCACATGCAGGCTTTCTTGCGACAGGGCTTTCCTGAGACGATTAGGCAGCAGGGGTAGACGTCTCCCTAGAAGATCAGCATTGCCTGCCACGAGCAAAGGTTACATTTGAATAGTAGAAACTACTTAGTAGAGGCGTGGCTGCTTAACTCTGACAAAGCCACATCACGTGGTTCACTTTAACAAACACCGCTTCCTGAAAGCAAACTGGTCTTAAAGGTACATGCCAACATTATTCGAGGTGGGTGGGGATTTGCTCTGGAGAGGTATATATCATACCATGTGACAAAGATACCCTAGTGAATCACCAGAGGGCATTCCACATTACCGGCCCTGGGTGGAATTGATCCTACAACCCCAGTGGCACAAGGACGCAACACTAAGGGGCACATTTATTTAGCTCGAATGAAGGATTAGAATGCAAAAAACTTCGAATTTCGAAGTATTTTTTTTGGCTACTTAAAAAAAACCGTCGACACCTACTTCGCCAAGTAAAACCTAACGAACATCAATGTTAGCCTATGGAGAAGGTCCCCATAGGCTTTCTAACAAATTTTTGGTCGAAGAAAAATCATTCGATCGATGGATTAAAATCCTTCAAATCGTTCGATTCGCAGGAGGTTTTAAGAGATCCCCTTGTAGAAGGGGCATTTGCTCAGGACTATGAGGGAGTGCCATCCAGCCGGCAATTTCGTTTTGCAAATGAAGGTGAATTGCCCTTTAAGCTGTGAGTAACTTTTCCCAAGGGACCTGTTACAATTACTTATTTGCTTATCTAGAAATTGTTAAAAAAGTATCTTATCTGCTGCTGTGGCTGTTCTGGGCTCTCTGCCAAAAGCCAATTAAGTTAGAAACTTTGTTTCTTTTTCTGGCTGTTCAGTGCAGAAAAAAACACGACTTCCCAGTACAAACCAGGGACTGCGGGTTGAGCTGTCAAAAGAGGGACTGTCCCTCTGAAACAGGACAGTGGGGGTATGATTTTGGGGACAGTATCCGCTCTTCTGCACCCAAAGGGCATTTCTACTGATTAATCGTCCATCATATTTAGCAGCAAAATGAGTTACTTTCATAGAACTGGAATGTTTTACTGTGGAATAAACTTTTCAGCAACCTCCCTTCCTTTTTTAAACACCAGCACAGCCTGCCTGGCAATCCTTGTGTTTGCTTTTTATGACTTGACTTCTGGGCCTCATTCATCAACAAACTCATACTGACGCAGACATAAAAATCACCTGTCAAAACAGAAGCCACAGACCAAATCACAAAGAACCAACACATAAAAGGCCCTTGTAGCATAGCCAACATTGTCAAATGAAAATAATGGACAATTTTTTTTAATGTAATTTTTTTTTTAATTTAGTTATTTAGCTTTTTATTCAAACAGCTTTCCAGTTTGCAATTTCAGCAATCTGGTTGCTAAGGTCCACTTAGTCTAGCAAACATGCATTAATTTGAATAGAAGATGGGGTCAGTGACCTCCATATGAAAGCTGGAAAGAGTCAGAAGAAGGGAAAAATTATATATATTTTATTTAAAAATGGAGACCAATTGAACATTTGCTTAGAGTTAGCCATTATATAACATAATAAGGGGGTTATTTATCAAATTCCGAATTTTTCTTTTTTAAATAGAAAAAAAGTACAAATGTAATCGGTCCGGGTAAAAACACGATCAAATTGATCGAAAATCCGAGTTTTTCCCCTGCTTTAATTTCAGGCTTGAAAAGCCCAAATTGTTATCTTAAATTGTTACAATTGTTTCTTTGCTTATCTTAAATTGTTACAAAAGTATCGAACTGCACCTGCCACCTCTTCTGGGCTCTCTGCCAATAGCCAATTAAGTCTTAGAAACGTGTATCTTTTTCTGGCTGTTCAGTGCAAGAGAAAGTAGAGATGTTTCAGTAACAATCCGGGACTGCGGGCTGAGATGTCAAAATCGGGACTGTCCCACGAAAAACGTGACAGTTGGGAGGTATGGTTTCTTCCTGCGTGAAGAGCTCCACCGAGGGGGGCTGAAGGTAAGAACACCCCGGTATAGGAGCCCTTAAACTTCAAGTGATTTAGACAGGTGTGTGGCACAGAAAGCACAAATTAGACCTGATACCATCTGAGCATCTCTGCACCCTATCTAGTGTTAAATCTTTACTGTCGTGATTTTCCGCAGTCAGAAATTCTATCCAGTAGTATGCGATGGTGTTATATTTGGCACGGACACACGAGTAAATCCAAAGCCAATATTTGGAGACGAGCACTCTCGCTTCAATTTTTCATCTATTTATTCCCAAAAGGCGGCACACGTCAGCAGGGAAGGACAAGAGACACAATTAGACTTGACTCCGAGCCATGAGAAATATTCCCTATTCGGATGCAGCGGCGATGATCTCGTTGCCTAAAAATTGCGAGGCTTACGGGCAACCCTGGAGCAGGAATCCTGAATGAACTCTAGCCAAAAGGATTACCAGTGGAAAGCCAAGAAAACACTGGCGCACGTTGCCAAACTACAGTAAAGAATTTTGATGATGTGATAGGTATTTTATATTTTTATATATATATATTTTTATATATATATATATATATATATATATATATATATATATATATATATATATATATATATATATATATATATATATATATATATATATATATATATATATATATATATATATATATATATATAGATTTTTTTTTTTTTTTTAGGGAAAAGAGCCCTTCACTAGTGAAAACTCGTCAGAAAATTCAATCCACAGAGACCTTGCCAACTGGCGTAGAGGAAAATTCACTAGTAAAAGAGTTCATCGCTAATGAAATTTTGCGTCCTTTCGCCAGGCGAATTTTCACCTAGGCAAATGAACGTTACCCCATTTTTCCTTCACTGGTTTAGACCTGACAAACTGATAAGATGAAGCTACATCCTCCTCAATGTCAGTGACATCATATCCTGTATGCCGAAGTTATTAAAAAAAAAATAATTCTGGCGTGTTTTCATATTTTCAAATGAGATTGCGTTTAAAAGTTGTAAATATTTTTGTTTTAATATTTTTTTTTTTAAAACATTTGAGGGGCATGCCCCATTTGTTTTAGGGTGGGCTAAACAAATTTACGATAGAAAACGTCGCAGCATTCGGCTGCCGAGAAGCAACTTTGCATTTTCGCGAATTAGCATATGTGCTGTGAATTAATGTCTGAAAAAGTGGCGCAAAGTGTGGCTAAGCCTTCAGAGCGAAAATTCACCCCCTTTAGTGAATTTCCCACTATTTATCTAAAACCACGAATGCCATGACAATTATAAAAAGTAAACACAAGTAAATTGTCACCTAGAGAAATATCAACTCAAAATATTTTGAACAAATGTTTGGACCCCAGAAAACCTCCAAAACTACAAATGAATGACAATGAACATCCATTGACTTCTACATGACCGACAGCTTTTACTTTTTACAGGATTATATGGATTCGAGGAAGAGGATTCGTACGATTTTCGGACCGTGTGTGGAGTGTGTGAGTCCCGACATTTTTCGCTGTACGGAGATTGGTGGTTTGGTTGATCGCACATGTTAGAGGATTTCTGTTGGCTGCCGTTAATATCTCTGCATGTATTGCCGATCGTACGATTTTCAGTGGGAGACTGTCACCAGCTTTTGTCGGACATAACTTTCCTACGATTCAGGGCCGGAACTAGGGGTAGGCAGAAGAGGCACATGCCTAGGGTGCAAAGGTGGAGGGGCACCAGGCAGGTACCTCTTTTGCCGCTTTCCCCTAGCTCAGGCCCTTGTGTCTCACATCTCGGGCAGCTCCTCTTGCCTTTTTAGCTGCGCTCTTCCGCGCAAACACACACATCGGACTCGTGTCCACCACCGCCGCCGGCAGCAGCGTCGAGCACTCACTTGCGCGCGCACACGCTTGGCTTTGGAAACCCGCCATGTGTGCCTCTGCACATGTACATGCTTGCGAAGAGGGCTACGCCCGGCACTGTTACGATTGTAGTCGGGGGCAGAACATCAGCTGATCTGTTCTTTTACTACTTTATTTGATCTCAATGGTTAGTGGCAGGTCCGGAGATGGGGAAGTCCGATCATTTGAGGATTTGAACGATCGGACCTTTGCATCTATGGCCAGCTTAACAATCATTTACAAAACATCTTTAAATTGGCCTCAAAATTCCATTTCCATCCTCTCATCTTGGCACCAATGGGAGATTTTAGGAGATAAGAGATAAGCACCCAGCCTGGCACAGTAGGAGATTATCGGCTAAAATCATTCCCCTACCCAATTTCATATCTATGTGCTGGTTCTATTTATCAGTACTGTGCCTTTAAAACTGCCCTGCAAAGTGCCGGAGGTTTAGCTACTTGATCTAACTTGCACTTATGTTAAGCAGTTGTTAACCTTGACAGGCCAGCATGCTCTACTGACAGGGCAAGAAAGACACGAGGTTGTAAATATATATATTTTTAGTTCTATCAAGTTAGGCAACACTTTTGCATATGTATCAGTGAAAGGTTAGACCCTGCGCCTTCGTTTAAAGAGACTAGTTTTGAAATATTTTTCCATACGTAGAATTCAACTTTTTGCAAGGCGAGTATTTTGGCACCATTAGAATTCTCCATTGCACCTTATATTTTATATTCAATTATATATGAACTTAAAGAGACAGAACTAGACAGGCCACGGCGTAGCACCTAGCCTACTTTTTCCTTCCAGTTTTATAAATCCTGTAATGTGTTAATGAGGATATGTTAAATTAACTGCCTGTTTTTATGTAGGTGGGCTGGTGGCCTGTGATGTACCTGAAAGTGGCAGTGCTCTCCTTACTGTTTTACAGGTTCCCCAGACAGGTGCATGTCAATAAAACGTTCTAAAGTTATGGGGGCAAATTTACTAAAAGGGTGAAGTGACTAACGTGGGCGAAAATTCACCAGCGTGACGTAATTTTGGTACTTCCCCAATTTACAACCGGTCGCCGGCGTAACTTCGCTAGCGAAGGAGATAGACTCTAGCGGTACTTCGTTCCCCAACGCTCTGGCAAATGGACGTAACTACTAAAATTCACTAAGATGTGGATTTTACTGAACGTTACCTCTTGTGCCAGAATTGCCTTCGCCACATCAGACCAGGCGAAGTGAAAGAGTGGATAGGAGTTCCTAAAAAAGTATTTGAAAATTTTTCTAAGTCCCAAAAACGCTAGCGTCTTTTCCTTTTTCAGGGTAATGGGCTGAAAAAGAGCTTAATTATTTGGGGGTAACCCGCTTCCCCCCTACATTTCCTAACATATGGCACATAAACTATACACTGGGCTCATGTGTAGGGCAATATAACAACTTTATTTTATTTTATTAAGGTTTCCTGGGCTTGTGTATGCCTACACTGGGTGTGTGGACCAGAGGGTCACCTGGGTGGGTGTTAGTGTTGCCATCCGGCCGGTATTTTACCGGCCTAGCTGGTAAAACACCAGCCAAGGCGGGGCCGGTATTACAAATCTACCGGCAATGTAGCTGCCGGTAAATTTGTAATACACCTAAAAAAAGCCCGTGGCCTGCCCACAGCCTGCTCCTAACTTACCTTTTTCCTGGGCTTCTTGCCAAATTCACGTGTATGGCTCCGCCCCCTTTGACGTCACGACCCGGCCCTTTTAACACCGCCCCCCCCCACCTGCCGGTATAGATTATTTTAAAAGGTGGCAACCCTAGTCGGTGTGACAAAAAAAGCATCCACACGGCATAACATATTTGCACTTGTATATTACTCATGAGAAAAAGAAACCACTAGTGGAAACTGAGCATAACCTGTAAGTAACAGTCATTGGGGCAAATTCCCTAACCGGTGAAAATTCACCAGCGACGGCATCGCAGCCAACACTTCGCCAGGACAACGCTAATTCCCTAAAGTGCAAAGTTGCGTCCAGGGCGCGGAAAGCTGGCGAATTTTTGCTAGGGTTACTTTGGCAAAACGAAGATGCGCTAGAGTTGCCCAATTTGCATACGGCGGGAAATCATAAAGTAACATGGCCGTATACGTTGCAACAAATACATTAAATTACACAAGTCCAGGGAACCTTAATAAATAAAGTTGTTAAAATGCCCTACACATAAGCCCACTGTATAGTTTATGTTCCATATGTTAGAAAAAGGAGGGGAGAACCCAGTTACCCAAAAACAATTTTACAGACCTTTGAAGGCTATCACTCTGAAAAAAGGAAAAAAGGTGCCAGAGGTTTTTGGATTTAGAAAAATTTTGCAATAAAAATTGAGGAAGTCCTATGCATTACATTGTACTTCGCCTGGTCTGAGCTGGCAAAGACAAGTCTGGCGAATGAGGCAACGTTCAGTAAAATCGGCATCTTAGTGAATTGATTTACGTCCGTTCGCCAGAGTGAAAATTCGCCTGGCGTTGAGTGCGAAGCAACGCTAGCGTCTATCTCCTTCACTAGCGAAATGGCGCCTACACCCGTTAGGAAATCGGCAAAGATCCGAAATGGTGTCATGTTGGCGAATTTTCTCTAGCGTTAGTCACTTCACCCTTTAAAGGAATCTGCCCCTTTATTGGAAATATTGCTGGCGGAAAAACGTACACATTGCGAAGTCACCTGAGGTTACATCCCAAGGCAAGTTTGTAAGAACAAAGTCGGCAATTTGTTATTTGAGAAGAAATTTTTCGTTAACCAAGATACTGCAGAACACCAATATGAAAATTAATATAACATTTGCAGTAAAAGATAATAGGAGAAGGAAAACTACAGAGGCATTTTATTGCCAATATATTAGCTACAATAATGCAAGCTAGAATGCTATATTTATTCTGTAGAGTGTAAACTGGAGTAAAAAGCACTAGAAGCATTCTGTTTGTTAAGGATAGCAGCTGCAGTATTAGCTTTGTGACATCACTTCCGACCTGAGTCTCTCCCTGCTCGCATATAGCTCTGGGGTCAGATTACAGCAGAGAAGGGGGGGAGCAAACTGAGCATGCTCCTGCCTGGGGCAAGGAGATTTAAGCTGAAGGCAGGAAATCTGATATATAAGTCCATGAGTACACAATAGAAGGAAAGAAATGTGTTTCTTTTGACAGAGGACTAAGAGCAGCATTACTTTGAGGGTTTACTGGTATATTAATGTGGACCTTTCTGATAAGCCTTACTTAGTTTTAACATTTCCTTCTCCTTTAAGCAACCTAGAATTTCTCGTACATCGTCCGTTTTGCTATGAGGTACTAAGGCCCTGACCAAATGTTGAATCAGAAGTGGGGCGGGGGCTGAACATAAACTGAAAACCAAAATTACTAAAGCCCTTCTGGCTTTATTCAACCCCTTGCCATGGACTATTTTCTTTTCTTCTACAGAAAGGTTGCTTTCACCAGCAGGTATCTTACTGATATATTCTGAAAAGAGCTCTTATTTACTTTTCATAGAACATAGCCAGTCAGACTTGAAAAACTGGTATGAATATCTAAAACATAGCACTTTCACTGCAAAGCAATATTCTGTATAAATACAACCCTACTCTAAGGCTCATTTCATGTCATTCATTTATAGAACAAGCAAGCTCCATTTTGCACTTAAATACATACAGCAGTCACTCCTAATAAACCAATTGTTCCTTCTCTCAAGTATACAATGAAAGTTACCAAGAAGATAGTTCACAACCTCTTTTAGAACTGAAGGGTTAAGGTGGCTATATGCAGGCCGACAGATAAAGTTGGCAGCTTATTGGGCAGTGTATGGGACCCTCCCGATGGGCTTCCTCAATTGATATCTGGCTTATTCTGTCTGGTCTGTTCGTTGATACGGTTCTTGACCACCTGTATCCTTCTCATTGTGAGCCGATTGCTGGGCCCAAGATTGGATCAGTCCAACATTGCCCACCTTAGGATGGGCATATTGGAGAGAGACCCGCCCGTTTGGTCAACATCGCCAAACAAGCGGATCTCCCAGTGTATGGCCACCTTTACACGGAATTTCCAAAAAGTGCAGTCTTTGTTCTGCTTTCATCCCCCAAAGTAAAATATCCTGGGTTTGTTTGCACAGCCATGTTTACTCTGCAAACATAGCCGATTTGTTCACAGGTGTCTATGAGCTGGACGTGAAAGATATGGTAAAATCAACAGCACAGATATGTTAGAAGTTAAAAGATACTATACACTTGCAATAATAAAAGACAAATGAAAAACAACTCTAAACTTTTACATATTTATACAGATAACAGACTCAGTAGATGGAAACTATATTATAAAACAGAGCTCATTAGAGGCCTTCAAAGTGATTCTCATGATCCTAGACCAGGGGCTCCAACCTCCCCCACCCCCCATGAACCATGCACCTATGTGGAGTGAAAGCCTACTGGAGGCTCGGTTTGGCAGTACACGTGGTTTTTAGGCAACTAAAGCTCGCCTTCAAACTAGGAATTAAAAAATAAAGACCTGCTCTGAGGACACTGGGAAAAACATCCAAGGGGTTGGGTGAACAACATGTTGCTCACAAGCTGCTGGTTGGGAATTGCTAAGCACTGCGTATCTTGACAGCGCTATATAAATAAATGATGATGAATTGCTGCCCTAGACCTTAAATGACCTATACATCATTTTCTGACATTTTTATATAAAATATTCTTGAAACTCCAGAGACAGTACATTTGCGGTTTTCTCGAAATGGAGTGGCACAAAAGATAAAGATGCAAAATGGACAACAAAAGTAAAAACATTAAAAAAAGAAGACATCTAAACGGCATCCTCCACTACTTCACAAAGTTACCACCAATGATTCTGTGAGCAGGCAAAGTCAACAATGCAGAGCCACATGTAGTAAAGAGACACATATTGCAAACAGAACCTGCATTACTGTGCATTTTAAAACTGAAATTTAAAATAATAATAATAATAATAATAATAATAATAATAATACTACATTTTAAAAAATTAAGAAAAATGCCGACTTTTACAGGCTAGCATTGATTTCAAGGCATAGTAATGTTTCATTGACAGCAGATAAAGTTTCTCCGAGTGATAACACTGGACCTTGAGCGGCCTGTTTATTTCCATAACCTTGAGATTAAATATATTTAATGTAACATACAATTTCAGCTTCTTATAATACTACACAATCCTGGTCTTTGACTAATCGTTCTATGCACATTATTTGCTTACATAATACCTGTCACAAACTAATCTCTGCTTTGCTCCATATCAACGGAACCTTTACATCACTCCACCAGATGCGTAGGAAATTTCCACGAAAGTGCATCATATATAACAGGCTGATGGATAGTCAGGGTAGGTCTGCTTCTGGAATGCAATATATTTCATCTGGAATTTTAAAAGCTGCTCATTAAGCAAAGGTTATGTTGAATGAACATTTGACCTCGCCCAACATTCCAACCTCCAAGCACCCCGAATTTTTCCAGCATTTAGGATATATACACTACCAAAGAAAAGAAACCGCACCGTACCAGCAAAACAGGAGGTTTACCAAGAAAACCCTTCCTACCTGCAGTTATCACCACTTGGTTTTTAGCAGACAAAAGCAAAGGTAACAGGGATCCTATGCATCAACTGGTTGTGACCTTAAAGGCTTCATTTCAGACAAGAGCATTTAACCAGGTTATTGAGAAGATGCAAATAGACAAAAAAAAAAAAAAAAAAAAAAAAAAAAAAATCAGTCTTTAAGTCTCTTTTAGAAATGGTCTTTTCCCCAAAATAATTTCTTAAATAATTTTGTCTACGTACCCGGATAACACCAGGTTCCGAACATACCTATGTTAATATGTATATACATAATATACTATATAGAAAATATACGATCATAGTGCTTCACATTATAGCTCTGCAAACAAATTATAGCACTGATGCATCTGCTTTCCTTCAGAGCATTGAAAGGAAGGGACACAGGCCATGTGTTTGCGGCAAAAAAACCTGGAGTGAAACGTCTATAATAAACTTCCCTCTGGGATTCCAAATTAGATTACCATGCAGCTTCAACAGTGACTCGAATAATGCTTTTACTGTTCCGCCACAAAAATCCATCTCATAGCACTTAGGAACCCAAGCAAGATAACAATACCATTATTGTTGTGTTATTCGGCAGGACAAGAAATGCCAAAAATATTCTGCTGCAAAGCTAATCCTGATGCCTTCAAGATAGATTTTTGGTTAGTGCTTAAAACAGGAGTGATGATAGGCTAATGTGAAATACAGAAATCGTCTCTGTAAAGCATAGTGTGATAGGTAAATGATGATGCTAATGCAAAAATAATTCAAGTGATGGAGTTGGCGGCTTGAGCTGACAGGTAAAGCTGGCCATAGATGCAAAGATCCGATCGTACGAATCATCGTACGATCGGACTTTCCCATCTCCCGACCCGCCACTAACCATTCAGATCAAAGTCTTACCAGTCAGATTAGTTAAAGAACAGATCAGCAATGTTCTGCCCCTGACAGCAATCGTACGATATCTATGTCCAACCAAAACTAGTGAGAGTCTCCCACTGAAAATCGTACGATCGGCAATACACGCAGAGATATTGTCGGAAGCCGACAGAAATTTTCTAACCTGTCCGATCGACCAAACGACCGATCTCCGCCGGACGAAAAATGTCGGGACTCTCCACACATGTTCCGAAAATCGTACGAATCCTCGATTCGTACGATCAGATCTTTGCGTCTATGGCCAGCTTAACAATGCAAGCCAGAAGACAGCTGGCGTTCCACCAAAAAACAAAAATACTAAATTGCCTTCCTAATCTTGGTCTTGTCAGTACAATAATACTATCAGATCACTGGCTATTTTAAAAGAGTATTGTCAAAAATATTTAAATGGAAGAACCCCTACTTGCCTTTTGGAAAACAGAAAGCATATCACAAATACAGCCCTAGAAAGATTGATATTACGGATCATCAGGGAGCAAATTATCTGGCTGCCGATCATTTTAACTTAGGATATAACCTCCCTGAACTCATCTGATGCATGCCAAGGGATTTTCTGGATTGTGACGCTATTTAGGAATCCAGGTCACAAGGAAATTTATAACTATACTGGTTACTCCCCAAGGAAACAATGTGGAATAAAAGAAATGAGGTAGAGTTGCTCTTTACGTGCCAAGAGACCACTTTCAAAGCACACTGTCCAACTTCTTCCATGTAGTGGCACAAATATCTGACATACCACATGTTCATCGGCTGTGTATTAAAATGATAAGCTCATGAATACAAGATATTGTCTTACAGCGATAAACCCCCTTAGCAAATCACAAAACTGAACCTTGGATTGCAATACAGGTATGGGACTTGTTTTTCAGAATGATCAGGACCTGGGATTTTACAGATAAAGGTCAACAAAGATGTTAAGATTTTTCTCTCCTTCGAGACAGATTTCAGTGTGATCCAACAAATCAGTCAAACTGATTGGGAAAACTTAAACGTATAAATTAACTCGCCAGCTTTTAAATGGCGATTTTTTTTTACATTCAAGGATTTTTTTTTGCCAGATGTTCGAGTTTTTTCGAAATTTTTTTTTATGCAAAATATTTTTTTAAGTCTTGGCAAAAATTCGAAGCTTGATAAATCACCCCTTAAATATAAGAAGCAGAAAGTTTTAAGGATACAGATTTGGATACCAAGTGAATTTCCCTTTACAAGGAATGTAAATCGTAATCATGAACGGCATTATCTGTTTCAAAATGATATGACTATTTCATATACAAATTTCATTGTTCCGCACGTGAATGCGGCAAAGGATTAATAGGACTCTTTTACTCCCTCCACTGATTGCTACTGGTTGTACGCCACTTTATAAGCAATTAGAATGCAAATGAGATTCAGTGATTCATTTATCTAGACGTGTTCACTCTCTTTCCTACACTACTATAACAGAACACAAGAGACCACAAGGATGGCGGATTTGACTTAAAACAAAATTAACAGAAAATGTGCCGATATACATGATATTTCACAAATCCTTCCAATTAGGTTTGCGCAGAATACAAATGGGAGACATTCCCATTTTAGATCTAAATAAAGTTTTTCTTCATTTTTTCACAAAGTGCCTTGACTACAACAGCTCCTTTTTGTAATTTGTATGTATAAATCTAAAGTAATATATACATATGTATATAATAAAATCAAGATTTATTTGAATTTTTCAAGAAATCTTTTTTTTTCACAAGTATTTCCGAGTGCGGTACTACTTTACTAAGTACGAAAAGAAAGAAAGAAAGAAAGAAAGAAAGAAAGAAAGAAAGAAAGAAAGAAAGAAAGAAAGAAAGAAAGAAAGAAAGAAAGAAAGAAAGAAAGAAAGAAAGAAAGAAAGAAAGAAAGAAAGAAAGAAAGAAAGAAAGAAAGAAAGAAAGAAAGAAAGAAAGAAAGAAAGAAAGAAAGAAAGAAAGAAAGAAAGAAAGAAAGATCTCAGCATTAGGGCATATGTAACTGAAATTGTAAGAGAAAATGAGTCAAATGCAGACAAAGAACAGGTGGCAAAACTGTGGTTGTATCAGTGTAGCGGAAATGAGAAAATCATTGAAATTGTTATTAGTACTAAATAAGTCAAGCAAGGAAAATCTGCTTAGTGTGTTGGGTATTGAGAGACACATGTAGCATTGGTTAAACATAAAAGCCACCTCAAGATATCAGAGGGGAAACAAAGAAGCTGTACCTCCCTGACCTGGTGCCAAAAACTCCCAACTTGGCTTCATAAAGTTGCTATTTATTGGCAGTGATGCCTTTCAGAAACATCTTGGAAGCACGGTCAGTGTGCAAGGACACAATAGAACTGATATTTATTGCACGGCTGCCTTTCATAGGTCTCACGGAAATAAAGCCAGTGCCCAAGGACACAGAACTTGCTGTACTGAACATATAACCCACTCGCAAGCAGTGGGAAATAAAGGCTGAGAATTGTTTCCATCATCTGGACACTTATTTTTGAGAAAGCCAGCAGAGACCTTCAAGCCACACGTTCCCATTAAACATGAGAGCAGGGTTGCTATGGTGCTCTCTGATTGGAGTCCAATTCAGTGATGTGCAAAGGGGTATGCTGCCCCTTTAAGGCCAAGAGTTCAATAAATAGTGTGTGTGGGGAACATATATTTTGTCTTAATTAAAACAATAGACAAAATGTATGTTTTTTGTCATTCTAAAACTAAACAGAGCTGAGAAAGAAACTGAAGCAACTCCATGTTTCCAGCTTCCTGGTTCTTGCGAGGTAGATAATCAGGTAAACCCCTGCATAACAGACTTTTGCTAATGTGGGTGAAGAGTAAGGTTTTATATATATATATATAGCTCATTACATCTAGCTAAACTAAATCTGCTAATTACAGGGGAGTTAGGATGTGCAAAACAATTCCTCGTTATTACTTTATAATAAAAAGAAGAACCTAACATATCCAAGACTGCTTTTGACACTATGGTAAGTCAAACATGGCCTACAGTACCCCCAGTGAACAGATGTAAACACAATTGCACCTTTCTGTGAAGTTAGACTTTATATCTAGAATATATATTAAATTACAAATTAAAAAAAGAAATGTTTCAAGTTCTGAGGGTATAACAATTCCCTGTATAGATGAAGTTCATCTTTCAACTGTAGAAATTATGGACGTCCTACATCGGACCTTTGCCTTTCTATACAATCAGCTGTTTAGATAATGGAGATGCCTACAAAAGGATTCGGAATGCTAAAAACTAAACAAGCACTCTGGCAAGACAGACCTTGGTGCAGTCTAATGTTTTTTAAACAAATTGACCCGCTGAATTGATTGAATTTGCCGCATTGTTGACGTGTACCGATATGGCTGTGCTGAATGAGGGAGTACGGTTGTGCCGATTCACACAAGTCCTATGACTGAGCAAGCACTTAACTTTACAAACAGGCACCGCCTTAAACGGGAATGGTTTATGCGCTGGCATATAAATGTCTGTATCTGAATTTCTGCAATTTACAACGCCTCGGGCATTTTACAAGCAGCAGCTGCTATAACACACACACTAGCACTTGTTACAGAAACCAAGCCAAAATAAGATCTCATGTTATATTATGCTTCTAAAGCTTGAATAATGACATGCAATTTAGTTTAAATGCTATGTCATAATGATAAATACACAAGTAGTATTTAGTAGCAGTAGTAGAACAAACCATTTATGTCCAAAGCACATCAATGGATATAAGACTAGAGAGTACAAATCAATGGCACTACGTATATTTTTGTGAACAAACTGCCGTGATTTTTATATTAGACAAAGAGCCAATGGTGACATTGTTCATTCAGAACACCAAGAACAACCAAAGTCAACCAGTGGGATGACAACAATATCAGAAGAGGTTCTGAGGGTCCAAGGAAACAAAGCCAGCAAAATAATGCAGATTAAACCAATATTATATTTAATTTTGCAATTGTTTAGGTCATTATTAAGCAAGCACAATTAAAAAATACATTATCCTGTCTATTTGAGTTAATTGCACTTAGAGAGAGATTTGAAATTTTACTCGCCGTTCTTTTTTTCCCCCAACAACTTTGAAAATGACTTGTCAAAATGTTGAACATCACCTTCACTCTCTTCTGGGGAAGTGGCGAGGTCAGCCATGAAGCACTTTAAAAGGAAAGCTACCAAGGCAGTATATTGCCAATAAATTAGCACAATAGTGCAAGCTACAATTCCATATTTATTCTGTAGAATGCTTTACCAGAGACTAAACAGCTCAAAAACTCTCTCTCTCTGTTTAGGATAGCAGCTGCCATATTAGCTTGGTGTGACATTGGTGTCATCACTACCTGCCTGAGTCTCTCCCAGATTACAGAAGGGAGAGAAGGAGAGGAACAAACGGAGCATGCTCAAGCCCTAGCCCTGGAGGTTTAAACTGAAAGAAGGAAGTCTGATACAGAAACCCATTTGTGCACAATAAAAGGTTGACAACAATACACCTACAGAAGGTGGAGATATTCAAAGAGGACTCTGTAACCACAAGGGTAAGCCCTTCATATACCTATGTTCATATTCTATTAAGAAGAACCATCAAAAATGCAGATAAGGGAGGTATGGTGGTAATACAAGACACCGTGGTATATAGGACAGAAGCACCCAGGCAACTTAGTGACCAGGATGCATATGTAAAACTAAAGGGAGACCCCATGAGACGGTTTCAGACCGAATTAGAATGTCTAGTCCAGAAGGGAATGGAGGATAATGTGATAGATATGGTATTGCGGGATTATTTAGTTCCGCAATCGATAACTATCCCTACTTTTTATCACCTTCTGAAGGTCCATAAGAAGGAGAGACCTCCTCTAGGAAGACCTATCATCTCCAGGATTGGCTCCTTGAATGAGCATCTCTCTCGGAGTGGATTGATGCACACCTCCAACCATTGGTAGGACGTTTAGATAGCTACACCGATTAATTGATAATGGATGGGCAGAGAATAATGCATGGGGCACACTTGATGTGGTTTCTCTGTACTCTTTGATACCGCATGACAAGGGTATTTGTGCAATCCAGTACCATCTAACGAAATACAGTGATTTCTCAGGAGAATTGATGTTTCTTGCTAAGTGCCGTCAAGTTTCTTCTGGAACATAATTACTTCATTTTTGATGCCTGCTGTTATTTACAAAAGCAGGGGACAGCGATGGGTGCAAATATGCTAATTTGTATATGGTGTGGTGGGAAGAAACCCTTATCACCATGGAACAGAGGAAACACCTAAAGGTCTACCTGCGCTATATAGATGATCTGTTGTGCATATGTCAGTGTACCCAGAGGGAATTTGACAGCTTTATAAGAGATATCAAGGTGTTGAGCCCGGGAATTAGTATTGTTCCTAAACTAGCTCACACCTCGAAAGACATGCCATCACCTAGTCTTTTTAGAACTATTTCTCAGAAACGGGATTTGGGGCCACTTACATCAATAGGTATCTATAGGTGTGGGAGCCGCAGATGCATAACCTGCAAATTTATGAAGGTATCTAAGAAATTTCAATCAACAGTGACAGGTAGGGAATTTGACATTAAGGGTACATTAATTGCAACACCACATTTGTGATCTATTTGATCACATGCTTGAGGTGCCAGAAGCAATATGTGGTGTACACAAGTAGGAAATTGAAAGAATGGCCAGGAGAGCATATGAGTCAGATTAGAAATCCCCGAACAGCAGAAAAAAGTAATATCACAACATGCAATGGAGGGGACAGAGATTGCTTTTCCATCCAGGGGATAGAAAGAGTAAGATTATGAGTGAGAGGGGGAGATCATTTAAGCCGTTTAGAAAGGAGAGAGGTATATTGGATTTTTCATTTGGGTACACGTTTGCCATTAGGACTTAAACCATGAATTTGAAGTCATCTGCTACTTGAATATGAAAGATTGGGGATCTGCTTGATGCTTTGGATACATCTTTACTGGAGAACTGTTAATAGAATAAATAGGAGATTTGTTAAAAGAATGAATTAGTGACGGCTTTTACAGCTCATAACACATTTATGGGATTGGACATTTGTGCAAAGTGATTTATATAAACCTTTTTTATATCTATACATTTTTAATATACTAAAATACGAATACTAATAAAACTAAAATAAAACTTGAGCTGATAATATATGTTGTGAAGGATATGATACGAATGTGGCAAATTTGTGATTAGGTATAGAGGAAGCAGGGTTAATCCCCTTTCATTTTTGATTGGTTTTTAAGAAAAAATGGGAGGATTACCTGGGTTTAAATTGTGTGTGGAAATGGCTGTTGATAGCGACAACTATGACTAAGTGCCGAAGGGTACGAAACGCGTAAGGTGGGCCATGTGGGGTCAGTTTTCAGTATGTATCAAGCTTTTTTTAAATGTAAGTATTAATAAATAATTTATTTTTACTAAAAATAAGACTCGGGACATATATATTTTGATATAATTTTTGTGCATGATCAATTATGACCAAGGATGCAATGGATCATCCAACTTGACTCAATCATTCTGTTGAAAAAAAAAAAAACCCTGCAGTCTTATGACTGAAAGGAAACAGAAGAAATGACAAAAATACTAGGAATTTTTACTCCCCCCATCCACCAACTAAAATATAAGGGATATAGCTGTCACATTATTTCCTCTAACATTAGCGGTTTGTTCTTCTACGGCTAAGCTTTTATTTCTTCATTGCTAAATCAATCAATGAGTCACCCATTCTGTAAATGTACCATGTGGCCATTATAAATTAAAACAGGGGTCCGGCCACTTAATAGGGGTAATATTACTATAAAATTGGCTCCTGTGAGCGCACTGTGCAATCTAGGACAGGCTATTGGGTGCATCCTCAAAATGCCTCTGCGGGAGTCAGGAACTCGCACACAGACTCACACCCCACCAGGCTGGAGCACTCTGTCCAACGATCGCAAGAAAAATAATTACCCATTAATGAACAATTACTTGAGATGCTGTCATTATTTCTAACGTTCTAAAGGAATTGAATACATTAAAAAGGAGCAACATTCCTCCATCTGGAACTATTCACAACCATCTGCATTCATTTTTTTTTTCTCTCCACTTGAGGAATTCTGTAACTTAATATCTACGTTTCCTTCTTTTTTTACTGAAAAAGTTAGAATATGCTTGAGGCAGGATAAATATATTTAAAAATATATATTTAAAAACAACCAAAAATATGAGAAACACATAGGCATGAGAGCCTTTATCCGGAAAGTTCTAAAATATGGAAAGCTACATCCCACAGAGCCCATTTTAAGATAATCAATTTTTTAACATAAATTGCCTGCAATAATAAAACAGTACCTTGTAATTGTTCCAAACTAAGCTAGATCGATCCACATGGATGCCAGGTATGGTGAACCAAATTACAGAAAGATCCCTTATCGGAAAGCACCGGTTTTAATCGTTTACACATTAAGGAAACCCTGTAGGTCTGTTTTGCCTCCAATATGCATCAAGTAAAAAAAGACTTTTATTACTACAGAAAAAAAAACTATGTATTTCCCTAATTCAGAGCTTTCTAGATAATGGTTTCCAGATAACAGATACCTGTAGTAATTATTTAGCTATGAATAGAACATATCAATATATTTATTGGGTGGAGGGATAATTATACCACTGAGAGGGGAGACAAAGCACTTAAAACTGGCAAGAGATATTCCAAATTGGCAGTCGAATCTGGCCGATTTTGACCCTCCTGCCCAACTATCTAATTGGCATGGCAGTTTCACCATCCTGATAAACTGACAGGACGACTGATGGATCAGACACATTTGAAAATGTCATATCTTGTCGTGTGTTGGCAAATGTCTGGTGCATCATTAGATGCTGTAATGAGGAAGAGTAATGGCTTCTCTTTACTTACTTCAGGTCTAGTAATTTGGCATGAACAAACTGAACAATAGGAGATAGCCAAATAGAACAACGGAATGCTTTTGGCAACACATGCGGCATCTGTTTCAACCCATGGTATGAGTGGTCAAATACCAGAGTGTCTTAAGGTGGCATTACAATCACGATCTATCTTGGAAAAGATCTTTCCATGAAAGATAGTTTGTTTCAACACATACGTGTAGTCAGATATACAGACAGAAACAATAGCATTCTACCTGTAGCCGATGATTCAGCACAGACAATGACGGATGTTCAGGTGCCTTCAAAGGCACCCAATCCACATTTTCCGGCCACCCCCCCATCAACGAGCCGGCCAATATCCAAGTCTTCTGTCAATATCAGTTGGCTCATCTCCCACCATCCACACACCAAATATTGTATGAAAACTTGTTGTGTACAATAATAAAGTAGTTCACAAAACATACGGCTCACCCACCGGGGGGGGGCAGCCTTTAATCTAACTTAGGTGAACAAATTAAAATGATAGAGACCAGCGTAGAGGGAAACATTGCATAAAACTTCTGTGTGGTCCTTGCCCTAAAAACAATTATTGTCAGACAGAACAATCCTTCAGCAGATATCATGTAGTTAGAACAACCATGTGAAAAATCAAATCTCTAAATTACATCTTAAATCCTGTTCAGAAGTCTGCTAAATCATTTGTGGAGGAGAAGTATCCAGCCATGATGGATTACAAATTAGATGCAACCCTATTTTTGGGGTACTCAGTCATCAATCACTGTATTATTTTTGTGCAAACTGTTAAGTGATTTTGGCTGTTTCAGTGAACCATCAAATGATTCTTCATCTCACTTAGCATCTGGCAATTGTAGAATAAATCCCCTTTGCAAAATAAAGGGGAGAAACCGCTCTGAAAATTTAGGTCTCAGGCCAAAATCTACCCCATGTATACAGATGCCAATCCGATCAGTGCTTACACCACCTTCATGAAAAAGGACTGAAAAACAAAAAATTACAAAAAACACAAAGAATAAAACTAAAGATAAATAGTAAACAGTCTTACAATAGTGATTCCATACTAAATTTGTCTTGAACTCCCCCTTTGAGACTCGAGACTGCATGCTGTGGACCCCATTAACGTAGGAATGCATGCTAGCTGGCAGGCGCAGAGGTGACATTCTGTTCTTTCCTTCGGGAATAGGTCAAGGTCACAAGAGTCTCTCAATGCTGTGGGTGCATTTATCACTGTAAGTATGCAGGGTTACTGAGATTTATTATCAAACAGACCATAGCACATGTGATACGGATCATTATAATAGAAGGTGGATTATAGGAGCAATTTTTAGCCCCTAGCATGGTACAAATACCAAGCATTCAGACACACTAATCCACCTTCCAGGCACCATTCAGGCAACCCTCAAAATTTTCTCCAGTGCTTATCATCATTATCTACATTGCTCTTAGTCAGGTGATTTTATCCTTCTTCCTACTTTTGGTGAGGCTCAGGCAGTCCTTCAGATTTAATAAATCTCACACATGTCTAAACGAGATCACTATGGCTTGATCCGTCTCTGACCAGATCTCATCCTTTATCTCAAGGCTGCTACTCCAAAGGTAAAAAGTCAAAAGAGACTGTTCTAAATGCACCAGGAAGGGTTCACCAGTACATACTCTATGGGTTTGCAGATACAAAAGTATTTTATACAGATCTTAATGACCAGTAATTTACAGTGGAGGTAACTCAACTAACGGAGTTGACCATACATGGGAAGGTCAGTCGTTTACAGACTTCAAAATGAAACAGGAGAAGTCAAGAAAAGACTGCTGAAATTCAACACTTACAATTTGGAATGTCTCAGCTACTGTCAAATTTACGAGCCAATAAAAGTTAGAACCTGAAAGCAGGGATGGTCACATTGTTTAAGAATTATGAGAGTTGAAGAGTTGAGGTTAGGACAGCAAGATGTCCATCCATATGTTAAAGGGAAAATATAAATCATACATACACATGAATTATGATCGTGAGTGCCTATCAATATCCAATATCATCTATTATGCAAGTATAAGTTTCTGTTTTTCACAGCACAAAATAGGTATCTCTTCTACAATACTTTTTGTATTTGTTTTTTTTTTTATTTGTTATTTTTGTTTTTCACAGCCAATTGATCCTTATAATATTAAAGACCTCCAGTTTTGCAAGGAAAACATACCAATGCATTCTTTCAGGTATTGAGACATTATACGTCAAAACATGGATTCAAAAAACAATTACAGTTCAGCAACGCATGGATGGCCACAGTTTGCCCAGCCAAAATCTACATAGACAAAGGCAATCATAGGCACTTAACTAAAAATACATTATTGAAGAGGGCAGCCCTACTTCTCTTCTGGGACATGCTGTAAAGTCTACTATGCCAAAATGCAAGGTGGCATCGGTTTCTCTTCAATCCCTGTTGTTCCCTTTGATTTTCTGGTATTGGACCTTGGCTGGTTCTTTGGATTTTGCGGTTTGTGACTTGACAAATTCTGTTTGAACATGACCTCAATTCTGCTTAATCCCTTGTCCACTGCTCACTTCTGTTGTGAGCCTTGGTCAGGACATGAATTCCTGCTGGTCAGAATCCAAAGCAAGAAGGTCCTCTGCAGGTGGTCACAGAAAAACCAGGGGACCCAGAAGTATGTTGGTGAAAAATGCTACCTAGAGGACCTTCGGCCTTGCAAAAAGGATCAGGCAGCCAGCTGGGGCTCTCCCATGGGGTCCTGCTCAATATACAATCAATTTACATAAACTATATGCACTGTCAAAAGAGTCAGTCCATATATAGATTGTTCCAATAGACATAAACAGTCTTTGAAAATGTAAACACAAACAATTGGGGGGGTGGAAATAATAATAAAATAAATGTAATACGATCAGAAATCTAAAAATGATAAAAAACTGAATTTGGTGAATTCCATGGAGGAGGAATGAGAGACAGTAGCCTAAAAGCCTAGTTGTCCTCACTTCTATATCTCTGCCTTTATTTCTACAGAAAATGGATTCCCAAAGTTCAGAAAATAGTGTCTACCTGATAAGATGTACTCGTGATGCATGCACAAACGTAGGATTATATATGGAGAAGTAGAGTGAAGGGAGTACACATGTAGTGAAGAGCTACTATTAACCATGACAAACCAAACCCCATAAAATGAGAGAATTTAGCAATAAAAATGACTGCCATTTGCTACATCTCGTCCTTTCTCTTGCAATGGCAACAGATGTCCCCTTCAATCTGCCATCTTTGTGCAGTCATGTAGTTTTCATAGAACAAAGGGGCATTAACACCAAAACATAAAAATAACTTTGGATTATACAGGCCTGTCCAGCAACTGGAAACAAGTTATTGACATCAACAGTCTTAGTAAAAATTGTATTTTCGTCCATATAGGATGATAGGATAATAGGATGGGGGGGAGGCATGTATTCTCTCTGTAGTGAGCATGACAGATTCCTGCAATAAAACAAGTTGTAAAATCATTTTTAACTGCTTTGAATATTATATTTTAATGTATATAAATCAATCTTTTTTTTATTTTCTTGAGTTTAAGTGATCCTTTAAGTGAATATAGGAAGGAAAGTGGTAGTAGAGAGTATTGATCAGACATGTCCTGACATCTGATCCACTGCAATCAGTATGAACAATTCCCTCTTGAGCCTATCACATTTCCAAATTTACATTTAACCCCATGTTTCCATTTTCTCTATGATATGCTAAGAATAACAATAGCAACACAAAGGTAATCACTATTAGAAATTGAATTATTTGATTAAAATGGAGTCTATGAATAAACACCATAAATTATGGAAACAATAGTGTGATTTTCTAGAGAATGAAGGACAATTAAGAAGGGGGTGACAGTATTAATTTCTTTATTATTATTATTATTATTATTATTATTATTATTATTTATTAACTAATAGGGTAATAAAAAATTTTGGTTTTTTTTCCTCTTTCTTTCTTTGTTGTTTATTTTTCTTTTTTATGTATTTGTGCATACAGATAAATGTATTTAATGAGCTGTGACGACCATACAATGAGAAAACATTTATTGCTGTATTGTTTTGTTATATGTTGTACTCTTTGTTTTAACAAAAAAAAAAAACCGAATAAATAAATTAAATATAAAATGGAGTCTACGGGAGGTGGCGTTCCCGTAATTTCTAGCTTTCTGGATAACTTATCTCATACCTGTATAAACAGTACATTTAACAAGAAAAAAAATATTCTGGTTAGAAGGATTTATTAACCCCAAGGGCTTACACACTTCTCTACAATATGTCATCAATAAATAATATGTTTCCAATAATCGGTATGATTTATGATGCCTATAAATTTGGAAATCTTAGGTTAATAAATCCTCTGAATTAATAAAATAAAAATTTTTCTTAATGTCAAATGTACTATTACAGGTATGGGACCTGCTATCCAGAATGCTCAGCACCTGGGTTTTTCCAGATAACAGATATTTCTGTAATTTGGATCTTACTAGAAAATCATGTAAACATTAAATAAATCTAATAGGCTGGTTTTGCCTCCAATAAGGATTAATTATATTTTAGTTGGGATCAAGTACAATATGCGGTTTTATTATTACAGAGAAAAAATAAATTTTGATTATTTTGATAAAATGCAGTCTATGGGGATGGTCTTTCTGTAATAAGGAGCTTTCTGGATAGCGGGTTTTCAGATAACAGATCCCATAACTGTACTATTATCAATGGAACATTTTAGAGAAGTTTAGAAACCTTAGGGTTATTAAATAGTACGAAAATAGTAAGAAAATATATGCTTGTAGGATTTATATTACAATTTATGGGAAAATCTCAACAGAGGCAGGTTCTGTATATAGATGTTTATAATGGTAGGCAAATGGTAGGAAACGGATATCCAATATATAAAATTAGCTTTAATTTCCTTGGAGAAATTGAAAAAACAAAAAAAAACAAAAAAAAAAAAAACACTATCTTCTTAAAATGATACTGTCATGGGAAAAAAAATTTTTTTTCAAAATGAATCCGTTAATAGCGCTGATCCAGCAGAATTCTGCACTGAAATCCATTTCTCAAAAGAGCAAACAGATTTTTTTATATTCAATTTTGAAATCTGACATATTGTCAATTTCCCAGCTGCCCCAAGTCATGCGACTTGTGCTCTGATAAACTTAAATCACTCTTTACTGCAAGTTGGAGTGATATCACCCCCTCCCTCCCCCCCCAGCAGCCAAACAAAAGAAAAATGGAAAGGTAACCAGATAACAGCTGCCTGGTAGATCTAAGAACAACACTCAATTGTAAAAACCCATGTCCCACTGAGACACATTCAGTTACATTGAGAAGGAAAAACAGCAGCCTGCCAGAAAGCATTTCTCTCCTAAAGTGCAGGCACAAGTGACATGACCAGGGGCAGCTGGGAAATTGACAAAATGTCTAGCCCCATGTCAGATTTCAAAATTGAATATAAAAAAATCGGTTTGCTCTTTTGAGAAATGGGTTTCAGTGCAGAATTCTGCTGGAGCAGCACTATTAACTGATGCATTTTGAAAAAAACATGTTTTCTGATGACAGGATCCCTTTAAAGGAGAAGGAAAGCTACGGAGGCATTTTATTGCCAATAGATTAGCTGCAATAGTGCAAGCTAGAATGCTATATTTATTCTGTAGAATGTTTTTCCATACATGAGTAAAAAGCTCTAGAAACTCTGTTTGTTTAGGATAGGAACTGCAGTATTAACATGGTGTGACATCACTTCCTGTCTGAGTCTAGCCCTGCTCTGGGCTCAGATTACAGTAGAGAAGGGAGGGGTGGGGGGAGAGGAGCAAACTGAGCATGCTCTTGCCCAGGGCAATGAGGTTTAAGCTGAAGGCAGGAAGTCTGATACAGAAGCCCATGAGTACACAATAGTAAAGAAATGCAGTGTTTCTTTTGACAGGGGACAGCATTACTTTGGGGGTTTACTGGTATATTTAGATGGACCTTTCTGATAAGGCTTACTTCGTTTTAACCTTTCCTTCTCCTTTAAGGTATGAAGATCTAAATTACAGAAAGATCCGTTATCTGGAAAACCCCAGGTCCCAAGCATTCTGGATAACAGGTCCCATACCTGTATATCATTCCTGATATCAAGTTGCTTACACACTAACCTCCCTGACTGAGGGAGATATTTGGTAATGCCCCCCTAAACTCTTATAAGCTTGCATCTAGGATGCCCAGAAATACAGGGAGTTATAGTTATAAGATTGTCAATCGTCTCTTTTCTTCTGTGATGGCATTTCTGAATAGCTGTGAATAGTGCATTGTATTAATTATATATGCCGGACAGACATTTGTTCTGCTATGCCTTTACATTTTGTACTATATGTACTGTATAGAGCTGTGCTCCTCTGTATTCTCACTTTAATGGCTTCCGTTTACCTGGAGGTGTATATTAAAGAGGAAACAGGCCAAATGTTTAGCTCTCTGTTCATTTCTATGGGATTTTTAATCGGTATTTATCAAAACATGAAAGTCAAAAGTTCACCAGTTGATAAATACAACTTTAAAAATCCCATAGAAATGAATGGAGAGAGGCGATATTTCACGCTAGAGGACTGTGCTGATCTCTAACTTGACTCTTAGATAAATATACCCGATTGACTGCATTACCAAGCACAAGTGGCACCGGACAACCAATTCCTACCACTGCATCATATATACAGTTGTACGACTTTACCTACATTAAAAAACATTTACGTGCACAACATACAAATATTATGTTCATTAGTTTGCAAAGGGGGGGGGGGGGGTTAGCTATAAATACACATACATAGCTTTCATACCACAGGGATATGCAGAGAATATATATTTCTACCATAAACCATACAGTTCTTTTTTTTTTCTGCAAATATGATGGGGGAATTTCTCAGAAACGCAAACAAATCTTTTTTTTTTTTTTTTTAACTCGAATCTCATGCAAGATTCCTGGAAAAACACATTTTAAAGATTTACACACGTGTATCGCTTCCAACGGACTGAAAAAGTTACAGCCAAACATGCACATTTATTTTGCTGTGTTTCGACCGTGTACACAAGGAAACCTTGTACAGGTACGGGACCCATTATCCGGAAACCCGTTATCCAGAAAGCTCAGAATTATGGATAGCCCATCTTCCGTAGACTCCATTTTATCCAAATCTAAATTTTTAAATATTTATAATAAAACAGTACCTTGTATTTAATCCAATCCTTATTGGAAGTAAAACCAGCATATTGGGTTTATTTTATGTTTACATGATTTTCTAGTAGACTTAAAGGAGAACCTCCCACAGTGAAAAGTCCCCACTGACCCCCTCCCTGCCTCCCCACTGCTAAGTGTTACCACAGAATTGTGTCCACTGTAAGAGTGAGCGAAGCGGCCCGATTTTCCGGCGCTTCAGTAATCTTCGGGTCTTGTTCCTTCCCTTCAGCAATTTCCGTCAGTTCCCGGCGCATGCGCAGTTGTCACAAACTGGAAGATTGCTCCAACTGCGCATGCGTCAATACAGCGCTCACTTTACAAAGATTACTGAAGCGCCGAAGATGGTGCCCGTGAGCTCCGCTGCGCTCACTCTGCATGTGCAGTCGGTAATCCTACAGGGGACACGATTCTGGGGTTACACTTGGCAGGGAAGGGGGCAAAGGGGAGTTATCACCGGGGGGGGGGTTGAATTCTGCTTAAAAGGGATACTGTCATGGGAAAATATGTTGTTGTTTTTTTAAAAACGCATCAGTTAATAGTGCTGCTCCAGCAGAATTTTGCACTGAATCAATTTTTTTATTCAATTTTGAAATCTGACATGGGGTTAGACATATCAGTTTCCCAGCTGCCCCCAGTCATGCGACTTGTGCTCTGATAAACTTCAGTCACTTTTTACTGCTGTACTGAAAATTGGAGTGATATCACCCCCCTCCCTCCCCCCCAGCAGCCAAACAACAGAACAATGGGAAGGTAACCAGATAACAGCTCCCTAACACAAGACAACAGCTCCCTGGTAGATCTAAGAACAGCACTCAATAGTAGAATCCAAGTCCCACTGAAACTGATTCAGTTACATTAAGTAGGAGAAATAACAGTCTGCCATCCTAAAGTGCAGGCACAAGTCACATGACTGGGGCAGGTGGGAAACTGATAATATGTCTAGCTCCATGTCAGATTTCAAAATAGAATATAAAAAAAAAAAAAAAAAAAAAAAAAACAGTTTGCTCTTTTGAGAATTGGATTTCAGTGCTGGAGTAGCACTATTACTGAAAATAGGTTTTCCCATGACAGTATCCCTTTAAAAGGTATAAAGATCCCAATTACGGAAAGAACAGTCATCCGGCCAAGCCAAGGTCCCGAGTATTTTGGATAACAGGTCCCATGCCTGTACCGATGACTAGCAATTGTGTATTCTTATTTCTACACCCCCAATATGTTCTACTGAGCTTTAGAGTGAATTATACACACACTTGTCCCAATGGAGCTTACAGCCATTGGAGCTTTCAGTCAATGGAGCTTACAGCCATTGGAGTTTACAATCTATTCTCCCCTAGTGAAGGCACAAGCAGGCACACATAATGCCATCAGAAGTCAATTAAGCAAGCAGACAAAGAATATAAAACACCTTCCACTGTACATAAAAATATAGTGCAAATATTTGCCGAACATATACTCCTTCAGGCAAACAAAGACCCAAATATGAATGCTGTCTTTGTTCTGAGCACACAGATATCAGATATGCACAGGTGAGATACATATATACACAGGGAATAAACTTGAAACTTTACCAAACGCACTCAGTCAAATTCATATTCTGCTCATACTTTTCAATGGGTTTACAGTCACAAACATTTTTGAAAACCTGCAAGCTAGATACTGGAGTTTTGCACTTGTTTTTAGAATTTATTTTTATTGTTAGAGCAACTTTTACATTCAAATTTTTGAGCCTTAAAGCAAAAGAAATTGCCATAAAAATTTGAGCACAGATACATCAGTTATAAAGAGATTGAAAACCAGCCTAGGCCAATCAACTCCTCTGTGTGTTGTAAAAAAAAAAAAAAGTCAGCAAAGAGCTCAACAAATGTCAATTAAACCACAAAAAGGTGTGTGTTCCATCCTGACCAAACTCATAACTCAACGGATCTGAATTAACCCAAAACACAGATTAACCATCTTGATTCCATAAACTCTAAAGCAGGGGTAGCAAATATTGCAAAATAACTGCTGTCATTGGCCATTTGGTAGCCCCTATGGACTGGCAGCCTATACGAGACTCTGTTCGGCAGTACATCTGGTTTTTATGCAACCAAAACTTCCTTCCAAGCCTGGAATTCATAAATAGAAGAGAGGAATCACTTGATACAGGGTATTGTACCCGAAACATGTCGTGTTTGCCACCACTCGGAATTAAAGTTTTTTTGCAGTAATTCTGCTGGAGTTCCTTTTCCTTCTTCAATTTTGGACCTTCTTTGAGGCCACTGGAAACAACATCGAAGGGGTGTTAAACTTACAAGCAACTGGCTGAGGATCACTGTTCTATAAAAACCTTTGCTAAACTGATAATGAACGCTCCTTTCATCCAGGTTAAATGGATGTTCCCTTCTCACCTGCATCAAGCAAGAATTTACAGGTATTCATAAGGCACAGGCCATGAGAAATGTTTCACCCCCTCAAGTTAAGATAATAACTGCTTTTCAAAGAATCACCTATATGAGGGGTCCCCAACCTTTTTTTTTTTTTTTACTGAGCCACATTCAACTGTAAAAAGGGTTGGGGGGCAACTCACTCCAGGGGTGCCAAATAAGGGCTGTGATTGGCCATTCAGTAGCCCCTATGTGGACTGGCATCCTACAAGAGGCTTGATTTGGCAGTACACATGATTTTTATACAACTAAAACATAATAAATATCTAAATGAAAAGCAAGAAACAGGAGGGTAAAGTAGACAAGCTGTTTGTATACACGGGCTTGAGGGCTACTGATCACCACCTAAAGGTCTACTGGAAGATCCCAATCTACCTTTTGGACAGCCCTGCTTTAGATGATGCACTTGATGCTGGTGATCACTTCCACCTGTAAGTGTAAGTATGTTTGTGTTTTTTTTTTACACCTTTGTGTAAAGCCTCTGCATAACACAATAAAGGCTAAATTAATAAAAAAAAAAAAAATATATAATATATATATATATATATATATATATATATATATATATATATATATATATATATATATATATATATATATATATATATATATATATATATATATATATATATATCGGTACTAGTGATGTGTGGGTCAGGGTTTTCCTGACCCGCACCCGACCCCAATCCTCCCTGCTCCAACCTGCGCCCGCACCTCCGGGGTCCTTTTATAGACCCGCCCCGCCGATGACGTCACAATGACCTCACAAAAGGGGTGGGCCGAGCAGACGCGAGACTATAAAACCAGACCGTGGAAGTCTGAAGCCGGAATTTGAGGTGGCGGGCAGGGAGAGCAGCAGAAGAGCTCAACCCGCACCCGCGAGGAGCAGTGCGAGGTCGACCCAAACCCGCCCGACCCGTGGGTATCGGGTTGGCCCGCATATCACTAACAGGTACAGAACCCATTAGAAAAATTATATAATATGCCCACTAAAAAGCCCCAGTACTCCAGGTAACTGCCTTAGAAAGTGCAGCTAGTTACTTATGTAACCTACGCTGTGTCTAAGATGTGGATTATTATTGCAGCTGATTTGTCCAAGAATTTATGAAACAACCCAATATGCCAGGTTATACGACTGTCTGTGTTGAGGGCTATAAGTCCTAAAGGGGTTTTATGTAATAAAAGGCATCATGCTTGCTCCCGGTCTAGGGTCGATTAGCAATCAGTGGTTTGAAAGTGAATCGGTGCAGTCTATATTACTTAAAACTGCTTAGTATTGTAATGCTGATTAACACACGAGGGAAGTGTCCCATGAGCCCTAATGTCTAAATGATCATTTCAAGGGGAACTGGATCAACATTAGTGCAATCTGGTTCCTACCTGGGTGGCACTACCCTGTAAAGATTTGCCATTGCATGGCTGCCCTTGTAAAATGATAATACTAAAGTGGCGGAATATACCCATATTTTAAACATAAGCAAAACAACCAGATCTTAAGCTGAAAACACATTCTTTTAATTTAGTTTGGTTATTTTAATTATAATGCAGTAACAGAGAAACTCTTTGCTTTCACATATGCCATCTTACCATTAATTAGCGGCGTTCTTTAACTAGTAATGAGCCCTGTATAAACATCCCCCTTCCTTCACCCTTTGTCATCAATGGTTTGGCTTCCAGACAAGCAGAAGTTCATGATGCTGGGGAGTGTGCACTGGTATTTAACAAAACAAGAATGTAGTAGCTTTAATGTCACTATAGCTATAGAATAACATATTTCTTAAAAAGATTGATAAAGCAAAAAGCCCGTTATGTTGAACGACGGATGGTGGTAATGCTACTCCTGTAAATATTATCCTACATGAAACCTGGAGCAAGCGTTCTAGTGGGTTTCTTAAATTTAAGGCCAAGAGAGGTCACTATGTGACTTGAGCCTGTGGATGAGGTCACCTCTCTTGAGCAATCATGGCTGCTGCCACGAGTATAAACACAAATACAGTAAGCACATAAATACATTAGCAATCATGTTTAACTGGACAGCAACTGGAAGTCTACTTGTACACACTGCATTTTTCATCACAGTGATTACCGATTTTAATGCTCTGTATGTTGTAAGCCAACAACCCCATACCAATTCAGTTTGTGACATGGAGAGGTTTTTTTTTTTCTTAAAGGAAAACTATACCCCCAAAATGAATACTTAAGCAACAGATAGTTTATATCAAATTGAATGACATATTAAAGAATCTTACCAAACTGGAATATATATTTACATAAATATTGCCCTTTTACATCTCTTGCCTTGAACCACCATTTCGTGACTCTATCTGTGCTGCCTCAGAGATCACCTGACCAGAAATACTACAACACTAACTGTAACAGGAAGAAGTGAGGAAGCAAAAGACACAACTCTGTCTGTTAATTGGCTCATGTGACCTTACATGTGGTTTGTATGTGTGCACAGTAAATCTTACGATCTCAGGGGGCGGCCCTTATTTTTTAAAATGGCAATTTTCTATTTATGATTACCCAATGGCACATACTACTAAAAAAGTATATTATTATAATAATGGTTCATTTACATGAAGCAGGGTTATACACATGAGCTGTTTTACTCAGTATCTTTTAATAGAGACCTACATGGTTTGGGGGGTATAGTTTTCCTTTAAATAGTTCAGTATAAATAGTGTTCTGGTTTTTTTCCCATTAAAACACATATGTGCAGTCGCATCCAGATGTCTAAGGAGCAGTGATCCCCGTTTCCTCTTACATTACCGTCTGCTAACAGCCCATCCCCAGCAGATATGAATGGCCCAAATGTAGGAAGCCATATGGGGTTTTTCTCTGCAAATATTTTTGAGCACAAGTCATGTAACTTGTGCTCTGATAAACTTCAATCACTCTTTACTGCTGTACTGCAAGTTGGAGTGATATCAAACCCTCCCCTTCCCCCCCCCCCAGCAGCCAAACAAAAGAACAATGGGAAGGTAACCAGATAACAGCTGCCTGGTAGATCTAAGAACAACACTCAATAGTAAAAACCCATGTCCCACTGAGACACATTCAGTTACATTGAGAAGGAAAAACAGCAGCCTGCCAGAAAGCATTTCTCTCCTAAAGTGCAGGCACAAGTCACATGACCAGGGGCAGCTGGGAAATTGAAATGTCTAGCCCCATGTCAGATTTCAAAATTGAATATAAAAAAATCTGTTTGCTCTTTTGAGAAATGGATTTCAGTGCAGAATTCTGCTGGAGCAGCACTATTAACGGATTCATTTTGAAAAAAAAAAAAAAAAAAAAACTTTCCCATGACTGTATCCCTTTAAGCATATTATAAAGGCAGAAGGACACATACAATACAGATAATACCGTACAAGCCAAGAGGTGGAGAATCCGGCAACTTTGCTGCAGCTACAGATTGCAACGTTTAGGAATCATTATTTATGATATCAACATAAGGATGGCGTCACAGTAAAAGCGGCCTGCTATATTGATCTGAAGACGGCAGACCAAGTTGTCATCTGACCAATCAGTTTACGGAGGGCAAAATCTCACCCCAAAAAGGAGTAGATCTGAATGGAGGTGAGGAAGACCTGTGGATCCTCTCACGTGTGTGTGTGTGTGTGTGTGTGTGTGTGTGTGTGTGTGTGTGTGTGTGTGTGTGTGTGTGTGTGTGTGTGTGTGTGTGTGTGTGTGTGTGTGTGTGTGTGTGTGTGTGTATATATATATATTGCACAAGAGACAGTTCTCAAACTGCTAAAATAGCAGGGTGGGCTTTTACAACTAAGGTTATAAACATGCGAGAAGGTTCAGCAACCTCAGCAAAAAGTCCAAGCAAATTTGGGAACATGTGGCTGCTATTATGCTGGCCACACATAGGTTGAGCTGCACAAAATGCCCTTTTCAGCCTAGTCTTCCAGTAGCAGTTTAAAAATAACAACCCCAACGGTTGGACATCCAAATCGATCGATAGGGGCCATATGCCGACAGCACTGTAACAGTGACAATTCTTGGACAGTACCGTCCACTATGGTGAACATTAAATTGTGATTACCTTCTTAAAATAACAACCAGCAGTTGCAGCAAGATTCACAGCGAGAACGAACATACCAAAACCTTATAAATATGGCATAGGGAGTGAGTTGCTTCTTCCGCAGATGCCGAGGATACCTGAATCAAAGGTGTCAGGATACACCAGTAACTCCTGCGGCACAAGCGTGTAAGGACAATCATAAAAGGGATACAATGTATACAGAGAAAGGAGATACTTGTACAGTGCAGAGGTTTTATTTGCTTTATTTACCTTCCACTGTCGCATTCTGCTTCCATAACCTTTAAGCAACAGCTTCCATATTATGCCCAGACCCTAACTTAAAGTGGACCTGTCACCCAGACACAAAAATCTGTATAATAAAGGTCCCTTTCAAAGAACATGAAGTCCAATTTTTATTTAAGTATTCATAGCTGCTGTGCTCATTTAAAAATCTCAGCTGTCAATCAAATATTGTCTGCCACTCCTCTATGCCCTGGGCATAGAGGCGGTACAGATAATTACTTTCACCACTTCCTAGATGTCACTGCTCTCCCCACATTCCCTTCACTGTTTAATTGTGTAGCCAGGACATGGGGATGGACACCAGGTCCCCCATTCTGGTGCACAAACAAGATTAGGAGATGATACAAGGCTTGTCTTGTGCACAAAATGGCTGCTGCCTGCTTGTTATAATTATGAATTCCCAGACTGATTAAAAAAATCCCACACGAACCAGATCCACAATCAGATCATCCCGATATCGCCCACTTCAATGTGGCATATCGGGGAGAGCGGATGAGCGGATCTCTACGTCTATGGCCACCTTTAATGTGGCCCTACATGGGCAGATTAAAGTTGCTGATATAGTTCCTTTATGGTAGCCATAGAAGCAAAGATTTATCTTTGGTGAATGACAATTTTAGTGCAATCCAACCAATCCATCAAATGATCCCGTAGTTAGTGGGAACCGAACAATTGTACATTTTACGATTTTTCGTCCGACATTGGTCAAAAAAATTAATCGGCCTAGTTAAAAAGATTTTCATCGGTCACAGTGAAATCTATCTATGTTTGCAGGGCCAAGCTTGCAGCTACCCTCAGTTTTCCTGGCTTCAACTAGACAATATTGCTTGAAATGGTCTTTAGTTAATGGACAAATCGTACATTTAAACGATTGTTTCAAGAAAATCGTGGTCTCACGATAACGAAAAGATCTTTTAAAAATCTGTACATCTATTGCCATCTTAGACTGATTCTGCAGCTTATCTGCCAGTGTATGGGGGCTTCGGAACGGTCTCCCTGATCAATATCTGGCCAAGATATTGATCGGGGAACTTTGATTTTTCTGCCGATATGCTCACCAACGGCAGGGCAATATTATCAGATTACAATACTATGAATGGGCTCAGACGGGTCGCAGGACCGCATCAACTAGCCGACACGGTCCTGGATCACACAAAAAAAAAAATCAAACTTGACCAATTGATATCTGCCGTTTTTTTGGCCTGATATCGATCGGGAGGACCCATCTGGAGCCCCCACACATGGACAGATAAACTGCCGAATCCGTCTAAAGGACCCATATCAACAGCTTTAATCTGACCATGTATGGCCACCTTTAGACAATCGAATCTTGACAGATATCATGAAGTGCAACCAAATAAATGAGATTTTTAAGCTCGGTGAATGTGACGTGCAATGCCTTAGCATGACTGAGTCACGTTGTTATTAGTAAACAAATATCGAGATCCCTAATAACACTAGGGGCGGGATCAAGCACAATAATAAAAGAACAAAACCTTGTCTATATGTTCGGTTCCGTGCAGTGGAAATAATCTGCCTTACAAATGGTTTGCCCTGAAGGTGGGCAAAATGGGTAGAGACATGTAGCAAATCAACACTTAGGACAGGACGGGCACATGCCGACCCCCCGAATCACTGAAACAGTGAAGGGTTTGCACGGGCCAACATGATGCTCTGGCAGATGAAACTGACCAACATCCAGGGTACTATGGAGAATGAACTTCTAACCAGAAAATAATAGGGAGCATATGTATTTGTTTCTACTAATGGGGGCCCTGCTGCTTTATAGGGATCCCAAATCACCCACATTAAGTAGAAGGGCACCCTCAGTGCAACAAAATAAATGTTATAGGGGGATCCCGGCAATGTCTGCAGCACCAGGAGCCCAATGCATTGAGGGGCTTTTTGGCATCATTATAAAGAGACACAGACCCTCCCAGGGAATTAGGAACAGTTGGCAGCTGCACCTCTTTCCTTGACCAATGAGAGAGCAGGAGAAAAGCAAAAGCACTACAGGTAAGAGATCTATTATCCAGAGAGTCCCTCAGTATCACCACCTCCCAGCTGCTGCACTACAATCCAACCTGTGGCTGCCCAGATACTGACAGAGGCAGAACTAGGGTAGAGGCGCAATCCTTGTTGGACTACATCTCCCAGCATCCTCAGCACCACAACAGCCTACTAACAGCAGGCTGCACATCACTGAGATCGACATTGGAGTCAAACAAACAATATAAATAGGTGCTCTTTAGTTCAGATCAGCTGATTCTCCCCCACCCCGACCCAGGGGTCCCTATGAAGCTGGGAGCCCAAGAGAAAGGCATGTGGGCAGAGGCCGGCACTGGGAGCAGCATAAGGAGAGGGGAATTGTAGTTGAAGAGCAGCAGGTTGGACCACCCGGGCCCCTCACTCACCCAGGCTGCCGGCGAATCCGTCCATTTTCTGCAGCTGGGCTCCACGCGGCTCCGGTTGAGACTGACAGGAAGAGGCGCCTTCCCGGACGTGGCTGAGCTGGGGGTTCTCTCCTCTCATTCAGTCAATCCGCGGGAAGAGGAGGCCGTGTCACTAGCCTCTGCTACCGCTGCTGTGTCTCGGGGGACGGACACTATATGGCTCCCCGTGCGCCTGCTCCCTCCTCTCTCTCTCTCTGCCACTCTCTTGTTGCTTCCCCTGCCTGTCCAACGCCACGCCCACCTGCCTCACTGCGCCAATCCATTGCCTTGCCCTACACCACGCCCACCTCCCCTCGCTCCGCTGTAATCTCCTGCCGGCCTCCCGATGAAACGCCCACTTCGCGCTTTTTTTTTTTTATTCAACAAGAGCTTTATTGTTACCACAACAACGCTAACATTTCGTTCTATACGATGAGAGAGGCACAGTAGTCATTGACACGTGTGGCTCGAAAGCCCAATCCGCAGCAGGCCTGTGTCTGATAGTAATTAACCATTTCCCTCGGGGAGAGTCAGCTCAGTAGTAGTGGTTACATGTATCGGGTTCCATGAGGTAACTTTTATGGATAAAGGGATGGCGTGAGGCAGGTGCGTGTCTCTGTTACAACTGGTAATGGGGTCGCCCCCTTGAGTCACTTTCTTTTCCTACACTGGGCAAAGTTACACCCGGGCAGCAACCCTTGCCAACCAATCAGACATTTGCTTTTGCTGTTCTACCTGCATCTGACTGGAAATATAATCCCTGATTGGTTGCTATGGGTTGCCAGGCAGATTCAAATCCGCCTAGTGAAGGTCCTGAGCTTTGATCATATTATAGGTGAATTCCTATTGGATGTGCCCCTCTGCCCAGCCCCCACTGCCTCTTGCGGTACCCCTTGTACTGATTACACACCCAATAGTGCAAGTAACAATAAAGGGCTGTGCTTTAAGGGTAGAGGCACACAATGCTATTTGGGGGAGATTAGTTGCGCAGCAACAAATCGTCTCTTCTTCGGGCGACTAATCTCCCTGCAATTATGGTTGCCACCATAAAGTAGCACCTGCCGGGCCGGTATTACAAATTTGTAATACCCTTTAAAAAAAGCCTTGGGACCGCCCTCAATTAGCTGAGAATTTACCTTTTTTTCTCAGCCTTCTGGCCATCATGCAACCTGGCTGAGTTGGCTCCATCCCCTTTTGCAGCATGTTGTTTGGCCCCAACCCTTTAGCATCATGGAACGCCCCTTTTGTTCCTGCCCCCCCCCCCACCAGCTGGTAAAAACTTTTAAAAAAGGTCGTACCCGCACCCGACAAGAATCTAAATTGCCAGTAGGAGGGCACTCGGAGCACTTAGTTTTCTGAAGTCTCCTGAAGTTTCCTCGTGAGGCGACTCCGGAAAGCGAAACGCTCCGGGTGCCATCTCTCCTGCGGTTTAGATTGTAGCCGACTGGAAGGCAGTTTGGGGAGATTGTCGCCATGCGCTTAATCTCCACGTTTGTCTCTGCACTAAAGGAGTGGTTAAGTTAAAGGAATACTGTCATGGGAAAAAATTTTTTTTTTTTTGAATCAGTTAATAGTGCTGCTCCAGCAGAATTCTGCACTGAAATCCATTTCTCAAAAGAGCAAACAGATTTTTTTATATTCAATTTTGAAATCTGGCATGGGGGTGGACATATTGTCAATTTCCCAGCTGCCCCTGATCATGTGACTTGTGCCTGCACTTTAGGAGAGAAATGCTTTCTGGCAGGCTGCTGTTTTTCCTTCTCAATGTAACTGAATGTGTCTCAGTGGGACATTGGTTTTTACTATTGAGTGTTGTTCTTAGATCTACCAGGGAGTTGTTATCTTGTGTTAGGGAGCTGTTATCTGGTTACCTTCCCATTGTTCTTTTGTTTGGCTGCTGGGGGGTGATATCACTCCAACTTGCAGTACAGCAGTAAAGAGTGAATGCAGTTTATCAGAGCAAAAGTCACATGACTTGGGGCAACTGGGAAATTGACAAAATGTCTAGCCCCATGTCAGATTTCAAAATTGAATATAAAAAAATCTGTTTGCTCTTTTGAGAAATGGATTCCAGTGCAGAATTCTGCTGGAGCAGCACTATTAACTGATTCATTTTGGGGGAAAAAAAAAATTCCCATGACAGTATCCCTTTAACTTTAAGTACGTTATAGAATGCCCAATTAAATGAAGCCAGAGTGGAGACTGGGTGAGCAGGAGAACTAACAGTTGTTAGAATGTACTGCTGGGCCAGGGATACCTGGCTATTTCATGGCTTAATCTACTTTGGTTATTAAAAGTTACTTACTCCCTCTTAGTGCTCAGGGTTTTTTGATATTTCCAATACACCTGGGAAAAAACTGATGGGCCTCAGACTTCAGCCTCCACCAACCCCCTGCAGGGAACTGCGGACACCAGCGTTCCCCCTCCTCCGAAGTTTCCTCGTGAGGCGACTTCAGAAAGCGTAGAGCAGTCGGCGACTATGTAGAGATTTGGTTTTTTTTTTGTAAGATTTTCTTTATTGAGATTTTACAACCATAGCAATAAGGAAGGAGATTTAAGAGAGGGGGGGATAGAGATTGAAAATAGGGAAAGGAAGAAGAAAGAAGCAGATAGTAAAGAGAAGGGGGGATGGGCTCCCCTATACAGATCTGTAAGCAAAGTTTATGTCAGTACCATCCTAGGCTGTGTAGAGATTTGGATTGGATTTTATTTTTTACGTCCCCTTTACTGTTTCCAACTCCAGCTGCAGGGACAAAGATCATGGAGCCAGATTTAAACAGATAAACTGGGATTATATTTGGAGGATTATTTTGCTGCAGCCACTGGTTCTACAGAGGTAGAGAAAGTTTGTATTAAACAATACAAAACTATAAAATCCACACTAGATTACATGACAACACAGGACCCAGTGCAGTCTGTATATTCTGATTATTAATCAGTCTTGCTGTAATTGCTTCTGGCAGATATTATTTGACTTGTGCTGTTTTGATAATTTATGACGATCCCTAAGTAGCCCAGACCACACTGAGCATGTGCACAGTCTTAGTCTTGCAAAGATGTATAACAAAGTTACAAGATGGTGACCCCTTTGTGGCCAACTTTGAAAGCATAAATTATTTGTTTGATTAGGCTTGTGGTGCAGTAAGTTCATGTATGTGTTTAGTATACAAAATACTGCATTTCTAGCCTTATTCTATTTTAGACTTTAGAATGGAGCTTACATACATTTTGTCTGCATGCTTTTAGCACTTAGTAAGGCTGGTGTGTGACCCTCCTTCTACAGCAGCTCTACATTCACATACATTCTTTGTTCCTGGAGAGTGTGTCCAGCTTGTCCCATGGTGACCTCTTGTGCATGCGTGTGAGGCAACAACACCATACTGTACATACTGTACATGTGCATCATGGTGGGCACAAGGGGCAGTGAAACAGCAGCTCTCAGACATACGTGGACACAGATGCTGTTGGCACACGTAAAAATCTGGCACCATTTGAACCGTAATGCTGCATTTTATATAGAATTCCACCTCCCACTCACCAAGCTGGAAAATCAGTAAGGCCAAAAAAACACCCTGAATCAACCCTTTCATTTCTAGGGTAGTCGCTTGCCCATGCATTTTTTGTTGGTAAATACCTGATCTGCAAATACACACGGGCACCTGATTGCCAAAGAAGAAACATTTTTTAGCAGGGGCATTTTTTTTGCCAAGGGGCAAGTTTATAATCTTGCCCAGGAGGCATTTGAAAGGGGTTGTTCACCTTTAAATTAACAGTTAGTGTGATGTAGAGAGTGATATTCAGAGACAATTTGCAGTTGGTTTTAATTTGTTATTACTTATTTAACCACAAGTAAGTTATTTAACTTTTTATTCAGCAGCTCCCCAATTTGCAATTTCAGCCAATTTCAGGTTGCTGGGGTCCACATTACCCTAGCAACCATGTACTAATTTGATTAAGACACCAATCTTTACAGCAGCGCAATCCAGACCTCCAAAGAAGACTGCCAAATTCAGGTTAAAAAGTTATATATTTTATTTTTACATCTGACATACAAACAAGCGTCTGAGGTCTGACGCGTTTCGTGTCTACGCACTTCCTCAGTCGGTAAGAGAACATTTAATGTGCATTATTTAAGGTTTTTACTCGAGAGGAAACTGCTCCAGACATAATTGGTGAGCATTTAAAAGGGATATGTTGAACTTACCCTCCCAGTGCCAGTAATTATTGGGTTTTTAAACACAACCCCTTCAGGACGATAGAAATACTGTTGGGTGTAATTCCCTAATTTCATTAAGACACTGGAATATGAATGAGAGGTTTGAATAGAAAGATAAGTAATAAAAAGTTACAATAACTATACATTTGTAACCTTACAGAGCATTTATTTTTTAAACGGTGTCCGTGACCCCCATTTCAAAGCTGGAAGGAGTTTTAAGAAGGAGGCAAATAAGTAAAAAAAAAATAAAGACCAGTTGAAAAGTTGCTTAGAATTAGGCAATCTGCAGCATATATACAAAAGTTAACGTGAAGGCCAACCACTCTTTTAACAGATGCTCTTCTACTGCAGCAGAAGTCAGAATCACTAAGTGCCACCGTCCTATGAGAAACTGGCAACAAAGGGGTAAGACCTGCAGGGCAATAGAAGTAAGAAAGCGCAGTCTGCTGGGTACAAATGTAAGATGACTGAAAGGTTCATTTATATAAGATGGAATCAGTGTGTCAGTGGGCACGTTACTGGGCTTGCATTGTGTGTACTGTAAGTGTGAAGATGAGCCCCGGGCCTCTGGCTATACAAGAACATCCCATAAATGACATTCAGTCAGTAGTATCCAACCTGTAGCTGTTGTTTCACTGCAACCCCCAGCATGACCAGAAAGCCTTCAGAAGGCGTGTTAGAATTTATGTTTGTAATCATTTGTGCCCTGCAATTATATAGGCAGACTTACGTATATTACAATGACTCTGTAATCAGCAGGCACTGCCGTTAGGGCACAATTAGATTATAAGTATTATATGTCTTGGTGAAGACCTATAATCAGAACTGATCTTCGCAGGGAGGGTGGTCTGCTTTATATTGTGCTGGGAGGAGGCAATTCTAATTCCAGTGTCTGTGCTCTTCAGTGAATGCAACATATATCAAAAGGGGAAATATTACATCTTCAATAACACATTGGCATAGTCTATTATGAAAAAGGTTATTCGTCCTCATATTTGTATTTATTTATGTGAGTGATAGTCTCCACTTATGAGGGGGGTCACCGGATCCAAAAACGGCAAAACAGTTGTATGTTATTGAAAGCAGCCTTATTTCTGCCTGTTCTGACTATATTTTCAACCTACCTGTACCTGTAACAAATCTTCATAGGGGCCCGGCTTTATCCGATCCCCATCCTCCAACCACTTCCTACCCCGTGCCAAATAGCACCCCCTTCCCCACTGCAGGTAAGAGAGTGGCTGGGGAGGGGGATTTTTCTTATTTACTATAGAGGAAACAGACCCCGCAGTTTGGGCCCCCCAGTTCCCCTGCCGCCCTGCAAATGTAGGGTCCGCTTCCTCTATAGTTACACCACTGGGCTGACTGCACTTCTAAGTGTTGAAGTACCATAATGCACCACCCTGCTCCATGCTGCATTGGTCATGTATGGAGAGTGGAAAAAAAAAAATAATAAACATCACTAGGGTTTTTTATATTAGCATTTATACTGTAAGTGGCGGCCAATTCCACAGTACTGTACAATATCACATCAACAGGACATGCATAATATTACATCAGTGTTAGATAAAAAGTGCCATTGTGAAACACTTCTTCTTAAACTGACTCTTGTTTAGCAAATTAAAGGGCTGCTTTGCAAAAGGAAACAACTGTTTGGTAGACAAAAAAACAATGGAACTGGTTGAAATACACCACTTCTGGTCTACACTGCAATTCTGACCCTGCTGATCTGAATGCTTTTTAGGACAATGCATCAACCAGGCATTTGCAAAATGGTACAGGTTATTTCATCCATTTCTAATTGGCATGGGATCCATTTCCTAGCAACCTATGTAAAAAGAGTAGTACAAAATCATTCAGCTTTTTGGGGGAGCAAAAAAAAAGAAACACTTTCAAAAGTCCCCATAGAGTTTTAGAAGCTTTAAGAGCTTTAGAAGCTTGGGCTGCTGTAGCTCCGAAATATAGACTATTTTAAATAAATAAAATTCCATCACGATAGATTAAATCCTGGTGATGGAACCTGTATACAAAATTCCCAATTTACAAAAATCGGGAAAGGTGCAAAGGGCCTTGTTGTTTTAGCTCTTTGCTCCAATGCAATTTGCGTGGTGTTCTCTAAGGTGTCTATGAAGGTTTTCATTCATCCAGGTCATGGGACATCTAGTAGAAGTAAATCTAGAGCAACTGGATTTGCTGATTAATCATTGAAGACATTTCATTACTCATCCAAGCAAGTTCTTCAGTTCTCTGGTACAGAAAGTCCTTGGCATACAAACTCTTCCACTAATAATCCAATCACAATGGTGAAATATAACTGTCCGGAGAAGGTCCAATCTCTACATTGGAACTTTTTGCACTCCTAGGATGGAATGGAAAAGGCTGGGGGCCTGATTGGTTATAGGAGCGAGCACCATGGAGAGATCTACTTCCGTCTTCGCGCAGCTGCACATGCGCATTAGAACTAAAAGCCGAACTTTAGCTTTAAAGTCGGCTTTTTCGTTCAAATGCGCATGCGTCAGTCCGGGGAAATGCGCAGCTGTGCGAAGACGGAAGTAGATATCTCCGTGGTGCTCGCTCCTATAACCCGGGGCCTGTGCAGATTTCTCCTGATAGGAGCACCGGCCCTGGGTTTTTGGTAAGTCGCTACAATCACTTGGGGATGCCTAATGTTTGGCACCCCCAAGTGTCTCCAGCCTTTCCTTCTCCTTTAAGTAGAGAACAAGTCTATATCATGGTAAGGTAATAGGCACAACAGTCAAACATAAGGAAACTAGTACAGGTATGGGATCCGTTATCCTGAAACCTGTTATCCAGAAAGCTCCAAATTACAGAATGGCCATCTCCATTTCATCCAAATAATCAAAATTTTTAAAAATTATTTCCTTTTTCTCGGTACCTTGTACTAGATCCAAACTAAGATATAATGAATCCTTATTGAAAGTAAAACCAGCCTATGACTGCAGTGAACTCTGATGCCTGGGTAAGTAAAAAATTAGGGGCATTTCTTCCGGGGGGCAGTTAGGCTGGGGGTAGGAGGGACGGGGGTCTACGTGTTGTGGGAGGTACGGGTTTTTTTGCTAAAGGGTTGAATTCTCCTTTGAGTAGAGATCAAGTCAAACAGAATGAGACTGGTAGTAAGGATACTCTCAGTATCGCTTTAAATATAAGTGGTTTCATGTTTTTTTCATGGTGTAGGTATCTATACAATGGGGTTAAGCAGGGTATTAAATGATGATAGCCAGGTTTCCAAAATTCATCCCAATTCATTTAACACAATTAAAGATTTTTTACAAGTCGATTTGAGTTTGGTTCAGTTACAGAAATATGTTTTTTTGCATCATCCGATCTAATATGTTTTCATTTGGGAAATCGCCAATCATTGCATTTTGTACTTTTTTTCCTTTTTCTTTGGCAAGATGTCTGTAAACATTTAAGCACATTTCCTGCAGCTGCGATATCTGCACTCAGGATAGGCCGGGTGGCGAAGAAAGTAAAGGTGTAACAAGCACGGCTGTGATTATGATATAAATGACTCCTACTGTTTCGGTCTGTTTTCTTCCAGCCGACAAGTCTAAAGTGACATTTAAGAGGGGCCAGCAGGGAAGCTGTGAATGAATGATAAAGCCTGTGGGATGCAGAGGATGTCCTGCATTTGTCTGCACAGGATGACCTTAGCATCTGCATAGGGGTTTCCAAAACTTACTACGCGCTAAAGCCCCTCTGTTGCTGTTGAAATTGTGACCCCCCCACACGCTCACAAGAAAAGGTTACAAATATAAAAACACATTACTCTTCCAAGGAGCAATAATAGTGCAAACACCAGGAAATAAGCAATAACCACAACACAATAGGATTATTAGTGCTGTTTTTACTAACACTGTGCAATATAATAAATACTTTGTCTCAGTACAGTAGCTCATCAGTCAAGTAGGTTTGATTAAAAAAGTGCAAAAACATGCTGGAAATCTAAAACGTGTTAAACAAGTGAAACAAATATAGTAGATGTATGCAGTAGATATCACTACTTTGTGTTGGAGAAGATTCTCATTTATCCAGGCCATGGTATAGATGTAGAAATAAGTCAAATCAACTGGACGTACTGTGTTTTTTTTTTAGTCATCCAACTGGCTTTCTCAATTCAGAATGGAATGAAACATCATCAAATGGTGAAACGTCTTCAAGAAAAATGTATTTATTTCTACAGATATCACTAGTTTGTGTATTTACTTCCCCCCAGATACAAACCTCATTTTCCCAGGTGAGGGGTTTCAGGTAGATCAGGGCAAGTCTTAGCATAAATGGGTGAGGCAATGGTGCAGCATGACATTGGACTAAACCATTGGGTGGTTTGTATCTTATTTCATTCTTGTCCTAATTATTGGGCACCACTTTTCCCCCAGTGATAACATGACATCAACATGTCATTACCTGCTTGTCTCCTCTTCTAGTCAAACTCAATGGGACTTCCATTCAATTCTATACAAACTCACGTGCACACTCAGGCCCTTTCGGCCACGATTACGCTTGGTGCACAGCTCTTCAGGGAGACGGCCCTCCCAAAATATACTGATAGGAAACAATACAGGCTGGCACACAGAGCTATTCAAACCGGGGTGCAACCCCTGGTACGTTTATTGCGTCACAACGTTTCGGGGGCGTTCCCCCTTCGTCACCTGATGAAGGGTGAACGCCCCCGAAACGTTGTGACGCAATAAACGTACCAGGGGTTGCACTTCCATTCAATTCCCATTAACTTAAGAGAATGGGCAGATTGTGAAGTTCCTATGGAACCTTTTGACCAGGTAAAAACTGGTCTTAAAATGCTACATAACTGCTATGTGTACAGGCACTTTGTATGGAAGGAGCACGCCTATGGTCAATGCCTTTTCAATCCATTTATTGCAGCAGAAAAAACAGCACAAGCTTTCGGGGGATACCCCTTCCACAGGTGCCTATCCCCCGAAAGCTTGTGCTGTTTTTTTCTGCTGCAATAAATGGATCGAAAAGGCATTGGTCATAGGTGTACCCCTTCCATACAAAGTCCCTGGATACTATTTGGTTTCTGAAGCAGCCAAGAAGTGTATGCACCCTTGAAAATCAAGTAAGTGGTGCGCTGAGGAATTTTGTATCACTGCTATGTGTGTCATTGCCACTAAAAATTGCTAGTACAGGTATAGGATCTATTTTCCGGATGCCTGTTATCAAGAAATCTCAGAAATACGAGAAGGCAATCTCCAATAGACCCTATTTTAATCAAGTAAAATAAATGTTCAAAAATGATATCCTTTCTGTCTGTAACAATAAAAAAGTACCTTGTACTTGATCCAAACTGACATATAATGAATCCTTATTGGAAGCAACACAAGCCTGTTAGGTTTATTTAGAGGCCGATTCACTTAGCTCGAGTGAAGGATTCGAATGAAAAATACTTCGAATTTCGAAGTATTTTTTTGGTACTTCGACCATCGAATTGGTTAAATTCGTTCGAATTCGAACGAAATCGAACGAATCGAACGAAAAATCGTTCGACAATTCGACCATTCGATAGTCGAAGTACTTGCCCTTTAAAAAAAACTTCGACCCCCTACTTCGGCAGGTAAAACCTACCGAAGTCAATGTTAGCCTATGGGGAAGGTCCCCATAGGCTTGCTAACCTTTTTTTGATCGAAGGATTTTCGTTCGATCGTTGGATTCAAATCCTTCGAATCGTTCGATCGAACGAAGGATTAGCGCTAAATCCTTCGACTTCGATATTCGAAGTCGAAGGATTTCAATTCGAGGGTCGAATTTCGAAGTATTTTTAACTTCGAAATTCGACCCTTAGTGAATCTGCCCCTTAATGTTCAAATGATTTTTTTTGTAGACTTAAGGTCTATCCAGAAAACCCCGCAGGTCCCTAGCGTCTTGGATTACAGGTCCCATACCTATATAAATTAAGGCCTTTAAGTGTATTTATAGTAAGCAGATTACAAGGTCTCCATGGACTACTATCTACGGTTTTCTAAATCTATACCATTGATTGTCCTTGGAACTAGGTAACGTCCTCTGGAGCCCATTATCATTAAGAGCGCTGTCAATTTTATGGTACTAAATTACAACGAATAACCAAAGCCTGGGAATGTGCATTCTTTCATTCCATTTTTGTAGACTTGAAGCAAATTATGCCGGGTCAGTATAATTTTCAGTTACACTTTAGTCATGAAGTTCTCCTATAATCCCGTTTGTATAAGAGCATTGTTAGTGCATGCATGTTGTTATGGTAAGGAAGCACTAGATATGGAATTTTGTATATGCTAGGTCTCGATCATTGTGTTTTACTATAAAAAGAAACTCAACTAGACTAAACCACTTAAAAGCATCATTAAAATTGGAACTGGTTTCCCTTACTCCCAAGTAATATCTACATAATGGCCAGAGTGAGCGATCCCTAACTTTGGTACTTGAATTCTTTGTAGCGTGTTTACAAAGTTCTGCAGACGGCCAGAAGACACATCCCTTTTCTGGATAGATTCTTGTTTTTCTGATTTGTTTTGAGCCCAAATAATTGTGTGACCAGGAGTATATTCCATCATATTCTGCAGAGAGATTTGGATCCCAGCTGGAATGCTTGAAGCAGTCATGGAAATTCTAGTGGCAATGATGCTTAGCAGTAAGAGAATGGTTTCTGGTTTGGCTCACATTCATAGTAATTTTCTTGTCCGTATTCCAGAAAATATAGAGATCAGACAAAAGCAAGCCGTTTTACAGATTGAATGGAGTCGTAATGAAACTATCGTGGTTTCTGCTGTTGGAGAAATATTTTGCAGATGTCAAGCAGGGACTGAGAAACAAAAGTCCCAGGCATGTCTAGTGTTTTATACAAATTATATTCAGCTTTATATAATTGTTTGGAGGAAATTGCTTTTATTTCATGGACAACCAACAACTAATTGGATTATAATTTTATTCACTGTTTTCGTGGATTTATTTTTCAAGTGTAGTGAGATTCAACAAGCTGTATTATATAAAGGCATGCTTTATTCTTTCTGTGCTACCACAGCCGATATGCTGCACAGCCCTGTCTTATAATAGTAGTTGACCCTAAAGAAAGTGCATCAGGTTATTTTTTATTATAATAAAAGTGGCCTTTTGTTGACAAAGAACCCTGGAATAGGTCCAGGGGTAATAGTAGGCAAGGAACAGGACCACTAGCAGGACCAGACGCATGAGAAACATATTGTTCATCGCTCCCTTTGATGTTGCTCACAATGGTCTCAAAGCAAGAGACAATTTTTACATTTCTGGCTTGACAGACCTCCCCCCCAACAGTTTTTACATTAGAGTGTGACTACGGTAAATAAGGTTGGAGAACCCTGGTCTGCAGACCAGTAGCATAAGAAAGAATAGTTTAGAGCATATTAATAAGGCATAGTTATGGCACCTAAGGTCCTGCCTAGACTAAGATGACTCAACTGGAGTTTGTAAAGGCTACAGTTTACTAAAGTTGTGTTCTATTCCCATGGACACAAGGAACCCTGGAAGTTCATTGAGTTGTTTGTAAGTCCACGGTTCCCCTAGTACAGTGGTTCCAAACCAGTTGCTCATGAGCAACATGTTGCTTACCAACCCCTTGGATGGATTTTTTGAATTCCTGGCTTGAGGGCAAGTGTTTGTTGGATAAAAACCATATGTACTGTCAAACAGAGCCTCTTGTAGGCTGCCAGTCCACATAGGAGGTACAACTAGTCAATTACAGCCCATAATTGGCACCCAAAAACTTTTTGCATGCTTGTGTTGGTCTCCTACTTTGTTTTAGATCTGAATGTGGCTCATGGGTAAGAAAAGTAAAGTTTGGGGATCCCTTCCACAGAAGATTCTGTGCCAAAACACACAACTGACATCTAGTAAATCAGATGCTAATGTTGTTATTGGTGTCAGTAGTTGTACTATTTGCACACAATTGCAGTAAAAATCCATCACCCATCGATTGTGAGTAAAAACCATATTGATTTGCCTCCGACTTTTGCTCTTTGCACTTAAAAATCCAAATCATTCAGGAATCTAAATATAAAACCACAAAGGTTTCGCGAAAGTAGAATGTCTTGTCAGGGCATCAACCTGTGTTTCTTATTGAAATAACTGGGAACTTAAAATTGGCTTCATTTGTATGGAAAAATAAATAATTCAAATTCTGACAAAATCTGAGAACAAACCATAAAGCAACTGCATACAAACGCCAGATGTAACTTTGTTGTATTATTTTCTATTAGGAATAATTGTTTTCAGCCCTTTCCAGTGCCCTTAAGTGTATTTGTTCTACATTACTTTAAACGGCTGAAATGGCTTCATTACCTCCCAACATATTGAGTGCATATTATACTGGAAAACCAAATTCTTTTCATTGTTTGAAAATAACATCCAGCGTTGACTCAGATGGCCAAATCTCAGAAATGTTGGTGGAAAAAAATTAAGCAGATTTAATAATGCAATATTTCTCACCTTGTGCAACATCATTCACTACAATGAAAATAGTGTGTTGTGCTGCACTGTGTTAAGCAGTATGAGCCATTAAAACCCACTCTGTTGGCTTAATCCATTCAATAAATATGATATTTGACACTAGTTAATTAAATTTCCTTTAAAAAGAAATGGCAAAATACAAATATCACAGGATGTAAACATTTATTTGCAAGGAACTTTCAGATTCCACCACATTTTCTACTACAATAGACAAGGTGGCCAAATACTGTAATATTGGCTTGTTTAGAGAGGTTGCCAAGCAAGGGGATTGCGGGGTAGAAATGATTGTCAATGGTCATGACCCATTGGTAGATGTCTGCATAGATGTGCCAGAGTTTCAAGTTATTGGAAGCAGAGAGAATTAGGATCTGGATACACGTTACATTTGTTGTGGAACTTCAAGAACCAGAGACCACTTGAGGTGAAAAGATAACGTTTATTTTATGCAAGCTTCATGGACTCACAAAGAGTCAGAAACCCGAACAAAAAAATCAGAGTTTTTATAAACCTTGTATCCTATGACTTAAAGGAGAAGGAAAGCTATGGAGGCATTTTATTGCCAATAGATTAGCTGCAATAGTGCAAGCTAGAATGCTATATTTATCCTGTAGAATGTTTTACCATACCTGAGTAAAATGCTCTAGAAACTCTCTGTTTGTTTAGAATAGGAGCTGCAGTATTAATGTGGTATGACATCACTTCCTGTCTGAGTCTCTCCCTGCTCTGGGCTCAGATTACAGTAGAGAAGGGAGGGGTGGGGAGAGAGGAGCAAACTGAGCATGCTCTTGCCCAGGGCAATGAGGTTTAAGCTGAAGGCAGGAAGTCTGATACAGAAGCCCATGAGTACACAATAGAAGGAAAGAAATGTGGTGTTTCTTTTGACAAGGGACTCAGAGCAACATTACTTTGGGGGTTTACTGGTATATTTAGATGGACCTTTCTGATAAGACTTACTTAGTTTTTACCTTTCCTTCTCCTTTAAGAGTTTACGGGCATAAAAGGGAATTACCATTGCGAGAGCATAGAGATATTGCTTCACAGCACAGAAAAACAAAGAACTGCTCAAACAACCAATGGGATGGTTCTTCCTCAAGGTCAAGGTGATATGACCAGGCTAGCTTAAGAACAGAATCCATCCAAGTCTGGGGGGGGGGCTCCCAGGGGAAACTGCATACACAGAATGTTTATCCTTTCTCAGATTCAGAAGAGCTCTTTACCCATATACACTATTATGGCCACAAAGTGTAAAAACAGGATAATGTTTCAGGTAGATAAACCTTTTTTTGTCAGTCTTTTGACACTCTGGAGGGGTGTGTGTATGGATGCTGGGTTTTCATTTGGAGGGGTTGAACTTGATGGACTATGTCTTCTTTCAACCCGATTTAACTAGGTACTGTATCTTGCGGAAACCTAAACCACCACCAGTTATCAAAGATTACACCAATTGGCATGGTTGAAGGTACCTGCCATCTAGAAAGTTGTGGTCACCTGTGTGAACTTGTGTAGATGGTATTTATTCATGATGGTAGTGTGTACCTCATACAGATGTCAGAAGAGATTCTTCCTAAACAAATTGTCACTGCTGACCAATAAACACTCATCAGATTAGAATTTCATTATAAAACCAATTGAATATGTAACATTTCTCCACCAACATATCTCAATATATCCACTTAGTTAAATGAATGGAAACCACCTGTTACCCTTCTGATTTTCAGGGGTGAACACTAATGTTAACTAAATGACAGGTGGTACAGAAAGGTATCTGGGGTTTCTTATTTGGCTGAAATATGACGATTGATCTTAGAACTGCATTTTTGCACAAGACCTCGCATATTTAGCTTATTCAACACCAAGGGGCAGATTTACAAAAGTTTTGCCAGAAAATTTGCCAGAAATCCCATTCCAGGGACATCGTCAATTTACTAACAGGTGTAGAGGACAATTCGCTAGTGAAAGAGACCGTTGATAGTGCAGTTTCGTGCCCTATTGCCAAGAGAAATTTTCGCTTTTGGCGAATGATCGTTACTCCTCAAATTCACTAAAGTGCGAATTTTACAGAATGTTACCTCTTTCGCCAGAGTTTCCTTCTCCACCTTAGACCAGGTGAACTGATATTATATAGCTACATCCTCCTCAATTTTATGTCAGTGACATCATATCCTGTATGCCGAAGTCATAAAAGTTCTAAAAAACATTTTTTCCTACCATTTGAGGGGCATGCAACATTTGTTTTAGGGTGGGCTCATGTCTAGGAAATTGAGAATCTCTTTTGTCTTTATTTTGATTCCTTGGACATGTGTAATAATAAGTGGCCACTTCAAGCATTCGCACCCACATCTCTAATAAAGACTTATTTATGAACTATATGTACCCGCCCTATTCAAATTAACCTAAGCGTAAGTGTACGAGGCAGAAATGAACTCTAGTGAAAGTTCTCTATGAAATGCTCGTGCTGAAGAATTAACACTACCAAGATCTCATCAGCTTCCATATACAGAGACACAACTTTTCATTTAGTGATTTAGCATACTGGTAACGTATATGCGCCTGGCGAAGTGTGGCGGAGTTTTGCCCTTTAGTGAATTTGCCCCAAGTCCTTTTTCATTTTGGTAATGAGTTGACAAACAGTGATATAGGTCTCATACAATACAGTTGTATAATCAACATGAAGGCATGATATAATGCCAGTGTTATTGGCAGGGTGCCGAAAAATTGGCACAACCAATGATTTTATATTTTCTTGTCCTACTTGGTAATAGGTTTAAACTTTATGTTGATTATAACCCATAAAATGTATTTGTACAAACTAGTCTCTGTTAATATCAGCTCCAAAACGGAAATAGCTTTACAGGGTGTGCACATTCTCAGCGGTGTATGGCATGCTAATGGACAGCTTGCCCAGCACACTCAAGAAATACATGGCATAAAATAACAGATAAAATATTGCTGAGCAGCTAAAGTCAAAATATTCTGATATTTTCACAATAATTGGGTACAAGTAAAGAGTTTGCCTACATGTGTCTCCGACAATTTTACTGGACCTTAATTACTAATAGAGACAAACTGCAAATGTTGGTGCAATGCCCTATATTTTCCCCCAGATTTCCATTGTAAAACCAGCAGGTGGAAGTAAACAGATTTGCATATTGGCCAGGAAATACAAATATTATGACCGCAATTTGTTAATTGTGGCTCCTGAAAAAGCATGTTGTGACCATGTGCAGTGTGTTGGACTTGGTTGTATAAAGTTCTTTTCATCATTCCTGAAGTAGATCTGGTTTTGAAGGGGTGTACTATAGCATATTGCATATTTGTTTTATATTCATATGCTACTGGAGTTGAAGTCTGAACATTACTGCTTTATTCCTCTACATGTTTTGATGGGATTCCTATACAGAGGTAACTCTGCTGAGTAGATTTGTGCTCTGTGGCACATCACAATTGTATTTATTTTGTCCTCCTACACTCTGGACACAGGGTGTTGGCAATTTCATTTAGTAGTGCAATATCTCCCTATACAGTATGTCTTAAAATAAGAAGTATCATCTCCTCAAGTTACTTCTCCTCAAGGCAGAATATTAATTGCATAGCTCCGTTGAACCTGTGCTCTCTGTCCTTTCTCTGGCACCTTTCTTGCAAATTCATCAGGAGGCTAAAGCAATAGATTAACACTAGCTGCAAATACTTTTTCCAATACATGAGGCAAATTCACTAAAGGGCGAATTTTCGCTAGCGAACAATCCGCCACACGATGCACCAATTCGTCAGGACGGGCGATCCATGGGCTGCTGCTGCCTGAGGCAGCAACCCCGATGCCGCCCCCCTCTCCCGCTCCGTGCTTAAAAGTTTAGCGTCAGAGTGGTTCAAAAGGGGCTGCATCTTCTGTACTAGCAGAGCCGAATTTCCGGTTTAAAAAGTTACAGGAGGTGTTTTTTTGCCGCCCCTTGTAACTGGCCGTTCACTGCTGCCTGAGGCAAAATGCTCACCTTGCCTCATGGCAGGAACGGCCCTGTGTCAGGAGCAAATTTGTTACCAGTATGCAGGGCCGGAACTAGGGGTAGGCAGAAGAGGTAAGTGCCTAGGGCGCAATGAAGTGGGGGCACCAAGCACGTACCTCTTCTTTCAGCCTACCCCTGGTCCAGACCCTTTCTCTCCTATTAGCAGTCACCAGTGCGCTTCCGTGCTGTCTTCCCCATCCACGAATTTAAATATTAGGCGTGCATGCGCAGTTCCGCACTCATGCCTGCGCAGTTCCAGACACACGCGCATGCACAGTCCGGCTGGGTTGCCTTGGGCGCCCGGCTGGCTTGACCCGGGCCTGCCAGTATGCCAATTCACTAAAATGCAAAGTTGCCTCTCAGTAGTTTCATCAACGTGAGCATTTCTTAGCGATCTTTTGCTAGTGTTAAATTCTGCCTAGCGAAACTTCATTAGTACTTCTACACTAAGGTCAATTTGAATAGGGCAGGTAGATATAGGTCATATATATATATATATATATATATATATATATATATATATATATATATATATATATATATGTCTTTATTAGAGATGTTGGTGCAAAAGTGACCACTTATTATTACAAATGCCCAAGGAAGCAAAATAAAGACAAAGGAGATCCTCTAATGCCCTAGACATGAGCCCACCCTAAAACAAATGTTTGTTAACACAAAAATCTTTAATAGTTAGGAATTCTGAAGGCAGTCCCACTTTAAAAATGAAAAAATGCCAGCGTTCTATACAACTTTTATCATTTTCCAGCATACAGGATTACATACCTCCCAACATTTTGGAAACAAAAAGATGGACAAAGGAGATGTTGTGCTTAGCGAGGCATTTTTGACCACGCCAATTTATGTGGCCACACCCCCTAATTACCATGTTAATTTTACAAAATTTGGCAGGTTCTGAAAGTTTGAACATACTTCTGTGTTTTTTTCATTCGTTATATATCCTTACTGACTGATAATGAATATTTTATAACTTCATCCATTTTCTAACATAAGATAGGCAACTATGGATTGCTGTCTCCATGGGGCAGATTTACTCGAGGGCGAAGTGGCTAATGCTAGCGTCAATTCACTAGCTTTACCACCTGCAGGGACATCACAATTTACTAACGGGCGCAGGCATCACTTCACTAGCCAAAGAGACAGACGATAGTGGTCATTCGCAGTCTATCGCCAGACAAATTTCCTCTCTGGTGAATGGACATAACTGCACAAATTCAGTAAAGTATGAATTTGACTGAACGTTACCTCTTTTGCCAGACTTACCTTCACCAGCTCAGACCAGGCGAAGTGCACTGGAGTGCATAGATCTTCCTCAATCTTCTGTCACTTACATCACATTTTTTAGTGGAAAAAGCTTCTAAGTCCAAAAAAACACTGACGTCTTTTGTGGGTAACCTGGTTCCCCCATACATTTTCTTACATATGGAACATTAACTTACAGTGGGCTCATTATAACAACTCTATTGTCTTTATTAAGGTTCCCTGGACTTGTGTAATGTAATGTATTTGCTACAACATATACGTCCATTCAACTTTATAATTTCCTGCCGTATGTAAATTAACCTGAGCGCAAGACTCTTGCGAATTTGCGCTAGGCAGAAATGAACGATAGCGTATCTTCGCTTTCAATTGCTCGTATTGCCGAAGTAACGCTAGCGAAACAACGCCAGCATTCGGCACCCACGACTAAATTTGGCAGTCCAGTGAATTAGCGCTGTCTGAGTTAATTTTCGTCTGGCGAAGTGTATTGATCGCTGCAAATCGGTCGCTGGAGAATTTTCACCCTCGAGTAAATCTGCCCCCATGTCTTTCTACCTCTCAGCTCTAGTACCATCTAAGATGTGCCTTACCTAGTTTTTTCCAGACTCATTCTACCTATGGCAGCTGTTCTAGTGACAAAAAGGAAAAACTTACACTCACACACCCTGGCCGTCCGAAGTCACACGAGTTCCAGGTGCTAGATGTTTAGAGGAATTGGACAACCTCGAAAGCAGTGTAGATACAAGACACACCAGCACAACATGGATAATTCCAGCAGGATTTGACCTTGCTCGTTTATTTGCGGATGCAACGTTTCGGGGCGTGACCCCTTTCTCAAGCATGAGAGTGACTGTTCTAGTGACCCTTGCTCTATCCACATTTCAGCTCTAGTGGATGTATAGTATAGGTCCTGACGATTATCCTCAAGAAGTCCTAGAATTCTCTATTGGAAGCTATACTATTCTCAGTCTCTCAATCTACTTTCCCTCTCAACAAGATGCTTCATGTCTTCTGTAGACAAGTCAATGCAACACATCATGTTTAGCTGCTGTGCCCACCTTCGGGAAGTACATATCTACTAAAACAAACAAACCAAATAATCTAAGCAACAGCTGTAATTAAACAAAAAACTGTTTTATTCCATTTTGTACTTGTCCCAGCTTCATTATTCTTGTGGAAGGTCTCACAGGTCTCACATTTCTTGAATGCCTGAGAATTTCCAACACAGCTATGTTTAACTAAGACAAAAGGCCATTTAATCGCAAATGTTTCGCTGCTTCTTTTGATGTCCCTCAAGGTACAGGCAATGCAGGTGTTTCCTTAGCCTCCTTTTTTACAATAATACAAAATATTCGTGAGTCATAATTCAGCCATTTGGTACGGCAAAAGAATGCCAAGACAAATGCATTACTAAAATATTCATTTTCAAACCCCTTTAAAATCTTGTATAATAGCTTGAGTCACAATTTTGTTATTCGTTTTTCTAACCGCAGCAGTGTGTTTCTTTTCTGGTCTGGCATCGATGATGTTTTTTCTTCCACCGCCCCCCTCTGGTCTCCTTTCGCCCCCTTAATTATTGCCATGATGTTTACATATCCAATTTCTTTTTTTTTCCTAGTGCCAAGCACAATTCTCTGTGTTATTATCCTATTCACCTAATCACTAGGTCCTGAGTTTAGCTGAGATTATGTGATTTGTAAATGAATCATCAAATTGATCTGAAAAGAATGTGAAACTTGTAGAAACCAGCTGCATTTTACTAAGATCCCCAGCACCCCAACAACTGAGGATGGCTCATGCATAGGACTATAAGGACTATAGAACAATTTAAGTTTGACCAACACAGTCTTATTGTAGAGAATGATGAGTTAAAATTTGACTTTTCATTATTTTATGTGGGGAACCTGCTGCCTAGGGCAGGTGGGATAGTTTGAAGTGAGTGTTTTTGAGTGGCATCCACCAGACATAACCCCTGTATTAATACTGTACTTTTCTGCACGCAACAGTCAACTTTAGATTTGTTTCTCTTAGCTGCACAGGTACTGCCAGGTCTCAAGTAAATTAGCTTCTCGATGTTTGGAGCTTCAAAGCTTCTTAGTGTTCAGAGCTTCAAAGCCAGGTAAGGATGGCCAAGGTGAGTGAGCAGTATAAGGCATTATGGGGTATCCTCATCAACATCACTGCTATAGGTTATGTTTGAGGCAGGACAAGTCTGGTCAGGCTGGGGTCGGGTACCAGGAACCTGGGACAGAACCAAAACATGCAACAGGAAAGAGTAAGTGGAACTTGGAACTGATGGCCAGGGACACATGAGACTAGAAAGCCCAAAAACGATATAATTTAAAAAAATAAATAAAACTGATAAACTAGGAAATGCCAAACAGACCGCTGCCTGTTATTTTCTGTATTGTAATATACCTACAACTTTTCTAGTTTGACAGTTCTATACATGGGGACATTTATACAAGAAAAGCCATATGCGGGTATCCTTGTGGGAGCTGATATGTGACAGCTGCAAAATGTAGGTGAAAGTAATTTCACGAACTCTAGTACTGTATAGTAAAAGGTCTGCTCATCTTTAAAATTAATTTGATTGGTTAAAATGGTGATGCACCGAAACCACTGTTTTGGATTCAGCTGAACGAAAGATTCAGCCAAATACCGAACCGAAGCTGAATCCTAATTTGCATATACAAATTAGGAGTGGGAAGGGGAAAACATTTTTTACTTCCTTGTTTTGTAAAAAAAATTCACGAGATTTCCCTCCTCGCCCTTAATTTGCGTATGCAAATTCGGTTCGGCCGGGCAGAAGGATTCAACCAAATCCAAATTCTGCTGAAAAGGCAGAATATTGGCCAAATCCCAAACTGAATATTGAATTTGGTGCATACCTATAGAAAACTGAAGTAAATGAGCAGTAGGAAAGTTACACACTGTCACATAACAATGGTGTCTATCACACCAACAATCACCCAATCAGTGGCTGAGCCCTTGAATTAGAAATAAAGTACCCTAAGTTTTTGAAGATTTCAAGGAGTGAAGGACATGAAAAGTCAAATGCCTGATATACAAGATGTGTGAGATGCTGCCATACAGGAGTTGGTAATGGAACACATCAACAGATTAATAGAAGTCAGGGCAGATAATCCAGTTCTAGTTTAGGAGACAGAGAGGACAAACAGTACAGGATCTACTTTCAGGATCAGCTAATTAGGTACACGGCAGTCAGGACAGGGAGCAATAAATCTAAACTGAGGTCTATTCCAAGCACTCAGTCGAACACATGAGACAATGAATGATTTTTTTATTTTTGTACAGCAGAATAAGCAGTGAGGTAGGTGCAACTCACTTCTGCCTTTGGTTTAAAAATATTTGTCTGTCACTTGTCAAGTGCCAGAACACCTCCCTCTAACCTTACTACACAAGAGAGGAGAGCTCTCAGTTCTCTGAGTAAGGATCCAAACATCACTATCCTCTTGAAAAGGAGAAAGCCAATGATCCAGTTGTATACCGCTGCCTGTACCGCAGAGAAGCCACACCATGTTTATATGGACTCCTCAAGATACACAAAGAAGGAGCCCCACTAAGACCCATTGTCAGCAGCATAAAATCAGTGACATACAGCATTGCAAAATTCTTGGCTAACATCTTGGCCCCGTTGGTAGGCAATACAGTACATCAAATCCAGAATGCCAAAGAGTTTGTAACCAAGATTCATGGTGTTACACTAGAGGCAGAAGAAACAATGGTATCATATGATGTTATTTCATTGTTCAAATGTATACCTACGACAGAGGCAATTGAGACTGTAAGAAATCGACTGCAGCAAGATAACACCCTCAGCAGCAGAACGAAGCTCAAGCCTAACCAAGTATGCTTGTTGCTAGATTTGTCCCTTAACACCACATACTTCAAGTACAAGGACCTTTTTTATAGACAGAAACATGTGAAGTAGTAGAGCAAAATGTGTAACAGACCAAAATATGGGCCCGGGGGCCTGAAATGATAGGGCTAATTTACAAGGCAAGTTCACTGTGCAGAGTTCTACATGTTTGCAATGTTTTCCCCCAGAATTCCTGGATAATAGCGATTGCCCATAGCCTGCAGTGCAGCTTGAGCGAAATACACACGTTATTGAGGTCAAGTCCTAAATGTTGTATGATAGAAAAGTATTGTGACTTAACTACGGGGTAACTTAAAAAAAAAACACTTTTTAGGCCTCATTCACACTCTACAGACTAATGTAATTTAGTTGGATAGGTTCCAGCAACATGGTATTAATATATCTATGAAGGTTTTCATTCATCCAGGTCATGGTATATCTAGTAGAAGTAAATCTAGAGCAACTGTATTGTTGAGTAATCATTGACGACATTTCATTACTCATCCAAACAGCTTGTTCAGTTTAACCGAAGAAGCTGCTTGGATGAGTAGTGAAATGCCTTCAATGATTACTCAGTAAGTCTATTTGCGCTAAATTTATTTCTTCTAGATATGGTATTTGTAAATTATATCAACCAGTAGGACCAATGGGAGTAATTCTGCCTAAAAAGGTGACAGAGCATAGTTTCCCTTTACTCTACTATACTCTTCCTACGTACCTGTCCTACTGCTGTGGGTCTGAGCAGGGGGTTG